>NW_017729006.1:26772653-26814836 GCF_001723915.1 Gavialis gangeticus | reverse complement strand
GCTGAATCTCCTCCAAATCGAATCAGCACCAGAAGCTTCACACAGCCCTATTAACTAGCTCTTTAAGTTGCAACAAACCTAACTTTTTTTATTACAGACAATGCCAAAACTGAAGAGTGCGCACAATCTTTTTGAGTCATGTGGAAAATTATGTTGAGATATAAAATATATATATTTTTTTTAATTAAGAAAAAAGTAATAGTATCTAACCAGGGTCTGATTCTCCCCTCATTTATGCTGGTGTAATTCAAGGAGACCAATAAGGCAGTGAAACTACCTCAGGGCTATTTGGTTGCAGTCTTGATCATGGGTGGATCCAGGATTTGGAAATCCTGACACCGGTGCTTCCTTACAGACCATAGGAGATAGGCATACCTGGAGCCTCTCCCCTAAACTGGCAGCAGCAACCAAAGTGGGGTGCAATGGCCCCATCACACCCCCTGGATCCTAATTAAAGCACACTGCTGTTGTCCAGCCTGAATATAAGCCAGCTGCAGCTGCAGTCCTTGAACCCAAGAAGACAAGGCACTGCTTTTAGAAGTGCCCCAAAAGAGCTCAGTCCTGAATCACCTTACAGATCTTTGAGAGCAAGATGCAACATCCTAAGAGACTCTGGGCATGGGATGGATAGGGAAGGAATGTGCCGATATGAGGAACAATCATTCCTCTGGGGAAGTGCATCCCACTGCAGGGATGCTCCTTAATGACAAGACCTAGCCTCTTGGTCTTTGATCATCACCAGATCAAGATTATTGACCAAGAAGAAAAGGGCTCACTCTCTCTATCACAGATGGATTTTCGAACTGTACTGAAAAGGAAATCAGGAATAAATTAGATGAGGTGTGTCACTGGCAGCACAGCTGGCTGCAAATCAGCCTTTCATTGATAACACACATGTCTAAAGGCATCTTTGAATGTGATCAAGAGCTGTGCCCTTTGCCATCATCCTTCTTCCACTTGTTTTATTTCTGTTTATTGAAACCATAATACTCTTGAAACTGCTTCTTCCTTCATCTTGCTCTGTGCCACCCGGTTACTGTTGAGCCAAATCCTTACACAAGTACAATTCCCATGGACATCAATGAGAATCCCATCTAAGCAATGATGTCTAGGATCCAGCCCACAGTGAACTGTAACACACCTATTCTTAACTTTCATTCTGGGAAATGTTTGAAAGGTTTTATTTGTTGCCAGTTAGATATTCCCTTGAGGAAAAATAAACAGCTTATTAAAAAGAAAACCAAACAACAACATCCCTGCCCCGCCCCCAAGGCAGAGCAAGATCAGATGCAAGATATATTTACAGCAGGGGTTGATGTACACACCAAGACAGATGTTCATGCTCATCTCAGGCTTTGAATAAGGATTTTGCTCTGCCAAAGAGCCAAACCACCTTTAATTGGTGAAGGCTCAGCAAGGGCATTGCTGAATATGCCTGCCCTAAGCAAGCAGAGAAAAGAAGCCCAATGAGGCTGGACAGACACCCAATTAGGAGTAGTTTAAAGTACACAGCCAGTTAAGTCCTTGCAGATGATTGAACACATAGTAAATAGATCTTAATGCACTACCAATTGATGACATCAGTAGTACAAAGGCAGCGAGTGGAACCATGCTGATAAGGGCATTAGGAAGAAAAGATAAATCTTCAACTGAGGTTCAGATAATGGTGAGTATCCTTACTGGGAAAAAATAAAAGATTTACCACAAGAGTATGTTTAACTCCTACTTCACTCTGCATATTTAACTAACTGATGTATATGAGAGTTCCTTACTGAGGGTGAGCGGTATTAGCTATGCTTACGATATCTGATGTCATCAATCGTTGGGTTATCTGGAAGTGCTTCCACAAAGGTAGAAATGTGAGATACAAAGCAATGCAAAGACAAATTGGAGGGCCAACACAATTATTAATGCAGGACACACAAAATGCTATCAGAACTACATATTTAGTTTAAATAATTCTGTCTGTAATGTGAGTTATCTGATTCTTAATTTCTAATGGAAATAGTTTTCAGCCACAAAAGTGAGAAGAATCTAAATGTAGGTAAGGTTGGAACTAAAAAAAGTGACTTCCCTCTAAATTGCGTGGATTGTGACTACAATGTACAGGAGTGTATGTTCTTGCAGACCCTTGTGGACAAATATTTGATATTACAAGGTTGCCTGCAATTGTAGGGAACCAGCCTCTGTGATTTGGGAGGACCCTTCCAGTTCTATGTCCTCCAGTTTCTGTAAGAACATATACATAACAGATGACATCCAGCCCCTGAAAATAATTTCACCATATAGCTTACGGCAGGGGTCAGCAGCCTATAGTCCACAGGCTGGATCCTTTGGATCTGACCCGCAGACATAGGACTTTGGCAGCCTTCTGTGGCAGAAGGCACATTCTGCTGGCACTCTCCCCATAAGACAAGTAGCACCAGAGTCCTAATGACTATCCTTCCAGCTCTGACCCATAGTGGGTCATTTGGGCCTGCAGCTGGAAAGGTTGTCCACTGCTGCCACACAGGGTACTTTGTGTAGTTTGTGAGGTTGCAGGCAGCATGAACTCCTTGGGCAAAACACTCTTTGGGGAAATATATTGATAAATTTGTACCTAATAAACAAAAAGAAAAATCTACCAGTCTACCCAGCAGACAGACACATGGGCAGCTCTGTACTTCCCACATCCCTGATGCCTGAGGCTTTATTTAGACTGATATCTAAAAATGTGCTGCAAGTACATGTTAGCTAAACTCTAGCATAGGGGATCCTCAGCTCTAATTTAGCATGTATAAGTCCCTACCATTTTGCCTACGCTAGACTTCTAAATTATATTGGCTGACATGCTCTAACAACATACTTTTAAACTCTAATCTAGCTTTTGCACTTGAGTTTTAATGATCCTACCGTCCCACCTTAATCCAGCCCAAGAATGTGGTTGTCAGATGGTCACCTCACCTGTGGTCTTCTCCAGGCAGGCTTTTGGTACCTGTGGAGCTTCTTAGCCAGTCCACATCAATAAAACAGACTTAAAAACAAATAAAGCAAGAAAACAAAATCTTGCTGTCCTGTCCAAGATACTGGGAGAGGTCCCTTGGGACTCTGGCCTTTGCATAACAGTCTGGCCTCTCCATGCAGCCAGCGGTTTAGCCTACTGCCTGCCTCTGGCTCACAACAATTCCCTAACAGTTCACTGCTCTTCTCTCTGGGGTTTTTAAATTCTCAGTGAGGCACTGTCTTATCAGCAGCCTCCCAACAGCTGCAACTACTCAGCAGGGCTGGTTGTCCCCTCTTAAGGGGACAGGCCAACCTGTTACAGTGACCCTAGATATATAATCTAAAACCACATGCACAGCTAATAGTTATAAAATGCTCGTCTTTTTTTCTTCCCCTAGGCAGACAGACATATTTGTCCAGAAGGCTCTGTAAACAGATAAAAAACATTCTTAACCTTTAGCCAAAAGTCATACAAAAGGGAAGCAGCAAGCTGAGCATTTCAACAAGAACATATTTCCAACACAGAAATCCCGTGCTGAAGTTTTAGGATATATGGGACTTGAGACCCGGCCCCAAAGTTGTCCTTAACCTTAGGACCTCTGAAAGTGATAAGTGAGATAGTTTCAGGAACATCTTGTCATGTTCTCTGAAACAGCTAGTGTGCAGTAGGGATCAGTACCATATCTCAGAAACAGGAACAAGCTGGTGAAGCCAAAAAAAGCAGCTTACTTTACTTCAGTCACAGGTGTTTTAAATGGTTCTCACAGTCACATTACTTCATCCTTTTCTCCCAGAAATGGAGACAAAGACATTTCATAACTTGGTGCAGAGGTTTATGTTAGGGGTTAGAAGACAGTGTGTAGATACCTATTAATTCACATTAGGTTTACTGTGCAGTATGCCTTCCCCAGGAGCACATCTACACATGCCCCCTGTTGGAAGCAGATTTGCTCCCAACAGGAACAGCCTGGTACAGGGCTGTTCCTGCCCTGTATTGCCCCACTGCAGCAGCCAGGGGGAGCTCCAGGCTCCCCCAGATACCAGCCCAGGGGCTGACAAGGGACATGTGACTGGTCCCAATGTGTATGGGGCCAAGACAGCCCTGCCAGCTGCAGCAGCAGCTCTCTGCAGACTTGTTTTGCTTTGTTGCCAGGAAGGATCAAAAGAGTCCATGTTCCCTGGAACAGCAGAAGTCTCACCTCTGCCACTTAGTGGCTGATCATAGTTATAGCTGTGCTACCATTTATTGTATGTGAGATGGATTGTGATCTGAGTTGGGTTATGGCATGGAAACTGTTTGAAGAGTTATAACCCGGTGAATGTAATTATTGAGGTTGTTTAACACAAGTGGGACCGCCCAGTGTGCTGGAATTATCCACCTAATGTTATGGTTGTAAATTTTATCCAAATTGTTGATTTTATTATTAGCTATTATTTTTCTTTTGTTTATTTCTTTTCTGTATATAGATTGGTTGTATACAATAAAGAAACAATGAGTTCAGAGTGAATTCCTAGGTGGTGAGGATAAGGGACGCACCTCTCCATGGGACACCTCAGTCTGCAGATCTACCTGAGGGGGCTCCCAGGCCTACTGGCATGCTGAGGACCCAAATCCAGTGCATCATCCAACCTAGCATGGTGGCATGGGTTACATTTATCACTTGATTTTTTTTTTACCATATACTGCTGAAAATTTAAAATTTGTTTTGAAATCACAACCCAACTGCCAACCCAATCCAGCCACTTGTCCTCTATTCCAATTCCCAAGAGTTACACTCCCTGTTATTACATGCATGGAAAAGCATTTCTTCAAATAGTAGTTAAGTGCTCTGTTGTGCTTCCTAGAAAACTGCATCCTCAAAACTTTCAAACTATTCGCTTAGAGAAAATAATGGAGCTAAGTCATGGTGCAGATTTTCACACTTATCAACATTATGGCTTTTAGTAAACAGTCTGCCTGATTATTTCCTCCAGTTTTTTTCTGATGTCCAAAACTTTATTCTTGTATATGTGAGAAAAGAGAAGTCCCAATGTATTTATTCCTCTGGGTAAAAGAAACCATTCTGGAAATTGAAGTATTCAGAGCATAGAATAGTTCCTTTAACTACACTGTGGCTGCATCTAGACAAGACACTATCTGTGCACTAGCTCATCACTACTGCACAGTAGTAACAAGCTACTGAGCAGTCAGCATCACCAAAAAACTGTGCAGTGATGCTACTGCGCAGTAATGCCAGTTACTGCGCAGTCATTCAGTACTTGCGTATGCAATTATTAAATGACTGTGCAGTAACAACTGCAAAGTCAGTGCCTCATGTAGACATGGCTAGTCAGAAATAATATTTCCAAGATTTCATAGTTCCTAGAATTCTTGAAACTGTTTCTGTGAGCCATATTGTAACATACATTAGTCTACTGGCCTCAGAAACCTGGTACATCACCGCCGTGTCACTTCATCATACTTCTCCCATCTAATATTGCTGCCAAAGAGTGTTGTTGGGATTACATTGCAGCTGACTCCAAAATTCAACTAGAATCAAACTGAACCCTGGTCTAATGGTTTAGTTGTTACTATGGCAGCTGAACTACTGACAGCCTTATTATATGGTGTGAGTCTATTAACAGTCTTTGGATCTGCAAAAGACATTTTGCAGATATCTTAATCTTCACTGGAAATTTCTAAATCCACTTCATAAACTGCTGCTTTTTTTCTTTCTGGGGTAGCTGTAGCATTGGGACAAAGTAGTTCTGTTTCTCACCGTTTTCCATCATTGCCTAGAGCCTAGGCATTTTTCATTATGCCTTTCATGTTTCCTTCCACACTGTATACTCTGGGTTATGTCGTTTGCATTCCTGGTCAGTCTGTCTCTATCCTGCTTCCTTTAGCTTCAGCTTGTGGACCTTTTCTGAAGAAGGGACTGTTATCATTTTGCTTATTTCTCTGGATAGTTCAGCTCTCCTAGCAATTTTAGAAGATTTTTCTAGGGTTAGATCCGTTTCTCTCAAGAGTCTCTTGTGTTAGTTGGAATCATGTCCCAGAAACAATCCTGCCTTTTGTTAGGAAATCTTTAATATCTCCAGAGTTGCATGTGGATGCCAGAGGTCTCAGCTTTGACATAAGTATTTATTACATCTTCTGCTTCTTGGTTTTGGGTGAAAAACTATATCTCTGCAATCTCATTCTCTCTGAGGTGATGGTACTCATCAGACATCTTCATCAGCTGTTCCATTGTTTCAAGAGCTTGATCTCACATAATCTTGTTCTATGTATGTGGTCAGGTGGGGGTGGATAATGACATTTCTCTCCCTGGGACTCACCTGCCACATTTTGGAATGATGGAAGTTAATTCCCCAAAGAGAGAGGGTGTAGTAAACCACCCCAGAAGCAGGATAAAAGAAAATTAGTTTATTAGTAACTTCCCCACAGGTTGTGGTGCACCCTGTCTGTTTTCACAGCTCGTGGTCTCCCTTTTCTCCACCACTGTGCAGGCCACTCCCAAAAGTCAGTCAGCTCCACTCCAGTCCCACTTTCTTTTCCCTTTCCTGTGGTACCAGCAGATCCTTTCTCCATGGGACCTTCTCTCAACCAGTAAGTTTCTCCTCTCTTCCTCACCTACTTACTTCACGGTCACCGTGGTTACGTACACCCAGTAGGCTGATCTTATCCGCGAGCTGCTCCAGCACTGGGTCTGCCGCTCCTGGCGTCCCTGTTGAATCTCTCCATGCTGTGCCCCAGGAGGTGAAGGAAAACCCCTTGCTGTGGACTTAAGTAGCTGCTGGCTCCTAATCAGTTAATATTCACCCCAGGTGCAATCTCCTTCCCAACTATGTTTATTAAGTAATTAACTTTGCCCTGTCCCTGACCTGACTACTTGCAACTTAGTAACATCAAACAAACAGGGCTGTCTTTGTCCTGTTACAATGTATATCTCTAATTTAGTTAGTATCTAAGGTACACATTTACCATGACTTCTTCCCAGGCACTTGTGTCCCATTTCTTATATTCTTTTTCTCTGGTGAGATAATATAAAAACTACTTTCATTTTTAAATCCCATGGTCAATCAACATACATCCTCAATGTTTGCTTCCACAATTTATATGCTTGTCCAAGATTTGTTATCTAGAAGTCTGAGTCTATCCATACTGCCTACCTGCTCTATGTTTCGCTGCTGTTTGCTTGTTCATACATATTATGACTGACCATTCCATCATATCTATCCTCTATAGCTGACTATTGCCAACATGTTTCATGTAGTGCATGCTGTATAATAACAGTGAAGGAGTCCATGCTTGCAAAACGAAACTAAATCTTTATTAAGCTAACTATTTACAGCTGCAACTCTGGTTAATGCACTGATTTTTAGTGACTCTTCCAAACTCTTCCTGTGTTCTTCCTTCAGAATCTATTCAGGTTGATACAGCTTCTACCTTCTCTCTAACTAAAACTTGTTCTATTTACATCAGTAGAGATCTTTTCCTTTATCCACATAAAGGAAACACACTTTCCATTTGTGAAAAATGTGGTCTTTTGCAATACCTTTGTCTATGTTCTTGTGTTGCAGTAATTCTGAAATGTTGTTTGTTATTAGACAAAAGAAGAAAGCTATGAAGTATTATTAGTATTATTTATTGGTGTTGTTGGCACAGATGTGCATGACACGTTGCTGCAAAAAATGAAAGACAATGAATGCCTTGAGATGTTTGCAGTCTAAAGTTAGGCCAAAGGAGATAGCAAGTGCAACTGGACCTTTGAAAAGAAGGGTATATGAAGACCAATAATAAGTCTAAAAAAGAGTAGCAGTTGCTGTCCCAGCATATATAGATATGCATATGTGACAGGTTAGGATTAGTTGCATCACAGATTTTCAAGTGGACTATTTCTTGTATTCCAATGAATAAACTATATCAGATTAAAGGAGTGTACAAGGAGGAAGTCTGGTGGGAACAGTGTATTTTAATAAAAGATTTGAATGAAGGGAAGGCAGGGACTGAGTCAAAGCCTGCCAAAGTCAAATGGCAGACATGATCCTGGAGTTGTGCAGGACTAGGCTAGATAATAGGTAAAGATGACTGTATGAAGAGGAAGAGTTATAGAGTGGAGAGTTAAATGGAGAGGAAGCAGTACAGCTATATTAGGAGCCAAGTTGCAAGAAGCAGCTCAGTTATGCAAACCACTGAAGGCAAGGACCAGGGATCCATATTTGGTACAGATGGTGATAGGAGAGCAACAAAGATATTCAAGCAGTGTTTTGAGGTAGGTGAAGAAATGACTTGGGACATAAAAAAAAGTTTAGAAAACTTCAAGGGATTTACAGAGAAGATCATGGCTATTTGTGATTAATTTAGCTGTTATAATAGAGATCTCCAATGAATATACAAGCTCTACTATGATGGGAATCATAGGTCATTTACTTTTCTTCTGAAGAGATCTATTTCTATAAAATTGAAATAAAATGTGTCATATTAGAAGCTGTCTATGCCAAGAAAAAAACTCCTATAAGCTACTAACATGCTTTCTCAGCTTACTCCCATGACAAGCCAGATAATAAATCAATCAGGATTAATCCAAGGGACACTCCCCTAGCTTCAGTTTTTAGCTGCACAACAGAGCAGTGGCTTTGAAAACTAGGACCTGGTTTTTCACAGCAGTGTCTTTTTCCCTGAATTAGTTGGAGAATGTTTTGCTTTCATTGGCATCAGGAACACATGAAGCACAGTCCAGTGGGTGTATAGTGGTATATACATTGCCGGTTATTTGCATAATGTTTCAAAGGACTAACTTTATACTTGCAATGTGATATCCACTTGTACAATGTATTTATATAAATAGTACTTGGTTTTCATAAAATGTTGTTTTTCTAAGGATTTTTTCAATAGTTAATCCACCTCATTGCTGTATAAATTTTTGTGATATGGATTTACAAGACTCTTGATGATATCACAGACAGACTGGGATATTCCTATAAAGCTAATACTTATGTAATTATATAAATTACAGTATAACATTGCACTATTATTTTGAGAATAAGACTTCTTTTAACATAGCCCATTAACAGAGAAATGGAGGTATTACATTCCTCCTATGCCCTCAGTAGGTTTATTTGTGCATCCAGACTATCAGTGGCGGCCCTATGAAAGTTAACCATTCTCACTCGCTCACCATCCCATCATCATTTTGTAAAAGTCCCTTGATCACTACTGTAAACTTCAGTCCTATACATTACTTCCCCAGTTTTTTGTAACTAATCTCAAATAATTAACTGAGCTAAATTTTTGGTTTACGGTGGATTGAGACTCTAATGTTCAAACCTGAATGCTTCTTGGGGCACAGTCTCCCTTCCTATATCATACAACACTGTAATCACGAAAAAGTACTTAAGTAATTTTGCAAGACACTTGCCTATACTCCACTTCACATTTGCTCTCCGCCATTACTGATGTTACCTCAGGAAACACAGAATGCCATGTATGCTGCTGCTTCCTAAACACATCTATCAAACATTTGTACTACCCAGGAAATCCTATTTGTTCCAGGCATTTGGCAAAGAGAGTTAAACTTGCACTTCAAAGTGTTGTGCCTGCTTCAGCAAAACAAAATGCTGCACATTAGTTCTTCAAAAGTGCTTCTTGGAAATACAATATTTAGAGCACGTGTACAGAACCAGCTTGCTTATAGCCTATAGCAGGAGTGTCAAATATATGGCTTATGGGCCAGACCCAGCCTGCAGAGCCATTCACATGGCCTACAAATGGGCCTGGAATTTGGGGTAGGGCCTGCTGCCAAAATCCAGGGCAGATAGGTACATATCACTGGCAGAGGGACAAGTGACAGCTGTGTTAACCCCTGCATTGCTGCCTCTTACCCCAACACCACTGCTCACTCCACGGCTTCCACCCAGTCTGGCTCCTTACAGTCCAGATCCAGTAAGATTTGATACACCCTTCTGATTATTTCCTATTAACTAGCTGCCCCCGCCCCACCCAACCTGCCTCCAGACATGCACACACACAGTGCAGTAGTTCTTCTGAATCCCAATCTCAAATTTCTAACTGTCCACACTCCACAGGAATGGGGGCACCTAACTCAGGAGATGAGCTCCTAAAAGTTTGGTGGGGCAATACTGAGCATTGCTGCTCCTAAGTCCCTTTGCAGATCTGGCTGCAAGAACTTATTCTCCTGAGCTACTGTTCTATTAATGCTGTAACTCTGCATGTCTAACCCTAGTTCATAACCACAGAGGGTTATAACATAACATTAATAAAAAATGCAGTTTCCAGTACTGGGATTTTCAAAGCTATCTAAAGGATGAGGTATTTAAAGCCCATTAAAAATTTATAGGAGTTAGCTTCTTTAAGTTAGAGCATCTCAGAAGTGTGCTTGTATATATGTACCTAATATCTTAAGCCATTATGCACATAATTTGGCTGTTTAGAATATGTAACTGTCAGCAGTACCTGCTGTTAGGATATCTGCAATCCAGATATCCTTCTTCCTGAGCAAGTGCTATAACTAATAAAGTATTGTTATAAAGGTGGCCAGTGGCACCACTTGTGTTTCAAACTTCAAGGAACTGGGGAGTTTCTATCATATGACAAATGGAAATATAAACCCTGGGGAAGCTACAATACATTCCCATGATTTGACCATGACCACATTACTAAAGAAGTATTAATAGTACTAATATAAATAAAAATGCAGGAGAAGGTTAGGGCCAGACAAAAACTTATACAACATCAAAAGGGGGGGACTTACTGCACATCAATCTAATTCACTGTATCTGTTTAGTACATATTGAGGAACTGCTGCCAACAACTGATCTGTTAGTGTGTGTTTTATCCTACAGCTAGTGGAAGCAAAACTGTGGTAATTTAGCCATTGTTTTTCATTCAGGAGTAAATTGTTTCTGATTAGCTTTCACTGGAGCAGATAGGTGAAAGAGTTATCACTGACAGATGGTAAGTTTCCCCTCCCAATACTTTTTAAATTGATATAACCATTTCACTAGTCCACACTCAAATTTAGTTTTCAGTTTATGGGATTAGAACCTCTCCAGCCCTCTTCAGTGTTCTTTGTACCAGTATGATACTGAAAACTGATTTTAACTTTATTTAAGTGGCTAGGTGATGGTTCACCTAGCACTGTGAATCCTTCAGTGGTGCATCATTGGTAGAAATAACAAAATGGAAACCAATCCATAGTATTTTAAATAACAGGTTAGCTAGAACATATTAATTTAAAGGATAAACTTTATTGGTAGAACACCTGCTTCTAAAATATAACTCATTTATATAACGTGTGTGTATGTGTGTGTGTGTGTGTGTGTGTGTAGCAACATACTTTACAAAAGTTTTTGTTGTCCTTTGCCTTTCAATTATTTGCACGTTCTCCTGAGATAAAATTCCATCTCTCTTTTCCCTCCATCTTTTCAGAATTTGTGCTGTTCTCTTGCTGTGCTGGTGGTTTTCTTTATAATGTGAGAAGTCGTCATTTGAAATTATTTTAAAAGGGAGAGTACCTACGCATTCTACCTCTTACCTGGCACTGGTGTATGGCAGTCATATCTCTATCTCCCAGAATGAAATAATTATTATTACTATTTAAAAAGCAGGTCCCTTCTATGAAACAACTGCCATGTTTATTTAGATAAGTGCTTCTCTGCTCTTCTAAGTGGAAGCTGAGGACAGATGTGTTTTTAACGCAAAAATATTAACTTGAGAGATGTCAGCATCTGCTTCTTTTCAGCCTAATCTTACTGATTCACACATCATTTTTCATCCATGAAGAGTTTCTTTTTTCTTACAGAGAATCTAAAAATACTGATGTAAGTAACCGATGCAGAGACCTGACAGTTTTGTGGGAATGTAACTGGGGATACATGTGTTCATTTTGGGTAGATGTACAAAGTGGCAGGTTTCAGCAGGTTTATTCTTTTCTGAGAGGAACATTTGCACTCCTCTCTGGTGTTTCCCACCTGACTTTCATACTTGTGAATCAGTGTTTGCTGAGTTAGATGATGCTGTACAGGACTTCACCGTGTGGTTCCTGAAATTATTCACAATAGCACAAACAAAATATTATACTTCAGCTTCAGTCTGATATTAAAAACAAATTCTAACCAATTAGTTCAGGTTGTCTCTCTTAATAATTTCATAATTTTATTATAAACTTAAAGATAGAGCAAATGTATGTTGCAGATTACAGAACACATACAGCTAGCTTGTTTCCTTGAGGCACTGGACCACATTGGTGGAGAATATTATGGTTTTTGGTTGGTCACAGAGCTAGGTAAGGTAAGGAAAGAAATGTTGGCAGGGATGAACTAACCATGACCAAAGTTAGGTTAGCAATTAGAAGAAGGGTTCCCACCATCAGAGAGACTCTGAAACAGCCTTTAAAATAAGTAGTAAGGGCAAAAAACCTAATTAGCTTCAAGATGGAGTTTGATCAATTTTATGCCTAAGCTTATATAACATAATTGCCTGAAATATGAGGGAACTGGAACTGAAAACTCGGGAAGTCCTTTCCTGTCCTGTGTTCCTGACGCTTAAAAGGGAGGGCCATCTTGCACTATAGGCCACACTATCTGCTGTCCCTAGCTGGTGAGCTTTCCTGACTGTAGTGAAGGGCTAGGGTCATGACTACCTATTTTGGGGGTAAGAGATACTCTAAGAAGTGCTAGGAAGAAGCAGTGAAGCTAAATGGCATAACATATCTTTTCTGTCTTTCATCTAAGTAGGACTAAAGTTACAAACCTTTCAGAATGAATGATGTGCTAAGTGGCTTTCAAAAAAGGTATGAAAAGCATTACAATTTAAATAAACATTTTTGTTTGAACTTTTTCTTCGGATGTTTTTCAATTATAAATGGTTTTGAAGGAAGAAAGGATGATAGAGGACCAAATCAGGAAGAACATGGCAGGTGACTCTGTAGGAAGGTATGTGTAATTCTCTGTTCAAGCAAATTAGTGTTAAATAGCAATTGTAAGTGACTTTTTTATTTTAATGTCTGTACATGAATCATGTCAATCATAAGTCAATCATGTTTGGCACCAGTGGAAAAATCATGCTTCCAGCTGGAAAACCAGTCTCCATCCTATTCCAGTGCTTGTTTAAATCTTCTGAAAAATCAATCTCTGATGTTGATCCAACATTTAATTTTCGAAAAATGTCTTGCATTTGAAAGCTTGCCTAAAACTATCCCAGTGGGTATTAAGCATGATCCTGAGAGGTCCTGGGCACCTCTACATCCTAGTAAGGGGGACTTACAAAAGCATTATATTTTGAGAAGAAAAAAGAATATTACAATGGGTTTTAATAGTTATTTTTTCCCAGGGTCTTTATCAATGACATGATATAGACAGTAGTCCAGAGTGTGTCCTTCAAGTGCAAACTGCATTTCCTTGTACCAGGTAGGATTACTGCAGTAATACTCAGATCATGGCCCCCAAGGCACAACTGGTTTTCCCTTGGTTCATGCATCCTATGGTTTTTGTTCATTTTTGGCAAATCCTAAAGAGAACAGTCTACTTCATAATAAACTCATTAAGTCAAGACAGGTTTGATTTATGTTTGCAGTTTTCTTTCCTTTCTCTTTTTCTAAGCTTTACTGCTCAGCTCACAAAATACCATTCAGAATTTTCAAAAGTATCTAAAGATAGATACAGTGTAAGCTTATTTAGGCAAGACCTCTGATAGGAAATTTCCTACTTCAGGGAGTTTTTTCATGAAAGGAGGAGCCTGAAGTCTTTCAGTGTATTCTGGTATCATTCTAGTGCTAGATTCAATTCCATCTAAGCAGATGCCGCTCCACTGAAGTGAATTTTTTAACTCAATGAAGTTATAATCCCTTGTAGCAGGGCTGACTTTGATCAATAGTGCCTGACAGTCATATAGTAAAAAGTTGATTCATGTTGATATACATAATCTTAATGAATTTTTCAATTAGCTATTCACAACTTGCTATTTTTGGAGAAAGCCAGTGAGAAAAGGGGCTTGGGAGGCAAGCAAAGAATGGTCTGGAAAACTGTGAGAAAGCAGGAAAAATATGTTATGTCTACTATTACAAATTTGATATAAAGCTTTTTGTAGGTTGTAGCACATTATCCGTCACATTTGCAAATTCAGAGAGTGAGAGAGACAGCTTCTCCCCCACTAGTGAGTCTTTTTAATTACAAACAGTGCTTCACAATGGGATTATAATACCATGTGATGAAGTAGCAAGTTAATATGTCTAGCTATTTTTAAATCAAATGAACCAAATAAGACATCACTAATAAGAAAAACCTCTGAGCATCATAAAATTAACAGTTATCTTGTGAAAGCAAAGTTTTGCCATGTGAACTTTTTAGAAAGACAGAAAATAGAATCAGCAGCTCTCTTTCCATGATTCCATCAGTTTTCCCAGAAACACCAACTTTTCTTACATGCAGCACAAACCATAACAGAACTCATACCTCATTCTTGAAAGGCATAATGAAGAAAAAAAGATTTTTCCTTGTAGTAAATAAGTGAATAGCACCAGCTAGAGAGCCATGCCTACATATTTCCATGGAACCACAGGATCCATGGAAATTTTACTTTTGGTTTCATTTGGTAAGCAGCAGAATTTTCCCTTATCATATTCTTGCATATAACAATCCAACTTCCAGTAGCTGGCTTTTGGGACAAAGGTGCATATTGTATGCAAGAAAATATGGTAGATGTCAGTAACTTCCACTTCTCCATATTTCCACTTCACCAGGAATTATAAAGTAAAGGTCTTCATATACTAAAAAAGTTATTTAAATGGCTATGAAGTAAATGGAGAGGCAAGAATGGGACCAAAAAAAACCTTCTTATTCCTGTTGTCCTAAATAAAGATTTGTGAAGTGAGGTACTGTAATATCTTTTGTTGGACCAACTTCATAGTTAGGGGAGATGTTAGATATTTCAGGCACAAAATGCTCTATTTCCAGTTTTCAATTTGTGCCTGAGAACTTGCCTAACATTTCCTACAACTATAAAGTTGATCCAACAAGAGTTATTACCTCACCCCACAATTCTTACTTCTTACATATTCATGCACCATCCGAGCTACAACAGTACCTGAAGCATGGACCATCTCTTGCATGGTCTTCCCTGTCCAGACACTTACTGAAGGAAAGAAAATAAGAAAAGGGATATGCTATAGCAACCTTCTGTGTGGACACTATAGTGGTGCAAACTAATGAGGATGCAATACCATTATGGTGGTTAGTAAATGGTTATGTAAGCCATGTAAAGCCCCAAAAGAACATGTACTTTGCAAAAGAATGTCTTACTAACATTTTCATGGAATACATTATTCACCAGAGAGTATTTGCTATGAAAAACAGGTAGGAAAAGCTTTAAAGTTCAAATTTGTTATATAAAATTCTTTCTAACAAAAACTATTATGCAATATCAAAACCCTCTCTTTACCTTTCTCTGGGCATTTGCCCTCTCCCTTTTTCTGGTTTTCATATGAATATTTTTTAACTGTAAACTAGTTATTATTTCACATAACACCTCTTGCTTGGATTTTCTATCAGTTGCCCACTATATTCTATTAATTTGTTCATTCAGCACTGGCCAAAGTGCCTTCCAGTAACAGCAATATCACTGCAGGATTCTCCCCAGTGGATTCCCAGTGAGTTTTCCTCTGCTGTCTTGGCATAAGAATGATTGGGAAATGAGCCATAATCAGCTGCATAAACCAGCCCACTACCCCTCATCCATCAGCCACTATGCCACACTGGCCCTTTGTTTTCCCCACACTGAGGAGTTCCACATAAGCTGGTTTCTGTGTAATCACTGAGCAACATTACAGAGATGGTTGAATGCACTAGGCTTACCAGAAAAAAGTATTGCACTTGCATAGGATATTTCTTCCAGGAATTTCAAAGCATGTTGCAATTATGAGTCACAACATCCTTGTGAGGCTTGATAGGCAGGCAGGTTTATACCCACTTCGCAGGTAGGTAAATTAAGGCATGGGCAGTTTAAGGTGACACATGAGTGAAACAAAAATAGAATTCAGGTCTTTGATTACCTTTAGACAAGACAGCAGACTTCTCAAAGAAACAGGGACTCCACAGATAGCACAAAGGTAATGTAAAAGCTTTGTGCCAGACTTATACCTAGCCCATGGAGTATGGCATGGATGAAAGCATGACTAGACAGCTCTTATGCTATAAAGGACTGTAAGAAGAGACTAAATTCAAACAACCCTGAGGTCACATCTTCAAGTACAATTAATGTTACTGAATAAGCTGTGGAGTAATTTTTCTCTGTAATAAACTACTCCTGGGTGCAGTGTCTATACATGCACCTGAGACAGCAGCAAATTGAACTGGAGAGGACCAGTTTAGACAAGGGCTTCTCCTGCCTTGCTCTGCCCTCCTGCAGCAGCCAGGCAGAGCTCCAGGCTCCGACTACAGCTGCCTGGGTGCCAGTCCCCAGCTGGCAGAGGGCAATGGGGCAGTCCTGGGCCCCTGTTTGCAGAAGCAGTGTGATCCAG
Organism: Gavialis gangeticus; assembly: GCF_001723915.1. Lineage (NCBI taxonomy): Eukaryota > Metazoa > Chordata > Crocodylia > Gavialidae > Gavialis > Gavialis gangeticus. The sequence goes on along the minus strand of NW_017729006.1, from coordinate 26,798,337 downwards.
GCTCCAGGGGCAGCCATAATTGTCACAGGGCATGGGGGATTGGGCCGATGCAGCGGCTGGCTGTGTTGGGCAGCAGAGGAGCTGGCTGGACCATGAGGCTCGTACAGCTGCCAAGCCATGGGGCTAGGCAGCAGGCAGGAATGTGGTCCCTTGCTGGCTGGGTTGACTGGGCACAAGTTAAGCCTGGGACAGCATCTACATGTCTGTTACTGCACAATAAATAACTCTATAGTAGGATGGTATTTGTATTTACAAGTACTACCCTACTGCAGAGTTTTTTAGTTTCCTTCAATCTAACAGCCCTGCACATGCAGACACAAGATGTTTACTGCAGAGCTAATTAGGTAACTGCAGTAAAAGTCTCATGTAGATGTGCCCTGAGATTACTAATTTACACTGAACCAGGCAGATTTCAACACATCTCCATCTCTAAAATAAGGGGAGCACAAAGGTGGTTTAAAGCTAACTTTATCCCATTCCTGCCATGAGTGCACAAAAAGGAGTATCTATGAATTGAGCCAGGAGTCTTGATGTTCAGTCTTGTTCTAAATACTAGCCCAGTCTCTCTCCCTAAAAAACTATCCTGTGGGACATTTCTGCAGGATATAAACATACCTGCTTAAATCTCTTAAGAACATGGTCAGTCTGACAGGCCATATAAATACACTGTAGACTTCAGTGCAGTATAGAGGCACCCACACTTGCAAGATACCTTAACCCATATGGAGCTCTGTGCTACCATAATTAAAATGCTGCTAATACCTCATTTAAAATTATCATGGGTTTCTGTGTACTACTTTGTAGCAGCATAGACCAGTAGGGCCCCACCTTCTGGCCCCACAAGCCAGAGGAGTGACAAGGGGGTCAGTCCATGGTTTGGATCCTGCATGGTGTTTGTCCATGGGTGTGACACTGCATATCTCAATCTAGCTGTGAAGGGTCAGTCCATGGGTGTGCTCATTGGTCCATTTCAATGCTGCAAACCCAGACCTTGCTGTGTGCCTGCCCATCCCCACTCCATGTACCTAGATCCAGTCACTTATTGGAGCAATCCAGCATGCAGGGCCGTATTATCCAGCCTAGGGGACTCCCCAAAGTTCCAGAAATTTGGCAGCAAGGGAATTCTAATTAACAGTGCCACCACTCCCCCACTACCAAATTTATGGACTCATAGGGAACACAACAGGCCAAATATTACAGCTCCATGGACCAGATCTGTCCTGCAGGCTGGGAATTAAGCCCCCCTTGACTGCGGTGCTAGTATAGATGAGCCACAATATAAAGAAGAGTGGGCACAGTGCCTGGGAGAGTATTCTTCACAGCCTCAGACCATTAAAAGTGCTACATCAACACAGGATGCTAATGATGCAATCCCCCAGACTACTTTCTTTCCAAAAAACATGACACAAATTCCCTAAGTTTAAGCCTTTTCCATCTAGTAATTAAGTTGTCAAGCAGGTCAGCCCTATGCAGACAGAGTCATTGTTTATTAGCCATTTGGGACCCTTTCCAAAGCACTGATAAAGATACCAGGATAATTCCATCAACAGCCATGGTGTGTCCACCCATGTGTTATGCAGTAGGAAACGCTACTACTGCTAAGTGACATTTGTTGAGAGCAAAGCCGGAACCAAATTAGAGCACCAGATATAAACATCCATGTCAAAGGAAGTCCCACTGGCAGATATTAAGTGATAACATTTATTATTCCAAAGCTTATCTGCATCAATTTGTCTGGGAAATAAGCTGAACTCATGTCCTCCAAGTTTGTCCTGCAAGTATGACCCACTCTAGCTGGCACAATAGCACTGCAGGACAGCTTGTCTTTCATAGTGTTTTATACCACTTTATTCCACTTTGGGTGTGTCTACATGAGACGTTTTGCTACACAGTAGACTAACCTAACGTAGACTGTGCAATAAAGCATCACCAAGTAACCATGCTCATAAGCTACTGCACAATAAATCAGTCTACCGTGAAGTTAGCTAGTACTTGCAACTACAGGTACTAAATAAACTGTACACTAGATGCGGCACAGTAGGGCTTGTGTAGATGCTGAGAAGGAGCAAATTTGCTCCTGCTCAGCCACACCAGCAGGGGGCCACCCACAGCTGAGTGGGGATTCCCCACCCAGCCAGGGGCTCACTGCTAGCTGCCCCAGCAGCAGACTGGGGCAGGGGACTGGGAAAGAGTCCCCTCCCCCAGAGCTCTTTCCCAGCCCCCTGCCCTGATTGGGTGATTGGGGCAAGGGGCTAGGAAAGATCTTTGGGGGAGAGGACTCTTTCTCAACCCCCTGCCCTGATTCCCTGATTGGAGCAGAGGTTGGGAAAGAGCTCTGGGGGAGAGACAGGTCTCAGCCAGCCCCAGGCTGCATGGAGCACTCTCCTCACAGCCCAGAACTGGCTTGGACCTATCCCAGAATGGGACAGTTCCTGGCCAGCCCAGGGCTGCATAGGGAAGCCCTGCTGGGTACAGGGCTTGTCTCCATGTGTATGGGGAGAGAGTTGTGCAGCAGCAGTTGTTCCCCCCCGCCTCATCCACACCAGCACCCCTACCAATGTCCCAATGTGTATGGGACCAGGAGAAAGATGCCACTGCAGCTGGCTGAGCTCTCCTGGCCTAATGCACATCGGGACTGGCCCCATGCTCCCTGCCAATCCCCAGGCTAGCACCCAGGGGGAGCATAGATTTTAGGGCTGTGCAAAGCTTCGGTCCCTGATTCAGTTCGGTGGAGATTAAGCCCAATTCAGTGGCTGAATCTCCAAATGCAAATCAAATCAGAGGACCCTTTAATCTCTCCAAATGAAATCAGAACCCTCTGAATTGATTCAGAGAGATTTGGAAAGATTTCATGATTTGGACATAGACACAGCTTTAAATGTTTTTTCTACATACCTCTAGGTACCAGGTGGCTCATGAATGCTGCAATGCTGGGGCTTATGGAGTGTCCCACAAGAGCACAGGGGGCTCCCCAGCATGCTCGGCAGAAGACCAGAAAGTAGACCAGAAGCACTTCTGGTCCACTTCTGGGTCTGCTGGGAAGCATGCTGGGCCCCACACCATGCTCCCCAGCTCAGCGACTGTACCTCCTGGGTCTGGGCGGGCACCTGGGGACCACTGTACCTGATCACTGAGCCAGGGGGATGCATAGGGGGGCCCCCAGCACACTTCCCGGCAGACCACTTCCAGTCCACTTCCGGGTTTGCCACTGAGCATGGGGAGGGCCCCGCCACACTCCTGTGAGATGCTCCGTCTGCCCCAGCATCACAGTGTTCACTAGCCACTGGTACCTTGAGGTATGTAGAAAAAACATTTAAAGCTATGTCTATGTCTGAATCACTGATTCTCCGAATCAGCATTCAATCTTCAGATTCAGATTCGGCTAAATTGAGTCAGGGACAGTGTTCCAAATCAACTAATCGAATCACTGTCCCTGATTCCAGCTGAATCTGAATCGAATAGGGCCTGCTTCACATACCCCTAATGGATTTCCCCCTGGCTGCTTCATAAGGGCAGAACAGGGTGGGAACAGCCTTGTACTGGGTTGCTCCCAAGAGGGAGCACATGTAGACATGCTCCCCAGAATGGTTACTGTACAGTATTTTTACTGCACAATAAGCCTACTTCAGATTAAAAGCACATGCCCTGTCAGTTGTAATCAGCATCCATGGACAAATGAATTAAAAAAAACCCCCAAAATAACAAGTTGAACCCCATATTTCGAAGCTTAGACAAAATGTTGTGCTCAGGAATTACACCAGGGTTTAATAGTTTTTTTATACATCCTTAACATTCTAACATAAACTGAGAACCAGTGAGTTAAAACCAAATTTAACTTGTATGGACCAGATATCCCCACAGACTTACTTCCTCAGTAGGCCTAGATAAATGGCCAGTCACCACAGCTAACCAAGAGTCTGCCATAAGAAACATGATGACATAGGATCACTGAAGAATGAAGTTATATTTTCACTACTGATGTTTGTCTGGGGAGAGGTTGATTTAGATGACAGGGGGTGGGTCTACATGAGATGTCTTAAGTGCGCATTAACCTAATTTAATGTGCATTACGGGCACATGTCTATGCATGTAGACCCTTAATGTGCATTAAAAATGGCAAAATTAGGTTAATTGTGCAAATGCATGTATCGAATTTAGGTGTGATTAGATTAGTTAAAGTGCATTAACATAAATGAAGACATGACCCAGCACTAACTTTAGTGCCAAATCTGTCCAGCCTCTAGGGCCACATGGCAGGGGTGCAGGGACTTGACACTAACTTTAATGCCAAGTGCACTAACTTCAGTGCCAAGAGCCTGGCCATGTAGAACCTGCCAAAAATCACTTAATGAGCATTAGTTTAATGAGCATTAAATTTAGTCACACTTAAATGCATGTGTAGATATGCCCAGGGTTATCTGTAGCCTAAGGTTGTGTGTAGACTAAATGAGGGGCATGTGTGCACGCCATTTAAAGCGGGTTAAATGCTTTTGCACCTCTTTAATGGTGTTGGTGTCTGCATGCATTGGCAGCATATTGTGCATTAATTCCAGCAACCGTAGCACATTCAATGGCATAATGCACCTTAAATGACTTTGGGGCACAGCAAATAAAACACCTCTGAGGAGTTTTAATTTGCTGCCCTACAGCCACAGAGTGAAGCACCAGGTTCCATGCAGCTCAGGGGCTGTGCAGGTGGCCCATGCAGGTAGCCTGGCAACAGCCTGGGAAGGCAGGCTCCACTGAAAAAAGAAAAAAAAGCAGTGAGCCTGATCGTTTTTTTTTCCCCTGGAGCCTGCCTGCCTGCCTGAGCTGCGCAGGGGCCCAGACATTCCCTCCATGGCTGCGGTGCCCCCCAGAACTGCCCGAGCCAGGTGCCTGCAGGCGGGTGCCACCTTATGGGGTCCACCGCTGCTGCAGATGGAAGCACCAGCCCCCTCCCCCGCAGCCCAGGAACCACTCTGCCCGCCAGCAGCTCGCCCACCCCTCCCCACTGCCGGAGAGGCAGGTAAGACATGGGTGCACATGACACGGGATTCACCTTGCCATAAATTGAAGTCATGTTTTTAAAAACCCAATGCTTCATTTTAGGGCCCTCGTTTCATCTACACATGCCCTTACTGTATGTTTAAAATAAGGTAAACAGAGTGCTGTGTTCAAAGACGAGGTTAAAATGGGAACATTGTAGGGAGGGATATCATTCCTCATGGCAAAGCATCTCTGAGAAATATGAGTTTGACAGGCAGCAAAACCAAGCTCAAAATTAAAAAAAAGTACAGGTAATAAGAGAAAGCATTGGAGGGGAGGGGAGGGGAAGGGGAATGACCGAGTATTTTAACAAAATTAGGACATATTTTCCCAAGAGTCCTGTTTACAAAGGAGATCTCTTGCCCTGGAAATTTTAAAAACATCAGAAGACATCCCCCTGAGTGAAAATTACATTGTATAAATTCAGTTTCCCAAGCAAGTGTTTCTTTGCCAGTCTACATTTCTCCCATTCAAGGCATGTCCAGATGAATGGGAATGTGTGTTTCCTCAGGGACAAGTAGCAGCAGCACAAGGTGTGCCGCTGTTACATGTCCCTAGGTAATGCCCATGCCACACATGCTCTGGTGTGTGGCAGGTTACCCCAGCAGCCTTACTTGGGATCCTGGGGTCCTCCGGTATTTGTAGCCAGAGCACTCTTCTGCAAGATCATGGCTCCAGCTGGCCAGGCTTCAGTTCTGGACAGTGCATGCTGCTGCCACATGTGCCGCCCTGCTTTTTTGGTGGTGTTTTTTTTTTCCTAGGATCTAAACCTCCCCCCACCCCACCCCCCACACTGCAAAGTAGCAGTGTGGGAAACACCTGCATGTGTAGTGTGTGGCACCAAAGAATGTACTTTCCACCAATAGAAGAAGATAAATACATTTCAGCTCTGTTTTATCCATGCTTAGTTGAGTGTACCTGCTTTATTTGCTACTCACTGATCCAAGCATGTGCAATGCTGTGAACAGCAGAGAAAGATCATTCCACAATTAAATGCAGTGATACAAATGGTTGTCTTTGTAATCTTTCCTGTGTTCAGAGGGTCTGCTTTTTTTCTTTATATAAGGTAAATAGTACTATAATTTACAATGCTGTCTCAATTTGGACATTTCAAGGATATTTCATGAATGGATGCTGTTAAATATCAAAACAGGGAAAGGGGGGGAGGCACAATAAAAGGAAAACCATGCTCCATGGGAAAATGTGAAGAGATTAAGTGTTCCAGCATGAAATGTACTTTTCTATCTCCCTGCTGGCTTTTTGCCTGAATTTACAAGATCTTCATGTGGGGAGAAGGATAAGGTGTGAAACAAGGGTCAAACCTTGTCTTATGTCTCTAACAGGACAAGCCACATCTTAAGAGAGCGAACTGGAAATAGACCTTGCATGCAGATGCCTTACAAGGAGCCAGGAAGGGACAGTCCCTGAGGAAAGTGAGCTCATACTAAAACTCAGTTGGCTTGGTGCCTATTTTCTTTAGAGAAAGTGTTATGAGTCCAGGGATATAACTAAAACTGAAGTCATATGGACCTTTCCCTATTCATTCCAATTCTTCATTAGGACTATAATTAAAGTAACATGCAAACATTTATCTTATTTTCAACAGCAGCAGATTACACACTCCACAGTTGAAAGTCAGAATACATTTTCAAATATTCAAACACCTAATTCAGAATCTTCTGCTTCCATTGTAAGTAGAATGCTTGATCTTTCAAAAATGTCCTTCAATACAAGCTTGTTCTTTGTTGTTTATTGTGTGATCATGCTGGGCACATACAGATTACATTTGTCCCATTTTAATTCTCAGGTATATAATGCTGTCTGAGATCTGTATAAGGTTCTTTCTTTTGGTCTGTAACCTGCTAATGCTTTCTTTGAACTCTCTCACAAAATATGTTGAGACATTCCTCAAAAATGGCATTTTTAACTGTTAGTGCAACAAATAGGCAAATGATCACTCTGTAAGGAACACTTGAGTGGATTAAAACAAAAACAGTCCAGTAGTTGAAAGGACCTAATGTTTACATGTAGGCTAATGTACTGGACTAATGTACTAATGTAGACTAATCTACGGCACAGTAAAGTGTCACTATGTAACCATGTGCAGAAGCTACTGCACATTAAAATAGGTTAATGCACAGTTTTCTATTCAAATTTCTAAACAGATTTACAGCATGTTAGTTAATGTGTAGTAGGCATGTCTATGTGTTCATTAATGAGCAGTAATTACTGCACATTTAGTTTAGAACTTTCTTAATGAAGTAGAAACTAAATGTGCACTAACTATAGGGGTTTTTTGTGAGGCTTACTGTGCAGTAGCCTAATACTACTGTGCAGTAGCATATTAGCATGGTTTTTGCCCAGCACACTACTGCACAGTGTTATTAGGCTACTGTGCATTAAGCATCTCTTGTAGACATGCTCAGTAACACGTGGTTACACAGATGACCGAGACCAAAGTGCTCCCAATCAGCCCTTCGGCAGCTGCCTGCTTCTCAGCCCCCACTGTGATGAGCCAATCAGAGCCAGGGGTGGTACATTGTCTCCTGCCCCAGGCAGCTGCCTGCTGCTGGGGCTAGCTCCAATCTCAGGGAGGGGGCTGGGACAATGTCACTTACCCCCGCAGAAGGCAGCTGTAGGTCCCAACTCCTAGACTGAAGCTAGGGCTAGGACACTCTTCCCCAACCTGAGCAGCTGCCTGCTGCCCGGGCCAGTTCCAAAATCTCAGAGCCAAGACTGACAGCTGCCTACTGCAGGGGCAGGGGACATTGTCCCAGACCTGGCTCCAAGATTGGAGCAGGGGTTGGACAGCAGGCTGCTGCCCAGGGCAGAGTGCAGGGTGGAAGGCAGCTGCTCCAGAGGCAGAACAGCTCCCCCTTACCCCCTGGAGCCCAGGCCTGACCTCAGTGTCCCCTGCCAGCCCACGACTGGCACCCAGGTGAGCCTTGAGCTCCACTGGATGCCATGTGGGAGAAGAGCAGGGCAGAAGTAGCTCTGTCCTGCACTGCTGCCATTGGGAGCAAATTTGCTCCTGATGGGTGCACATGTAGACGCACTGTCAAGAAAAGTTACTGTGCAGTATTTTACTGTGCAGTACTTACTAGCTTTCTGCTCTTTAACTGCATGTGTAGATGTGCCCAGTGGGACTTTGTTTCCCAAAGCTACATCTGTGCCACCCAATTACAGCATCAGACAGCGCCAGACTGAGAAACTACCTACTATACACATGCTCAATACAATTGAAACATGCAGGATATGGGCATCTAATGAAGGTACCCATGGTTACTCCTTAACAAGTAGAGTAAAGAGAAAGTAAAGAGGTATGTGCAATAGATAAATGTAAGTTTTGAGAAGACAATTAGAAAAAAAAAATGTCCTTGAGATAGCAGGAATATTCTCTGCATTGACACTGGCTTGTAAAAAAGAATCGCAGCGTTCATGGTGATTTTCCCAGCTGACACATTTACATCTGCTTTTCAGCACAAGTTATAAACTGTGGCTGTATGGATAAGATATGTCTGTGTTGTGCAGTCACTTTATATATGACTGGCACAGACATTACTGAAAATCAAATCCTGGACATTCAGTAATAAAATGAACCACAGTTTCTGCCCCTAAGCTAAATAAGCATAAAGTAATGGTTGATAATAACTTGTGTGACTATTAGGAGACATAGGCCAGTGCACTGACTTCCACTGCTGTATATCTCTTGCCTCTGTCAAAATGATACTCCCGTCCCTGTCATGACTGGCATTTTGAGTGTTCATTGTGTACCTGCTTCCAAGAGGCTGGACTTTAAAAACCATGATCAGCCATTTTCAGGGAGGATAAAAAAAATTGAATCCACATTAGTAGCTGGTCGACAGTCTCATCTGAAACATAATGATTTCTTCATCAGGGTTCTGGTTTCTGAGGTATGACATAGTCACAAAAGTAGAGGATGTAGAGTAATTCACTCACTTTTAAAGATGATTATGTGTCTATAGAACCAGAGTGCTTCTTTTCAAGTTGTCTGTCTGTGGTTCACTTCAGGTACCCAGACAGATTAATTATCTCATGGGTTGGGATCTCCTGCCAGCATATATAAAATAATATAAAGAATACAAATGTGCTGCACTACCTTATTCCCAGACAGTAAACAGGGAATAGAGGGAGGAGTGGTAACAATCTGTAAGTATTGGGTTTTTCAGTTTTCAGCATATTCTGGGAAGGTGGGGAAGGTTGATAGTGGGACATTTCCTCTATTTTTTCCCCTTGTTTCCTTGCTAACCTCGTAGTAGTCCTGCTGAGGAATTTTTTTCAACTGATTTATAATGAGTGTTGTCCCCAAGTCCTATGCACACAAACCTCAAGTGTAGTGGTACTTTCAACCCGACTTGGCTGGCCCATACGTAAGCATTGCTACAGGCAGTTAGCACAACTCATCAGCTGCTAAAGTAATCATTCAGTACTGCTCAAGTTTTTATTTTGCAGAGTGGTCACTCTCAGCTGAGCTAGGCTAACCCAGGAAGAGTTAATCTGAATGCAGCTTACTTTACAGTTTCTTTTCCTACAACTGTTCCTAAAGGAGCTGTGGTTTAAGGTCCAATGCTGTTCAATGCAACACCTGCTTGGGGTTTTGGTTATTATGCTTTGCTATGAAATTTCAATACCTCCTATGCATTTTGCACTAATGAAATTACTTTTCTTTATTTAAAACAGTGCTTGTGATTGCCTAGGTTTCAAATGCCTATTTAATTTCTGACTTTCCACTCCAGTGATCTTCATTTGAACTGGTTTTAGACTGTTTTATGCAGATGAATTTGACAAATCTCCAAATGGATCCCTATTAGGTATTTGCCATCAGAGTTAACACACATTTTGCCTTGGCTGGCAATTGTGGATTCACGAGTTTCTGCATTCTGAGTCTCTAGGCAAAGGGATATTTTATGCTAGGATTCAAACATACTGTTGGAGCATGTTGGGGGAAGTTTTCATAGTGCATTTCTTCCAACCTTCAATTAATGGTAAATGATACAATGGCCAGATCCAGATATGCAGGCACATGCAGTTTATGGCAGCACAGAGGCAAAATTTGCAACTGGGAAATCCCAGTAGCAAAAAAAAAAAAGCCATGAAAAAGGTAGTGTGGCACACACCACAGAAACATGCACCAGCAGACACGGATGCTTGGTCCTCCCTGGAGACACTCTGGCTGCTGGCCAGAGAGTCTCCCCAGCCAGAGCTGGGAAGAGCGGGGAAATGGCAGTTTGCACAAAGGAAGGCATTTTGCCCTGCACTAAAGCACATGTGCAGGGGTGTGCAGAGCAGTAAAAAGTGCCAGCACAAATCTGTGCCACTACTTTTTTTGCCACTGCAAGTGCACACCCCTACATGTGGAAAAGTGACCAATAAGATTTCTAAAGTATGATTTAAATGTAACAACAGTTAAAAATCTATAGTGATACAGAAAAATGGCTCACTAACATTCCTACAGCATTTAGACTCCTTTTGGTTTATTTTTATATGGCGCTGACTGAAATCAGAACAAAACCAATAAACTCCTTTAGACATAATCTTTTTCATTAAAATAATAATACAAGCATTAAGTATGTCCAACAAACACTGAAACACTCCTTATTTTGGATTTTATTAAATGATTACAAATGAAACAGCATTACATTTCTGGTCATTTAATATAGGTACACAGGGATCCTTTAAAACATATATATAAAAAGAAAAAGGCTGGCTATAAAAAGAATAAATAAAAAAATAAATAACACGCAAAGCCCTATCTTCCTCCTTTGGCACTCACTCTAAAATCAACACACAAATGGTGCATAATGAACCTAACAGGCTGCTACCTGGCTTTTTGACTCTTACTAATTTTGTTTTAAGAGCAGCACTAAACAAGCACGATGACATATGTACCCAAAATCTTCTACATTTTTTATGAGTCCAAAATCTTATTTTTAATTTGGTATCTCAACTTTGGGTCATGGAGCTAAATATCCCAGAAGTGGGTCACCATTGTTCACCATCTGGATATATACAGAGGAGAAGGTAATGGAGTCAGAAGTGGTTCTTAGCACATTCATTGAGAAGCCAGTTCATTAAGCTGCTTCCAAATAAGACACTGGGAGTTTTACCTTGTTCCTTCAGTCTGATTTGGTATGCATTTTTTTCTTTTTTCCTTCTTCTTTTTTTTAATGTTTCTTAGCCACCTCCCCCATCCCAAGAAGTCATTCTCATTCCAGCATGGTGAAATAACAAGCTTTCCCAGGAGAGCAAGGTAGTTTCATAAGAAGGCCACTAGGTGGTGCTGGAAAACAAGAAGGTTCTGCACATCACTCTGTAGAGAAAGCGTCTCCTACGGTCTTCATTTGGTATATTGGAAGATAAAATGTATATGAAACAATTTGTCTCAATGTTTTACAGATACTTTGAATGCTCTAATGACTCAAAACCCTTTTATATTTAAAATATAATGATAGCATACACTAACCCTAAGTAAATACCAAACTTTTTCCGTAATTAGACTACAAGAAATATGTAACCAAAAATATAGAATGAGCACACTTAGTTTCTCAATTCATAATGTCCATTTTACTATTGAAATCTAGTTTCTATGAATAAAGGTAATGATGAAATGATGGAAATTTAGTGTTCCAACCTCTGTATAATGGATTTGTTTCACTCAGGTAAAAACAAAATAACTGCCATTTCAAATTCCAATGGCTCTCCAATCAAAAAGAACAAAGACAAATTGTTTTATGTGTAGATCCACCTACAAGTTAAGTGCTGCAATGCCTACATTTTAGGTGCTGGACCTTCAGAATACAGTCCAATACCTAAATATCCCCAAATTAAGCGCTTCACAGAAAGTCAGTCCATAAAATCCACACACTGAGTGGAGAGCTACCTAGACCTGACCAGTAGGAAACACTAAACAAAGGAGAGTGCCTGACATCCCACCCTTCTCTAGATCTTAAATTAGGGTTGCAAGGGAGATGCCTCCATCCATTTGGGCTCTAGACTTGGGTTCATTCCTGGAAAGGAGCCACCTACAAGCCTACTTTGAAAAACCTGCATTTGAAAAAGCAGAAGAGACTTTGATGGAAGCTGGAACTGAGCCACTATACAGCAAAGAATTCATGTTTCATGGGCCAGTAACAGAGCAGGCATTAAGCTGGGAGGAGGGTATTCTTCAGTTTATCCAAAGACTGTTTATAGTAAAATATACTGCATTTACTCGAACATGATGATTCCTCTCCCCCACCCCCAATAATTAAATTCTATATATGGAAAATTTATACATTTGTTATAATTTTCCAGGTGTAAAATCTAATTGTTGGAGGTTTGCTTTGGATTTTTCCTCCTTTCACTGCTGCAGCAGAGAATATAAATCTGGGGGGTCAGGTACCCCCTTGCCCTCTGTCCCCCCAACTTCTTCCCTCTGCAGTCCCTTCCCCCTCTGCTTACTGTCAGACACTGCTCTCCCTGAGCACACATAGCTGAGGAGCAAATTTGAAAATACTGGGCATATCTATATGAAACGTTTAGTGTGCAGTAGACTAATTAGCTGCACAGTAAACATTGTGTATCTACCTATGTGCCTCTATTAGGCTGGAGTAAACTAACTCAATACAAGTACTATCCTTCCGCAGAGCTTTTACTCCACAGCAGTGCATGTGTAGATGCTGCCCCAGCTGGCTGGAGCACAAGGGTACCTCAGTGTAGGGGCTGCCTACCAGTTAGCCCCACACTGAAGCACCCTTATTCCCCAGTCAGCCCTTCCAAAGCACACTGAACTGCGGGGGGCAGCCCCAGACTGTCAGGCTGACCCCCCAGACTCTTTGCCAGCTGGGGGTACTCCAACCCAGCTCAGTGTGCTCTGTTCCCAGGCACATGTAAAGATGCAGCACCTGGGATCAATGAACTCCAGCACAATATGCACCAGAGTTTATTCATGTGCATTAATTGCATATATTCATACACCCACAGATTGATGCATTTTACCTTTTTTGAAACCACTGCAAGTTTTGGCATGCGTACTCCATAAACACACTTTAAAGCAACACTTTTTGAACCTACGTATATATAGTACAAACTATGCATGATATTAGTCCAAAGTCAAAAGGCTCCACACAGTTCGTTGGGCTGAGCCCCAGCAGAGTCAACACTGTTTCAAGCCATGGTGACCCCATAGCTCAGAGTGCTCAGTATTTGTGTGTACTGCAGATATTCCCCACAAAGAATCCATGTGCTAATTATCACCCCCAACTAATGACTAGAAATGGATGCCCTTGCCACAAGTCCAGAGATCCTCCAAAAAATTATATGCAGGTGAGGTGCAGGGCAAACCAGTGTAGCTTCACCTCAGGGAGAACATGGCCACACTAATCATATGCAACAGGCTGAGACACGGGGTGACAAAGATTCTGCGTGAACTGTTCGTGGCCCCATTTGGTGATGTCTGCCAGGGATTTAAGGCTGGTGAAGAAACAGGAATAATTGTAAATGGGAAAGAAAGCTCAGCTGTTGGAGTGAAAAAGAAGTTAAAATGTATGCAATGTAGTGGCTCACCATGACTTGAAAAGAGTCAGCAGTGAGGGGGACTACGCTTAATGGGCACAACAATATATTTTATCCAGACGGACTGCAGTAACCTATTCTTGTGGTGTCTTGTCTTTTTGCTAAGTTCAAGCATTTTTGGCATCAAAGGGGTCAGAGCTGGCTCTGTTTTACATAGGACCTAGGTACCTCATTGCCCAAAGCAGGGCATATACAAAATTACAGGCACCAAGGGAACTTTAAGCAATGTGCAAGGGATTAGGCACCTCCAAGATTTGGGGGCTGGATGAAGGTTTTTTTGTAATTCAATTTCCAAATTATGAGCCTAAAGTCTGCCTAAGTCCTGTAAGGAGTAAGCTTCAGGAGTAAGTATCCCATCTAAACTGAAATGATTATGAAGTGAAAACTTGCTTTCTTAATTAATTTGCAAAATGTATTTAAAAATAAATAAAAAATATGTTTTCTGATATTTCAAAAAACAAATCCTGAAGCAAAACCCAAAGAAGAAAATTGATTTCAAAATTTAAAATCTGATGGCACTTTTTGCAGCTTACACAATTGTTCTGTACAGGTCATCAGAGCAATACCAAAAAACAAAAAAGCAGAATCTCAATTCAGCTGTTATCTTTCACAACCTGAACAAATCTGATTTGGGAAAATAATAAATGAAAGGGGTTCCCAGAGACCAGCATTTAAAAAGAGATATGTATTCATGCAAGCCTTAAGGCCAGATACAGACATTCAAAAATCTTGAGGCAAAATCGAACTAAGTTAGGCCGTTTTCTATAAGTGGCATAGTTTAGATCAGTAGTGAAAAGAACACACATTCACTTTTAGGAGGAGCGGGGTGGCAAATCTTAGACTAGGTTACGCCATTTTTAACACCAGGCTATGCGTGCCAAACTTCTACTTCTGTTCTGTTACAGAGATAGACTGGTTTTGTGTGCCGAACATATGCTTTGTTACAGGTATAGACCAGTTTCTGGTCACTTATACCAGTAAAAGTGTAATGTCTGCACATTGCCTAAATGTATTAGAAATGTCTTAATCAGCCTCTTAGTTGACCTAGATAAATGAAACATGGTACAGAAGGAAGCAGTTATCACAGCAAAATATTAAACAGTTGCTGTCTTACAGTTTCCCCAAAACTTACTCATTCTTTGAACTGTAAAACTTACTCATTCTTTAAACTGACTCTTCCTATTCAGACTAAAAAATATTATATAGGTGTTCAGCATCACCATGTTTACTATATTTGCCCCACCAGCATTCCATAATGGCCACACATTGTCCAAGGAATCAGCTTCTGGAGCTCTGAGTTATGCCCTTCTGACTATTGTTTAAAAGCAGCATGCCAGTCATGTCTTCAGCATGTCACTAATCCCACTGCTGGCCACAAGGAATGTAACACCACCAAAGGGAAAGAAAACTTCTTACTGGCTTGGTTTTCACCAAGTGCCAAACGTTCTTATTTAGCTATTTTGCAAAATATTTGATGTGTTACAAACAGGCCCATAGTCAAAAACAAAGTTGCTATGGCAGAGACAGATCAAGCTGGTGTGACAATATTTTGTAGATATACGACATCACTGTAAAGGCTGCTAAATAGATCGATGAAACCAGTGGATTTAGGTCCCCTCTTCCTTCTTTAATACCCTTTAATAGAAACCTAAGGAAGCTTGTTGGGGGCGGGGACACAAAAGTATGCACAAGTATCCAAGGGAATCCAAGAAACTGCCCTCAGGAAGGAATATCAGCTGGCTGCTGAAAGGAGAAGTAATACATCAGCAGTTGCTAAATTAGGACTACTAGAATTACTTGCTATTTGGATTGAATGAAGAGAAGAGTTTTGCTTTGTTCGGCCCTTCACCCTGGGAAAAAATGACAAATTATTGAGAGCTCCAAATTCTTCATGTTATCTGGACTTGTTTGTTAGCAATTTTCAATAGCATGTCTTTATTTTAAAATTGCAATATAGCACCCTAAATTTGGTGGAAGACATAGGTTGGTGAAAAGATTTGCATGACCAGCAGTAATAGACTGTCAGACTTGAAACCAGAATTTTTCTGTGCAAAAAAAATGTATTGGCAAGGGCATGTTGGCCTCCATCTTTTTCACAGCATACTCGCAATTATATTCCAAAGGAAAAGAAAAAGAAACCACAAAAATCTACCCTTGCCTTTTCTGCAGTTGTTTACATCACCTCTGAAACCACTTGAAATTTAAACTCAGCCTTTTCCCTTGTTCTTGTTCTGGCCACCCAAATAAGACTTGTTCAATTTTTTTATTGAAAGTGTTTTAGCACAGAATACTGGCTATGTGTCTAAACAAGATTATCTTGAAAAGAAAGCATCTGTTGTCTTTGGAAAATACCAGTGCTTAATTGAAAAGTTTCTGGCAGAAAACTAAAAGCTTCTTGTATGTACAATTAAAAAAAATCAAGAATTCCCAATGAAAATTCCTATAAAGAATTTTTTTAATTGATTTGTTTATTTTGATTTGGTTTTACAAGAACTTTTTTTTAGCCAACTTGACACCACATTTCTGGATAAAATCAGGAATGATACTTTGAAAAAAGACTGAACTTTTTGACTTTGACATTTCATTGGTCAACAATTTTTGATGAAAGCTTAGTGCTATGCACTTTATTACTCACTGGGCACACCTACATGTGTGCCCAACTGCACAGTTGTTACTGCACACAGTTATTTAGTACTTGCTTTAGCAATTTAATACAAAATGACTGTGCAGTAACCGCCGCTATGGCACAGCATGGGTCATTTCTGACCCTAGTGCACAGTAGCTTGTTGCTACTGCACAGTAGTGGCAGTGTCACGGTTTGTGCCCACCAACACTACTTTGCCATAGCAAAGAGCTACGTAGGATCTCATGTAGATGCAGTGATTAATTTGTACCTGTATTTATACCTAATTATGAGTTGGCCTGTGACTTGAAAAATTAAAGAAAACAGTATGACCAAAATGGTTGGACTAGAACATCGGAGGAAAATAGCTGGAAGAGGTAAAGGAAATAAGAAAGGGGGAAGAATGCATCAAGGTCTACATTTACGTGGGAAACTTAGGCTTATATTTGCAACACACAAATTTTAGGCACCTTACTAGCTAATGGAATTCAGAACCCTGAATTAGGCTTCTCGGCTCCCCTAAGCAATGCATGGGGAGAGTTAAATGAACGGGATCCACAAGTTAGTACGCTGAGCAAAGAATCACCTAAGCTAAACAGTAAGAAATGCTGAAGTGGAGGTTAGGGATAAAAGTTATCTTTTTATTAAAATAGTTGTTCATCCTTAGTCTGGATTCCCAGCTATAAGCCCTCTCCTGAAATTAGTTGCTTAAAGCAAGTTTGTCCTTTCTATCAAAAAAACAGATGGTGAAGGTGACCCATTGCCCCATAGCCAACAGTAAGGGTCAGTGGTTCCCATCAGCTGAGATGTGGGAGACCTAGGCTCAGTGGCCTTTCTACCTGGCTCAGAACAGCCACTACTAGGTATTCTGGGCTGGATGTATTTCAATTGCTCTTGTTGATACATTTCCCCCTTCTTGTGAATAATTAAACATTGACTGGAGCAAGAACCTCTCTCTTCTACATTCCAGATAAGTGCCCCTGCACAACAACCTATAAAATAGCTCTCTAATTTTCTCTCTTTGACCCAATGAATAAATAAATTATTTTATATAAAACAGAATAGTTTTCCCAGGAGAAACCACAGATTGTACAGCAGTTAAAGGCAGTCTCCCAGCAGGAAGGAGCCCCAGAATCAAGCTCATGTTCCAAATCAAGTATAAAAAGGATCTGAACCTATATGTTCTCCCTCCCTAGCAGCTGTATATTCCATTCACCAACTAGTGGGTAAAAGTGAGGTATCTCTTCCTCCTTCCATTGTGTCATGTGTGAAGTTTGGCAATCTCAAAGAATTACTGAATAGAGAACCCAGGAAAGACAGGTGAGCAAAAGTCCAATTTATGGATCCCACTGAGGCTTGGGATAGGTGTGAAGCAGGTAGGGCTGTCAACATGTATAGCATCCTGAGCAGGCACCGGGACAAAACCCTGGACACCATAGAGATTTTACTGGTTGAAAGTTAGATGTGGAAGGAATGTCTCTGTGACTGGGTGGGATTTCTGAGATTCCAAACTTTGTGCTTAGACACCCGCATAGTTGGATGTTTAAATCCATCTTAAGAAAAGATAATGGGCTTCAGGAACAACTCAGGACAGGCTCGTCGCCAGCCAAACTTTACTCAGGTAAAGGGAGAGAAAATCAAACTGTCAGGTCCTGAAGACAACTTCTTTTCTGTTTTCTGTATTTATTTCAGTAGTTATTGGATAATTCTGTGTCCTTTCCTCTCTCAGACTAATTGTTAGGGTCATTTACATGTAACAGTCACAGAATGTCAAAATATTTTAAACTGGTGCAGATCAATTAGATATAGTGTTTTCTCCTTCCACTGAGATAACAAATACTTATTTTCTCCCTTCATTAAATGAGGCATGGAAAACACTGTGATATGTTCATTAGCATATAAAAAACAGATCTCAAAGTGCTTTGTTATCAGAAGTAAGTTTTATAATAGCACAGTGATATAGATAGAAAATATACACACTTGGGACTAAAATCAAAGTTACAAATGACAAAAATAAAACTACAATATGAATTTAGGTAAATGAATCCAAAACTGTATCTAAACTACAGCATAAAACCAGCCAATAGGATTTTGGACTCGCCATAAAATGTTCTGCAAACAAAGGTCCTAATAACTGAAAAGCTTCTTTGACTTCTTTCTGCCACAATTTGTGGGAATCTTTGAGACCTAAATCTATTTTTCACACAAGCAACCCCATGTCATACCATACACAGTATAATTACAGCAATTTATAAAAAGTGCTACAGCAGCCTAATATAAGCCCATTGTGCTTTCCAGCCACCTCTAAGGCAAAGTGCAGCCTTTTCATCCCTTGCTAACCACAGGGGTTGGTTTGTTGATTTTATTTATTATCAGATTCTTTGTTCTCCTCCCTCTTATTCATCTCTTATTTTCTAAGGGGTAAGTTACAGGAGAGGTGTTTGCAGGCTTCAGTGACACCAAGAGCAATTAAAAGTAACCTCTTCATCAGAGCCAGCCTGGTACAAACTGCCTGCTGGTATTGTTAAACTCTGTGTACTTAACTCGTCTTTGTCAACAAGAACAATCAATCCTGGCTTGTTATTAGGAATGCTTTATGAACCAAGGAACGGATCCTCTACTGGTGTCAACTGCTTTGCTAATGTCAGGAATGCTATGGCAGAAGGCAGGGTAGATTTGTACCTTATAGATTAAATCAGAGATGTATAATATGACTTTATAGTATTCCAGCCTGCAAAAGATCTGCCCTTATGATTTGCTGCCCTTTGTCATTATCATATGTGTGTGCAAATTGTATATCCTCTTTTATATGCTTGAAGAATAAGAAATCCTCTACTCTATGTATTTACTTTGTCAGCAAGATTTTTAAAAGCTTAAAAGAAATTAACAGAAGCACTGGTCATTTTTTTTCTCCATTTGCATTTACCATGTAACCATTTCATACCAGTCACAATACAGTCTACTTTAAAAGAGTGAGATAGCAGATATCTGTACCCTACAGGCCCAAGAAGCACAATGGAAGAGCAGGCCAGGTGCCCTGCTATGGCTCCAGAGTTGTGAGTTTGAGGCCTACCCTATACTCTTGCAAAAAACTGTGTCCAGCTGATGCTGCTATAAATGGGTTCCTGGTCAGTTGAGCTGCAGATCAAAGACAGCTGGATGTGATGCCAATCACACCACTCTTTGACTATACAAATTGGTGTGCCTTAACCACACTAGCCCTATAAGGAGGACCATTGACTTGACAGGTCCAAGACCTTGGTCTAGTCTTGGGATCCATAAAATATTATTTAACTGACTCCTGGAGTACAATGGAACTGTCTGCTCCACCAGCAAAGACAAAGAACTTCTGTGATAGTGAGTGCAAGATTTACATCATGAGTTCCTGCAGCATGGCTGTTAAACATAAGGTCCCTGGTACTGTTTCTTTTGCTGTACTGAACGACCCCCACACTCAGAGACCAAGATGTGCACCACCTACAGCAGTGGTTCCCATCCTTTTTTTTTACTGCAGCCTGGTAGGAGCAGGACAGGGCATGTGAAGCCAACTGCCTCATTCCTAGGGCTCCCCTGCCACACAGCTTTAACCCCAGAAGTTCAGATGTGACCCCGGAAGCTGCTCAGCTAGGCAGACAGATAGGGCTCTGAGTGGGGGGCTTGTGCCACAACCCCACAGCCAACCCACTGCGGCCCAGTACTAGGCCATGGCCTGGTGGTTGGGAACCTCTGACCTACAGCACTTACTCAGGCTGATCTCAGGTTGCACTGCCAGCAATGCTTGCTCAGGCCAGTGTCCCAGACCAGCCCGGGTGGGTACTGCCTGTACTGGATCAGGTATGTAAGTGTGGGGAAGGGAGGGAAGTCAGTGGGCCTGATGTGGCCTGTGGACCAGCTCAGCACCCTGTGGGCCAGATGAGTTTGATGTCCTTGTCTACAGAATATGAAAAGCTGACTATATTTGGCTCCAAATCCAGGGGTTCTTCAAACTAGCTTACAACAGCAAATTTATGTACATATATATATATTTCAAAAAACATATTTTTCCCTTCAGGGACAAATGGGAGAAACAATGAACCACACATGACAAATCTAATCGCATTACTTAACACACTTCTAGAAGGTACTCAGATAATAGTGCTCAATGTGTTTTAAGAACCAGAACAGAATACCTTTTTTCCATATGTAAGAGGAGACACAGCAGCATCCTCCATGTGCTAGAGACTGAAGAGCAAGAATGTGGGAAAGGTAACTGCAGCAGTCAAGTTAAAAAGAAAACAAAAATGCTTGCAGGATTGTAACAGAGAAATAAGCTGAAACACTGGCCAACAAAAGTATGAGATATGAAGTTTTGCAGATTTAGGAAATGTAGGACAAGTTTTAATTTCTATAGCTGAGGGCTTTTAATAGAGAGAAAGAACTTCCACATTTTGGCCTGATTATCACTTATCCCTTTTACACTGACAGAGAACTGTAATTGGGCTTTAATGCAAATAACAATCATGTCCATAAAGCCAGAAAGATTTGTTTGGTTAGGAGCTGAACCAAACATGTATAAGAGGTCCATAAGGACAGTATGTTTCACAGTGTCAATGGCTGCACTGTGGTAACAGAAAACAGGAGGGGAAAAAAGCCTTCATTGGAACCAAGTCAGATATTGAGTCCAAGGA
Source organism: Gavialis gangeticus (assembly GCF_001723915.1). Lineage (NCBI taxonomy): Eukaryota > Metazoa > Chordata > Crocodylia > Gavialidae > Gavialis > Gavialis gangeticus. The sequence goes on along the minus strand of NW_017729006.1, from coordinate 26,777,445 downwards.
AAAGAGTTGTTTATATGTAGCTCGAGTGTAATCCAGTTTGTAAACTGTCTTGAGTAAAAGTTGTATGAGAGGTACTATGTGAAATATAAGTAAATCTATGTTCATGAACAACTTCCTGACACAACAAAGATGGTAGATGACTCAGTGACAGATGAAACTGAGAAATTGTATTTGGAAGAAATATTGACAAAGACCATACAAAGAGATGGAAATTGCTGAACACCTTTTAATTAATCACAATGGTGCATATTGACATACTTGACTTGTAGCACATTGCTTACAATTACATATTCCCTTTTTTGGATACTAATAGTATTCAGTTTTAAAGAAAATTTCTGGCATTGTATCCATTTATGGATTTCTATTACTATATATACAAGAATAATATGTGGTAAAGATGTACATTATTATACAGTGTTAAATTGTGTTTCAGATAAACTGTGACTCATTAGGCTTATAACTTTACTCTAAGGTCTTACTTTTCATTGTGTTTTTAATATTGCCCCAAAGTTATATTTTGGACTAAGTGCTCTTAGACCTATTCTCAGTCCAACATTGAATATTTGAAAGACATTTGAAGGAGGATTCAAAATGGCTACATAGATACTACAGCAAGATGTCCTTATTTTCCAAGCATGTTAAAGGAAGAAAGAAAAAAAACTGTTCAAAACTCTTTTTGTAATTTGACAGATCCAAAATGTAAGCACATTTAAAAATTCAGGCTTGGTAAATGCAACATAAAGTCTTTTCTGTATGTACTTTTCTAAGTCTGAAGAAAACCAACTAAATAACAAGCAGGGTATGAATAATAGGAAATACTTTATCATATAGTGTGAAATCAGAAAGAAAAACTATGCTAAGGCCCTGATCCATAACACCATCTCTACAGTTAAATCCCTTTGCTCATATACAGGACTGAAGCCTAATTGCTTTTGCCACACAAACAAACTTACAAGAGTGCTTACAGAATATATAGATAGCTATGCAAGTCTGAAAAGGTACTTGAGGCTTTTAGACTATCTCTGTCTATAACCTTTATACACCTAATATAGATGCTAATTTCCCCACTTTTTTCCCTACTTAAACATTGACTTTTGGAAAATGAACATTATATATACTCTTACCAAAAAAACAACTGGTTTACTTTCCAATTTCTGCACAAAGTAGTCTGTCCCCATACACTGCTGCAGACTCAGTGCCCTAACTTAGGAAGACCTATGCAACCTCCACCTGCAACATCTGAGTTTACTCAAGAGTATAAAATGAGTTTGTTTCAGGGTGACTTTCATTTCTTTGTGCACAACTTTCATACAGTTCTTGAACCCTAAAACTCTTGAACATAAGTGATAGACCTTCAAACTGCACAAATTTGCCTCTACATAGGCAAATCAGGAGCAAATTAATTTTGTGCATATTATTTCTATCAATGGTATGATTGAATATAACATGAAAAATGTGCAGATGTGGCTGGGTTGAAGTTGCTTTTAAATTGTCTCCCTTAAAGGTTCCAGTTCCATGTGTCCTCCTTTCAACAACTTAATATGTTCAAACTTTGTTTGCTTTTAATCATTTCAGAAGACTAGCTTAAGAGGCTGGTACAGCTTTTGTGTAACATAGCTGCAGGGAAACAAGCAGCATGTGACTGTTCTTCAGAAGACTGACTTCAGTAAGTGCCTCCCTGTGAACTCCATAGAAAAGACAGAAGACACAAACGTTCCCAATCCCGCCCAGTTCATATGTAGTATAACACTCAGCCATCCCAACCATGCAGTAATCCAGTCTCTAACTGTTTTCTTAATGGGGTAATCTACTGCTTTGCTCCCCTTCTCTCAGCTGGAAGCTTCAAGTAAAACTTGTCTTCATCTGAAGCTACTCAATAGCTCTGCCCACTCTCTCAGCATGGTGGTACCTCATATCTTCACATACCTCACATGCCAGAGCTCATAAAGCCTATAGTCTGGGTAACACTGGTGAGTGCTTCTTCAATCAAAAGGAGCTAGTTATGAGTTTGGAATACTATGATTAAAGATAAACTTTTCCATGGCAACCACTCTCACACCAGGTCACTTTCTTGTTCAGCCTTCCCCTTTCATTTTTTAAATATGCGATATCAAAATTGTAAACAAAATAAAAAAGTAAGATAATTAATATAGGCTATGAAAGAGGCAATGTGTAAGACAACTGTTCCTACTGTGCAAACAGAAACTTATTCTCTCACTCTGGGTCTCATAAGAATACTGTCTTAAAAATAACACTTGATTAAAGCCACCAGCCCTTCACTTAAGTAGGTTCTTATGGAGGAGAACTATCTAAGATTTCTCTAGACCACTTGACCAGCCTGTCAAGAATTTAAGGAAAATAATAGTCATATAAATTACAGGAGAACAGCTGGATCTCAGCTCAAGTGAGAGGAGGCCCCCATTTTCCAACCCATCTTTTGTGCACAAATACATCTCTATAGGGAAATCAAGTCATTTAAAACCAGTTCATTCACTCTTAACAGGGAATATGCCCATGATACATTTTCATCTTCACCCAGTAATCTTAGTCACCTTAAGGAGTAGATTTTTCAGGAGAGCAGTAATGAAATACAAGGCCTTTCATCTCCATGCCACCTCTATAAAGAAACCTCACTGGCTGTACCAAAATGTTTAGCTATTGCTTGTTTAGTGACTGGTGAAAGGAGTGAGGTGGTTTATCCCACTTTCCAGTACAGAACAGCTAACATAACAAATATAAGAAAACAATAAACATCTTAATTATCCTATTCTTATTCTAGTACCCAATAAGCACAGTTCTGAGCTGATCAGTTACACATTGTCCGACAGCTGAAGTATTCTAAAGGCTATGCATAAATGAGGTCAACATCTGACATTTCCTAATTTCTAAGTACTTGGCAATTTTAAAAATTATTTTATTATAGGGGGGGTTGTGTACATACACAACAGAACATATCTTCACTATTAGTATAGCTTCTTTGCATAAATTTAGTGAATATGAGAGATTTAGGCATGGTCTAGATAAGACAATAGTCTTCCTTGCTCTTTCAGCTTTGAATGTTAATGTTAATACCTCTCTTTTATCCTAAGTAACAAGGGGCGCAGCTACACATGCTATTAATGCACAATAAGGTTAATGCACGTTAAATAAGGAACAGTAAATTGCAACCAGGGAAAGGGTCTACATGCGCCCCGACTTGGGAACAAATTTGCTCCCAGACAGAGTTTTTGCCCCCTGCTCTGCCCTGCCCTGCCCCGCCCCATTGCAGCAGCCAGGGGGAGCTCCAGGCTCCCCTGGGTGTCAGCCCTAAGCTGGCAAACAGCAGGGTGCTGGTCCCATTCCCTATGTGGGGAAGGACAGCTGTCCCATCAGCCGGGACTGCTGCATCCCAGACACATAAGGACTGAACCCAAACCCCATGTGGCTGGGAGAGGTTTCCCTGCGGGGATTCTGCCTAGCAGCCACATTGGGATAGGGAGGGGCTCTGATCCCCAGATGGTAGGAAAAGGTGTCCCCGCTTGGTGGGGACAGCTGCATGGGGATTGGGATCCTCTTGATCCCCACGTGGCTGGGAGAATTGTCCCTGCCTGGCGGGGATTCTGCCTGACAGCCACATGGGGATCAGCAGTGGGGACTGGGATGTGGGGATCAGGAGTGGAGATTCAGGACCCTCCCAATCCCCACGTTGCTTCCAGGGAGTGTCCACCAGGCAGGGATTCTCCTAATCCCCAAGTGGCTGTCCTGCCAGGTGGGGATACCTCTCCCCACCATGTGGGGATTGGGTCTTGATCCCCACCTGACTGGGATGCAGCAGTCCTGCCTGCTGGGACAGCTCTCCTGGCCATGTGAGGATCAGGGAGACAGCTGCCCCTGCAGCCAGCACAACTCTTGCCATGCTTAGCCAGGCAGCAGTGGGCCCCCTGCTGCATGGGTTGACTGGGAGCAAATTGCTTCTGGCCAGCATCTACATATGCTTTACTGAGCAGTAACTAGTGCACAGCTAATCTACTACCTGTATTTTCAGGTAGTAAATAATAGGGCTGTGCAAAGCTTGACTTAATATTCGATTTGACAAATATTCAACATATTCGACCTTGAAAAGTGAAAGTCGAGTCGAATAGAAGCTGGTCAAATAGCTGTCGAATCGAATACCGGAAGTTGAATATTAACAGCACAAGTCAAATATTAACAGTGCGGGTCGAATATTTGACAAAGGTTGAATATTCGACTTGCCTATACTGGATTCCCTGTGGTGGGGGGAAAAAAGGGAAAGTAAGGGGAGGGAGGGGGAGAGGGGGAAGGAAGGCTTTCGTCACTGACATGTGTGGCTGGCCAGTGACCTGTCAGCATTCTCTGATTTCCCTTCCAATCTCAGTGCTCTGGGGGAGGGCCAGAGAAAATGCATAAAAGGCAGCAGTTTTTCAGCTCCCCTGCTTTCTGCCTTGGGGTCAGTTTCTGAGCTGCTGGTGTTCTCCAGCGCCTCTGCGTCAGACCACGATGGCTAGAAGCTCTGATCTTCAACAGATTCCCTGCTTGCAACGCTAGCAACAGAGATTTCTGAGAACTTGGTGCTTTTATACAGCTGGAAGCCCTGATCTTCAACAGATTCCCTGCTTGCAATGCTAGCAACAGGGATTTCTGAGAACTTGGTGCTTTTATTTTATAACTACTTTTCATATTAGTTTATGCTTATATTGGATAGGGTTAGTAGTAGCCTAGGATCTATTCTATATATAGGAATTTAGTTTATATATTTTTTTTTATACATCATTCATTCTTTCCACCACACCAA
>NW_017729006.1:26766835-26771934 GCF_001723915.1 Gavialis gangeticus | reverse complement strand
GATCTTGCTGGTCCTCAAGCCCTTCCTCGAGGCCACTGAGACCCTCAGTGCTGCTAATGCCTTCCTCAGCCAGGTGGTCCCCATAATGAAGGAGCTCTGCAGCCAAATGGAGAGCTTCCTGGGGGCCAATGTTCTTGGCTGGGGCAGGCCACTTTCACCAGATGTGCAGGCACTGGTGAAGCGGCTGAAGGAGGGAGTTAGGAAAAGGCTTGAAACCTTGGTGTCCAACACAGTGCATGTGCTAGCCGCCATCTGTGACCCAAGGGTGAAGGGCACCATATGTGGCAGCGAGACACTGAGTCACTGGAGGGAGGTACTTATTAAGAAAGTGACGGAGGCGGAACGGCGGAGGCGGGGGGAAGTGGAACAGGGGGATTCACTGCCTGAACCCAGCCCACCACCCACGAGCCAGTCTTCCCCTCCACCACAGGCGCTGCCAATATGGGCTAAGGCCATGGAAAACATTAGGGGGTCCAGGCCCACCAGACCGCAGAATCAGGCAGACAGCCCTCACACCTTGGTGTCTGCCTATCTTGCCGAGCCTGTGGAGCCCCTGGACTGTGACCCCTTGGCCTACTGAGCAACCCGCAGCCCAATGTGGCCAGATCTGGCCACAGTTGCCTGGGAATACCTGTCCTGTCCACCGACCAGTGTGCCAAGCAAAAGGGTGTTCAGCATGGCTGCAGATGTTGTGACACCCCACTGCACCTGCTTGGACCCTGGTTTGGTGGAGCAGCTGGTGTTCCTCAAGGTGAACCTCCCGCTGCCGGGGCTCCCCAAGCTCCAGGTTCAGACGGAGTAAATGCCACAGTCCTCACTCCATCTGGATCACGACTTTTGTCTGTCAGCAGCCTAAGGTGCAGTTTCCCCCAAACCCATGCACCTATCACTGTGAAAGTTGGCAGGCTTTGTGGGCTCCTCAGGGTCTGGCAAGCCTGCAGTTTTTAGCTCACTGTGGCTTTCCACACAGAAGTCACAGGAGGTTTTCACTCAAGAATTTGGGGTGCTGTTTCTCCAAATCCCCTGAATGTATCTTATTGAAAGTTGGCAGGCTTTGTGGGCACCTCAGGAGCTACCATTCCTGCAAGTTTCATCAAGATCAGACAAGAAATGCCAAAGTTATAGCCTGCTTCGACCTTCACCATTATAGCCTATGGGGAAGTCGAAGCAGCTCGAATATTCGAATGAGCTTCGACCTCGAGTCAAAGCGGACCCACTTCAACTTGAAGTGGACGGCAAATCGAAGCAGGACCCAGTTTAATATTCAACATGGCTGTTGAATTTAATATTACCTGCTCTGCACAGCCCTAGTAAATAACTGGTCATTAGTCTATTTTACTGTGCAATAACCTAGCGCATGGTTAAATACTGACACTTTACTGTGCAGTAGATTAGTCTACTGCACAATAAAGTGCCCTGTGTAGACATACCCATGACAACTCTGAAAATAAATAATCAGAAACACATTAGTTCTTAGAGAAAACTGGAAACTAATCATGAACAGTAATTGATCTGATGTTTATATCTAAAAGCTTTTTATTACCACTCAAAAATATGCTTGCAGAAACTTCTTTCACTCTGACTCCTCTTCCCTTCTATTCTCCTACAAAAGGCATGTCAGACTGTTACAATCTCAATTCATAGTAGAAATCTAATTAGAAGTGAGGAAATACCTTATTTCTTGTAAGGTCCTTGCATGTTACAGCCTACCACTCCAAGCCCTTTCTCCTACTATTGCATGAGTAGATAAGTATTTTTAAACAAGACATCCACTGAGGACTCAGATAAAATATTAATTGCAAAGACATTCTGTAAAGAAGAGGGGACAGAGTAGGCAGTAAACTATCAGAGTTGTTAAAATGACTCCACTGTTTGCCTCCAATTTAAATTGCACAGGAGGTAATAAGGTCCCAGACTGTGAAAGCAAACAGGCCAGAGACAGTAAGGGGAGGGAAGGAAAGGGAGAGAAATGAGCAAAAATTACACAAGGAATTTTGTCTTGCTGCTGTCTATAAGATTGAAGTTGGGACTGCACATTTTGTGAAGAGCATCAATATCTAGTATTATCATAATGAATTATAATCACCTCTGCCTTGGAAGAGATCATTTGACCCTAAGTTTAAGGCATTAAGCCCATTAAGCCCATTTCTAACTATTAGAGAGAAACATGTTATCCATTGAAGGGTGGGCTAGAGAGCAGATTGCCCTGATTCTGGCTACCAGGGTTGTTATTGCAGTGTCCTCTAATACGTGTGGTGCTGGCCACATACCAGTAACAGAGTAAGAGAGACAGGTTACTGAACTAGGTGGATATCAGGGCTGAACTAGAGTAATACAGAAACAGACAGGTTACTGGACTAGATGGGTATCAGGCTGAACTAGTGTAGCAATGCTTATATTCTGAGGTTTGTTATAATTTTTCTTTCCCTGCATTCTCCATATCAAACACCTCCCATCTTACTACACTCTACTAGGTTTTGTTTGTTTTATTTTATGAGGATAGAGGAAGCTTGAACAGGGAAATACTTCTGCCCTGATATCTCATTCATATTGAGCAATAAGCAGTTCTTATTTAAGAATGTGGCTGCATATTTTCATTTTTAAAAGGAGTAAAGCTTAAAATATGGGCATGGATAAATAAAGTAGCAACAGTTATTTAAAGAATTCTGAGTTCCTAATCGGAGACTTTTTATTCTCAAAAGGTTTTGCTTCTGTTCAGTAACTAGACAAGTAAATGTTAAAACCTGGTCTAGTTTCCTTTTTCCCCTTTACTTTTTAAAATTATAGGATGTTTATATTTGATGTGTAAAACACTGGAGGTCTTTACTGAGACTTTTTAACCCTGTACCCTGTTTTTTGCTCATAGGTGGTCTATCCATTGCAATGTTGCAGAGCATTGAACTTTTCATTTTATTGGTCTCAGACAGCAGCCACCAGTCAGTTATCTGCCCTGAATTGTATAAAGTAAGCTCTGACTTTAATGTAAGAAAAAGAGGGGCATAATCATAGTATTGGAAAGGTGCAATTACAATTTATATATATACACAGTTAAAAGCAAAGCACAGAATTCTGAGTATGCCCTTTCATCAAGTATCAAACCAAAACCCAGCTGGGATAGCCCATAGACTTCCATCCACCTTCCGTTGAGCAACATGAGGCAAATAAAAGGTTTATGGTCCTTGCTGTATGTTGCTCAGATGAAACTCCATGCAACATCAACAGATACTGACCAACAGATGGCACCTGAATATTCCTTCCCCTCCTATCATGCTGCTGTGTAACCTCATCTCAGAAATAATCAAGACAGGACTACTTGAACCATCAAATTCCTAGTCCCCAGAATATGTTGCTTTACCTTCTCAACTGGATTCAATCAGCAGAAGTGTACTAAACCTAGCATACCATAGTGCTATAAAACATACTTGGGTAGTGAAATCTTCAAAAAAAGTGAATACCAACATTCAACACTCAGAGTGTTGAGTCCCCTATATTTTTTCCAGTTATGAAAACAGTGTACCTTTGGAAGAACATACTGGTAGAAACAATGTCAAAGACAAATACTTACAATACAAGAGCACTTAATGCATTTGTTCCCTTGTGGCTGAAATTCTTCCCCTTCCTTGTAATGTCTACCTTCAAATATACAACCTGAAAAGGAGTGTTTGGGTAAATTTGACTTGGGTCAATACATTTTTTGTTGTAATATGATCCTACCATAGAACTATGTAGAAAATAAATAATTTCTTCTTTTCAGTAATATGCATCATCTCTATATTATAGAAAGTACGAAAAACAGTTTTGTGACAGAAAGAGAAAGAACAAGAAGAGAATATTTTCACAGGGAATACTTTTTCAGAAAGTTTTTTATATCACTATAGTCAAGATTGGGTCAGGAATTCCATTAAAACTCCTATTTAAAGAAAAAAAACCCCACTTGTTTTAACAGTCCTCATGTCCTTATCCACATAAGATGTGGTGAGTTGTCAGAATAAACTAAATGCACTGTGCCAGTTGTACCTCAGAAAGAATAATGTTTTGTTATTTATGACTGTGGAAAAAATAGGTCAGGGGCACAGTGGCAGAGACATTAAGGTACCTAGCTACAATTAGGAAAGCAGGTGTTCAAGCTCATGCCAAAGCCCACACTCCCCACTTGGCACACCCAGAAGGCTGTCTATTCATTTGGGCTGGGGAGTCAAAGGTAGCTAGATGTGAAGCTAGCCACACCACTCCCTTGGGTACTGTTGGCTGTGAAAACTGGTATGCCTTACCCACACTAGCCCAATGAGCTATTAAGGCTCTAGTAGAACTTTGACCTTGAGGGAAACAGGTTTATTTGAGATATTCTCTCATAAAAATAAGCCTCCAAGCCACCCCCTTCCTGTTATCTCCCAATTGTAAATTAAACCATATTCTCATGGTTTTAATGAACCCCTGCACATTAAGTGCCATACTCCAAAAACCCTCTTCCTAGTTATCCTGTGACATACCTTGCAGGGTCAATGCCTTCATCCCTGAAGTATGAAATCTAAATGGACTTGGTTCAGTTGTCCATAAACGTCCTGAGTATTGCACTGCTGGAAAGCTAAATGTGTTGCCTTCCAAGTTACTTAAATACTTCCCAGTGCAACTTCCCTCCCCTATTCTGTGGCTTTAAGAAAACCATCTCAATTCAGGTGCTCAAAAATCCCTTCACACCATTTTTCTGCCCCCTCAAAACATTCTGTTCAACTGGCGTCCAGCTGAGTAGCTTTCCTCTTCTTTCTCTATTATAGTTAGTACCTACTGTGAAACGGTAACTAGAAGTATTACGGACAGAATCATAGACAAGAGAGAATTAGGGTTGGAAGAAACCTCAGGAGGTCATCTAGCTTAGACCCTGCTCAAAGACGGACCAGCCCCAACTATATCATCCCAGCCAAGGCTTTGTCTAGCCAGATCTTAAAAACCTCCAAGTTAAAGCCAAAAGGCTGTTGAATTCAATCTAATATAAGTGCTTCGCAGCCCAGGGAATCTTCAGCTCCACAGCAAAAAGAATGAAGCCTATTCATTAGGTTCCTCTCTCTCCTGATTTGGTGGCATGAGAGCTGACAGTGGGG
>NW_017729006.1:26758411-26761835 GCF_001723915.1 Gavialis gangeticus | reverse complement strand
GTTAAAGCCAAAAGGCTGTTGAATTCAATCTAATATAAGTGCTTCGCAGCCCAGGGAATCTTCAGCTCCACAGCAAAAAGAATGAAGCCTATTCATTAGGTTCCTCTCTCTCCTGATTTGGTGGCATGAGAGCTGACAGTGGGGCCTGTGCTTTCACACATAACATTTAACCCCCATCCAGGCCTTGAAAGGCAGCTCCATGCATCAGCTTTGCTCACCTGACTGATTAGTAGGATGAGACCAAATGCTTAGTGAGATGCCTCAAGGCAACTGAGCAGAACTTCACATAGGGCTGGAGGAAGAATATACATCACCCTCAGCTCTGACTGCAAACCTCCAAGTCTGGATGTGTTTCTTTGTTGGGGTTTTTTTCCCATAATTCTGGGCTGTGACTGAAACTGGCAGCACCAAGATACCTGGACAGAACCTCTGAGGATCCCTGATAGGCTGACAAGGAGGGTTTTCTGATCACTTGTAAATGGTGTTTTCAAAACAGGCTTCCTATGGGACAAGCCCAGTGCCCATAATCTTACCAGCCCAACACTTAGCCAGTTGCTTCTCTCTCCCTAATGGGGTGTTCTCTCCTATGCATTCAAATCCATCACATCCCAAGAGTTAACTGTGTCCACGTCCATACAATTTGCCATGCATGTTTAGTAAATGGAGGGAAGCTAATGGAAGGGGAAGACAGAGAGCACAAGAGGGCAACCTTCTCTCTGTCCCCAGCATGGTTTGAGCTGCTCCCCATGTCATTCCCCTGAAATAACACAGCAAGATTCACATTTAAGACATGGGGTGAAAATTAGCCAAAACCACAGTGCTGGGTAGGAGATGGGAATAGATGGGACAGAAAACTAGGCAGGGACTGGCACCGTGACTGAGCAGCAAAAATGCTCATGGGAGAAGGAATATCAGCATTTTTATTAAATCTTACCTGAACATGTGGGACAACATATCCCCATCTGTTTAGAAGGGTTTTTGCAATGAACCACACACTGGATCTCAGATTCTGTTATCACTCCTTCCTGAAAAATACCAAACCAACCATATTATGATGATGGTATTCATGATCATAAGAAGCAAAAGCCACAGTAACCAGGAATTACAACTATGACATGCTATATTCTGGGTGCTTCTACATGTGATGCTATGTTGCCTTAGCAACACACTACAGCAACATGTGGGCAAAAACTGACACGGCAGCTACATTGCTGTAGTGACATGCTCCCTCAGTATAGCACTTTGCTACAGCAACATAGCAGCTAAAAATCACCATGTGCCATGTGCACAGCACAGTACGGGGTTGTCGCTGCACCATCATTTAGTACTTCCAAAAGGAAAACTAAATGACAGCCAGGAACAACTGTGCTGTAGGGGCACGTGTAGACACACCCACAGTGTAGCAGAAGGTTTCAAAGCCCCTTTTCTTCCTGTATCTGCAACACAGTATCAAGATTCAGATTATTCCCCAGTCAAAACAGTGCTTGAGCCTTCCTGACTCCAGATGTGAGATTTACCCTATAATGCATCAGGTAAGAAACCAAGCACCTTCTTAGGAAAAGGAATCCTGCTTTATCAGGAATCCCCAGTCCATGGAAACTTGGAAGTAATCTGCTATGAAGCTTTGATGGCAGCAGACCAGACACAAAGCATTCCCTTCCCTCTCCCCTTGGAGGAAAAAAGCTTAGAAAGGAGATAAAGGCCTCTCATTCTCTAGATGGAGCCTCTTATCTTTGATGCTTCTCCTGATAAGTACTAGTAAATTATCCGTTCCTGCATTTCTTCTTCAAGAAATCCTGATGAATCTGAGGGTAAGAATCTGTATGCAAAAGTGGTTTGTTTGTTTTTTTACTGTATGAACCTTTGATTTTGTAAATACAGGAAGCCTAGTTTTGCAGTCCTAGCACTCAGGGGAAATAAGCTTACCTAGTTCTGCATTTGGAAACTTAGAATGACAGATAAGGTAATGTTCATTTCACCACTGAGTGCAAATGCAAGATTTGAGTATCATGTCAAAGAAATATCATGGACTTAGGAGACTGTTGCTCAAAATTAACTGTAGAACATAACATGATAAAGGTACCCATATTTTAAAGTGGATAAGAATACACCTTTATAAAGTTGTTTTGTGAACACAGCTAATTTTAGTTGCCCACAATATTAATGTAGCAGGGAGAGTTTAGAAATAAGTGTCTGAATAGCTGATATTAAATGATACATATGATGGTCCTTTTGAAGATTTAAAGAGAGTGTTTTAAATGGTCATTTATTCCTGTTTCTAATAGTTGGAGTGACATCAGCATTAGATCAAAAGAAAGAACTGTTCTTAAAACAGTCAACTTTTCAGGAGGCCATTGTAGTTTACCCACAAAAATTATGAGCAAATCAATTTGGAAGGATGAATAAAAAGATTGCACACACTAATGTCAAACTGCAGGCACAGTTCCATGGCTTATATACACACATGCAGTTTCTGTGCCTGAACTAGATACATGGAACTACACAATTATTATGGCTGCAAGCCTACCAATAATGCAATCTACTGCATTAATGAAACAGGAGCATGGGAGGACATATGTGTTTTTGGTTGTGGGGGGTTGCTTCCTTGTTTGGTTTCTGTTAGCATCTTTTTAATCAAAATGCCAAATAAGAAATAGTCAGGCATCTGAAAGAGAAATATTAACATCATAACTCATATTTTGGTAAAAATCTAGCTGATGCCGAAAAAACAAAGATAATCCCTGTGGTCAGGCTAGCACACCACCCATTGCTCAGCCAGGTGATGAAGTTCATGACTTTCAGTCTTTACCTGACATTGGTATGTGACACATGGCCTGGCTGGAACTTGCCATTCCATAGAGCTGTTGTAGGCATTTCCTTCAAAAGTGCACCCTAGAGAAAAAAAAGATTCTTTTACTTTAATTACCATACAAAAGAATCCTGAGGTTAGTAATGGCATGGAAGTAGAAAAATCCTACTTTCTCATCTCAGGGGAGGTATAGCAGAGGTGAGTACCAGGGAACAGATTTCAAGTTATGTAAAATGGTATATTGAAGTTTCATAGTTAGTAGGGTCGGAAGGGACCTGAGCAGATCATCAAGTCTAACCCCCTGCCATGGCAGGAAAGAGTACTGGGGTCAAACGACCCCAGCAAGGTGATTGTCTAGCCTTGTCTTAAAGACCCCCAGGGTAGGAGCCAGCACCCCTTCACTTGGAAGTTGGTTCCAGATCCTAGCCGCCCTGACAGTGAAGTAGCGCCTCCTGATGTCTAATCTGAATTTACCCTCTGCCAGCTTGTGACCATTATTTCTAGTCACTCCTGGTAGCACTTGGGGGAACAGGGACTCCCCCAGTGCCTGCTGGTCCCCTCTGACTAGTTTGTAACAGGCCACTAGATCCCCCCTCAGCCTTCTCTTGTGGAGGC
>NW_017729006.1:26746205-26758303 GCF_001723915.1 Gavialis gangeticus | reverse complement strand
TGTGGCCTGACCAGTGCCGCATAGAGGGGGAGTATCACCTCCTTGGACCTGCTTGAGATGCATCTGTGGATGCATGACAAAGTGCGGCTGGCCTTCCTGACTGCATCCCCACACTGCCGGCCCACGTTCATCTTGGCATCAATGATGACTCCAAGATGCTTTTCTGCCTCTGCACTTACGAGAAGGGAGTTCCCCAGCCTGTAGGTGCTGGTTCTTCCTCCACAGGTGCATCACCTTGCACTTGTCAGTGTTGAATCCCATCCTATTCTCCTCCGCCCACCCCTGTAACCTGTCTAGGTCCAATTGTAGCCTATTCCTTCCTTCTACTGTGCCCACATCCCCCCACATCTTAGCGTCATGAGCAAGTTGGAGCTTTGCCAATTCATACCAGCTAAAAACCTGAACAAATTCCTAGGCACAGTAGTCAAAATCAAGGCAAAAAAACCTCTGCATTTCGCATAATAGAAGAAGTAATTACAGCAAGGAATAAAATATCCAAAACCCCAAAATACAAAATTGGAAACTGAGATTTCAAGCTGAAATACAATGGGAATAGTTGTTTAGAAACACTATTTCAAAATTGAACATTTTTGTTTTGATATTTTCAGAATACTTTGTGAAAAAATCAAGTCTCTTGACCAAAACCTCTAAAAACAGTCTTTCCTCATCTATTTTACCCAACACCCACTGAAGTCAAGGGTAAACTTCCCAGTTTCTTTGGTTGGCATTGGACAGCCTCAGCCTCAGTATATAGCCCCTATCCACCTTGAAGATAAATAGTAAAAGCTTCAATGAATCAATCCCACTTTATTTAAAACTTTAACTGTTACAGATGAAATCTGAAATATACAATTCACCCAAACATGCTTGAGAAAATCTTTTTGTCAGCACTGCCACACATATTCAAGACACTTTTGAAGTAATGACAAAAAATTAACAGAAGTCCTACATCATCAGCATTTAAAGTTCAAGATAAAAGAATCCAAAGGACACTGGAATACACAGGATCAAACTAATACAGAGTTATAATATCACATAACAAATCTGTACGCAGTACAAAATGTAATTAGAAGCTGATGTACATTAATCAGCTTAAGAACGTGTTATTTCAATGATATCTTAGGTAACCAAATGCCTATACAACAGTCCATTTGTTAGCTCCTAAAACAAGTCTTCTAATTAGAAGTTTCACTGCACAGACCATAAGTTCTGCACTGGTCAAAGACACAATGAAGTAGAGTTTACAGATGCTGCCAAGAAAATTAAAAGAGTACAAGTTAAATACTAATGTCACTTCTAAATGACATAACTATGCCTATAAAAGATAATTATCAGGTTTATGATGCCATACACAGAGGTAATGTGGACTACTGACAAAATAAAAGGTCATATTCTCACTTGAGCTAAGTCAGTATACCTCCATTAACTTCAAAGGAGCTATGACAATTTATATCAGCTGAGAATTTGGCCAAGAGAGTCACTGCAAATTCACTGGCCCAAAAGAGACATGATTCCACAGCAAAGCAGCTCATGCACCAGGCTCAAGAATCCAGCAGTGAAGAATGATAAATGGGGTAGACTTCTTCTTCCTGGCAGTGTAAAGACATGAAGCCCAAAATACCTTAGGGTCAAAAGCATTAAACAAATTAAAAATTAGGAAGACTCTAAACAGAATGTTTTCCTTCAAAAAGTGAAAACCATTGGCATTTGTTTCCAGAATCCAAGATATGCCACTGGAGTAAGTAGCATAATATGGGCTAAAGCAGGAGCGGGCAAAGTCTGGCCCACAGACCGGATCCAGCCGGCAGTGGACTCCATTTCCCAGCAGCCCCTGCCTGCATGGCTGGAGCCTGTCTCCAGCCTTGCCCTTGTGATAGCACAAGACTGGGGTTGCCATGGAGACCAGCCCCAGCTGCACTGGCAGGATGCATGGCAGGGTGGGTGTTGGGACTCAGAGGCTTCTGGGCCCAGTTCAATTGTACCAACACTTGGCAAGAGACTGACATATCTGGTTTCTGCACTCTTATTCTTAGCTGCAACCATACTGCCTCCGGAACCCATTATATCTGTTAGGGTTCAATAAACTTGCTTTTAGTTTAGGACAACCGTGTCTTAGTCTCCTTTACTGGTATGAGACCGTTATAGTGTCAGAGGGACAAAACAAGTGCAGAAGGAACCTGCAACATACCTATAGGCTGGGGAACACCCTTCTCAACAACACAGTGGCTGAAAGAGATCTTGGAGTCATTGTTGACTCCAGGATGGACATGAGCCACCAATGCAAGGAAGCAGTCAGTAAGGCTAACCACACCTTGTCATGCATCTACAGATCCATCACAAGCAGGTCCAGGGAAGTGATCCTTCCCCTCTATGTGGCGCTGGTCAGGCCACAGTTGGAGTACTGCATCCACTTCTGGGCACCACACTTCAAGAAGGATGTGGCTAACCTTGAGGGGTTCCAGAGGAGGGCCACTCACACGGTCAGAGAGCAGCAGGCCAGGCCCTACAAAGATAGACTAAAGAGCCTGAATCTATTCAGCCTCCACAAGAGAAGACTGAGAGGGGATCTGGTGGCTGTCTATAAACTCACCAGGGGGGACCAGCGGAAAATAGGTAAGACTCTGTTCCCCCAGGCACCACCTGGGTTAACAAGGATTAACAGACACAAATTGACTGAAAGTAGGTTCAGTCTTGATATTGGAGGTGTTACTTTATGGTTAAGGCTGCCAGGCTCTGGAATGGGCTACCAAGGGAAGTGGTGCTCTCCTCTACCTTGGGGGTCTTCAAGAGGAGGTTGGATAGATATGTGGCTGGGATATTATGATACCAGCACTCATTCCTGCCCAGGGCAACCCTAGAAACTATGAAACTATGAAACACAAGGCAAGCAGCTGCTTTGGAGCCCTGGGATCTTGCAGATGGGAAAGCTTGGTCTGGGGCCAGGGTAGAGCTGCGATCTGTAGCCTGAATGCTCAGGACAGGGGTGCATAGGCAGCAGATCATGGTTCTGCCCCAGCTCAGAACCAGACTATCACAGCTGCAAGGAGTCAGGGCAGAGCTGTGATCTGTAGCTTGCATGCTGCAGACAGGGGCACACAGGCAGCATATATCCACCCTGCCTTCTGCATTTTCCCTAAAGCAGTACCAAAGTAGAACAAGCTGGAAAATCTGGTAATTCATAATTGGTTGTTCTTTTTGAAAATAAATGTCAGTTTCTTAATTAATTCTTATTGCTCAGCTACCTCAGAGGTGAACCTACATGAAGGAAGCATCTACACGAGATGTGTTAATGCGCCTTAGCTCAATTTACTATGCAGTAAGGGTGCATATCTACACATGCATGCCCTTACTGCACAGTAAAAATAGATAATTGCAACAACATTTCATACCTCCAAATGCAGGTATAAAATTTAGTTGCGATTAGTTAATGCACAGTAATGCACGTGTAGATGTAACCCAGCACTAAATTTAGTGCTAGGTCTGCCCTGCCAGTAGGGGCCTGGCCTGAGCCTACCCCCAGGGCTCCTGGCTTGGACCCTCTCCTGGGCCAGACCTGGGCTGCTCTCTGACAGCCCCTAGCTGCAGGCTATAAAAATCTGCAACTATTTTGTGCCTTGGGGCACACTGCACAGAAGCCTGGTGCCTCCTGTGCAATATGCAGGAACACTGCAGGCCTCATGCGCCCCCTTGGCCTGAGTACAGGCTGCCTCTGCCTGGCCTGTCCCCTTTCCAGAGATGCTGCTCAGCCACAGGTGAGTGTTGCAAATGGCTGCAGCTTGTTGCAGCCTTTTCCCAGCCCTGCCCCTGCCCTGTCCCCAGTCCTGGCCTCTACTCCTGGGCCCAGCCCCTGCGCCCACTCCCTGCCTGACCCACCTGCACTCCCCTGGCACCAGGCTGCCCCCCTACAGATCCCAGAGAGGCAGGACACAGTTCAGAACTGTATTCAGCAACCCAGGTTCCCACAGCTGAGGGGTCATGGGCCTCTCACACCCCGAGGAAGGTGTCAATGCTGAAGGTGATGTCCTTCTCAGCAGTGGGGGACAGAGACATGTAGCACCATGACAGGTAGCCCTCCAGGCAGCAATGGAGGTTGTGGGGCAGCCTGGGCTTGCCCCTCCCTCACTGTCATGACTCAGGATCCCAAGCCAGGAGCATAGATGTGCTCCTTTCCCTGGTTGTCTGGGAGCTCCGCACACCCCAAACCTGGGTGCTGTGGGCTGGGTGGCAGCACAGCAGAATGGCTGGCCTGCATGGGGGGGAGTGGGGTCTGGAGCCATGGTAGCAGGTGCTGCCAGAAGCCTGGCCTGTCCCACCCTGAGAAAGGGACAAGGGAGGCAGGCTACCTGAAGCCAGCACCCAGCAGGTTGCAAGCCTCAGTGCAGCAAGCAGGGATGTGGGGCTCAGCCAGTGGCCACCTAGGCCTGGACCTGCCTGGCCAACTTAGCATGGTCCCTGGGCACCCATGCATGGCCAACACCCAATCTGAGGCTGGACAGCGCACAGCCTCTGGTGCAGAGCATCTTACCTATAAACTGTTGCAAACTCTCACAAAAGGCTTCTGTCTTCTGTCTCAGACCCAGCAGGGATGCAGGCTCTGGGTTGCCTCCACCCAATGCTGGAGCCATATGGATGCATCAGCTGCATCAGCAGTGCACCCTGGATAGGACCATCCTGCTCCAGCAGCTGGTGGCAGTGGCAGAGGAGCAGGAGGCATAGGAGCAGGCCTGGCAGGCAGAGGACATTGCCTGGAACACTACCCGGGAGGAGACACGGGACAAGCGCAGTGGAAGCACTGCGGGTGGATGGAGGGCCTGGAGTGGGAATGCATTGAGCTGCTCCAGCAGCAGGTGGTCATCCAGGCAGTAGAAGCCAAAGATGCTGACCACCGAGCCTAGACACTATCCTGGACCTGGTGGTCATGTCCATGCCCCCTGCTGCCAGGCCCCTGGGTCCCACCCACCAACCTGCAACAGGCCAACCCCCTGGCCCAGCCCCCGCCCCAGACCTGCTACCACCCGCCTGGGCCCAGCCCCACTGCTCTGCCCTGCACCGTGCACCTGAGGACCTGAACTGCCTCACAGGGACACTGAGGCTGCACGAGGGCAGAGGGGGAGCTTCCCGTCCTAAGGAGCGCCTTCCCAGGTGGCCACAGCACGAGGCTGCCACCCGCTGGGGTTGCTGCAGACCCCAAACCCAAAGGGGAATGGCCTGAGGCTGGGGTGCTGGGCACCTGACCCTAGGCTCTGTACCCTAGGTCCCCCCCAACCTCACTGTCCCCAACTCTGGGACATAAAAACAGAGACCTTGTAAATTGTTTTGTTGAAAGTGGGTTTTTTATTGTTGGTGGGTGGGAAGGGAGGGGGAGGGGGTTGGAAGGGCTGTGTTTGTTAGGGAGGGGACTCTGTTGAGTGGGGAGGAGAGAAGGATAGGGGTGGGTGTTGTTAGGGAAATAAAGTTTTTTTGTTTCAAACATGTGCATGTCCTGAGAGTTGTACTGGGGACGGGAAGGGGGTAAGAGGTGTGTGGGCAGCAAGGCAGGTGGGCTGGAGCAGGGACTGCAGGAGGAGGGGGTTGTCCAGGGCCTCACCCAGTGCCCTGGCCCCCACTGGCAGGTATGTGGCTCTTCTGGGGCCTAAGCAAATTACCACAGATGATGGGACTTCTAACTGTGGCAGCGTGTGGTGCCCCAGGAGCTGGCAATGTGGCTGGAAGCTCCATCAGATGCTAGACATACAATTTAAAGCTGGATAGAAACCAGATATAAAGTTATTACACATTTTCCAGCTTTAACTTTATAGCTAGCTGGACTTTTATATGGTATGATAGTTAATAGTTTGCATGTGTACTGGTCTAAATTAATAGTACAATTAACCAGGATACACAGTATATTTTATCTGCACTCATCCCCAATATGTACTTACAAAAAAAGTGTATTTTTTAATTTGAGAAATGCATTCTTTTTTGTTTTTAACCTTTTCATAGAAAACCTGTTTTGTTTTCTAATAAACATATTTAATGATAGTTTCTTGATAAAAAAGCATCCTTTTCAAAAAGGCAAAGCAGAACAATCAATGTAATTTAGATCAGATTTAAAATTGTGTCAGTTTTTATTTGAACGGGTTATTTCAATCTGGTTTGTAAGTCTCTGGGCTTTCTAAATTAATTTGAAAACTTTTGCTATGGCAATTTTAGATTACAAATGTATAACAAGCTGTTTTTTTTAAGAGACCACTATGGAGAAGGCATATGGATTTTGCAAAATGTTTATGAAGGAAAAAAAAACTTTTTTAAAATGAAGGCTTGGGTGCTACTTTTAAGAATTAAACAATTTCTGTAATTTTCTCACATAAATGAACCCTTCTATAATTCAGGGGATAGATTTCTGCCGATAATCATGAATATTTAAACTCCTAAGGATGGGGGTTTTTTTCAAAATTACCCAAGCAACTTCATTTCACGGTCCCAATGACTTCAAACCCTGACAGGGAACTTCAACCTGTTTGAAGCATTTCAGTTTCATTGACTTGTGAAAGTTCAGTATGGGCTCAGTTCTCCAAAAAATCTAAGCATTCTGACCCCAGTACAGGAAAGCACATAAGCATGCATTTGATTTTAAGCACTGCAAGGGGACTATACATGTGCTCATAGATAACTGTGGTTCTAAATGTTTTGTTGGATCATGGTCAAACCACTAAGCACCCTACAGGATCAAGCCCTATATGGGTACATACAGACATTGGAGGAGGTTAGATCACATTAATAATGGCCATCCAATCTAACTTAGTTTGCCCAGATGTAGACCTTACACTAAGAGCTCTAGTTAGGTGGATCTAAGTACAAACTGTACAAACATTCAGGAAGTTTAGATCAGCTGAAAAATGGCCAACCTGATCTAGATTAACCCTACCTTAGATGTAGTTTAATTTAGATTGGGTCCAGCAAGACCAGTCTAAATGAACATCTGTACAGTTCCCAGCACAACCCCAGAGCTGGAAAAGCCCAGCTGCTAGCCTCAGTCCTAGGGCTGTGCTTTTCTGGCACCCAGCTATTTTGATGTCCCTCCAGCCCCTCCCCCACCTCCAGATGGACCAGCCAGCCTCCCTGAGCCTGCCAAAACCCACAAGCCACTCCCAGTGCCAGGAGCTGGTCAAATTAAGTCAGGGTGCAGGGAAGGGCAGGCAGGACAGGGAGAATTGTTCATCTGGGGGTGGGCGGTTTGGGGGACTAAACAGCCCCTGCTGCAGGGGGGAGGGTGATAATCCCCCCATTCCCTGAAGCTCCACCCTCTGCAGACTGCTAGTCCCCCTGATCCCACCAAAACTTTCTGGACCCCAACAACACCCTGTATTCCCTCCCAGATCCCCTAAGTCTCCTAGCAAACCCTACTACCTCCCTGGTCCCTGCCAATCCCCACCATGGACTCCCCAGCCCCCCTGATTCCACCAATCCTCCCACAGATCCCACTAGCTCTTTGCTGGGCATCTGGGGTACCAGCGACTTTCAGCTGCCGATACACCGCTAGCACAATCATCCAACTGCTCCAGAAGCTTTTTTTTTCTGCCTGCTCCCAGCCCCCCAACGTTGGTGGCTGGTGTGCTTACCCCAATCACCCTCCCCTAGGTACACCCCCACATTTCAGCAGTGCAGGCAAGAATGCCATTGCTCCTTGACCAGCAGTGTGTCCTCTCCCATAACTGTATGCCTTTTATATTTCCCAAATCTGAACCCACAAAGCATTTTTCAAACTGAAAAAAAACAAAACCTACATACTGGCTAGTCTCTCAGAACTACTTTCAATATTCCTGTCTCAGCAAACACAGGGAAGACAAGATTTTCTGAACCCACTTAATCACACTATGAAAGTTTCTGAGACTCTGAGATTCCAAAATCAGCTGAATAAAAGCTTTCTGCTTCAATAAGTTTATTTAAACAGGCAGAATTCTAGCAACTACATAACTGAACATGAACCACATTTGATTACCTGACAAAATTATATCAGTGAAAGCATCACACTTCATTCTGTACAACTGACTATAATGGAATGCTTCTTTAAGATCCTAAAAATCCTTTTAATTTCTAGCAGATATCATTATGTTAATTGTTACATCCTCTATCCAGGACTGGGATGGGGGGAAAAACTCCTGGCCTTCCTTGATTTTATCCAAACAGAGCCTGAATACTTACTTGTGTACATAAACACTAAATTCCTCTTTACATGCATCTTAAATACTTACTTAAAGCACAACGGAAAGAATGAACTAGTTTCACAGGTGACTGGTAGGGGGGATATGAGGAGGCATGTGCCCCTCCTGAGACTGGCTCCTGACTCAGCACCGCTCAGGATGGGGCAGGTTTTTTTTGCCACGCGGGCCAGTGGAATGTTGTGGGGGCAATAAGCTACAGCACAGAAGTATAGGAGTTGGCCCACCCCTGGGCCTGCCCACAAATTGTGCCCCCTCAGACTCAGGATGCACCAGTCACCCCTGGGTAGTTTTTATTTCAGAGATAAGTAGTTAGCCATATGAGTCTGATGTCAGGCAGAAGGCAGGGTAGATTTGTACCTTACAGACTAACAAAATCAGACATGCATAAGCTTTCATAAACAATAGGTCACCTCTGATGAAGTAAGCTACTATATATCAAAGCTTATGCATCTCTGATTTAGTTAAGTCTATGAGGTGCAAATCTACCCTGCATTTGGCTGGGTTTATTTTAACAGACCAATTATGATTTACACCCACTGAGAACATGACCCTAATTTCCAGTCTCTTCTATGGCTTCCCTCTGTTTTATTAATGTAAAATATTAACTTTCAGTTAGTTGCGGGTTTGCTTCTATAGCTACCTGGAACCAAACTATTCAGATAAGTCCCAAATAAGTATGCAAGGTTTAGGTTGCTTATCTGCAGCAAACCAAACCACTAAAGCTTTTGAAGCCAGTCCATTGTTGTATATAAAACGAAACTGCTTGTTACCTACTAGCAACCTGATAAAGTCCCACTCATTCTCTAGATCTAGATGTAGGTCTTTATCTAAACAGTAAATGCAAACAAAATAGCTAAATCAGTTGCAATTTGCACCGTTAGCTATTTCAAGTCAATTCAGCAAATGCCATACATATTTAAGATTAAAACACCCAAGTTTAAAATAATATTATATAATGTATGATGTGTTTGTTTGTAATAGAGCATTCTTATTCTATTCAAAGACCAGATCTGGAAAAAAACACTTAATGTATGAACTGTAATCAATTTAGTTATGCTTGTTATATTTACCACACAGACAAGCCAATAGTCAATAAGCTACCTGGCATCTCACTCTGTGTATGGCTTTTTAATGAATGCTTTTCCCTCACTTTCCCCAGCGACACATGACAATATAATCAAAAAGGCAAAATTGGCTGGAAAAGACAAGCTCAAAGTACTAATACTTAGGCAGTATCTTCAGAAGTTCATTAAAAACAAGCCTTTATTATTCAACTTGACATTGCCTAACAAGATTCCAGCAGGATTTTTTGCTTCTTTTCAGCTAATGGGAATTTTATAGACAAGTCATTTCCTACAGTCCCAAGAGAAAGCAAGAGAGTGACATACTACAGATTGGCTCTTTGTCCCCGTTTTCTACATCATCTTTCTTCTCCTATTTTTCTTTCTTTCCCTCCTCCTACGAGGTAAAAAGTAACCTTTCTGTTGGCATGAAAAATAAACATCAGCAAAAAGAAAGCAAAGTAGGAAGACATGTTCTATTTAATTTTTGATAAATTATTCCTCAGGGAAAAGCACAGGCAAACTAATGCAGAAATACCAGATCAGGCCAAAAAGCCCTTGCAAATTCAGCCATATTTCACTAACAATAAACTTGTTGACTGAGTTTAAACAAACTGCAAATTCCATACATAGATATATTTAAATATATCTTCATATATGAAAAATGCCGCAGTCAGTAGCAAACTAAAATTCTAAGGAGAGACAAATCTGCAGATACTGAGAATCTAGTGTTCCACTTCTGGTTTGTATTTATCAGTTCATTTGCATAAAACATTCTTAAAGGCTTATTGGCCTCTTTTGTTTATATCTTAGTTGAGTGAAATGCACACAAAGAAGCTAGACAAAATGCTCTGAATTGTTTCAGTCCTGCACTAATAGTGCAAATCCAGCTGCTTCTGCCATAGCCACCAGGGGTGCATCCAAACATGCGTACTCATGTGTTTCTCCAAGGACAAATAAAAGCAGCACATAGTTGTGCCACTGCTACTTGTCTCTAGGGAATGCCCATGCATGCGTGCTCTGGCACGTGGCAAGTTACCCCAGGTGAGGTAGGGGAGCCTGGGGTCAGCACCTAGGCTGGCCCCACCAGCCTTACCTGGGGTCTTGGAGGCTTCCCAGGGCTCCCAAGGCAGAAACCCAGTGCACAGAGCTCAGTGTAGAAAAACTGTATCCATATAGGAAGTTATCATGGAACTAACATATACAGCTAGTATACTGTATATTCACATTTTAGATTCCTATCCATTAACTTCCCTGAATAAACGCACCCTTGTAGCTACAATTAGAACCTGGCTTAAATCCCAAAATGTATGTTTTAATGTCACTTCAAAAAAACACAATTAATTATAGTAACTGAATATTTCATATTCAGGAAGACCAGAATTCTTGCCTGTGCTATTCCATAGCACAATATTTCATTTTTAAATGTATCAGTGAAGCATGTTTAATAAACACTAAAGTCATTAATAAAACAA
This sequence comes from Gavialis gangeticus, assembly GCF_001723915.1. NCBI lineage: Eukaryota > Metazoa > Chordata > Crocodylia > Gavialidae > Gavialis > Gavialis gangeticus. The sequence continues at coordinate 26,747,563 of NW_017729006.1, read as the reverse complement.
TTTTAAAATTAGCATCCAGTATTTAACAAAAACAAAAAAAGATCAAATTGCATATGGAAAAAGAAAAAGAGAGCATGGGACAACTTAGAACAAAATAAAACATGCCCATAGCAACAAATGCCTTTATATCTTATCTCTGGCCAGTGATTATATCTTTGCCTATCTATAGAAGTTGCATATTACTAGGAACATGGAAGCATTAGTAGGATTATGGCTCACAGTGATAATAAGCATGATTTAACCACCTCTGATCCAGTAACAAAACTTATTCAGAAAATAAATAATTTGTCATTAGAGATGGAGAGTGCCCCAAATTAAAATGACATGTCTCAGTCCATCTAAATACAAAAAGCTGTCCAATCCATTTTTATAAACATCACTTACAAAAAGGACATATTGAACAAAGGTTTATTATTTCAGAGTATAAAGTTTTTAGAATATCTTTGCCAGACCAGATCTATAAGAAGTATGACATCCCATCCCCCAGTTTAGCAATATACCTGTGTCTGTGTCAAATTAAAAACCCATCTTCAGTTTCGTCAAAATCATTGGGGTTCCTCATGTTTATTTGTATTTGCATTTTTAACTGCAATGCTTAAGCTCCCCAGCCCTTAACCAGGCCTCTATTACACAGGCCAGTTACAGACATTACACTTTTACCAGTATAAATGATCAGAAACCAGTCTATAATTGTAACAAAACATAAATTTGGTGCACCCAATGTGTGTTCTGTTCACTACAGGTCTAAACTACACCACTTACAGAAAACAGCATACCTTAGATTGGTTCTGCCTTGGCTTTTTAAATGTCTGTACCTAGCCTAAGTGCTATACAAACACAGAACATAAAAGATAGCTGCCCCAAAGAGTTTCCAACCGAAGTACTCAAAAGCTTAAAGTACAGCACAAGTTTAAGATATTAATTATGAATCTAGATCATTGAATTATTACTTGAATAAAACTTGGTTGAAGTTTTACAGATAACATATTGCTTTTTTAATTTTAGAAGCTTTTACCTGCTACTCATTTTCTTTCCAATCACAAAGGCTGTTTTTCAATTCCATTTGTTTTAGAGGTGCTCCAATACATTGGTCTGGTATCGGATCAGCACCGATATAAAGAAAATTGGCTGTATCGGAAGTCAGCCTGATGTGGCCAATAATGTGGCCAATAAATGGCCCATGCATGCATGCAGCCACAGTACAGCACATAGGTGGTGAGGAGCACAGGCCAGCAGCTTGGAGAGCTGCGTGCAGCTGGTAAGTCTGTTGCGGTGGATGGGGAGAGGGGCATGGGGGGGCAGATCAAGACCCCACAGTGAGGGAGGGAAAGACTGCAGCAAGACTTGGATAGGTTACA
>NW_017729006.1:26727005-26746122 GCF_001723915.1 Gavialis gangeticus | reverse complement strand
TGTTCCCACCACTGCGTACACGCCGGAAGGGCACGGGGGGAACAGGTGCCCCTGGATCTGCACGGGGGGGGCGGGGCAGGCGGCTGCTGCTGCAAGCTGGGGCCAGGGTGGGCCAGGCTGCACTAGGGATGGGCAGCAGTGGCAGCGCTGGGAGGGGAGTTATGTTTTAATATTTCTTCCAGGAGGGTGGTAAAATGTTTGCATTGGGTTTTGGATTCAGAAATCTCTAGCAATTTATCCCTTTCTATTCCCTGCTAAAAGGACCCTCTAATACCACCAGGGAACAGAAAAAAAGCAAAACCTGGCTGAATCAGAAATTCTTTACTTCATCAAGTGGGTACTTTTCAGCAGTCTTTCAACATGCTTATAATGTGTTCTAGCATATTATTTTACTAGGTCACTATAAAAAAGACACATTTTCTACTTAATTTAATTACATTTCTAATTCAGATAAGTGTTGTAATTCTGTAATGAACATGCTACCACAATTCATGTATCAGCCAAAAAAACTAGTTATTTAAGAATTAGTTCATTCTGTCTCTGAAGCACTGTCAAGATGGAAAGTGCTAGCTAAGAAATAATTGTATTGTTTGCAGTGCTGTACAGATCTCTTTTTTTTGAAAATGTATGTTAAACTATTATCAGATTCATGTAGCATCCAGCAAATCAGTACATTACTTTTGTTTAAGTGCATATGGAAAAAGGGTTATAGTGATTTTCTGTGTTGCTGTTCATGTCTTATCCCTATTCACCACGTGGGATGGAGGTAGTTTCCTTGGCGTTTTGAACAGATATTGAGCAGTAGCTATAGCTTCTGTGCTACTTGCTTAACTGCCCTTTAGGTTATCTTCATTAAACAGATAAGGCTTACTTGTCTGAAAGCAAGTTGAAAAAGCATCCGCATATGTATACACTACGGGAAGGAGACAAAAAATTTCCATTCAGTCAGAAACTTCCAAGATCAGAGGTGTGAAATACGAAATCTCTGTCAAACTGGGCAAAAAGCATAGGGGATCATATGAGTGCTTGGACCTGTTATCAGCTTGCTTTTGATTGAGCAGCTTCTTATGGAGGCAGTGGTAGTAGTCAGGTGTGAGTTAACAAACAACAAAACATATGCAGAAATCAACTTCTGCAACAGAGAATGGAGAACTCATTCAGATGAAGCAAGGAATTATTTGGGAGACAGACTGGGAATGCAGCAAGCCTGGATAATAAGGTATCTCCCTTTAGCAGTAAGCACAATTCATCCTCTGATGGAAAATTTAGCAGTTCTGCCAAACATTTGGAATCTGTTCCACTAAGTCTACTAAGCTTTTATTTCCATCTGGTTCAGAGTTCTTAGGTTCACACTTGCATCCTTCCTTCTTGGAATAATAAGATTATAATTTCAAAAGAATAGAGTAATACTGCAATAATGAAGTAGATAAAATAGATTTAAAGCTTCTGTGATAACTTGGAAACTAACACATTCAGATGTTCTTTTTTGATTACATATCTCTTTATAACCTGTATGTTCTCTTCAAATCAATAATTATTAACTGATATCAGGCCTCGATTATATATTGTAAGCCACCACTGCAAAGCTTTTGATTTCACTCTACACCGAGCAAACTAAATTAAAAGACATGAGAAAATGAGAGAGAGAGAAAAAATAGATGAAGAGAACTGCACCTTTGCATCGCTCGCAGCAGGCTCCTCTCTGCTTAACGACTAGGGCACACTCCTTGGAAAGCGTTGGGCACTTCTCTCGTTTGCATGTCACTTCTTTATTCTAGACAAAAAAGGCAAAAGGTGTTAAAAGCAAAAGTAAACATTGATCTCTGTTTCTTGCCACTCAAAAGGCAAAATACAGAGTTAACAAGTCACAACTTCCTTTCTTGTGATTCAAAATAATTTTCTCTCCTTGTAGAAACAGACATTCTTCTTTATGGTAAACATAAAGCAGACGAGAGGAGGGGACGGAATCATGACTTTCAAAGGACATCTAACCTAGATAAAATGATGCCAAAGGAAATGTATTACTTTTTTGTGCAGTGCAAAAAAGATAATATTTGTATAAACTGTATTTCAGGCTAGGAGAATCCCTGGTCCAAGCCTTCCTTGTGGGAATAAAAATATTTGTGCATGATTGTACTACAGTCCTAAAGAGAACAGTAAATTAAAATGCAACAGTCTAACGCTCCAACCCAAATAATGGCAAAGTTGGTCTTGAATGGATTTAGTTTTTTAAAAAAATGAAATCTAAATGCCATGTGAGGAGATATTAATGAAAAGTTCATGGCATAAGGATAGCTGTCTGATAATAGGCCCATTTCAACATGAAAGGCAGGAATGGATGGGCTTTCCTTATTATTCTGTTGTGGTTCTTTTGAATGTGTTTTACTGTAAGCCACCTGGACCCTTCTTGGGAAGGATGGCATAAAAATCTAATGAATATATACATAAATAAAAACATTAAGAGCATTGCCATTTGCTGTCATTTTTTAAATGGTAGGAGTTTAAATATACAAAATACTGCACTCGCATCATAATAAATTTAACAACATGCTCAACTGCTTTGATGAACAGATGTGGGATCACATACATGATTAAATGATTTCCTGTATCTCAGTTTTGACACAGGTGCATTTACTTGTGATTGCAGGTTTATCTGAAGACCTCCCAGGAAAGAGATTTTTTTGGCTGTTGAGAATGAATCATAATGAAGGTTGCCTAACTGGGAGAGTTTTAGCAACAATAAAAATCCATCAAATGGGGGTGCATTTCGATAGGGCTATGAGGTTAATCACTGTTCACGTGGTTGTCATATAAGCTATTTAATACAGAATATGCAAAGCAGGAATTACAAGCAATGAATAATTCTTATCGAATAAGAAACAGATCCAAAAAAGCACTCCAGTGCCAAAAGTGAAACTTTCACAGAATTGAGACATCCGTGCAGTCCACAAAATCACTGCAAACAATTTAAGCTCCTAAAAGACCAGAAGTGCCAATGCCCTAGCCAGTGAAACTGCTTAGGTCATAAACAGGTATTTATTTCTAGAAGTAGCAATTTCTGAAAAAAATTCCACTGCTAGAAATCTTTCCAGGAGCAGTACAGGTGTTCAGCCTGCAGCCACCCCATCTTGCTGGGTCTCTGCATCTTCCCCAGACCAGGGAGAGTCTTCCCTGAGCCTTCCCCAGAACAAAGACCTCTGGTCTGGGGAACAGGTGGGGGCACTGTTTTCTGGCCTGCTCCTGGTCTTTGGAGCAGGGACAGACATTCAAAAACTCTGAGCCTGAATTGATTCAATCTTTTCATGTTAGTCTAACCTGGCTAGGCTGAACCAGTTTGTAACCATGCAGATATCCCCTCTGGACAGCAGAAATGCAGGCATGTGCCTGCAGTGGCTCAGGCTGGAAGCTGGGATGCACTAGAGCAGGCCTCCCTTCCCTTCCAAAATGCTGAGCTGAAGGAAGGCATGGCCGGGCCCTGGCAGGAAGCTCCCCCCACCCGTCGCTGCTCCTGACCAGCAAGGAGTTGCACAGCATTTAGTTACACAGCAGGGAGTTACACAGGGAGTAGTAACACAGCATTTAGCACCCCATCAAGCAAACAAAAGCCTCTCTCATTAGTTCAAGCTCTCCTTAAACAACTTTTTCCATGGAAGAAATGGAGGGACATTACCAGCTGACCTATTGATTAGCTCCAAAATGCCTGTCCTGTCTGCTTTACACAGACACCTCTCAGCATTAGCTAGCATACCACATACTGGCTACAGTCTCTGCCATGGAAAAGGGGAGGGGGGGATCCCTGCTTGAGCAGGAAGTGGTGAGGTGGCTGGGGCAAGCGGAAGCAGACAGACACTGCTGTGGCTGCAGTCTCTGCCAGAGCTTCAACTAGGGAGCAGAGGGCCAGCCCTGCTCTGAAGCAAACCTCCACCCCCCACCCCCAGGGCTGCAAAGAACCTTGGATGCTGGACTGTGGTTTAAATTAAATCAGGAAGGGGTCTGGGACAGACATTGCATAAACCAATTTGACCCAAATCAGTTAAGTCTGATACTACATTCAGCCAGGTTTATCTCAAACCAGTTTCAGCCATTTTCAAACTGGCTTATGTACACTGGACATCCGTTCTGTTACAGATTTAAACCGGTTTCTGATCACTTAAACCAATTTATGTATAATGTCTGTCCCTAGCCCAGGAGTGGAGTGGAGGCAGCAGCAACGCAAAGCCCCCAGCCCATTCCCCAAACTAGGCAGTCTCTGATGCTTTGCTCCTCTCCCATACCTGGAGGGAAGCAGCATACAGGTGTTCATTCTTGTGAGAGAAAATCTCTTCCAGGGGAAATATTCCAGGTGTCATTCTCCCAGATGGGACATGTTTCCTCAAGGTGAAATTGAATGAACACTTGTACATTTCTAGTTTCTACTGGGAGAACAGCAATTGTCACAATAGAAACATAATGCCTGTACATGGACTTAGATACGTGAAGTATTTCCCCTGCTGTTGCCCAAAACTCTCACCATCTCAACCAAACAGTTTAGTGTCTCTTTGACACTGACATTTGTTTGGGCATCACAAACCAGGAATCCCTTCAAACTCCAAGGGGCTCAATCTGGTAAGCATGCCTAAAACCCACATACAGCACTGAGTTTAGCACCCAGGGCAGCACAGACTGCCACTTCCCTCTAAAACACGGCCAGAAGAGGACACAATGGTGATGTTACCTGCCTTTTTTCAAATAGCCTAGTGATTAAGGTGCTTGCTGGGAAATGAGAGACCTAGATTCAATATTATCTTCAGCCTGTGAAAGGTTCAAACCCATATCTCTCATCTTCCATAAGAATGCCCTAAACACTAGCTTACAGGTTAGGGTGCTTAGGGTAGGCAAGGGCACTCTTCACCTTCCTGCTGCTGCTGTGCCACTACGCATAAAGAAATACAGGACTCATGGGCTGGTGACAGACATTACACATAAACCAGTTTAAGTGATCCGAAACTGGTTGAAACCTGTAACAGAACAGATGTTCAGTGCATATAAACCAGTTAGAAAATGGTTGAAACCAGGTTGCAATAAACCTGGTTGAATGTGGTATCAAACTTAACTGATTTGGCTCAAACCGGTTTATGCAATATCTGTCCCAGACCCCTTGTTGGTTTAAGATAAACCAAACACCCTCAGCATCCTGGCATGCTCTCTGGGCTGGGCAGGGGTTTCTGCTTCACAGTAGGGTTGGCCCCTCCCCTCTGCTCCCAGGGCAGAGCTCCTCCAGCACAGACTTGCAGTCACAGCAGGGTCTGCTGGATTCCCTGTGCCCCCTTTCCCCTCCCCTTTCACCACTTCCTGCCTAAGCAGGGAGCCGTTCCTCCCCTCTCCCACAGCATGGACCATAGCCAGCATGTGGTATGCTAGCTAGTGCTGTATAAGGCTGTGGCAGAGACTGCAGATGCAGCAGGGTCTCTTGGCTTCTCCCTGCCCTACCCAGTGGAGTACTGATGGAGGGTGGGGTAGTAGGGGGGCCATGGCCCCTGGGTGCTGGCCTGGGGAGAGGGGGGCACCAACCAGAGAGGCCAGGACACCTCCCACATTTTGTGTGTGACCCACCCGCCCACCTAGCAGGTTGTGGACTTCTTTTGCCATTCTGGCTGGAAATTCTGGCCGCTGCCCCTCCCCCTGCACCCAGTGTGCTGCACTGCTAATTCTCCTACAGAAGTGCCATGGGGCAGGAGGCAGGGCCCTGCAGAGGCTGATTTGCCTAGGGATCCACAACCTGCTCAGATCATCTGGGGCTGCGCAAATGCAGGCACTGGTCCCCAGGCGTTGGAGACTCACAGTATGCCACTGGCCCAACCCCCGCATTGTGCTCAAGCAAGAAATCCCTCCCCCTCCTTCCCTCCCATCTCCCACAGCATGGACCCCAGCCCGACAGACCCTAGGCATGTGGTGTGCTAGCTAATGCCAAGAGGTGTGTGTCTCTCCAACTTCATTGGCACAGGCAGGCAGACAGAAAAGGGCTTTTGGAGCTAATCAACAGGTAACCCTGGTAAGCTGTTTAAGAGGAGTTGAAGTAATGGGAGAGAGCCTATTGTTTTGCTAATCGGGTGATAAAGACTCTTATCAGCTCTGGGCTACCTTGCTCACCTGTCAGTTTGCTGCAGACAGTCTGACAAGCAGGGAGGGAGATTGAAGAGCTCTGTATCATCAACAGCACTCCCCACCCCACCTTGCCTCAGAGTGCCAGTGGGGAAAAGTCTGGGATGGTGCAGGCAAACCTCCCTAATGACAAAGTCCTGCCAGGGCCTGGCCATGCCCCCCTCAGCTCAACTCTACACAAGGGAAGAGAGTGCTTCCTCAGTCCAGAGAGAATGTCTGTCCAGCTTCCAACTGGTTCAGCCTAGCCAGGTTAAACTAACCTGCCAAGGTTGAATCAATTTGGTCTCAGGCTTTTTGAATGTCTGCTTCTAGCCATGGGGGAAGAGAAAGTAAGAAAGAGGGAACCTGGATCAGTAGCCAAATGATGTGGTTACTAGCCTTAGAGAATTGAGCTCTGAGTTCAGATCCCTGCTTGTGGCCTTATTTCAGATATAGCATATACACAGGTATATATATACACAGGCAGTCCTCAACTTAAGACTTTCGAGTTACAATGCATGTGCGTAATGTGTTCTATCTGAGAAATCTCATTTTAAAAGTGGGCAGCCACTTTCTGCACAGACTAAAATTTTCTGAGAGTCTTAAAATGTGTTCCTATGAACTGCACATTTCAGTACTCTTGTTGCAAAATGGCAGAGGAATGGATAGCTATGGAGAAGTCTGCACCCCCAAGGAAACATAACCTTCCAGATGCAAATGTTGAAAAGCATTTCTAGCAAATATTGTTATCTACCTACCCACCCATCCAGCCTTAGTCAGGAGGCTGTTGTACTTTACCTCCTGCTCCAAAAACACTCCAAAATTATTAAACTGCCCAATAGAATAAAATGATTCCATAATTATTCTGGCACCTTCTTAAAAGAAGTGACCAAGGTGAAGGATGGTGCAGAATATATTAACAAGAACTAATGAAGGAATGCACAGAACCCTTAACCAAATTAATAGCATCTTCTAACCCATCAGCGTTCGCCTGTGATGTCAACCACTCTGATTAACCTCAGATCTTGCTCAGGGTAGAAAACACACACACTTCTTTTCAAAGTAAACTTTTGCTACTTGAAATTCCTGTCTTAAAATTCCTCAGAAGTGAGCTCCACCTATAATTACAAGTGCAGTTCATTAAGTGACACAGATAGCCATTTACCAGATGTTAGCATCCACCTCGGTAGATCCTGTGACTTAATTAGAGACCAAAAAATTAAAGGGGTAGAAAAAATGTAAATCATAAAACTAAGAGGCTCTGCACTTCAGCCCTTTACATTTGCTTCCTGTGGCCATACTCAAACTGCTTGTGAAAAACTAATCTATCTTTATGACTAAAGCCTTTTAAATTTTAAAAATCCCACACCTTCATTCTTCTCACAGTTATCACCTGGTATGACGGAGAATATAAAGATTTTGACTCTTACCAGTCTAAATTAAAAAACAACCTTTCTGAAGTCAATGTGAAACCAATCAACAGCAATCAAGCCCTAAAGTTGTCAGCAGACATGCGGTTTTAGTCACAAAATAACAATATAAAACTGACAGGCCAGATTTACTGTGAGTCTCTCACTGTTTTGCAGCCATGCAAGTGTGGCAAAGCTGCTATAAATCTGGTTTAACTTCCCAGTTAAATGAGCATATGTTAGTTTGGCCAAATTGGTGCAAAGTAGCCAGAATGCATTAGTGAAACTGGTTCTTGATCAGTACATAAGATAACAGAAGTAACACCACTGACCCAGAAACCCTTGGCAACAGTGTCTGCTGCCTGGGAACCCTGAGACAAATCTGAGGTCCCTATTTTAAATGATTTAGGCAACATTTTGTTTTGTTTAATGGGAATTTGCCAAAAAATAAAGCCTCATCATTCTCATTCCCATATGAAAATGCAATGCCAGAGTTTGAAGTGAAGAAAATCTCTGCAATGCTGCAAGGTATCCCTGGAAAGTTTCTTTTTTAATTGCTCCATTAGTGGAAGTGAGGAGGAGAGGATTTGTTCTCAGATATGTTAGTCTAACCTGCCTAGATTGAATCAGTTTGCAACTGCACAGACATTTCCTCTGGACTGAGAAAGTGCAGGCACATGCCTGTGATGGCTCAGGCTAGAATCTGGGGGGGTGCTAGAGCAGCCCTCCCTTCCCTTCTACAGCTCTGAGTTGAGGGGGGGCATGGCCAGACCCCAGCAGGACCTTTGATAAGGGAGGGGTTTAAACCCACACCCTGCCTACAGTCCCAGGCTGTTCCCCACTTGCTGCTCAAGGGAAGCGAGTGTTGCCAGACTGCAGCCCCTGGCTAGCACTCTAAGGCAAAGGGGGAGTGGGGTGCAGTGCATGCATCTCTTGATGATACTGAGCTTTTCAATCTCCCCCTCCCTGCTTCTTCATTTTGTCTTCAAACCTCACAGGTGAGGGAGACAGCACGGGTCTGATAACACCGTGTTTATCAGCCTATCAACAGAACAAAAACCTTTCTCATTAGTTCAAGCACTTCTTAAACAGCTTTTTCCAAGGAAGCAATGGAGGGACATTACCAGCTGATCTTTTGATTAGCTCCAAAAAGCCCTAAACAGACACTGTCCTGTCTGTCTATCCCAGTGAATTGGACACACACACACACTGACACCTCTCAGTGTTAGCTAGCAAACCACATGCCTAGGGTCCATAGGGCTGAGGTCCATACTGTGGGAGAGAGGAGGGAGGGAAGGGGGAGAACCCTGCTTAAGCAGTGAGCAGCAAGCAGCGAGGGGCAGATGGGGCAGACGGAAGCCAGGTAGACCCTGCTATGCCTACAGTCTCTGCTGGAGCTCTGGCTAGGGAGCAGAGGGGCAGGGCCAGCCCTGTTCTCTGGAGCAGACAGCACAGCCTAGCCCAGCCCAGCATCTGGGATGCTGGGAGACTCTGGTTTAACTTAAACCAGGAGGGGGTCTGGCACAGACATTGCATAAACCAGTTTGACCCAAATCAGTTAAGTCTGACAGTATATTCAGCCAGGTTTATCTTAAACCAGTTTCAGACATTTTGAAACTGGTTTATGTGCACTGAACTTATGTTCTGTTACAGGTTTAAACCAGTTTCTCATCACTTAAACTGGTTTATGTGTAATGTTTGTCCCTAGGCAAAAGGGTAACCCCAACATGGAATTCTACATAGTCATTTTTCTAAATTCCTCCTTAGGGGTAGTATGAATAACATAGCATATGCTATTTCAGCTTTTATGTCAAGATTTTTCAGTTCACAGAGAAGAGCAAAGCAACATAGACATCAAAATACTATGAGACAAACCTATGTCAAATTTATCTTAGGCATTATTATTTTTAATAATGACAATAATATAGCATACTGTTGGCCATATGAAGCAAAATAAAAAACTATTCCTCACAGGTTAAAACAGACAAGGTCAACAAAGGGAGGGAGATAGGATGGTCAATTTATTATATCTACCTTACAAACCAATAAGCAGAGACACAAAATGATTCAGGGTCTGAGCCAAAAAAGGAAGTAGGTGTCAAAATGGGAACTTAGGCAGAATTTAGGAACCTAAGTCCACATGGAAATGCTGAAAGCTTCTGTATAGCAGCACTTAGCCCTGGAAGCAGTTAAAAACCCCCTTTCACCCTGGTTTTTTATCTCAAAATTACCCAGGTGCATAAAATTTTGTTTCTAGACATGAACAGAAGTGGTATGGTCTTTACAGAGCTGAGCACTAAGCCCAAACAGGATCCAGACATTTAGCATTTCCCTGCAATAAGTTCTCAAGTATCTAAACCTTCATTTATGAAAAAGGCAACATTTTAAAATCAAATTGTAACTCTTGGTATTGTATAACAAACATCCCTTCGAAAGCTTTGAAAGTAACACAACACTTAAGTTTGATAGAATAGTTATTGTAACTTGTTAGTATTGTATATTCTTTTTAAAACTATTTAATACAGTGTTGCATCATTACTCTTCATTTTGATACAATAACTTGTAACTGTTTCACTTATCTAGTGAATTCAGCTCTCCTAACTGCTTCTGCAGGTGCTTTCCAAAGGGATTCACAAATAGACACAGGTGCTTCCCTGCAGTCCTGAGACATCTGAGCTCTGAAGAAAAACAAGGTGTGAGACCTGCCTCTCTCCTCTACATTGCTCTAAGCAGCTCCCACGAGATGGAGGTTGTGAATGTTATTGCAACATGCCTAATCTCCCCCAGCACTGTGCAGGTAACTGAGGTGCTGGGGTTCTAGATTTCACTACTGGGACCAGAGGCCTACAAGTAGGATAGAGTTAGGATTCAGAATGGCCTTGATAACCTGGAGAAATGGTCTGAAATCAATTGAATTAAATTTAAATCAGGACAAATGCAAAGCCCTGTGCTTAGAACAGGAAAATTGCATGCACAAATATAGATTGAGGAACAAGTGGCTAGGCTGGCATACTGCAGAAAAGGATCTGAGGTTTACAGTGGGCCATAACCTGAATATGAGCCAGCAGTGTGCTTTTGTTGCCAAATGGGTAAACAACATACTGGGTTATATTAACAAGAATGTCACTTGCAAAACAAAGTGATTCTTCCCTTCTATTTAGCAGTGGTAAGACCTCACCTAGAGTACTGTGTCCAGTTTTGGAACTTCACTTCAAAAGATGTGGACAAATTAGAAAGAGTCCAACAGAGAGAGACAAAAAGGATTAGAGGCCTGAGAAACATGAGGAAAGGCTGAGAGGACCAGGGTTATTCAGTCTGGAGAAGAGACAACTGTGGGGAATTTGATAACAATCTTCAAGTACCTGAAGATTGGTTATATAGAGAATGGAAACAGACTGTTTTCTATAGTTAAGTACAGATAGACAAAAAGCCTGAGGCTGAATAGATTCAACCTTCACAGGTTGGTCTAAGCTGCCTAAATTGAACCAATAAGCAAGTGAACAGTCATTTGCTTTTGATTCCAGAAATGCAGCCACATGCCTAGAGTGGCCTAGGCCAGAAGTTGAGGACCACTAGAATATGTCTTCCTGCTCTGCCAGAGCAGAAAGTTTGGACCAAGGCTAGCTCGCCCACCCTGTGAGGAAGGTTTGTGGGCAGAGGTGCTAAGCACACTGGGAGACTGTGAGTTAACTTGAATTTGGTGGAGATCTGGGACAGAAGTTCAATAAGCCAATTAAACTTAAATCAGTTCAGTCTGATACTACATCCATCCAGGTTTATCTTAAACTGGTTTTGGCCATTTTGAAAGTAGCTTATGTGCACTGAACTTCTATTTTGTTACAGATTTGAACCAGTTTCCGATCACTTATACCAGTTTATGTGTAATTTCTGTCCCTAGCCTATGGACACAAAAAATAGAACAAGGAGCAACAGTTTTGAATTGCAGCAAGGAATATTTACGTTGGATAAACCTCTCTCATTCTGGTGGTGTTTAAGCGTTGGAACAGGCTACTCAGAGAGGTTGTGGAATCTCCATCTTCTGAAGTTTTTAAGAGCAGGTTAGACAGGCAATTGACAGATGGTTCAGTCAGGGATGATCCTGCCTTAACAAAGGGGTTGCATTAGATGACCTCCTGGGTTCCTTCCAACCCACATATTCTATGATTACTTAGAAGGCATTGCAATGCTTAGAGTTGCATCACCTAAGTCTCATTCTCAATCATACCCCAAGAGGTTTGCTCAAGGTTAGACAGGAGATGTATTGCAGATCTCCTGAAAACAATATGTTAACAACAAAGTCACCCTTGCTTTCTGTATTAACAGGCATAATTCCACTCAAGTTCATAGAGCTGTATTTGATTCTTTGAAGACTGATTTTTCCTTTAAAGTACCTATGAATATACTGCTGGTTCCTTCTAGAAGGTACATCTTGGGAAATCTCAGGGCCAGAAAAACTCAATACGATGGAAGAAGTTAGTATTTTGCAGTTCATATACAGTGCAGTAGATAAAGCTGGTAAATCATTGTTTAATCTGTTGTAGTCTAGTGTTACAATGCAGATATTCTATGGTCTGTGGTTTGCAGAAGTAAGAAGATAAAACATTACCAAACAAGGAGCAATTGTTGGGTTTTTTTACATCTTCTTCCAAACCATTGCTTTTAACATGGATCACCAGTCTGCTTTTTTAAAATTTCCTTTTTTCCTCTTAACTCAATTTTCAGAGATGGAGTGCTGCATAGAAGCAATTGAGTCAAATACACTTTAATAAATAGCACGTGCTTTGCTTCCAAATAAAGTCCCACCTAGTTATCATAACATTTCATTACTTGTCCCAACCACACATTTAAGGAGCTGTTAACCAGCAGCATGAAAGAGAGCTGTATTACCAAATCTCCATCTGTGTTTTCAGTGTTTCAGAAGTTGCTGAAAGTTTTCAGATTCTTTGATATTGCTGTTCTTAAGAGAGAACCTCTTATACAGCAATATTCAGAAGCCAGTAGTTATAGGAAGGTGGGAGATTTTTTTTTCCTTTTTTCTTTTTGTTAAAAGGACATGCACTCTGGCACCAAGAAGTACAAAAGAGACACATGGCTCATAAATACATAAACCATTTGCTAAATTGGAAACCTGGGAGTCAGTCAAAATGCATTAATGGGATCCCAAGATTCACAATAAATAACTTATAATTATAGTGCTGCACAATTGTTATTTTAAACAGATGGTTTATAGATTCACATCTGGGATTTTTTTTTTATTTAGTACTCACACAAAAAAGGATAAAATATAGTTAGATCCCAGCTAAGCTTTTTTTATTAGTGCAGAAAAAATACTGAACAACACTGTCCCATCTAATGTAGCTATCTTGTGGCTATTCAGCAAAGACACATAAGTTTCATGCTTGGGTTCCCAGCCTCATATAGAAATTAGAACTTAGGGAAATGTTAGAGTCACATTCATGTTTTATCCTATTTCAGTTGAAGAATTATATCTTTAAATATGTTGATCTGAATGTATTATTTGGAGCCCACTTTTTTCACCTCTCTCAGATTTGCCAGTGAAGTTCTCATCTTTAAAGACAGTGCAGAGGTGATGTCAATTAATATATTAAAAAAGTTGATGAAAGGCAATTTTGGCATTAGAATGTCACATTCCCCTTTCCAGAGCCTCTTCTTAGCACAGCTTGTTCAATATATTAATTTATTGTTTTACCTTCCATTAGAAAACTCTGTGTATAATACCCCATTCAAGTGATAATATACATCCAGGGCAACAGTCTGAAGCTCATGTGGTACAATAAAATAAAATACCAACATAAAAAGAAACAAGAAAAAATTGAATGTTTAGCTGAGACTTTGCACAGGACTCATGCCAAACCACAGTTTAAACAGCAGTCAAATTTCTAGAGGGTTCTCTGTTGGGTCTCTGTTGTTTCACACATCATCCACTAGGAGGTTCTGTCTTTATCCTGGATTTGGCTAAGAAATTTAAAAGATCAGGAAACCTCACTTTTTGGGGTTTCAATCTGAGTGACCCAGGTTACAAATTACTATATTCTGAGCCCATTGTTTTACTATTAGCTGCAGGGATAGACTTGACTGTAAAGTTCATGCAGATGCTGATCCTCAAAGGGAAGTTTCCACTGTGAAATTATACTTGGAAATTTTTTATTAATGGTTTTTTTTGGAAGTTACACTATAGTATCCTAATATCCTGTAAAGCTTAACTATTCACAATATGCCTCTTCATTGAGCACAATCAATATTACCTAAATTTTAATCAAAATAAAATGTATGTACATAGAAAGAAGGAAAGAAACATAAATGACAAGAGAAAGTTATTGAGATGAGGTAGCACTGTGCACTGAAATCACAGGGCCCCATTTTGCACACACTTCCTATCAGGCACCATTTAGGGTAGTCCCACTATTGCATTTGTAAGATACGCTCTTTACCTTCGGGCAGTAATTTCAATGGGATTATAACAGAGTATAAAGTTAAGGATATGTTTACAGTTTTACAATAGTAGGTGTGCCCAAGTGCATACAGCCATCCTCCCCAATGATGCCGCACATACTACTGACAGCCCTCAGACAGGAAAGAAAAACATCTGTGAAAAAACTTTGTATGGAATTTCCACAAAGGTCTGTGTGACCTGGGCGCTTCTGAAAATCCCACCTTGATCTCTTTGCACTATGAATTGATACTTAGTATTCACTGTTTAGTCCTGTAACTACAATTAGCAAGGCTCATACAAACAAGAAGTCCCCACTGAGTTCAGTTGGACTAGCTGGAGTTCAGTTGGACTAGTTTCTTGGCATGAGTTAGGATTGGAGAGAAGGCTCTGAAGGTGTTGGGGTAGGATAAAGTACTGACAAAAGACATGTCAAGAGAAAATTCTCACTGCTGACCAAGTAAAGTAACTTTTACTGTTTCCCCTCAAATATCCCTCTAATTCTATTTAGTAAATAAGAACTCAAAATAAAAATGTTTTGTTTTAACGTATAAAAAGGCTGGTTTGGTGCACATTGGAAAACACTTCCCTGTGAAACAATGACATTTTTTCTGCAAAATATTGCAACATTAAGAAACATGCTTACCTTTATGCACACATGGGGTCCAATTAACTTTAAGATATGTCCTTAACTTTGATGCCACTACTCACATAAGTAACGCATATGCCTAAATGTTTGCAGGAGACAGATGATAATATTTCTTCCTGAATCATAAATGTTGATTCAATTCTTGCACAAAAAGTGGTCTCTCTCTCATATGAGGCTAGACCCACATTGACTGAACACATAATACAATAGTTTCTCCCTATCTTCTTTATTTTCATTATTGAGATTCATACGCCCCCAGTGCCCAAATCAAATAGACCCTCCTGACACTGAGAAGAGCTAGTGATACAATTCTCTGTAATGGCATCCTGCCAATAACAGCTCCCTTCAGAATTTCAGTTCTCCTCCCAAGGAAGCACAATTAAAAACAACAGGCCAAGTTTGCTGAAAGATGACACCAAATTTCACTTGCAAATGTGTCCTCCCCACCACAACCAGAAACACGTTAGTACCTACAAGCAGCTTAGTGCTCAACATGCACAACTCCCCTAGACCAATCATATTTTTTTTTCCCACAGTGTGCCTGATGATGTTACCCAGCTTGAGGAAACTGACCCCTGTGGTCAGTTGCAGTCCTGATTTTCCTTGACAGCTTCCCAGTGTCTTGCTACTGCAGGATAAGGAGAAGCTTTGCTGTTGTTGTTGTTGTTACTATAGGTGCTGGAGAGCAAGTTCCCATTCTGCTAAGTACCATACAAAGAGCAGCTCCCAAGGAGTCTGCCGTCAATGATACACAGAAGAGACAGAGATAAAATGATTTGCCTTGAGTCACACAAAAAGTCAGTAACAGAAACAGAAAAAAAACCCGGATCTCTGGGCTAGGGATAGACATTCAAAAAGCCTGAGCCTGAATTGATTCAATCTTTGCAGGTTAGTCTAATCGGGCTAGGATAAATCACTTTGTAACTGTACAGACATCCCAAACATGCAGGCACATGCCTGCAGTGACTCAGGTTAGAAGCCAAAGGCCACTAAAGCAGCCCTCCCTTCCATTCCACACAGCTAAGCTAAGTGCGGTATGGCCAGGCCCCAGCAGGATTAGGGAGGGGCTGTCCCCTTCCTTGATAACAGAGCATTTATCAGCTCTGTTATCAGCATTTATCACCCCATCAGAAAACAAACAGACTCTCTCATTAGTTCACGCTCTTCTTAAACAATGAAGGAACAGAGGGACATTACCAAATGAACTACTGATTAGCTCCAAAAAGCCCTAAACTGACTGCTGTCTGTCCCAGCACAGACCATAGCCAGCATGTGGTCTGTTAGCAAATGCTGAGGTGTCTGTGTAAGGCAGAGGGAACAGGGGATCCCTGCTTAGCAGGGAGTGATGAGGGGAGGGGGAAAGGAGGAATAAGCCGGGCAGATGCTGCTGTACCTGCAAGTCTCTGCCACAGCTGCAGCCAGGAAGCAGAGGGGAGGGGCCATCCCTGCTGTGGAACAGAGAGCCCCACCCATCTCAGACAGCATACTGGGATGCTGTGGGAGCCTAGTTTAACTTAAACCAGCAAGGGGTTTGGGACAGATATTGCATAAACCGGTTTGAGCCAAATCAGTTAAGTCTGATACTACATTCAACCAGGTTTATCTCAAACTGGTTTCAGCCATTTTCAAACTGGTTTATGTGCACTGAGCATCTGTTCCGCTACAGGTTTAAACCAGTTTCTGATCACTTAAATCAGTTTGTGTGTAATGTCTGTCCCTAGCCCTGATGGCCTGGCTAGAAACAAACAAGACCCTAACACTTCTCCCTTAAGCTTTTAAATGTATTTGAGCATTTTTACACATGCTCCGGGGGGGTGGGGGGAGGTGCAGGAAGGCACTTTAATTAGTGAGTCGTGCTAATTAAGAGCACCTGAGTGTCATGTGTATCAGAGTCCACCATGCTGAAAAATGTTGGCAGGGTACTTTGAACTAAAGCTTATTGAGCAAGCATTAGTTCAAAATGTCCCACCTCCATTTTTCATCTTGGGGATGATGATACATATGATGCTAGAGTGCATTGATTTCTGTGCTCTGCTCTGATGTGCTGGATTTCCAGCACGTGGGAGCTGACTCCCTGCAAGTCTATAGGAGCCCTTTGAGATCAGGATTTGGCCCAATACAATCAAAGACCAACTCTTTACCATTCACAAGAAAAATTATTCCTGTCACTAAAAGATATGATCTCAGGCTTCTAATACAAACATAACAGCATATTCAGTAACACAAAAGATTACACATAAACTGGGGCAGCAGACCGGACTCTAGGGATGAAGTCACAGTCCTTGTGGGAAGCAGACCTTTAAACGTCTTTATTTGTTTGCACTTATAAAATTCTCAGCTACAAGTTTCCTTGAATATAATTTTTGTGTATGTATAAACGTTTCATAGCTCTATTTAAACCTGTGACTTCTAAAGAACTTTATAAAATATGGAATAGCTGTTGACCAATGCTTAATCCTGTGCAACTGAGCAGTCAGTGAGACAAATAGAACTTATGTCAAACAGGATATTTCTCATTTTAAATTTAAGCCAGCAAATATAGAATATTGTACTTTCCCATCATACTATCTTCTGGACTGCAGTGCTTGACTATCCTGATTTCTCTAAAACTATCATTGTTTCAGGCAGAAAGTGTGTATCTATAGCACAAAACATGGCTGGCTGAACTAAAATTGCTTTGAAATTAATTTACAAAAAATTATGGCAACCCTTACTGTAGGCATGCTTAACCCTTCCTCAAAATAATCTTTGATATTTGCATCAATAAATTACCAAACTAAACAAAATTAATTAAGCAAAGATTAAACTGCTTGCTTTATTCAATCTTTTCAAAGCAATCATAAGGCAATATAAGTGTTCAAATTCACACCAAGCTAAAGTCTCATTTCCATTCTATCTTTGAATTTTTCTATTAATTCAGAAGCATCAGCAGAGACCTTTAACAACTCTCTTCTGTGTTCTCTTTCTCTGCTTCATCTTGATCCCACTGCCAATGTTCTGTAAATATCTTTGAGCTGTCAGTTAAAGTACAATCCTGAAAATATGGAAGACTTTGAGATATGTATCAACATCTGAGTCCTCAAATTAAAGGTTCCCATTTTATGACGATGCTAAACACTTCCAGGTATAGACATTACATTTCTTTGGGTATAAGTGATTGGAAACCGGTCTATACCTGTAACAGAAGAGAAGTTCGGCACACATAGACTGGTTTAAAAATGGTGGAACCCAATCTAAGATTCTCCACCCCCCACCTCCACAACCACCAAAAGGCTAATGTGTATTTTGTTCACTATCAGTCTAAACTATGCCACTTATAGAAAACCATGTAACTTAAATCGAACCTGCCTTGGGCTTTTTGAATGTCTGTACCTAGCCTCAATTCCAGTTTGATGTTCCTATATCAAGTGGGTAGCCCTTCATTTGTCTTTTGCTCTTGTAATTTGTGTGGCTTTACTGGACATTTATTTAAAATAGTTACGTTAAACAAAGCTTTCATAAGAACTGTTTGATCTTATTTTAATGAACCAAATATATTGTCCAAACAATGACTTACCAGTCATTGTATCCAAGGGCACTCTGTATTGCTTATAATACCTGAGGTCTGCTTAGTCAGTCTTTACACTGGAGATTTAGATAGCAGCAAGTATTCCCTTTTTGGGCTTTCAGAAGGACTGAGCTTGTAGTAAAAACCCTGAACAAAGCAGTCCTTGAAGCCATATAGTTTTTAAATGGTTTACAAAGCCCATTGGGCCTCCTAGCTTATTTTGCAACAAGTCATATCCCATGAAGAAATTCACTTCTGTACAACACAAAAACAGAGTTAGATTAAAGAAAAAGAAAGAAAAAAGCAAGACCCCCTGCTGATCTGTCTGGCCAGAATCATGTCTTTTACTGCCCATATCCTCCAAAGAAACGATGTTCTGATGATATATGACCCTAATATATCATGAAATGACAGTGTTCTCATGATAGTGTATCCTTAAAAACATGATGCATGCCAGAAGAAGCAACAGGGGATCTGTGATGGGGTTTCTTTCTTTTTTTGGTCTACAACTTAAAATTTACACACACAAAAAATCTCAAAAGTGCTTATCTTTTTTGTTTCAGGAGAACTCTGCCCCCTCCCCCTCAAAATCTAGAGGAGGCCTAAATGTTTTTCAACAGGTAGATTGTGGTACTGATTTAAAACAGAATGGCATCAAAGACGTTCTTCATTTAGTTTAAACAGGTTTTGAAATAGAACCAAAATGCATGAGGAACAACAACCAAATAAAAATAGTAGCCCTAAAGAAAGTAGCAACAGTCTGTTTTCCATTAAAAAATTATCTGAGCAAGAGGCCTCCACACACTGCTGTTTTAATGTATTTGCAACTGAGCTAATGATGACCCAACTTCTGTTTTCTTGTTTAATTTTGCCTATGTTACACAGGGGTAAGTAATACCAAATGCAAAAAAAAAAAAAAAAAAAAAAAAAAAAAAAAAAAA
>NW_017729006.1:26709040-26726953 GCF_001723915.1 Gavialis gangeticus | reverse complement strand
AAGACAGACAGACAAATATTCACTGAGGCCTGTGGTAGCAGTACTATGGCAATTTTCAGGAAGGAGTATGTTAAAGAGACACAGGGTGCATTTTGACCTGGATTTTTGTAGGAAGCAAGACTTTCCAGTCTCCTCTCTCCATCTGTCAGCCCAAAGTACTTCTTTACTTCCAGTTTCATAAGAAGCCAGACATGTTTGGGATTTTTTCTGCAGTTATAGTTTAAATGATTAATGTCCCATATCATTGCAATTAATGGGTACCTTATTTCAGTGGACCTGATTCCAATTTAGTTGATGCCAATGGAAGAAGGGTCAGATGGCAAAAGTGGGCTGGAAGCAGAAAAGGGACTATGAAGGAATGACATATTATTTGATACACCTTCTGAATGTTTCTGCTTTGGGCCTACTCATCTTCCTGAGATGTCCAAATCTACTCTAAGGATGTGTATAAACATTCACCACCTCTGGTCTACAATCATGCAGCTTTCTTTAAGCCATGTTATTGTAGATCAGGAGCAGATGTAAAGGTGTTCAGCAGTGCCGAGAGCCATGCAGGGGCAACTGACAAGTCTGTGGTGGGCTTATTGGGGGTGGGGGATGTCCATCTTAGAGTGGGGAATTAAGGTGTTAAAAATAGCCAGGTCAGAGTTGGGAGAGAGGGGGCTAGGAAGAAGGCAGCCCCAGAGGTGGGGTGAGTGGCTGGACTTTCCCAGACCTGAGGCCGCACTCCAAATGTGTGCAGACATTTGTTGGATTGGGTTAACCCATTCCAGATCTAAGATTGTTCACCTACTGAGGTGAACTAACTTAGATCAGGTACACCATTTTTAACCCAATTTAAGCCCCCCAAGTGTCTGCACAGGTGGGAATTTATATCATCCTAACTCTAGTTAGATCAATCTAAATGTAACATCTATACATACCCTAAGGATGCAGGACAGCGTATGATTGATCAAGGCCATGGTTCTCTGTTAACTTGCTGTACAGGAGACCAGTATCTTAAATGTATTGCAATTCTCCAGGCGTGCTGCCTCCTAATACCCCAAGCAGCACAGCAAGTCCATACAGCACCATGGGGGTCTATTCCATATGGCAGTCAGCTAATCATAGAATCATAGAAAATTAGGAAGGAACCTCAGGAGGTCATCTAGTCCAACTTCCTGCTAAAAGCAAGACCATTCCCAACTATATCATCTCACATGGGTCTGGCTGAACTTCTGGTTTAGCAAATGGCCCGGGTGAACCAGTGAGCACACTTGAAGACATTATGCAGAAGCACAGTAAATTTACCATATAGATGTGTCCCCAGTTGTCAACTCAAGTTTAGATGGCAGAGAACACAGTTCATTTGACTGTCAAAACCTCAGCTGACTTAGTGGCTACTTCGAGTCATGGAGGAGAGGGGAATCTTTTGACTTGTAAACCAGACAAATACAATATGGAAGTCAATGGCAGAAAATTAAAAAAAAGTCAAAGTAATTTCTACTAAGTCATTTAACTGAATATAAGCACATTTTGTGGCCTGGCCACTTCTACTTTTGGACGAGAATCTGAAGGTCTCACTCATTTAGTCAGATGAAAAATATCATTGCAGTCAGTGAAACGACCCATGTGAGTTAAAAGGTTTAAATCTGACTCTCTGCAACAGAAACACTCAGAATGGTTTGTATGCGAGACAAGCACAGGTAATTACATATTTATTTTTAAATGTTTCTCTGGCAAGAAAGCTACTGTCCCAAAGAAGAAATTAATATTGCACAACCATGTTCTCCCTGAAAAATCCAGTGGTTAAACATGTTTTTACATAATCTCAACCCTGCAGGGCCAGCCTCACTTTGAAAAGCAAATTCCCCATCTTTTCTGCTTCACACATGTGCAAACAAACAGATTCTGGAATGTCCACAGCCTATGAATCTCAAAAATAATATGTTGAACAGAGGCAATACAAGTACATTTTTCATAGGCTGTGTTCCTTTTTCTCCCTCTCCACCCCCGGGCCCACTTGCACTGCTGGAAGTAACAAAAATACCTGATTTTGACAAGTAAATGGAGCTGACATCAGAGTGAAACAATAAGGTGAATGAGCTGTGCACAGCCCATTTGTCATCTTGACGAAGTGACTTTTGGTCACCAGTGGGACATGTTAAAGACATCTGCGTGGTTGGCCTTGACCACCAGCAATTCTTACAGTCTGTAAGAGCCTTCTGGGACTGCAAATACAACCTGTTTGAGAACTAGCTCCCACAGTTATGCCTCTTGATGGTTGTAAAGGCTACATGATATATCAGGTGCCATTAAGATATTTGCTAACAGGTTATATTTACATAGGCACTGACTGCAGATAACATTTTGTTAAACCAAATTAATAAGCCTCAAATGCCAGGGAAAGGGACTATGTAGGCTTGGAAATCAAAACAACGAAAAAGCCAGCCACAAATTATTTCACTATGTGGAATGACAGAAAGTAATCTGAACAACCAGAATGAGAGAAGAATAGAAAAATAACAATCAGTCTGAAATGAAGATTTTGTAAAGTAGTAAAAGGAAGACCTGAAGATTACTTTAAAAGAGAGGTTAAAGTGATGTATAAAAATGAAGAGGAAAGCTGAAAAAAATAATGACAAAAAGGAAACCAAACCCTGCTTAACTGCTGCTTTAAGTACCTAAGTCAAAAACTGCAATGCTCAATTCAATACCACCCCTCATCTGTTGCTAGGGGTGGATCATTAGGGAGTGAACAGAACACACATTCTAGGAGGTGCAGTGGCATGGTCACACCCCCATTTTGGGCCAAACCATAGAAGTGGCAGCCAGAGACTTTTTTTTTTAGTCTCCAAAGCAAGTAACAATTCCCACTGTCCCTTCCCCGTTGTGCTCAGTAGCACCTCCCCTCTCCACACACTGTTGCTGTGGTCCCCACTGTCCCTTGCTGATCTTGGGGTGGGGGGTGCACTAGAGCTGCTCCTGCTTCACGCCAGAACCATGGAGTCCCAGTGCATGGGAAGCCAGGCTCAGCCCAGCTCCTTACACAGCCTGGCTATAGAGCAGGGCAGAAGCAGCTCTGGAGTTCTCCCTGCTCCCAGGGCTAGGGACAGACATTACACATAAACGCAAATGTGTGTTCTGTTCAGTCCCAATCTAAATTATGCCACTTACAGAAACCTGTAATTAGATCGATTGCACATCAGGCTTTTTGAATGTCTGTACCTAGCCATATTGAACATGCCCTCTTTTAAAATGAAAGAAGACCATACAGAAGAGTCCACACTGGCACCTTCACAACCTAGAATTCTAGGGATTTTTCATACTTCTGCTACAGATGGGTGTGTTCAGCCCCTCCCCCCACACCCAATATTACACAGGAGGTAAAGTTACATCTGGTGCATTCTGTGATTATCTCTACGATGCTTTATGGCTGTGAGACATGGATTCATAGTAAGAAGTTAGAGAACAGAATTGAGGCATTTGAAGGAGGGGCTTTAGGAGACTACTGTCACCTCGTACACTGAGCAGCGGACCAATGAATCTGTCAATCAGCACCCCTATGGATGACAGGATCCAACAGCCACAAACTCCTGCAAAACCATTTTAGGCTGGACATAAGGAAAAACTTCTTTACTGTCCAAGCCCCCAAGGCCTGGAACAGACTCCCCCCAGAGGTGGTGCAAGCACCTACTCTGAACACTTTAAGAAACATTTTGGATACTTTTCTTCCTGGGATCCTTTCACCCAAGCTGACTTCCTGCCCCGTGGGTGGGGGGCTGGACCTAATGCTCTTTTAAGGTCCCTTCCAGCCCTAATGTCTATGAAATCTATTAAATCTACTAAATCAGTTGAGATATTGGAATTTACAAACCACTGTTGAAGGTTGTGCAACAAATGAAGCTGCAATGGTTTGGACATATCACAAGAACAGCAGACACCCTTGACAACACCATAATGCAGAGTGCAGTGGAGGGAAAGAGAAAAAGATGTACCAGTATTAAGAAAAAGATGGGGCTTCAACTGACAGTGCAGAAAGCTAGCCAAACACAGGGCTTGGAGAAGGGTTGTTACAGCCTCTGAAGTGCCCCAACAGTTGCAGCAGCCTCAGGACTGACCTGACCTGACCTGACCTACTACAGATGATTTCAGGGTAAGAAAGATTTCCTTTGAAGATTAGTGATCTTACTATATATTAGTCAAAAAACAACTGCATACAAGGTGCCCTATTCCTGGCTTCTCTAAATCCTTATGTTAAACAAACAATAATTCTACAGTTCACTAGCTACTTGTTAAATGTCAGTATCATCATGTTTTGCCTGCTCCACAGATGTATAAGGAAGCTATATTGGTGAGGTAGTACTAGGCCCCAGGAACAGGCCATCAGGCCCCCTATTAAAAAAAACTAAAACAGAAAACAAACACAAAAGCTTACATTGCTATATGTTTAATATTTTAAAAAGGGAAAACATAATTGTTCAAGTGTTGTTTTAAAAACACCCAACCAAACTATAGTATCCAAATTAAAATGGCACATGGCATATTTGAAAAACAGAGGGTTTTTTTTTTAGAACAAAAGCTTTTGCCAGATCAAATCATCAGTTTCATCTAGTCTGGTATCCTGCCTCCAGCAGCAGCTGACACAAGATATTTCAAAGAAGAAATGATAAATACAAAACTTTTCAGTGGCACACTGCCATATGCAGGAGAAAATATTTTCTACCACAGAGGTAATCATTGATACATGATGAAGTATGAGCCATAATGACCTTTTCCTGCAGATGCCCATTTCTTTAATGGCTTTTTAAAAAACACCTCCAAAATTTGACTTCATGATCCTCTCCTGTAGCAATAAATTCCAGAAGGTAGAGCCTGCAGGTGCTTCATTAACTGGCATCATGAAATCATCATCATCATGCTGTCTTCAAACAATTATTTATCAATTAATTCTTCTCCCGCCCTCCCAACCTTCTCAATTACATATAATCACTAGCCATGACTCAGACAGATGAGAGGAGGAGGAAACAAGATCAAGGCAATTGAGATGTTTAATTCTTCTTTCTGTAGTTCTGCAAATCACTACTAAGTATTCTGAAAATAAAAATAGTAAAAAGAAACACAAATGTTTGTCTGTTATTGACCAAAGAAGATCACCAGAAGCACATACAATGTTTCAAGCCTTTGAGCTTGCTCCAATTCCAATTAAAGACAATTAATATAATGGAATATAATAGTGAGGGTAGTAAAATAAAAACACCACTTTTAGCCTCTGGATCTATTTAGTAATATCTTTTACTACATCAACTATATAGTCAGGAAAGATGTTCGATAAACTTCCAGGCACAAAGTGCCCTTCTTCAGGTAGTTGAATCTCTCTCCCAACTATTCAGTTGTTTTAATTCAAAATATTACCAAATAAACCTTATTTCTTGCATACTCCCTGGACCATCACAGCTACAACACTCTTATCCTACTGCAGCCTCTGGATTGTCAGGAATCCAAACTATCTAGCCAATTCTCCCACATTCAAATATTAAGACCTTGATCCTGCAAAGACCTACATCTGTGCTTCACCTCAAGAATGCAAGAAGTTCCACTGAAATCAGTTAAATGAGTCACAACACAAAAAAACTAAGTGTCTCTATAAAACTCTGCAGGTTTGAACCTGACAGCCAAACCCAAAAAAGAAGTTAGGAACCTAACAGTTAGGTGCTACAATATTTACTTTTTAAGCACCTGCGGCCAGAGCAGAATAAAAAAACAGAGTTAGGCACATCACAATGGGATCCAAAACAGTCTCTAAGCTGGGCAAAGAACTTCCTGGAATTAGCCAACAGTAAACATGGAGGACAGAAGCAAATCCTAAATCAGCAGGCCTCAGGGAATTTGCTCAGGACTTCAGGATGGGCCCTCTTTGAACTCTGAAATACACTAACACAATCCCTCTACTCAGGATAAGTACGCTGAAGGCTGGGTCCCTGGATTTTGCAAGGAGCCTAGTACTGTCAGTGCATGTTTGGTATTCTCTATAAATGACTGTAGAGGCCATAGCAAAGTGGTGAAGACAAACGTGTGGAAGGAAACTGATTTGGCTAAGCACAAAACTCTTCAATTAGTTGAAACTGAAAAAGGAATTTTACAAAAAATTAAATATTACTAGGTATGAGAAGGTAGCACAGGCATACACAAAGACAATCAGAAGGGCCAAAGCACAATGGAAATACAGCTAGCAAAAGACATGAAAGACAACAAAAAAGCTCTCTACAACTATGTTAGAAGTAAAGGGAAGACCAATGAAAGTGTAAGCTCGTTTGTGAGTTGGGAGAGCAATCTAATACTGTTACAGAGAAGGCTGAAGTATGTCGTGTCTGCTTTCCTTCAGCCTTCATGAAAAAGGTCAACTATTAGGAGATGATCACAATTGGCAGCAATGACAGGGAAGGAAGTAATCAGCCTGGAGTATGTGAGGAACAAATTAGAGGTTACTTAGAAAACTTGGATATTGTCACTTTGACAGGGGTATACAAGATTCATCCTAGAGTACTCAAGGAATTGGCTGTCATTGCCATAATCTATGGACTAAGGACACAGCCATTATCTCAAAGCTTTTATCTTTGAGAAGTCATGGAATCTGGGTGAGCTGCTGGATAACTTTAAAAGGGCAAATATAGTGCACATCTATAAAAAAAGGAAGGAAGAGGATCTGTAAAATTACAGACCAGTCAGTCTGACCTCAGTACCTGAAAATATTATGAGACACATCATCAGGGCATCAACTTCTAAGTGTCTGGAGGACAACAAGGTGATCAGGAACTAACATAGATTTGTCAAGAGCAGTTCAGGCTTGATCAATCCAACTTCCTTCTACAACAAGATGATGGACTCTATGGATGTGGGGAAAGCAGCAGATGGAGCATATCTTGATTTTTAGCAAGGTTTTTCACACAGTTTTCCATGACACCATCATTTAGTAAGCTAGGGAAACACAGTCTAGATGAAAGTATGGAAAAGTGAATACATAACTGGTTGGATCATTGTGCTCAAAGACCATCATTAATAGTTCTCCTCCTCTGGAGGTGTCAAGTGGGGTTTCCTGGGGCATAAGCCCAGCAACATTAAATATCTTTATTAATAACTTCATTAATATTCATCTTTTGCGGATAGGGCTGAGTTAGCAGATTTGCAGAAAACACGAAGCTGAGTAGAATTGCAGACACTCTGGAAGGTAGGATTAGGTTTCTAAATTTAATTACACTGAAGGTGGAAAGATAGAGGGAATCACTAGCCATGGACATCCAACAAGAAACCATCCTCTAACAGAGTATGACCATTGCTCCTTGTCCTCCTGTAGGGCACCCCAGAGGAGGACAAGGAGCAATGGCCATAAACAGTTACAGCATGGTGTCACAGGGGCACTCTGGTGCCCTGCTCCTATGAAGGGATACAGGTGCTGGTTGCTGGGGCAACTGCAGTTAGTCAGCTGACCAGGAGGGGGCAGGGCCTGGAGTATATAAACAGCACAGGCTGAAGCCTAGCAGGCAGTTCCCCTCTGGCAGCCTGAGCAGTAGGAGCTCTGCTGCACGGCATGGCACCTGAGTGGAGAGAACCCTGACAGGGTGGTATGAAGGAGAGCCAGGGTGGCACAGAATTTATGTTATACCCAGGAGGCTTATTTTGTGTTACAGCCGGTTGGCTTATCGCTTTGTATTTTCTGTTTGGTAGTGTAAGTAACACCAGAGGACAGTGTGAGGCTGTAGGGGTTGGAGAAGGCTTCAGGGGAACTCCCCAATAACGTGAGGGTTCCTGGCACCAGAGAGGGTGCAGTGTTTGGGGGGTTTGTACAGACCCCTGGCCCCAATGGGGCAGAGTTGTGCAGCGCGAGACAGACCCCAGTGTGGGCGTGGGCATGAGTAGAGCCCTAGGGAGGGGCGTGCAAGCAGGAGGCCCAGTGAGGGCATAATGTTCAGGGGGCACTGACCCCAGTCCCATGAAAGGGGTCTTGAGGGCCAGGTAAGGTGGAGGCCGCCTGAGTCCGATTTGTGAGGAGCCTGAGTCGGGTGTAAGACCCATAAGGAGGGTCAGGGGGCCAGGCATGGCTGCGGCCGCCTGAGCCCCAATCCTGGGAAGCCCGAGTTGGGCGTATGATACGGAAAGGGGTCCGGGGCCCAGGCACGGCTATGGCCACCTGAGCCTTGACTGCGGGAATTGCACAGAGACAGGCCGCAGTGCGGGTGAGAGTGCGGAGAGACAGGCCCCAGTGGGGCACTGTCTGTGTAGGAGAAGACCCAGAAGGGGGACAGGCTTATTGAGAAGCCCCTGGAGAGGGCAAGTACCTTTGGAGAAGCCCCTGAAGTTGGCAAGTACAAGGAGAAGCCTGGTGAGGATGAACGTGCGGGTAGACCCGCGGAGAGGGCAAGGATCAGAGTTAGGAGCCCCATGAGGGCAAGCATATGGGTGGAGGCCTTGGAGGGGGCACTAAGGAAAGAGCATAGATGCGATAACGTCCGGGACAACTGAGAGGCTTGGGGCATGGTATGAGGGGTGGTGGGAGCCACGCGTAGCCCTGTAGGGGAGAGAGCCCAGAATCATCAGTAGAAGGGGTACCAGTGAGAGTACACGAAGGGGTACCGTGTTCAAGGGGGATAAAGGCAGCCTCCCTTATAATACTTTTCCGATCAAAGACGTGGCGGGTGAGAGGGTGTGTGGACACCCACTTGACATGGAAGGGGGCGACAGGAGAGAGCATGGCCGCTCCTGGGTCCCCACCCCGTGACACATGGTTTCAGGTTGCATATAAGGAAGAACTTTACGGAAAGGGTGACCAGAATCTGGAATAGACTTCCCAAGTGCAGTCCCCAACCTAAAAAGTCTTCAAGAGGAAACTGGACAGACATCTTGCTGGGATCATTTGATCTCAGCAGTATTCTTGCCCAGAGCAGGGAGGTTGGATTTGATGATCTTTTGAAGTCCCTCCCAGCCCTTAAATTCTATGATTCTATGACACTGGGAAATGAATGGTAAAAGAAGGACAATAGAAGTTTAGCTGTAGTCAGATAGCAGGGGGATGTCAGGAAGTCAAAACCGAAGTTGTCACAGGATGAGATGATCAAATACCAGTATGATAGTATTAGTAGTACCTAATAATAATTAATATATGTATAACTGCATTGATGTATTATATTCATGATAATATTTGTGATGTATGATATCACATTAATAATAATCAATACTATTTAATAATAATATAGGAAATAACTTTTATTCAATATAGTTTTATTTTTACTGTAGCTTTTTAAGTTTATGATCAGAGAATTTTTAATGTAAATCTTTCCTTCCCCTTCTCCTCCCCACCAAAAGTATTTATTTTGGGGTTTCTTTTATTCTTTCTTTAAATTAACTTTTGTGTCTGTCCAAAAATTTCTATTAAAATATCATGGGAAACCTAAATTTCTTATTTTGTAAAAAGAAAGATTATTTTTATATGGCAACACAAAGCAGAACCCCAGATATACTGCTACTCTGAGCCATTAAGTTACAGGATCATAACTTTTAAAAAACCAATTAAGTCAATGGAAGAAACTTGAAAGCTTATAAAAATCTATGTACAGGTAACTGTGTGCCTTTAACACTGAAGTTTGATGTTAGACCAGGTCCTTAATAATATTGTTCTTATTGGCAATAAAAATGTGCCTTAATGTAGATCTATTATGCACTTATTCTAGACACATTCTAAAGACCTTTGCAACTTACTACATTTTTCCATTTTAATTTATGGCATTTTTGTTCCCTTCATGTTTTTTCATGTATTTTTATGAATTTTAACTATGCTCTTTTGTGTTCAAGTTTTCAGAGACTTTAATTATACCAGAGTGAAGCTCTTTCCTGTACTTGTTACATTGGATCTTCAACTTCAGTGGAGTAATCCTACTCTCAGCTGTTTTCCAGCAGAGCTTTGCAAGATCCATATCAAACCCAGCACTGCCTGCATACGCATATTTGCTCAGCACAGCAAATTCACTGTTGAAGATATGCAAGT
Source organism: Gavialis gangeticus (assembly GCF_001723915.1). Classification (NCBI taxonomy): domain Eukaryota; kingdom Metazoa; phylum Chordata; order Crocodylia; family Gavialidae; genus Gavialis; species Gavialis gangeticus. The sequence goes on along the minus strand of NW_017729006.1, from coordinate 26,716,935 downwards.
AGTGAATTATTCACTATCACAAAAGGTCTAAGGGTAACATCAAATAGTTTATTCGAGCCTCACCTATCTCTGCTGCTGTATATTTATGGGACATTATAGCCACATCACTTATGACTCATGGCGTCCTGTGACAACATGTCACAAAACTGTATGTCATGATGAAACATAATAACTTGAAGTGCAAAAGCAAACACTTCTGTGTGGAGACCCAGGCTTCAGTATACAATAGTGAGCAGGCTGAACTAGATCTGACTGATGAGACCAGCAGAAATAGGAAAATCAACATTGTTCACTTAGCACGCAAATTCTGTAGAAAGGCTTCCAAATTTGGTGTTTGGAATCTGCTATCTAATTTTTTAAAGATAATTAATGAATTAATTTGAATACATTGTTGAGATATAAGGAATCAAAGTCAAGCCCAAACTCCATTAAAGAGAATATAGTTAATAATAATTAACAAATTATAGTTATACAGTTTCTTTATTTGGAAGGATTCCAAAGCACTTCATATACTTAAACTGATTACAGATGAGATTATATGAAGTTTTCATGGCTTGATTATGGGACTGTGTTGCATCAAAAAGCTTCTCAACTCTGATCATGGAAAACTTAAAGACAAAGATGTGCAAAACTCCATATTTTATCATGTGCAGGTAGAGTGCTATTTCCTGGCATATGAACCAAGTAAGCCATGATTTGGTTTTATGTGCACTTATTGTATGTCACAGAATAAATATAGAAGCCTGTTGGCCAGTTCATCCCTTCAGAGACTTGACCAAATCAAGTTACTTCCAGAGCAGGTAAACAACTAACCTACATTTTTAATGTCATTAACTCATCAGCCTTTCAAACAAGAATAATAACAAAGTTCCTTTTTGCAGTAGTATGGGAGTAAAACTACCATTAAACTACTGTTCCTTACACTCTTTTTGTTTCTTTATTTTAACATTGTAAAGCTGAAAACTATTTATATTGTATAGTAATAAAGGCAGAGAACCATTTAAAATGAAAGAAGATGCAATTTTGGCAGGTTCTTTAGATGAAGTATGTAAACTACTGAAATTATATTAAATAAAATAAGTATGAAATATATATTTTATGATTTTTTTCAATATACACTATTCTGCTAAAATTCATCTGGGCCATGTTATACCTTGACACAACAAAAATTGAATCCTGATGTATTAAACATCGCCATCTTCCATGAACATGTGTCGGACACTTGCTCCCAGGCAGGCTATCCATTCTCAAATCAGGATTTATACAGTAAAATCTAATGGGTAAAGAATTACAGAAAATGGCTAAGCTAGCTTTCCTGTTTTTTTGGAATGGGTGTGGTGAAGAGTTTGTTTGTTTTCATTTGTTTGATTTAAAATTTGGACACCAACAAGCTAGGTATCACCATTCAGTTGACACAAACTAGGCAGAACACTAGGTTTTACAACACTGAATTTAACATAATTTTTATGAGCAAAGGTCAGACTCTACATTGCACATTTGGATTCAAAAGTGGAAATTTAAACTACAGAATGACGTTTCATGCTGAATAAAACTCACGCCAAGCAAAGCTCTGATTTCTAGTTTCCTGAGCTCCTGTCTCCAAACTTTTCTCAGGTTTCCTACACTGGGTTACACTTTCTGGCTCACATAGGTTTCCTTCTGTTCTGGATTTAGGTGATAAAAGGTTGAGAGGTACAATTACTATTCCTCAGGTATAACTAGCATGTTTAAGGCACAGGGGAGCAAAATGGAATGGGGTTAGATGTGGTTTGTCACTGCTGGCTTTTATCAGCTGTCCTTTCACAAAATATACATATTTTACTTAAGGACTGTGAAAAAAATAATCTCTCCTTTCCACATAAAAAGGCACAGAATAAACAAACCTGTATTATTCTTGAAAGAATGCAAATAATTTTTGCTGCCAATCTAATAAATGAAAGATAGGTTTTTACAACCAGCAGGCCATCTAATTACCAGCCTAGAGTTGAGTCACCCACTTCATTGTAATTAAGGACAACAGACTCACTTCTCACCTATACCTTTGAACTGGCATGCTGAATTTTTTTGGCCCATTCATTTTAAATCTACATCCATCACCAGCCAATGAATGGGTTATTCTTGGATCCTTGCTTACTTTTGGCAAAGTGTTCAGAGTTTATCCAGATGATGATAAATGAGGATGAAATTACATGGCTCTCCTCACCATCACCATCACCACCACCCATCATCATCATCACTGCCATGAGATCATTCCCTCTTTGAAACACTCAGAATCAAAAGTTTAATTCAGGCTAAGGTGGTTTTTGTGGGATTTTTAAATTTTTGCACTATAATTATACGCAGGCTCTAATTTCACCTATTTCCGATGGACTGTAGCATTTTATGTCTTTTCCAAACTTAAATTGAAGTACATGTTTTTTAAAAAGCAAATCCTATGATATCAGATTTAAGCCTATTTTCAGGTTTGGAGACCTTCCTGCCAAAAGGCTGTACCAACAAAAACTCAGCTAAATTTGGCAATTCACTGTACACCAAAGTTTAACTTTAAATATTCCATGAACTTTTAATGTACAGAACAAGCAAATAAAGGAATTCTAGTTTGAATACCCTCTAACATTCAGCAGGCACATTTAGTTCTACCTTTTTCCATTAAAATCTCAAATCTTCAGTTTATAGCTCTGCTTTGAAAAACTCAAAACAGTATCATGCATGAAGGGAGGGGGGTCTTCAGATTTATATACCTGGTTTTGGAGCATATTTACTGTGCTTCCAATAGCCTCAATCCAATATCTGGGGAATGAAAGTAAAACGTCAAGTTTGTCAGACATGACATGATCAGGTTCTTTATGGTGTGGTAGGGATTTTTATTGTTTTCTTGTATAGTTTTAAACTTGATTTCCATAGGCCTGTCAGGACTTTTAGAAAGGAGTTCTTGCAAATTACATAAGGTATTGTTGTTAAGATCTACAATTGTCCTAAAGCACTTACTAGCAGGCAAAAAACAACTAGTCCCTTGAACGGAATCAATATTTTGTTGGTATACATGTCATATTTATAAATGTGATCAAACTTATCTTTACTTATCATCACCACACTAATTCATAGGCTAGGAACAGAAATTACATATAAACTGGTATAATTAATTGGAAACTGGTTGAAATCTGTAACACAACAGCAGCTCAGTGCACACAAACCTCTTTCAAAATAGCCAAAACTGGCTCAAGACAAACCTGGATGAAAGTAGTATCAGAGTTAACTGATTTAGGTTAAGTCAGTTTATAGAAGTTCTGTCCCAGATCCTATCCAGATTCAAGTTAACTCACAGTCTCCCAGCATCCCAGAATGCTTTGCACCTCCCCCATTAAACCCCCGTCATAGAGTGGGTGGCCTTTACCCAAGCTGTCTGCTCCAGCCCAGCAAGGAAGCATGCTTTAGCACTCCCCTGGCCAAGGCCACTGTAGCATATGGCTGCACTTCTGGAATAAAAAATGAATGTCTGTTCACTTACTTATAGGTTCAGTCTAGGCAGTTTAGACTAACCTGTGAAGATCAAATTGATTTAGCATCAGGCTTTTTGACTGCCTGTATTTAGCCCAAATGCTCCTAGCATTTAGAAAACCTTAGGGATCTTGGCAGCCAAGCATACATTAAAAGTTTCAAACCCTAGAAATCACGGAGTTGGTATAAAGCCACCTTTTCCTATCTAGACCCTCAAGTGAACTCAGCTGAGCAGATCTAAAAGTGACCAAGCATCTGGTTAGCTTGCCTTCCAGCATGGTGAGAAACTGAAAATTAATCTACCACATCATGTCATAGAGGCAAGGTATGTAGAGTGAAAGATGGTTTGATAGTTGAATCATTCAACCTTAGGAGTATCTATTTGCACTTCTGTCACAGACGTTTTGTGAGCAAGTCACAATCTCTCTCTTTATGTTAGACTTTTTGTCTGCAAAAATGAGAATATTAATGCACAGCTCCTGCCAGACTGAATTAATTACAGTATGGTAAGATGATTGGATGGAAGACAGAGCAACACAAAATATTGTTGTTGTAAAAAGTCATATTAAAACAATTAGTATATAGTTACTTATGACATCTTTAGTTTCTTTGTAAATTAGATGATTGACGCTGTAAACAATTAGCAAGAATCCCATCCAATATGCAAGAGCAAAAGAATACTTTATAAGATTTCCATAGCTTTATAAGATTACCCTCATAGCTAATACACTGCCTAACAGAGATGGTCCATTCTGTTTCCTAGTCATAAAAGAGTTTAAGGCAAAAGGGACCATTAGATCATTTTGTCTGATCACCTGTGTATCCCAGGCCATTAAATTTCACTCAGTTACTTCTACGTTGATGTAATCTGAAGACATCAAGGGATGAAGAAACCACTACTTCCCTTGGTAGTTTATCCCAACGGTTAATCATCTTCATTGTTAAGTATTTGTGCCTTATTTTTCACTTTAATTTTTCCAGCTTCAGGTTCCAGCTAAGGGTTTTTGTGATGCTAAAGAGCCTTTTAATACCCAATTATATCCACCACCACCCCCCGTGAAGATACATATACATTGTTATCAAGTCATTTTTCAGCCATCTTTTTGATAAATTAAATGGCTGGAACTCTCTAAATTGTTACTAATTGTCACTGTTTTTCCTCCAGTGGGCTAAATTGATACTGCAGTTTTAACTGTCTAGTTGGAATAACATGTGGTACTAAGTGAATGTCTTGCAAACATTTATGTATATCACATGTATCCCTTTGCCTTTTGTCAATCAAGCTTCTCATCTGCTCAGAGAATGAAGTCAGGGTTTGTTTGGCATGGCCTGTTTTCCATAAAACCATCATAACTGGTATTAATTACATTCCCATCCATTAATTCTTTATTTATTAAATCTTTTGTCAGTTTTTCCATGATTTTGCCTGTGAATTATGTCAGACTAACTGGCCTATAGTTACTCAGGTGATCCCACTTGCCATTTTTAAATTTTGGCATGACATTAATGCTCTTCTAGTCTTCTAGAAATTGCACTGTGCTCCAAGATTTATTACAATTTAACATCAGTGATCCAGGAATCTCCACGGCCAACTCTTTCTGGACTGCTGGGTGCAAAGTATCTGGCCCACTGATTTAAATATATTTATCTCTAGAGAGGTTGCTTAACATTCTCCTTAGTTGCTAATGGACTAGAAAGTGCTTTTGTGATGTGAACACAACAACCCACTTCTTTTTCAAATACAGAACAGAAATATTTATTGAATGCTTTTACCTTTTCTGCAACATCATTAACAATTGTACCATCTCCATCTGTTAACAGGTCCATACCATTACTGAGATTTCTTTTGCATTTAATATGTTTTAAAAACTCATTTTTATTGTATTTATCCCTGACAATTATGGATTTTCTGTTTTTAGTTCCCCTTATCAATTTTCTTCATGACATAATTTCTAACTTATATTGATTGATATTGCTTCCCCCACTCATTTGTTATAGATTGCTTTTTAGATTTCTATTTGCTGCCTTCACTTCACAAGTGAACCAGGTTAGGATATTAGCGAAAGCTTTCTTTTTTGACATTGGAATCATGGTTTTCTGACCACCCAATACATTCTTTATTAAGAAATGCTCATTTTAATTCACATTTTCCTACCTACATTTTTTCTCTCAGTTAATTTTGTATCAGTTCTTCCTCAGCCTTGGGAAACTATCACATTTGAAACATCCACTGTATGTATGTATAAATACATACATACATACATGCAGACATCACTAGTTGGAAAGTCCTCTGCTTTCCCATACTCTATGTAATCAATTCATTTTCATTAGTCCTAAGCCAACAGTAACTTCCAGTCCAGTGATTAATTCATCTTTATTGTTCATAACAAGATCCAAAACAGAGTTACCTCATGTTAGGTTCAATATCTTTTGTATTAGAAAATCATCAACTTTAATTTTAGAAACACTGGGTGTGTCTACATAAGACATTTACTGTGCAGCTGACTAGTTAACTGCGCAGTAAATGTCTCGACATCTACATGTGTGCCCCTTTTAGGGTGCACAAAACTAACAAATTAAAAACAGGGTAGTCTTGTAAAATGCAAGTACCACCCTACTGAAGAGTTTTTTTTTCTTGTGCAGCAGTACACATGTAGATGCTTCCCTAGCTGGCTGGGGCACAGCATTCTTCAGTGTGGGGCTAGTCAACAGGCAGCCTCTGCACTGATGTACCCTCATGCCCCAGCCAACCCCACCTCTAACCCACCCACCCTCACTGCTACACATGGCACCCTTACCTGAGCAGCTCTGAGCTGGCTAGCTGACCCCCTGGATCCCCATCCAGTCCAGGTTCCTCCAACAAGATTCCATGTGCTGTGCATGAAAAAAACTCCAAAGCAAAAAGCTCTGGAGTTTATTCATGCACATTAATTGCACAAGTAGATGTGCCCATTATTGATTTCCTAATGCTGCTTAAGCCTCTTAGCACACATCTCACAAACAGAAGTTGTGTAAAAATGTTTGTTTCTTTGTGTTATATACAGGTGCTTAGAAAATATCTCATCCTGTACCCTAGTTTAATTCAGCAGTCCATTACAGACCTCACCAATACCTCATACCCCATTTGGGGTCTCACTGTTAGATCAGTGATCATGTTTATTCAGAAACATTAGCATAACAAAGGAGAAGATGACAGATGCACCATACCTGGGCACCAACTTTGGGAGGGGCATAAAAGAGACCAGCAGCTGATACTGCCTTGGCACGTAACTGCCACCCAGGCTACCTAAGTGCCCCATTACACCTCTGCTCTAAATACCGAGAGTTTGAGCTGTCAATAACTCTGACAAAAGTAATAGCATCTTTGATATAAAATGGCACTCCCCACAACATTTACCTATGCTATGTTTTTTAAATAGATCATAATCAATTATTTTAACATTCCAGCAATACAAAGCATCCAATCTACTTTCTGTAATATGTTTTATCAACATTCTCCTCATCGGTGAGAATTATCTATTCTCCTTGTTTGACTCCCAACACTGATGTATAAGCAATTGGAAAATGTTTTCTCTTTGCATTTCTTGCCACTGTTTTGATGTGTTCATAATATGCTGGGTTTTGACTTTGTACCATATTCACTTTCTTAGCACCCCCCACCATGCTGTCCCCATGCTGGTTCAAGCTAGGTATGAGATACAAGCTCTCATTTGTACTGTCTCCTTTGTACAGTAGCTCAGTATTCCACACAAAAAAATCTTTGGTTGTACAACAGTTATGCAGCCAATGATTTACATGCCATTTGTCATCTTTCACTTCTGACACTGAAAAAATCTTTTGGATGATTCCTTAGAATTTTCCTCTTCTTTCAGGATTCCTGAGGTCCTTTTTAATTTGTGTTGTTAGTTCCATGTGATATCCCATCATTGGTTCCAATATGCCAGACAACTTCATAATCCCATTTAATCCTGCGGTTTTGCTCCAGTTTTGCAAAGCACGGGTGTCATTCTTGTGTCCTTTGTTGAATTCTCTGTCTATTCTTCTTATTATGGAATTGCCAATGAGAAATTCTTGCCTTCCTGGGATGGTTGAAGAATCTTTCTTTGTAGCTGCGTACTACAAGGATGACTATCACACAAGTTAGATCCCCCAGGGCTTTTTGTTCCAACAGTATCCTTGATAGCTGATGTGTGGAATACTTGATTGCAAATCAGCACATCAAAGGCCTCGTATTTTTTCATGTTTTCATGTTCATGCCATGTTAATTTCACCTTCTCTAGAAGTGTATTGAGTGATTTAAGTATTCAAACTATAAAGAGGATCGTGTGTGTGTGTGTGTGTGTGTGTGTGTGTGTGTGTGTGTTTTCCTTCATGCTTTATTTTTAACCACACACAGG
>NW_017729006.1:26701157-26704040 GCF_001723915.1 Gavialis gangeticus | reverse complement strand
GTATTCAAACTATAAAGAGGATCGTGTGTGTGTGTGTGTGTGTGTGTGTGTGTGTGTGTGTGTTTTCCTTCATGCTTTACTTTTAATCCAACACAGGGCTTCTGCTCCTTCCCATGTAAATTGCTTCCTCACTGCTTGCTTCCTTTTGCAGGAGTTATGTGACAGATGTTTAGGAAAGATAAGATCCAGAACCCATTATAAAACACACTTTTTCCCCTTTTATTTCTTTACTCTCTACATCCCATTCTTTTCTTCCCAAAATATACACTATCTGTTCTTTCTTATTAATATCTAAAGATTGACATTGGGTCTCATGCAAAATCCACTGAAATCAATGGAACAATACACGTTGAACTGAGTGTGTTTTGGATCGGGGTACTGTGCTTCTTGCAACTGCATGGAGTAGCTTCCCAATAAGCAGTCTGGAACATTCTTTTCTATATATAAAGCTACTATAGTGCTGAGAATTTTAGAAATATTATCACTAATAAGAGTGGAGGCTCCTTGATATTCAGTCAAGTAAGGGAAATCATTGCACAGGTAATAATCAGAAGATGCACCTCTTTCCTCACCCTCTGCAACATGAAATAATCTTTCAGAGGATGAGGAATTATGTTTACATGCATTTCTTCTTTGCATTATACAGTAAGCTAAGATTTGGTTTCATTTTTAACAACATTATACATGCCAATTTATTTTTCAGCAACTTACGGACCCTCATTTGTCTTAGGTTGAGCGCATTTCCTTAGCTGAAAGCCAGTATAAGAATATGGCATATTTCCTCAGGGAAAAACTATGAACTTGCATCATTGTAAACTACTAGAGCAGCTGAATTCCCAGAACTAATAACAGTGTCATCTTCAGAGAAAAGCTTTCTGATAAAAGCATCATGTGTGCTTCCATTGTCCCTTTATTACAATATAGTTAGGGATGCCTGAAATATATACTGCATTATCCTTGTAAAACTAAAGGTTTTTTATTTTAAGTTATTTTAATATTATGGCTTTATTAACTTGTTGTGTCCTTTACTTTCATCCTTTGTGCAGTTTTTCAGCAGTCACTGTCTGACATTAGGTAGAGCTAGACTGAAAGCAGTAGCATCCACAAGTACCCTGTACTTTACCCTCCTTGCTGTGTTTGTAGGTAAGATCTCCACAGGACTCTTTCATGCTGAAGCATTTCTGACTTTGAGAAAACAGTGTTTGCTATGACTTCACATAATGAGTGCAGTGAACAGTAAGTCCCACAATGTCATATTAAAGTCACTCATAAGACTGTGTCAATGAGTTTAAAGTCCAAGATATGATTGCAAGATAATGGACAGCAATATTTCCTGGTTAGCTCAGCAGTGAGATAACCTTGTATTACATAAAGGCAACAGATACCCAAGGCTTGATTATATAATGTGTTGCCTTTGTACAGTTACTTTTAGACTAGGGTGAAGTGCTCTTAAGATCTGAAATCCAAACTTACCAGGCAAATGCACATGATGCAAGGATTGTCCGTGATAAATGGTATCTGCAGCACTTCCCCTTCATTTTCACATCTTGCAACTGATCCTGAGATGGAAATCAAAATAAAAAATACTTTCAAATTTTAATTCATTGGCTGGCTGGCTGGCTGGCTTTAGAATCTAAATTCAAATTTAATTCATTCCACAGTCCCTAGCCCTCAGTTTTAAATTTCTCTCTTTATTTGTCTGTCTTAACCAAGAGCATGAATAATAAATGTAGAGAACCTATTCACTTCCAAAGGGGCATTTTGCTACAAGTAGCTTTATTATTATTTTGTACAAGACCTAGACTTTGCTGGATGCTCAGTTACAGCAAAGAGATGCTTTTCCTTTTCTTAGCATGTCCACGGCAATGAGAATTTCATGCAAGCAGTGATGCTTTCACACTGATTCCACCTATAGCCCATCACAGTCTGTGGAAAGATGTCTAGTCACTCCACTCTTCACTTTGAAGAGGTCCCATTACTACACTCCTAGGCATCCAATGCGTTATCTTTTTTTTTTTGGTGGAGTCACACTTGAGCTCAAGGCCCCTGTCACTGGTTAGCCCTGGATTCTCTCCCCTTGGGATTGCTTTGTGAAACTTAACACTCCTAGAAATGGACTCAACATCTTTCTTTATGTGAAGTCCACTCTGGTGGCAGGGAGGAAGAAGGAGCTTAGGTCTTCACCTGCCTCCAATGCCCTAACTACATCTATAATGTTTTATCGGAAGAGGAAGGGGAAGAGGAAGAAGAGGAGAAGGAGCAGGAGGAAGAAGCAGCACTGATGAGGCCACATCTAGAGTACTGTGTCCAGTTTGGGGCCCCCCTCTACAGAAAGGATGTGGACAAACTGGAGAGAGTCCAGCGGAGGGCAACAAAAATGGTCCGGGGACTGAGGGACACAACTTGTGAGCCAAAGCTGAGGGAAACTGGGCTTATTTAGTCTGGAGAAGAGAAGACTGAGAGGGGGGGATTTAATAGCAGCCTTCAGCGACCTGAAGGGGGGTTTCAAAGAGGATGCTCCGCAGTGGCAGAACAAGGAGCAAGGGGCTCAGGGCGCACCAAGAGAAGCTTGGGTCGGATGTGAGGAAAAACTTTCTCAGGAGGGGGCAGGAACGCGCCCGGAGGGGGCTGGGATCTCTCCATCCTCCGGGCGGAGGAGCCGCGGCCGGGCGCGGGGGCCGGGGCCGGGGCCCGTTCAGGCTCCGCGGGGCTGCAGGGCGGGGAGAACGGCGCTGTCAAGCCCGCCCGGGTCGCCTGCCCCGCGAGGGGGCTCCCCGCGCCCGCCCTTACCTGTGAGGAAGGAGGAGGCCAGCGAGAGCTGCACCCCGAGCTGGCTCAGCAGCAGCAGCCAGGCGGCCCCGACGCCCCGTCGCCCGCCCACCC
>NW_017729006.1:26698889-26701147 GCF_001723915.1 Gavialis gangeticus | reverse complement strand
CACACACACACACACGTGTATACACACACGCGCGCGCGCACGCCCGCTCCCGGCCCCGGGGGGACGCCGCCCCGTCGCCGCTGTCACACGCCCGGACGCGAAGTGCAAAGCCAGGGGGCCCGTCCCTGAGGGGCAGCTGCCGCCCGCCGGCCCCTTCCCCTTCCCTTCCCCGGCCCGAGGCTGCGGGCGCCGGCAGGCAGGGCGAGCGGGGGCTGGCGGGCTGCGTCTCACCGGAGGAGGCTGCAGCGCTGCCCGAAGCCGCCTGCGGTTATAGCCTGCGCCTCTCACCGGCGGCGGCTCCTCGCGGGACGCAGCGCGGGGGCACCAGCTCCCTCGCCGCCGCCTTTGCTGCCCCCTCTCTTATTCCAGTGGCAGCAAAACCTGCGGCCCAACCCGCAGCCCGCTTCCCTCCTAGCTTGGGGGCCTGAGCTGGCACCTTCACTGGACCCTTTCTCTGACCCCTTCCCCTCAAGTGTTTCCCCTCAGGTTCCTCAAATCCCGACTGTTTCAAACAAAAGCTGAGGGTGTTGCTGAGCGCTTTGAGTCCGGTTCCCTCTTGCTTCCCCTGTCGGGTGACCCCAGGCCAAAGCGAATGGAAAACACTTGCCTCTTCTGACCAAGTAGTGTCCTTTTGTCAATGACGCTATAAGGTGTGGGGCTTCACCACAGTTTCACCTGTGATTTCAAATCACAAGTTTTACTAGAGTTTCACCATGTGATAACCCCATCCTTGGTTCCCACAGGCCAGACAACTTCAGTATGCCTTCAACCCTGTGCGTTTGCTCCAGTTTGGAAAGCTCACATCCGCGGGTTCCTGTGTGGGCAATGTCTCAATTCTTAAAACTAATGATGCAGTTTGAGAGATCATAAGAGCGATCTCTTGTGATCAGAAGAGTGATCACTCTGTGGCAGCTGCTTCAAGGTTTTTTTTAGTTGTGTAAGAGCAATGTGGAAGCTGTGATGGCCCACAAGTTATGTGAGAGGCAAGGATTTCTTAGGCTGGTAGCTTTTATTGGACCAACCATATAGTTAGGATAAAGCTAGACAAGCTTTCGAATGCAAGACACATTGTTCATCAGGTCAGACCTGAGGGATAATAGTAGTAAAAAACCTAGAAACATCAGGGGGAAAAAACATAAGAAAACAAAAAAGTATATCAACTTCAGGTCAGGTGCAAGCATTGGACAGCTTGTCTAGTTTTATCTGTACTAAATAGTTGGCCCAATAAAAGACATCACCCTAAGAAATCCTTGCCTCTCAGATTTTTTTGACATTTTCTGTTTGCACATGTATATTTTGCTCTTCTGGATACTAATATGGATAAAACACATACACACTACACAATATGTAGGTTAACGTGTGTAATGTAGTTTTCTGGCAAAAAGCATCTCACAAAACTACGTTGAAACTATGTTGAAACTGTGATGGTTTGTTCCTGGAAAGGAAACTCTTTAAAATAAATTCTTCCTGTGACACTTTGGAAAAGGGTCTTTAGGTTGATACACAGTTTGCTTTCCTTTTTTTTTTTTCCCCAGGTGTTTCTGAGTTTTACTACCATTTTCCCAAAGAGTTCAAAACCTGTGTGTATAGAAAGATTTTCTGTTGCTTAATAAAACACAAACTTATTAGCATTTCATGGTTGTTGTTTTTTAAAGATAAGAACAATTAATATAAAAACACACACTGCTGATATACAATATAAAACAGTCCCAAAATGAAGATAACACAGGATTAATTCCTCACCTCTGGAGTAATATATTTTCCATCCCTTTCACTTTGGAAAGTAGCTAACACAGATAAGGGATGTGGACTATCCAACATGTTACTGGCAATCTTACAGTGATGAAAACAAGTGTTTCATTGAATTGCACAACTAAAATCTATTTAAACCCATATCACCTGCCTTCAGTCTAAACAAAATTCAGGCTTTTTAGACAGGAATGCTAGTTGTAATTCTATTAAGGGACTACCCAGTGACAGAGGCTTTTAAAGTTAGAGTCTTTAAGTCAGATTCTGCCCCAAAGACTTAATTGAGATGTATTGTTCATGATAACATTTAAATATGTGTGCTATATTATATGTGTCATACAGCAACTGTTTTCTTTATATACATATTGTGCATGCAATGTGTATACATTTGTTCTGGGAAAGGGATTCTTAATGGCTTAATTACAGGATCACCCTGTAGATGTAGATCTAGAAACCACTACAGAATATATTTTGATTTGCCTGAATGTCCCCGTCCCCCTCCCCCCCCC
>NW_017729006.1:26677546-26698714 GCF_001723915.1 Gavialis gangeticus | reverse complement strand
CCCCCCCCCCCATTGGAAAAAACCTTCCATTGCAGGTTTTGGCAAAACAACTGCTTTATATCTGTAATCAGCAGCATCACACTTTCCATGCAGGGAAAGAATTTATGTAAAGGAACAGCTTGATATAAGTTTTAAAATGTAACAAATCAACCATCATGAGTCCTTGAGTGACACTGCTTATATTTTTTTCTGTCTTGAGTCTTGCCTTCTTCAAAGCTGTAAAGTTACTGAAAATTAATACCCTCTGTCTGAGAAATGAATAAAAAATGCATTGTATGGGAGTACCTCTGCTTTCAGGCTAAAAAGAAATATCAGTGGCATCCAAGGAACAGCAAAAAATTTAACTAAGATAAAGGAAAAGTGACTTTTATCTCATTCTAGCAAATGTTGCTGTAGACAGGAGAGGTCAGGAGCTGCATTTACACATTTAACTCACATCATATCTCATTTTGTTAACTAGAGGAAACTATTTTGCTGCCTTAAAGTATACAATGCCATTATAACTAAAGAAGAGCAGTTATGAAGTGAAACATACCAACATGTTTTATAAATGTACTCTCTTTCAGTTTGGCCTAATTGCTCCTCTTCCATCAAACAACGTCTATAAGAAGAAAACTATGTGTGGAAGCTTTGTGAAGTTTATGCACTGAAGAGTCTCTTCTTAGACTAATGTGTTTAAGATTGCACAAAGTGGGCAGGACACTGAATTACCATCTTTTCAGAGCCTGAAAATCTAGGGGAAAATGAAGCTTCAGACAACATTTACATTAAATCCTAAGCCCACCAGCCTCCTGATAATATGACATTCTGAGAAGTCCAGCTGCTGCTGATATACACCTGTGTCCTATTTTCTCTCTGAATCATGATGAATGAAAATGAATGCTGCTGTAATCGACATAATTTTTTGCCAAGTTTCTTAGAGAGATTTCCAATGGTTCCAGATACAGGCAACCTAAGCAGATTGAGTGCTGTCTAGTTAAAGTTCTACCTGTAGCGCAACCTAGCATGGAAGGAAAAGATGGCATTTCAGCTCCATTTTGCCACTTGCCTTCACCTGTCCAATACTACAGAGTCTTTCCACCTCTTGCCCCATCATTAGGTCAAGCATCCGGCCCTTATCATCTTATTTTGGTTACAGCATGTAAAATATCAAATGCTACTCTCACTGACACCAGTTTTAGAAAATCATGTGGGTTGCATGAGTGTGAGATCAGTTTTTAGTTCTGTGTTTCAAAATACATTCAGGCTGTGATACCTTTCCATAGAATCAGTCTGACACTGAAAAACATTTTCTGCTGTCAGATATCCACACAGAACTCTTAACTCATGGCAATATAAACACTCACCTACTTTGTGTGGCAGTAGCTAGGTCTCATCCCTGCAATTAAAGTTCACATTAAACATAAAACAAGTAGCACTATTAATTTGTTTTAAAACATAGAGCTTCACATCTACAGGATGTCCATTCAAACTGCTGTCAGACAAGTCTGCCTATGTCCTTAGACCAACAAGGCTATAACCAACACCCCCATTCAAACTGATAGCACTTCTGGTTTGGTGTAATATACACAAGCACCTCTCAAATATTTCTTCTGTGAGTTTTCCTCTCTGTTCAGTAGTAAAGTATTAACTGTGCTGGCATCATGTTGTTCTTGGTGCATATCTGCTTTGCTGGCAGACTCAAAAATAAAAAGAAATACTGGAAATTTCACTCTTAGATTCTTAAGCATCCTAAATCTTCAGAATTCACTTATTTTGGGACTCATGGATTGCTATTTTCTTGTGTACTGGGTCAAATAGCATGTTCATCCTTATATTTCAACACGTAGATACCTTCTCCACTGTGAGTGTCCTTAGATTTTATTATTACGTATCATTAACTAATATAATGTATCATGAACTGATGTGTTATGTTACTTAACTTCTTCATTTTAATTATAGTTATTATGATTTTCAAAACGAAGAAAGAAATATCACTCCGGAAAAAATTATGTATGAAGTACAATGGGAACTAACAGAATAGACTGCTATGGGAAGTTCTCTTCTGTCTTTAACTATGCATTTACAAGATATCAAATATGTAATGAAAGTGATGTATAGCACACTTACAAATAATACAGTTATAGGTATTTAAATTACTTCTGTTTTACTAATAAAGACCAACAACATTGGTGTGGAGGTGACTTTTATCTTATACAAATATTTTAAGAGTGTGATGGTGTTTGTTAAAATGAGGTTTATTGATTTGACTAATTCTGATGTGATGTGCCAGCTAAATACTTATTAAAGAAAATATTGGTAAGCTGTTAAACCACAGAAAGTTGTAGTATCCCATTTTTCCTGGCAATAATATTGTGGTACACATATCAAAATTGAGCCATGATGCTTCATTGCTATGATACAAATATATTTTTTTCCATGCAGGACACAGTCCTTTGTTAGTATTTTATTATGCACTCTCTAACTCCATTAGAAGCAAAATGACTTTCTAGGTTTTCACTGCTGAATACTACTGATTTGAATTATGATCCTGCAAACACTTTTTCACTCACTTACGTTAAAGTATGTGAATAGTCTAATAATTTCAAAGAATTACTCACATACTTAAAACTAAGTGTATAGGTAAGTACAAATAAACAGAACTTCTTCTTACATAACCACATTTCCTCCATAAGAGTAAGGTCATAAATTCTGGGGAAGGCCTAAAAATATACGAGAGATGTTGCAGACATATCTCCAGCCACTTTGAAATAATCAGCAAAGATAACTCATATAAATGAGATCCTATAAACACTCCAAATGTTTCTTGAAAACTACATCAAGGCTTAAAGTTATATATGAATTAATCCAACTAAATACAAAAGAAAACAATACTAGGAAAGAAAATGTTCCCAATAGGTTAGCTCTAAGAGGTTCTTTGATGAGGATTCTTGAATAAATATAAATACATTGTATCAAATTAATTTTCATTCTGGCACTTCTAAACTACCCCTCTAATGCATATTGAAACTAAATTGTGCCTGGCATCTCATTTTCCTTCTTTTATTTTAACAATGTTTAAAATACTTAATTTTATATTAAAAATCCTTCTGGCTACTTTTAAATCTACATACCTCAAGATCTGGGTTGCTTTAATTATATTTTTTATGAAAGTAAAAATCAATTGTCCCAAGGAAGAGGGCAGTGATTACTCTTAAAAGTAACTCTTGAAATCATTTCCAGTTTTAAGTGAACAAATACAAAAAGAAATGAATAAATAAATACCTAAATAGAACAAAGATTCTTGAGCTAGAAATTTATTTCAAGTTAAGGTAGGAGGAAAAAATATCAGTCCAAAATGGAGATAACAGATAGTTGTAGTTTTACATCTCAACTACTGGAACTTAGTGAAATGGGAACTCTAAGGGAAATGCTGACGGCGCCACAATCTTGACTATGGAAGTGCTAGTGGATGCCATTAAGCAGGCCAAGGGCAAAACAAACAGAATAAGTTAGAGTGTGTTTGTATTTCTTTTTGTTACTTAGCTGCTGTAAATAGTTTGTCTTCCAGGGATAATAAAAGGTGTTTTGTGTAAGTTACATGTGTTTGTGTTAGTTTTACCCTTGAACATCTGGTAGGGCTGATAAAGCATAAGAGTTAATAAAATCACGTACTAAGTGACATATGTGAGATACTGCTTTGTTGTGAAATTGTGGAACAGACTAAAGCTTGCATTTTCCCAGATATTAAATTAGGTGATGGACGGACTACGTAAAGGCTAAACTAGAAACACTTTACATAATGAAGCATGAAGCTATTTTTAGAATATTATAGAAACCCTGTATAATGAAGAGAGCTTTCTTGCATATTTGGAAATTGCTAATACATAC
This sequence comes from Gavialis gangeticus, assembly GCF_001723915.1. Lineage (NCBI taxonomy): Eukaryota > Metazoa > Chordata > Crocodylia > Gavialidae > Gavialis > Gavialis gangeticus. The sequence continues at coordinate 26,694,844 of NW_017729006.1, read as the reverse complement.
AGAATAAGGCAAGAAGATTATTTAAATATGATCCAACTTAGCAGCAGCAGCCTTGTCAATGTTCATAACTTTGTTCAAAAGAGGACAAGTACAGATTAATGTATCCTGGAAGAGTGACTATGGAGGCTTTTACATCCTTCTATCAAGGCTTTCTGACCAACAGCTAAAGCTTTAAAAATTCTGAGAAGAGCTGATCATCAGGTCTGATTCTCTGCTCTTTCACACCATATTTCACATTTGCATCCAAATGAGCGCAAGGAGAATAAGGTCCATTAATTTGAAGTCATATATAATAAAAGTTATGGTTTGTTGATACTGGGAGGCAAAAAGAAAAGATGTTGTGTGTTGAAACTGCTGGCAGATGGCAGTGTTGGGAGCCCTCAGCTTAGTGGTGTGCAGCCACATGACAGAGCAGATAGAAAGCTGCTTCCACAGTTAACCTGAAGCACAGATCTGTTTACAGCAATTTAATCCAAATGTGCTAAATACTTTGTTCTGACATAGGTAACAATGTTCTCTTGATTTGTTTTCAAGATTTACTGGCCTTTTTTTTGACATATGTGACTCTGGGTGCTCAACACATTCATTGTTAGGGGCCTTGCAATTAATATAGTATATGTGGCATTACCTAGAAATAAAATAAAAATTGTTTTTAAAGAATTCCTCTTTATCCTGTTTCTTAGATTGAAAAGCTTACATGACTTCAAAAGGATTTTGGCTAGACGGTTTGTTGTGGAACAGGATATTGCAGTTGGTTCAGGTAAGAAATCCTCCCTATTACTTCTTGTTGGCCTGATTTAAATCAAGTACAGGATTAGCTTAAATATCTTGTATGCCCTTTTGAGTGGCCCTACTACGCATCTGTATGGAGATGAAATGGGTATCCTAACAGGTCTTTTCCATCTCTAACTGCTGTGGTTCATGCTACTCCTGGTAGAGCTACCATCCAAAAACGGGATTGTAAGTGCACAGTTAATTATAATAAAGAGTAGAAAATGGCAAATCCAACTCCTTTTTCTTCTCTTCACTGATGATCAGATCAACCCATTCTGTATAAAAACCTGTAGAAAGGGAAAATACTTCAAATAGTCAATGCTTTTCACCAAGCTGCTTTTCTGCCACGGTATTCCTTGGTTAGGTGGGGCTGAAGGTAGCATCAAGCATGATGGAAGAGGTCTTGCAGTGCCCTTATAGAATAACATCTGATGGTAGCTTTCACCCAAACCCTACATTCCCCACCAAAAATAAGTATGTAAATATGCATTTTAAAGCCATGGGACTAAAAGTGTTGACATTAGTAAAATATTAGTCACATTTACTGTATGTATTAATAGGTGAAACCCAAGAGTCATCTGAGTTACTTGTGAGAGCAGAAAACAATGAATTGACAGGTTTAAAGTTCCACAGAATTTTAAATGTATGTTTACCCGTGGTACAGACTGTTTACTTTAGATAGCTTTAAATTTAGACTTTGAAGTCTCAAAGAAAGGGCAAGAGAGCATTTGGAAGTGCTATCTGATTTTTTTTTTAAGTTTATTTAATGATAAACTGTTCTTGGAAGTGAATTCATGTATCTTTGAATGAACTACATGCGAGAACAATAACCTCCACACTTTCTTTTTGGTAAGTTTCTTAAAATTCTAACAAGCATGAGGTGTTAATATGCTTAGATCAAATAAAGCACATCCTGCATGGAGCTATTCCAATCCATACAGTTATGGGCATTTTAATAATAAATAATGTGGCCATTAGCAAAATGATTTTGGTATGCCAGAGGTACTTTGAAAGTTGCCCACATACCTTACTGACCAAGTTATTGAGGCCCTGACCCTGCAAACACTTACAGATAGTCCAATGAGTTCAGGGAAACTATTCACACTGTGTGCAAAAAAGTACTTGCATGAGTGGTTGTTGCATCAGGTCTTAGTGTGAAAAAATATATAAAGTTCACACAGGCACAGAGAAGGTATGGCCAATATTCCACTAAGTTTTGGTACCTCGAATTCTGGATGCCTAACTCAAATTTTATAATGGACTGAGCCTCTCCAGGTCTTATTGTGTTCAGCTGAAGTTGTACGTTGTTAACACACTGGAATGTCTGCTCTTAGTAGAAAGCTAATAAACATTTTTGAATGTTTAAGCCTCAAGGATTTTGTCAAGATCAGAAAGCAATTCAACAGTGACAAAGAGAGCTCCCATCTCCCAGTTAGTAGTGTAACTAAGTGAGGACAACCAGGGCAGCAGCTCTGAGTGCTGAATTGCAGTGGCACTCAAGGGAAAATAACAGCTGCTGCCACAGCTTCAGAATTAGATGGCAGCACAAACAGCTGGAAGTTGTTGTTCCCCACACCCCTCCTCATGCATCACCACTGCCCCAGTGTCCAGTTGCCCTGTTATGCCTCTATGTCCAACCCATAGTTCAGCATCCTGTATCTAGTTGGGATATAATATTCATGAACATCAAATTATCCCTTTATAAACAAATGCACAAAACACAATATAGTGGCAGATAAAAAATTATTGAAATCCAAAGGCACAACAGTGCAGTGGGCAAACTCTAGAGATGGAGGACAGAAAAAAAATATCAGAACTGGAATTTTTACCCATGTGTCAGTTATGAGAGATGAGAGATCCTTCACTGAAGTCCTTTACAAGCATATTGGCTAGGGACAGAAATTACACATAAACCGGTATAAGTGATTGGCAACCGGTTCAACTCTGCAACACAACAAAAGTTCAGTGCACATAAACTGCTTTCAAAATGGCCAAAACTGGTTTAAGATAAACCTGAGTGGATGTAGTATCAGGCTTAACTAATTTAGGTTAAATTGATTTATGTAACTTCTGTCCTAGATTCAAATTAACTCACAGCCTCTCAGCAACCTCCCCTCACAGGGTGGGCAGGCTAGCCTTGGCCCAACCTGTCTGCTCCAGCTGAGAAGGAAGGCATACCCTAGTGCCCCCTGGCTTATGGCCTGGGCCACTGCAGGCATGTGGCTGCATTTCTGGAATCAAAAATGAATGTCTGTTTACTTGCTTATTTGTTCAACCTATGCAGCTTAGACTAATCTGAGATGAGTGAAATGATTCAGCCATGGGTTTTGTCATTGTCTCTACTTAGCCATCAAGGCATCTGGCATTACAAGTCACATGTAGCTTAATCCTTCTGCCTACAGATAACTTCCTACAAGATGCTGCTGACTGCCTTTAACTTTAGGGGCACTCACTACTTTGCAAGAGACAATAATTAGACTGCAGGATCAAGACCTTGATCTTAGGTCAGAGGCTGTAATCAGAGTTGCCCAACACATTGCATGTCATGCTTAATGTTTATATAATATATTTAGGCTAACTGTTTATATTTATGCTTTAGAATTAAAATTTTAACCTAAGGGATATATAAACAGACATATATTTGTATATGTGTATGTTTGTGTAACATATGTAAACATATTACATATATTTATATATAAACACACCCATACACACACACGTATATATCTTTGTATGTATACGTGTGTTTTTATAAGCAAATACTCATCAAGCTATCAGTCACTGAGTTCAGGAGAGAGAAGGATGGTTGTTTCCAGTTTCATTAGCATAATGAAATAAAATAATTGTAATTTCTGAGTATCATCCATATATATCCCACTATTAACACAATATTATCACCCCAAATGGTGATTAATTCACTTCTGTTACAATCTGCAAAGTGACAACACATGCAATATATTACAAAAGTATTCAGTTATTATTTACCCCAACAACTACTCTATACCCCACTTTTGGACCAGTTCCAGTAGGATGAATACACGGTACTGTTTCCAAAATGCAGGAATTTAGCTGCTGTGAAGCCTTCAAAGGGCAACAATCAACCCGCTGCTTCATAATGATAGGATTTCAAAAAATGGCCATTTACTTTAAAATAGTCTCTGTGGTTTGTACAGCTATTTTTGCAGGATGCACAGAGAATAAAATACACATTTTTAGGAGTGTTTCTGCTGCTGGCCTAAGTGCCAAGAAGGATTAAGAGAAGACAGTCTTATGATGATAAGTAAAAGAATAAGAAAGAAAATATGTCTTTGAAAACATTAGTTCATTCTCTGTAAGTAGACAAAAACTGCACAATACAAATTAAGTGTTTGTTCACACTTGAAAGACATACAATCTGATATGCATGTGCAATAAAAACTTTAGTATGGGAACAGAAAGAGGTCCCCTGACATGAGGCCAATATATATAGGCCCATTTTTTTTAAAGCAGCCCTTAACTTTAGGTGCTCAGTTTTTGGGTGCCCAACTTGAGTTGTCTCAAACCTTATTTTCAGAGCTACTGAGTATGGCAGAGGGAAGCTCTGCCTTGGAACTTACCAAGAAGAAGACTTACTTGGTCTCCCTTTCCTGAAGGACCCCCTGAGGTCATAAAATAAAACCCTGGTATGGCTTCAGGAGGGGCAAGTGTCCACCTTTGAGACCCTGGCTCTCCTCTGTCCTTGGCTTCCCCAGCAATCTGTGGCATCCCCACCTCTGAGAGCTCTTTCTTTTTTGATCAATGCCTGGGAATTGGGGTGTTTTCTTCTTCAAAGACAGGCAGGGATCAGAGTGCTGATATCTCGAATAGCACAGGAGATTCCATTGCTTCAAGACAAACAGCCTTTATTGTCCACAGCAGTTCTGCCTGTCTTCATTTGGATCCTGCACTGTCCTACCTGGGACTATTCCTTTCTCTCTCTGCTGTCTGCCCTGGGATTATCCTTTCTCCCCTCCACTCTCTCAGAGCTTCACTCTTTCTCTGGCAGACAGCCACATATGGAACAAAACTGTTACAAAAACTGTAGTAGTCAACACAGGCCATGTCTACATGTTTAATTAATCAGGAATTTTCTGGGTAGAAAATTCAGGCACATTAAAATGCACCCCTGAATGCATCTGAATGTGCACCCATCAAGATCAAATCTGCTCCCAACAGGAGTAGTTCAGTCTAGGGCTGCTCCTGTCCTGCCCTGACACTCCTGCAGCAGCCAGGGGGAGCTCCAGGTTTCCCCAGATGCCAGCCCTGGCCTGGCAGAGGGCACTGTGGATGGGCCTGATCTCTGCAGGGCATTGGAGCTCAGGATAGGACCCAATCTCCATGTGGCTGGCAGGTAGCTGCCCAGCAGCCGGGACAGTTCTGCCTGCCCTGTGGAGATTGAGATAGGTCCTGATTTACATGCAGCTGGGAGGCAGCTACCTAGCAGCCAGGACAGGTCTGGATCTCCACAAGGCTGACAGGCAGCATCCCACCAAGCAAGTACTGCTCTCCCCACTCCCTGTGGCCACCTGCTGCCTAGGCTGACTGAAGCAATTTGCTCCAAGTCAGCATCTACATGTGTACTTTGGCTCATTAGGTTAATGCGCCATTGTCTAGTACCTATATTTACAGGTACTAAAAAGCGGCACATTAGATCAGGGGTGGGCAAAATACAGCCTGCGGGCCAGATGCAGCCTGCCAAGCCATTCTATCTGGCCTGTCAAAGATGACAGGAGACAAGGGCAGTAGGACCCAGGGGAAGCCACAGCAGGACCCTGAATAGCAAGGCCTGCCCAGCCCCGACCCCCAGCAGAGACTTCTGGCTTGGGACCCTGGTTCTGTTCATGCATCCCTGCACTGGAGCAGGAAATTCAGGTAAGAGTGGGGGACGCAGAGGAGGGCTGTGGGCAATCACCCCAGCCCTTGGGGCTCGGCCAGGCCAGCTCCTGCTGAGACCAACAGTCCAGCCATGTGGTCGGGAGCCACATGGAGCAGAGCAGCCGGCAGGTGGGCAGGAAAGTGGGGAAAGAGGCAGTGGGGTGGGGGGGAGTGAAAGCAAGCGGGCATAGAGGAGCCCCCCCACTACCACTAGGAAGTTTTTGGTGCAGCCACCCAGAGCCTGCACTGCACTAGGCTGCAGTGCGGCTCCTTCACTGAAGCTTGTGAGCTGCCCTGTGGCTGCTCCACACAGTCACTGCTGCTGCGCTGGGCAGCCCAGAGGCAGCTGTGAAGGAGCTGCACCACAGCCTAGCACAGCATGGGCTCCAGGCAGCCGCACCAAATACTGCCTGGTGGTGGCAAGGAGGGGCACTATCCCCCATGCAGAGCAGCAGTTTCTGCCTATCTGCTGCTGCAGCTGCCACTGTGGCTCATCACTGATGGGTCATCCCAGAACCAGTGCAGGGCCCAGGCAGAGCAGCAGCAGAACGAGACAAACTGCTGCTAAGTGTGGGGGAAAAGCGGCCCCTCTCCCTCCCGCTGTCAGTGCTTCCTGGTGCAGCCACTCAGAGCCCACACAGGGCTGCCTGTGCCTGCTCTCCACTGCCACTGCTGCCCCATGGGGCAGCCTAGAGGCAGCAGTGACAAAGGACAGCCTTGCATGGGCTCTGGGCGGCTGTACCAGTCACTTCTCCCACCCCCCTGCTGAGCAGAAGTTTGTTCCATGCTGCTGCTGCTAAGCCTGGATGGTCAGCCTCCATACCCATGCACCCACAGCTCCTCACAAACCCCACATCCAGCCACCCATGCCCCCCAGCTCTCCTGCACATCCCACACAATACACAAGAGTAAGACTGCATTTGAGCTATTATGCAATCATTTCAACATATATAGCACAAACACACAAATCAGGACAAAAATATTTTTTAAATTAAATTAAAATATATTATTATGGGTGTTTGATTTTTAATATATAATTTGTTTTTTTTTCCCCCAAGATGGCAAACTCTCTTCCCCAAAGGAGTACTTCCAGGCGCAAAGGGACAGACTTCTGGTGGCAAAGGTCAGAGGTTAGGGGCAGTACTTTCAGCCCCAAGATGGCAGCCGGGGGGCGAGGCACCTGTTAAGGGGTGGGGCTACCCACACAGCCCTCCACAGTTTGGCAAAACTTGGTAAGTGGCCCTTCACCTGAAATAATTGCCCGTCCCTGCATTAGACTAATTACTGCACAGTAATTGCTGCGAACACGTAGACGGTGATGCTTTACTGTGCATTAGATTAGCCTAATGCACAGTGAAGCATCTCATATAGATGCACCCACTGGGACTAGCATTCACCCTATGCAATTAAACATAATGTCATGGGGAACTATTCAGGAAACAGTCTCTGCATCCTGCTGCCAGGCCCAGACTACCACCTTCCCCTTGGGTGAAAAGGGCATGTATATGTCCTACTTACATAACTATTTACAGCAACTATTTACAACAGGAGTGTCAAACTCACCTAGTGCCCCAGGCCAGATCTAGATTGCAAGGCTACTTGTGGGCAGGATTCAGCCTGTGGTACAAGGAACCAGCAATAGCAGCAGTGACAACGGTAGCTCTAGCTCCAACCCAAAGCATGCAACAGTGGCAGGGGCTGAAGCAGTAGCTCTAGCTTCAGCCCAGGCACAGAGCAACTTCTCCAGCCATGCACGTGCCCCGTGCCAGGACTTGAGCTGTGCCAGAGCCTGAGTTGCCACTGCCCCATGCTCAATGCCATAGCAGCAGCTCCAGCTTTGACACCAGCATGGGGCATGCAGTGAGGGCCAGCAGCTGGTGAGGTAAGACTATGGCAGTGGTGACAGGTAACATGGTCAGAAGGCAACTGGGACTGTGTCAACCCTTGCTCACCCTCCTGCTGCTCCCATGTCCGCTGGCATGCAATTGCCACAGATTCTGTGGCATGCCATGCCCCCAACTTCTGGTGGCCTGCTGGTAGCCCAGTGGACAGGATAGAGTGGCTCCATGGGCTGGATCTGGCCCGTGGGCCATATGTTTGACAATCCTGATTTACATCAACCAGTAGGAGTGTGCAAAATGGGCACTATTTGATTTGGATTCAGCCCGAATCGGGAACAGTGATTTGATTCATTGATTCGGATCACTGTCCCCAATTCAATTAGGCCGAATCCAAATTTGACAATTCAATGCTGATTCTGTGACTCAGCGATTCAGACACAGGCACAGCTTTAAAAGTTTTTCTACGTACCTTGAGGTAGCAGCATGGCTTGTGATCGCTGCTGTGCCGGGGGTATTTCCGGTTCACTTCCAGGTTGGCCTGGCAATTGGCCACAGAGAGACCCTGGGTGCCCCCTACAGACCCAGGAGGCACCAGTCACCAAATGGAGGGGCATGGGGTGGGGGGAGGCAGCATGCTCCCTGTTGGACCCAGAAGTGCTTCTGGTCCACTTCTGGGTCTGCTGCCGAGCTCACTGGGGAGCCCCCTGTACTTCTGTGGGACACTCCATCCACCCCAGCACCACACCTATCTAGAGGCATGTAGAAAAAACATTTAAAGCTGTCTCTATGTCCGAATTGCCGAATCCCTCTGAATTGATTCGAAGGGGTCCAAATTGATTGAGAGAGATTAAAGGATTTTCTGATTCAGTTCAGATTGGGAGACTTGGCCACCAAATTGAGCCAAATCTCCACCAAATCAAATCAGGGACCGAAGCTTCGCACAGTCCTATCAACCAGGCTGAGCCCAGCAGAACTGCAGGCTAGAAGTCATCCTGCTTAGCCTTCCTCATCACACTGAACAATTACAGATCCTACTTACCTTATTGGGAGTCAGAGATGTTCAGCACTAGATCCACAGCATCTCAAGTTAAGTATCCCAGAAACAAAAGAAACCAAAATGAATCCGGCTACTCTTGCAGATATTTGCTCAAATGCAGGTAGACAGAAACAGATACTGACACCAACATAGCCAGTGGCTATACTAAATTACTATGACAAAACACAAAATGTATGATATGATAATATAGTAATTCCCAGGGTGTCCACTGAAGATGAAGAAATGTGTGAAAGACTTTGAGGAGCCAGAGTTAATCATGACTGTAAGCTATTATTAGCATTCATTATAACTGGTATTTGTTAAGCACTGGCGGTGTATTTTGTGCTAGAGCTAAGTCACTCGGGTAGATTATAGCTTTGTATCACTAGCTGCCTTATGTGAAACAAGGAGAGTCACACAGCAGCAGCAGGAGTCTTTGGAGAGTTTCTCCTGAATCAAAGTGGATTCTGACAGTCTGACTGCCAACTCTTGCCTCTGGGGGTATCACATTTTGGAACAGGAGGTTCATCTTTTTGTAAAAGAATCTCATGGCCACCTGAAGATGGCCAGGCCAAGAGGAATGTAGCCTGAGGTCCAACAGACTTTACTTCTACTTAAATTCAGTCCAGGCAGAAGCACAAAGGGAAGCAGGGGCAGAAGTAAGGGAAGACTCTGGGGGAAGATATTCAGAAACTGTCCCAGCTTCTCTGACTACAATAAGGCTAAGACATTTTTTGCCAGCTGAGAGGCTGGTTCCAGCACCTCCACCCTGAATTAGTGCCATGGCCAGCAACTAACAACAATCTGACCCTATCTAATTAGAGATCTAATAGGTGGGTGGGTGTAAGAAATTAAGGAGGGGCAGGGTGTTGCTTTGTAGTACACCCTCCAGTTGTTTTTTTCCTGCTACAATCCCCCTTTGGCTACCTTGGTGAGTAAGTTACACCCATTTTGTCACACCCACTGTATGCTGAATCAGCGCTAGTTATACAACTTTACTACTTACAGTCATTTTGATCAGTTTATATCTGTTGTGCAACCTACTCCACCTTTTAAGATGAACTGTTGAATTTGACCTTATATGCGGTTCTAAACCAGAGCAAAAGTGATGCAGAGTATAAAAGATCTGTCTTTCAAATGTGATGATTATGAGAACTCCTAAATTTGTACATGAATGCATGTAATAAACAGAAAGCAGCAAAGAGGACAGAGCCACAATAAGAAGTCAGTACTGCAGTAACTGAACAAGGATCCTCTGCCTAAAAAAAGACTCTAAATGCTGACTTACAGAACAGTTACAGGTAAATGCATACAAAAACAGATCATAAAGCATACATTTGCTATTCAGTCTTTTATCAACTGCATTATAGTAGCAAGAATAACACATACACACACACATATATGTATATGTGCATGTATGTATCACTTCACCATACAGTACTTTTGTTAGTCTCACCATGGCTAACCCTGCAAAGTCAACTCTATTTACTGTGTGTGTGTGTGTGTGTGTGTGTGTGTGTGTGTGTGTGTGTGTGTGTGTGTGTGTGTGCACGCGTGTGCATAAGTGTGTGTGTATATTTTCCTGGGAAATACACACACACACTCTCCTTCTGTCTCTGTCTGTCTGTCTGTCTCTCTCTCTCTCTATATATATATGCATACCTACATAAAACAGAATTCATTTTGCAGGCTTAGCCATGATGGCACTGACAAAAAATACTGTATGATGAAGTGATACGTTCCGGGGGAATCCAAATGAGAGATTTAGCTGTTCATAGTTAGTATGTGGGGACTTCTGTGAACATGAATCATGTTTTTGAACAAGACCTGGTCAAATACCTCAAATACTTTTCTGAGAATTATTTAATCACCTAAAAAATGAATGAATGAATGTTGCTTGGTTTTCAGACACAGTCATATTTGTTATATTAGTGACTGAGTTAATTACTAATAAGAAATTCTACAAAACTTAAAATAATCCTCCAATGAATCCTATAAAGATTTATGCACTGGCTTGCCTCAATTCAATGGGACTACTCAGGTGTTTAAAATTAAGCGTATATGAAGCGTAAAATTAAGTATATATGCATTTTAAAAATTGTGTGTATATGCATTTGCAGGTTTAGAGTCTTAAAAAGGTTTATCAGAGTATGTTTACAGAAAGCATATCATGAAAGACATTGGAACAAGCATTTACAGAAACTTGATTTTAAATTACTCTAGTTCAGTAGGAAAACAGAAACAATCACATGTGATCCAGGAAGTCAACTTAATATAATCAGATTTGGCTACTAGATTCTTGAAATGAATTGCTTGTGAATATGGTTGGTATGAAAAATTATTTGCACAAAGTATTGGTGGATAATTTCAGTAACTTGAAAAATTATGTGAGGTTAAAAATGACTTCTTATTTGGAATCTTTCCATTTCTGTGGGCCTTGAGTAAGATACCTAAGCCCTGGATGTCAAAAATAGTTCAGCTGAAATCAGGATGTGCTCACAGTTTAGCAATTGTGTCTTTTCTATAAATGTCTCAAACTGGGAACTGAAAATTAGTGTCCTGTTTTTAAAATGTCTTCATGAAAAGAAAGAGATGCTGAATTCACTAAATCTGTTACTCACTAGGAATTATTTGCTTGATTCTAATTTTAACTCTGGTAAGTCCATTAAAAGGTATCACATCACTGTCTATGTAGCTATCTTACATAAAAACAATGCAGCTACCAAGTTTTCCACTACTGAGTGACATACTTGGGCAGTAGCCCTTTTAAAGATAAAGAAGAGCCTTAGCTACTTTTGAGCCCTTTTGGTTTTCCATTTACTACTTTTCTGATGCTGAAAGTAACGTTATTTATCCCAGTGAAGAATAGCTACATTGTATTTTTAACATTTAACCAAAACACTATCTTCATTTTACTGCAAGTTAGATTCATTTCTGTTTAGGTTTTAAAATGCATCTACAAACTGGCTGATTGGTGAAATCATCATTTCATGTTCAATGGGATACATTTAAAAAAATAATTACATGATTGCAAAAGCAAATACCATATACAGAAATGAGGTTGATGCTGACAAAACGTGTAAAGAAACTGAAGGAGCTGCTGTCTCTAGCAGACTAACAAGCGAACTCTGTGGCCACATCCAGATGAGCACAGCCGTGCAGTATGTGGTGCTGCAAACTGTCTGCAGCGCCACACACTGCACATTCAGGCTTTCTGTGTGCTGTTACCCTGGGAGATCCTGGGGTCAAAAAAACCCACATGGAAAAAAAGTGGGTCGGTGCACATGGTGGCAGTGTGTACCACCCAAAACTGGAGCCTGGGTGACTGGAGCCATGCTCCAGCTTCCAGCCAGGCTTGCAGCTGCAGGAGTAGTGCTGCTGCAGCTTCCCTGGCCCCCAGGACTTTAAGTAAGGCTGCTGGGGCCTGCAGAGTTGCTGGCCCCAGCCTCCCCTGGGGTAACCTGCTGCATGCCAGAGGTTGCATGGCATGGGAGTTTCCTGGGGACAAGCAGCAGCAGGTCCTGGTTCAATCCACCAGTTCCCTGATCATTCCCCCACAGCTCCCAATCATTCACTCAGCTCCCCAATCATTCCCTGTAGCCCCTGCAGCTTTCCTGGAGCTGCCAGCACTGCCTGCCTCACGCCAGTGAGGGGTGGGGCAGCCAGGGGAGCAGCTGGATAAGCTATGGCTTCTCCTGGGGCTGCCAGCTCAAGCCACAGCTCGTCCAGCTGCTCCCCCAGTTGCTCCCACTGGCACTGCCTAGTGCCTGCCTGTACAGTCTGTGGCTGGGGAAATGATTGGGAAATGGGGGATCACACCAGGAGATGGAGGGAAGCCCCTGTTCATTGCTGCAGCCCCTGATCATTCCCCCCACCCCCCATGGCTTTTCCTGGGGCTGCCAGCACTGCCTGCCTCGCCCTGCAGGGGGGAAGCCAAGGGAGCAGCCAGATGAGCCATGGTTTGAGCTGGCAGGCCTGGGAGCAGCCTCAGGGGCTAGACTAAATGATCAGGGAGCTGGGGGAATCGAACCAGGAACTGGGGAATTGAACCGGGAGCTGGGGGGAACCCCCTGTTCATTTACCCCAGGTCCCGTTTCAATCCACCAGTTCCCTGATCATTCCCCCCAGCTCCCAATCATTCACTCAGCTCCCCAATCATTCCCTCTAGCCCCCGCAGCTTTTCCTGGGGCTGCCAGTACTGCCTGCCTCGCGCCAGTGGGGGGGCAGCTGGGGAGCAGCTGGATAAGCCGTGGCTTCTTCTGGGGCTGCCAGCTCAAGCCACAGCTTGTCTGGCTGCTCCCCCAGTTGCTCCCACTGGCACTGCCTAGTGCCTTCCTGTACAGTCTATGGCTGAATCTCCGAATCTCTCTGAATTGATTCAGAGGCTTCTGATTCAATTTGGAGAGATTATTGGGTCTCCTGATTCTATTCAGATTCAGAGATTCACCTGCCAAATTGGGCCGAATCTCATCTGAATGGAATTGGCTACCAAAGCTTTGCACAGCCCTAGTAGGCAGCTCTCTAGATCCCTGTCTTTTCATAATTGCACTCATCCTAAATAGCTAGCCAAGCAAAGCATGCCCTCTTCCCCCAAATCCCATCCTTCCCTGCACATCAGAACACTGATTCTGTCCACAAAGAACTCTTCATGCAATAGACACCATTGTGTGTGTGTGTGTGTGGGGGGGAGGGGAGCAGTGTTCATTTAAAAGTTCCACAAAGCAATAACTTAGGCTCCATTAGAAGAGGATCATGCCCGGTTTCCATCCCTGTAAACAGAATATCTACCTAAATCCTAAACACAGCAGTCAAACACATGAGGGGAGAAAACTCATCTTGTTTTTATGTACTTCTATTCACTCACACCACATGCAACTTTGTGTTCTCAACAAGGGCTCCTGGTTACAATTAACATCAGAGCAGAGGCAGAGACTTTATTCAGGCAGCTAGAAAAACAAACCCCTGCTGGGTGATACATGTAACAAACTGGCTGCTCTCTGATATTTATAGGTCCCAACTGTCTCTACCTCCCTGTACCATCACAGAAAGAAAATCTACAATAATCCCCTTTATGTCTCTTGCAATCGATTTTGTTCATGATAAAATATAATGTGGGTACTCTGAATAACTATTAATTATTGAATGTGTGCCTCTTAATGAATTGGATTAACATCAGCAATAGGTTCACTTCTCAATACATTTCCCAACTAACATATTAAATATGTTAAGGAATAGCATTATAATAGTACATGAATGCAATAAAAGTCAACATAATACGCATAATTCATGTCACTTATTCACACGTCCCCAAACACATTACAAACATTACCAAATCACTCTCTCTATTTTTATCAGATCTAATAAAATAAGCAGATTAGTTTAAGCTAGTTCTTCAGTGGAATGCAGGGTGTTGTAGTCAGTGATGTTGAAAATATATTTGATAAATTTACTCTCCCTCTGAATCTGGAGGGAGATACATAAGCACTGGGCATGTCTACACATGGCTGTATGACACCTTTGTTGTTGCACCATCATTTAGTACTTCCTTTTGGAAGTACTAAAAGATGGCACACAGTAACAGCTTGTACTGCACCGTGCTGGCCACAGTTATTTCTGGCTGCTATGTCACCATAGCAATGTGCTATAACGAGGGAATGCATTGCTATGGTGATGTAGCAGCAGCATCACAGTTTCTGTCAACATTCCTACAGCACCATAGTATCTTGTGTAGATGCACCCACTGTGCTGCAGAACTGTGTTCAAGGGCTTTGAGGTTCAATCTTTGCTCTGACACATGAAACTAAAGAATGGGTGTGGGTTCTCAGGACAGAGAGGTAGTTAGCTATTTTAGGCTGAAGTCAGGCAGAAGGCAGGATAGATTTGCACCTTTAGGGCCCTGTTACACCTTACACTGAGTCACAAAAATGCTGACTGGTGTTAGTGCTAGCTTGAGTTTTGAATATAATGTCCCAATTCATGGTTTATCAAGCAGTGGTGATCCCTACCTTACTGTATGGAGCTGAGATGTGGACAACCTACGCGAGATTCTTCAAGTCACTGGAGAAGTACCATCAATGCTGCCTGCAGAAGATTCTTCAAATCCAGTGGGAAGACAGACACACCAATGTTAGCATCCTCTCACAAGTGACTACCATAAGCATTGAGGCAATGATTATCCAACTTCAACTTCACTGGGCTGACCATATTATTTGGATGCCTGACTCCAGACTCCTGAAACAAATTTTATTTTCCTAGCTCAGTCAAGACATATGCTCAAGAGGAAGGCAGAGCAAGCATTTCAAGGACATCATCAAGACCAACTTGAAAAATTGCAACATCGACATCAACTTGTGAAAGACCATCACCCACGACCACCCCAAATGGAGGAGTCTGCAAGGATCTCACTACTTTGAAACATCATGACAAGAAGAGGATATGCAAAAGCAAGCATGCCACTTGCTGTCACCAACTAGGTGGACCCCAGTGAGCCACCAGCCTCACCAGCCCCAGCTGTGTAGTAAGCCCTGCACTGAGGGGAAGAACCTCCCTGCCCCTGCCCTCCCTCCCCACCCAGCCCACCTGCATTCCCCTGGCCCTGGGTTGTGCCCACAGCATGCAGGGAAACAGGTTACCATGCAAAACTTTACTGAGCAGTGTGTCCCTACAGCTAGGCCACCATGGGCCTCACACACCCAGTAATGCGTTGATGCTGGCATTGATGTCCTCCTCAGCAGCAGGGGGCAGGGTCATGTAGCACAGTCATAAGTAGCACTCCAGGCAGCACTGGAAATTATGAGGGAGCCTGGGCTTGGCCCCCACACTGTCATAGTTCAGGGTCCTGTACCACGTGCACATGTGCACCTAAGGAACCATACAGATCAGCAGCAGCAGGGCATAGTGGGTAGGATACCCCTTGTCCTGTGCAAACAGCTCATTGCACACCACCCAGGGCATGCTTGAGACCCAGCAGCAGCACAGCAAGGGGCTGACTCTGGGGCACTTCCCTGGAGATGCCCCCAGAGGGGAGGGCAGGGGCACAGGCAGCTCCTCTTCCCAGTTGTTTGGGAGCCCCACATCTCCCAAGTCTGGGTGATGTGGGCCCAGCAGCAGCACAGCAGAGTGGTGGGCCTGCAGAAGGAAAGGAGGGGAGCAGGGTCTGGACCCTTGGCAGCAGGTGCTGCCAGGAGCCTGGTCTATCCCACCCTGGGAACAGCCTGCCAGCCCCAGGGGAGTGCATGGGGGTGGGGGGCTTGGCCAATGTCTGCCTGTGCCTGAGCCTGCCCAGCTGACTTACCATGGTCCCTGAGGACCCGTGCAAAGCCGAACCCCAATTTAAGGCTGCGCATTGCACGACCCCTTGTACAGAGCATCTTATCTATGAAACGTTGCAAACTCTCACAAAAGGCTTCTGTCTCATGGCTCTGCAGGTCTAGCATCTGGACGCTGGAGAGAGGCCACAGTTGCCAGTGGGGATGCTGGCTCAGGGTCACTGCCACCCACTGCTAGGGCCTTACAGATGTGTCAGCTCTGCCAGAGGCACACAATGGACCAGATCCTTCTCCCCAAGTGGTTGGTGGAAGTCAGAGGAGAATGCACTGGCCTGGTGGGTGGAGGACAAGTGGTGGGTGGAGGACGTCTCCTGGGAAGAGGCAAGGGACTAGCATGAGGAGGTGCAGGACTGGGCCGACCAGGAGTTCTGGGCCAAGCTCCTGGCCCTCTAGCATGAGCAGATCCAGGTCCTGCAGGAGAAAACACCATTCAGGGCTGGGCAGTGCAGGCTATGGATGACAATTGGGTACTTGACACTGTCTTAGGCCTGGTGATTTCATTCATGCCCACCACTGCCCAGCTCCCATCCCTAGCCCAGCAGGCCCCCTGGCAGCTGCCTGCTGCCCTGCAGCAGGCCCTGGCCTGGGCCTGGGAGAAGGTCCTGAAGCACCTTCAGCTGGCAGGAGCCCCTGGCCTGGGTCGGCCCCAAGTCCACTGCCACCCAGCTACCCTGCCTGGACCCACTCACCACACTTGGGCATGGAGCTGGCCCTGCTGGACCATGGACAGCACCTGGCAGAGGGAGAGCCACCTGCGTTGGAGGACCAGCGGCTGACATTGCCCCAGGTGATTCCCCTCACCGCTGCACTTACCATGCGTGTGCACCTGCAAGGGAATGGACAGAGGCCTGGGTACTAGCCATATGCCCCCAGGGTCTGCCCCATAGGCGCCCCACCCCACAACCCCCCACTCTGGAACAACCCAAAATGACTTTGTAAATAGTTTTCACAGGGAAAAAGGTGTTTTATTGGTGGGGTGGGTGGTGGAGGGATTCTGTTGGGGAAGGAGTGGGGAGGAGGCTTTGTTTGCTATGGAGGGAGGGGGGAAATGGGCTGTGTTTTGGGGAGTGGGGTATGTATTGTAAGGGAAAAAGGACTCTTTGGAGATGTGTGGGGCTGCCTGTGCTGCCTATCCCAGGGGAGCAGGCAGAGGATTAACCTGCCTGCCCAGCTGCAACTGCAACCCCTGGGCTGCTGCTATTCTTTGGGCTGAGCCTGTCTAGATAGCAGCAGTGGTGGTGGTTGGGTAGGCAGGTTAACCCTTCCCTGCCTACTCCCCCAGGACAGACAGCACAAACAGCAGGACAAGGCAACGGGGCAGTGAGCAGGGATCTGAGGTGCTGGGGAGGGCAGAGAGGGGCAGTGGCCTGTTACAAACTAGTCAGAGGGGACCAGCAGGCACTGGGGAAGTCCCTGTTCCCCCAAG
>NW_017729006.1:26653104-26672546 GCF_001723915.1 Gavialis gangeticus | reverse complement strand
CAGGACAGACAGCACAAACAGCAGGACAAGGCAACGGGGCAGTGAGCAGGGATCTGAGGTGCTGGGGAGGGCAGAGAGGGGCAGTGGGTCTGATCCAGGCCAGCAGGGGAGAGGGGGTAGGGGATTTACATTAAAGTGTAGCCTAGAGTGGCTACATCTTCATGTAACATGAGCTGGGTAACACAGATCAGAGATAATCCTGCCCGGAGTGGTTTGATTTTTCATTAGAGTGCTTAAAACTAGTTTCATGTATTAATGTGAAGGCAATTCAGGGGTTAACAGCTCTAGGAGCTGTGCAAAATTACTGAGTAACAAGGTGCTTGTAGACTATCTAAATCAGAGATGTATAGCATAAGCTTTCATAAACAGAAGGCTAACATGCTCTGAAGGGACTTAAATACCCCCTGTTATTGCTTATACAACACATCTCTGATTCAGTTTGTCTAGAAAGGTGCAAATTTACACTGCCTTCTGCCTTCATTTAGGATATTTTTCAAAGAAGGGATATTAGTGTGTTGTACAGAACAAATCCCAAACTGGGTAATGGTATTCTGTTTACCAAAACTTCCTTCTGAAAATACATTCTTTTGACAGCTTCAGAAAGAGGGCATTTTTCTTAACTTGTTTTCTAAGTCACTGTTTCGCCCTAGAAATGACTACATTTCAGAAGTAAGAAGAATAATTCCTATATATCAGAGATGACAAAGTGCTTTGGTTTTTTTCAGGCTGAAAGATCCCGTATAAAATATAACATCCTTTGTGAGACAGCCACTTTGGGGTGGAATGCAGTAATTGTACAATGTATACTTAAGATGACTATTTTGGCAACCTATGGTAAATGCTGCCCTTTTTGACTAATTCTCACTAATTATGTCATCATTTAGTTAGGAGGAAATGTATTTATTTATAAGTGTACTGCTACAGCATGTGCTTCTAATGAACTAATAGGTTAAGAAATGATTCTGATCCCACCAAAAGTAGTGGCAGAATATTCACTTTCATTGAAGTTGGTCTAGGCCTTTCAGCAGTTCATAATACTGGTTTAGTATCAACATCCAATCTAAGGATCACTGACCAGCCAATAGCTTACATAATTGGAACAAAGGTTGTATTTTATGTTTCTTTGGTTGCATACAATATTAGTTGGTACCCAGTGGGCAGCTTCTGTGGGGTGGTGTTTTGTGGATAATGGTATGTACTGATCATCTCTGCTTATGTATGAAACATTCTGAGCTCCTAGCCTGCTCTTATCAAACACTATCATTTTCTTCTGGATTCTTAACTCTTTTTCCAAGAACAAAAGCTATGAAAGACCAAAGAAACATTTTAGGATGAAAATGTAGACTACACTGGCACTAAACAACCATTCCAAAAATCTAGTTTACTAGCACTGTACTAAGTCTAAAGTACTACCGTGAGAAGCATAATAACTTTAAAATGGGTAGTTTTTAACAGACCAGTTGTATCCCATGGAGAAAAATGCTGTTTTGATGGACTGAAAAAGAATGGTCTACCCTGTCTCCGTTGCCATTTTGGAAACACTGGGGGCCAGATTCTATTTGTCTTGTTGGGCATCTAAACAGACGTCGGCATCTTGAGTCCCTGAAAAATAGTTAATGCCAAAGGTGGAAACATCCTCCCTCTTCTCACAGCTTTCTTCTGACTCACTCTTAAGCATATGTTGATGTATTACAAATGTAGATTCATTCATGGAGTTTTGGGACTTGAACAGGGTGAAGAAGGCTCTCAGTTGCCTAACTGTACCTAGATGTTTAATAGGTTGAATAGAATCTGGCATTACCATTTTCCTAGAAGTCAGAAAGCACCAGCTGCTTAAGAGGAAGAAATAAGAAGCCCTGCAATCAGTGGTGGACTGACAGGGGGTGGGAGGAGGCATGGCTCCCAGGGGCCAGCCGGGCCCTTCAGAGTTCTTATCGTGTAATGTGACTTTAAGTATTTTTAAGTATTGCTATGAGAAAGTTGGGAGGGAAGTGGGGCACAAATGTAAGCATTGGCCCCAGGGCACCAGAGACTCATGGTATGTCACTGCCTGCAATACACAGTTATAAAATAAGCCACTGGCTGGAAATGTTTCTTTCTAACACCTATTGATTTATGTCCTAGGCTAGGGATGGAAGTTGCATTTAAATTGGTTTAAGTCATCAGAAACTGATTTAAACCTGTAACAGAACTGAATTTCAGTGTACATAAACCAGGTTCAAAATGGCTGAAACTCGTTTAGGATAAAACTGGTTGAATGTAGTATCAGACTTAACTGATTTGGGTCAAACCAGTTTATGAAACTTCTGTCCCAGACTCCTTCTTGGTTCAAGTTAAATCAGAGTCCCCCAGCACCCCAGCATGATTTTCAGCCCTGGGCTGGGCTGGGCTGTGCTGCCTACTCCAGCAGAGAAGGGGTGGGGGTGGGGGAGAGGCAGGGACAGCTCCCCCCAACCCAGGCATATGCCACCTGGGGTCTGGGGCCAGGGATGGGGATTAAATTTCCATTCCCCAGAGTACAGAGCTGGACTGCCCTGCCGTGCCCTGCCCTGCCCTGCCGAAAACTTACTGCTGGCTGCGACTGTGGACTAGAAATCCCAGAGGTACCTGGAAGCAGGAAGAGGAACTGATGGACAACACTGCAGAGTCCTGCTGCTGTGGTTGTGGACTGCAAATCCCAGAGACCTTGGGGGCAGCAGGAAGAGGAAGCAAACACACAGCCCATGCAAGCTTCATACCAGAGAGCTGTACTCTAGCTCCCCGCCCAGTTTCTGGCCTGGGCCACTGCAGTCATGTGGCTGCATTTCCTGAATCAAATGCAAGTGTGTGTCCTGTTGTTTCTCATTTTAATCTCTGCAGCCTAGACTAACCTGCAAAGGCTGAATCGATTCAGTCTTGGGTTTTTTGGCTGTTTGTACTTAGCCCTAAAGTCTGTAGATCTAGTACTCTTAGTTAATTTTTAATACTTGTTATTTTACCCAAATAATTTTGTTCAGTCTTTTTATTTGGAAAAAAAGATTTTGAACTCAACTTTCAACAGAGTGCATATGTAATAATGTGGTCACAGGCAGTGAAAGAACCTCACATTATATCAATGACCGAGTCTGTAAGTAGAATGCTATGTTGTCTCTTCAGATTCCCACAGCATAGAAATATCTGTGAAACACTGAAGAAGTTATTAATAACAACTAAGAGTTGGGATATATCTGTGCTTCTTGCACTTCTTCTGTACTCCTGGCAACAGCAGATGTAAAGATATTGTAGCCAAGACATCTTGCCAGGGGATATTGGGTTGAATTATTTAAGTAGATTATGCTTCCATCCCCTTACTAATTAAATCACTTATTAATGCCAATAAAACTGCTAGGTATCTGTGCTGTGATCCGTCAGTCACAGTTAAGAAATATGGATATCAGTAAAGGAGATAAACTAAGTTCTCCAAACAATTAATTTTTCTTAGCATTTGTTTGAATCCTATTTTTGATGCTTCAGATTCCAACCTTCCTGTCATCTTAAATAGTGGGTTTGGGATAAAATTGGGCTTGGCAATTTCCAATACTGTTCAACATTAGACAACACTGCAAGAAACTGAAATATAGAGGATGATCAAGCAGAGCAGGGATTTCTTACTTTAAAACAACCAATGGTTGTCAACATTTAATTGTCTTTAATGCACGGTCTACTGAAGTCTCCAAATGATATGTTCTGGAAAACTGATGCATTTGAATGCAAACCGGGATCACAGTTGCTAAGGACAGCCCTAATCCTGCCAGATGCCAAATGCTCCCTGTGAGGCACTGAGCAGCATGAATCTTTCACTGTTTCCAGCTGGAATTAAGAGCACTCACTTGCCTCAAGAGTCACTGCAGTTGCAGAGGTTCTAACTCAACTACAAAGTGCACATGTAACTGCTGGAAGGACCTTAGGTTACACAAGTTTGTCAGAGTAAAGGAAGTTTTGTGTTGAGATTCAAAACTACAAAAATCTCAAAACTAATTTCAAAGCAGTAAACATAGAAATCCAGACACGCCACTACACTATTGTCATATATATTTAAGTCTTATAGCTGCTTGGGTTTTGGAATAGAGAATTTGTAAACAGGACATACTGATGAGAAGAAAAGATATTTATTCAGCATAATGCATAGACTGTGATGCTTTTTTCTACTGTAAAGGGTTTCACATAGAAATTACAATCTCTGCTCAGCATACCTTAGTTCATGGCAGCAAATTACTCTTTAGATGCACTATGAGAACAAGGATAAGAACATTCAGGCATACATTTAATTCAGTCTGCAGAGTAAAAGCTGAAGAGGAGAAACACAGACAATACTAAAATGAAATCCAGTTCCTGGGAAATGCTGATTTGTTGTGATTCCTTGCTTTAGCTGAACATTACTTGGACTGAAGAATCAATTTGGGGATGTGCAAACCACAGAGTCTTGAAACCCAAAAAGTTTAGCTGAGCCCAGATTTTCAGAAACTCAGCTGCATGTTGGTCAGTATAGAAATAAACCTTTTAGTGTATTGTTCTAAAATGCAAGGGTGAAAACTCCCAAAACAAACACGCAAGAGAGAGAAGGAAAGAGGGGGAGGAGGGAGGGATTGAATTAAAAAACTTGAAGAAAAAACCTTGGACAAATATCATTCAGTAAACATTTTATAAGCATTCTGTAGTTCAAAGAAAATCAAATGTATATTTCATTTTATAGCACAACTTACTTTAGAAAATGCATTTCAAAGAGCAGTAGATATAAACAATAAAAAAAGTTGGTACCACTGACAGGATGGCTTTTATAATATCACAATGTGCTTCCTATTTCTACCTCTAACTATGTCTATAATTGCGTTTGATAAAATGACCAGTTCAAGGTTTTTTTGCACTAAACCTTACATAAAAATATAGCATTTTCTTCAAGTAATCTGATTAAGAATAGACACACTGCATATTTAAAGCTTGCTTTACTCCAAGTAAGAATGTTTTTTTTTCAATGAGTATTTCTTTAGAGCATAAATAACTAGAAAATTGTATTTACAACCCCAACCTTGTTTTTATATAATGTGGTCTCTTATTAACAGGACAGCGGACTGAGTACTGGTGCAAATCCTGCACATAATAGAATCACCTAGCCAGATTTTTCATTCATACTGCATTTGAGAACTTCTGAGAGCTGCTTCATGTTGGTTCCTGTTACACTATAGGGTAAGCAACTAAACTGCAATGACTTATTTCCTCTAAATTCAATGGATTACATGGCCATAGGAAAAACAAATTATTTTTATACCCAGGGTAAATATATCTGTTTTAAAACCTGATGATACTACTGAATGCCACAATATATCATGAGACAAAAAGAGACCATAAATTATCACTATGCACTATTTTCTCTTTCTTTGTTCTCTAGCTATTGCTTTTTTTCCCCTTCAGAAGTATTATAGGTTCATTCCCCACAGAGACTTCATCTTGCAAAGCATAGCATAGCATAGAATAGGCAAACAGAAGCAACACCAAAGCTAACACGCTTCACCGTTATAAAAGTTATAGAAATAGACACATATAACTGACCTGAACCTCTATTCACTGCTTACTCAAAATTTCCACTGAAGTTGATGACAGTTTTGAGTGTTTGGCTCATACCCAATAATGATAATTGCTACACTATAATTTATCCCACTAAAGCCATATGTTTTCCTTTCCAGATGCTGTATATAACAGTATAGAATTCTTTGGCTCAGGAATCTACATTGTAATGGCACTTCTATAGTATGGGATTTTAATAATAATTGCAGTTGACTTCTCTAGATTATCTAGTAGCCACTGATAGTACACAAGAGAAGATCTGAGACCTGTGGTTAAAGTTTAAGCCTAATAGCTACAGTAACTGATTAGCTCCCATGGATTTTCTTTAGTCACTGAGGTGTATATGGAGACTATGGGAGATTCTTTTATTGTACAATTTTCACAGAGCTGGAGGGCAGGTTTCTCCTTATGATGAGTTTGATACTGCCCTCCTGCAGGAAAACATGCGGGAGGGATGCAATAGCAAAGAAAACTCTGCATGAGCAATTGTTCCACTGCAAACAGAGGGATGCTGATTGCCCCCTCAGGGAAAGAAGTAGGCAGCTTCATCCCTGTGCCTGGAAGGTCTTTGAGGTCTACTAGAGAACAAGACCAACCAGATGGGACTGCTGCATGTTCAACGAGTTTCAGGGCCACATGTGGCTTTCCTTTGCTTCCTTATTACT
Organism: Gavialis gangeticus; assembly: GCF_001723915.1. NCBI lineage: Eukaryota > Metazoa > Chordata > Crocodylia > Gavialidae > Gavialis > Gavialis gangeticus. The sequence continues at coordinate 26,666,301 of NW_017729006.1, read as the reverse complement.
TGGCTTCATTTAGCAGTTAATCTGTTTAAAAAGTTCTGCATAACTACAGTTACATCAACTTTATTGATAGAGCAGTACCACAAGGATACCTAGGGGCCTACTGGCAATGCACAACTGTTGCAGGATGGGAGCAAATATTTTTGGCATTGGGGAGGTGGGAAGAAGTTAAAAGTAGACTTAGTGGTAATGAAGGCTCCCAGACTGGAGGTCTTGGAGAATCAAGTCCCATCTCTATCCACAGGACAGGTACAGCACGGACTACTGTTGGTAAAAAGTAGTACAAATCTACAGCCATCACCCCAACCCAAAGTTCTCCAAACTGAGTTGGAGGGATCTTTTCTTGGAATAGTGAATTTATATGTTATTAAGCTTTTCGGTGCTTGTGCTGAGCCAGCCACCAACGGTGCCAAGTGTGAAGGAAGATTTTGCCGTGTGTCTGTTACAAAATGAGACATACCATTCATTTCATGTATGCTGCCAAAGAAGCCAAAACTTCTTATTTTGTATTTCCACCAATAGGCCAAAACAAAAAGACATATTTCCTATGCTCAGAGCCAGGTCTCTGTTATGCTGAGGCCATTATATGCAGCTTTATGTTGACATTACATTCATGTTACTCTCAAGAATTCATCTGTGTACCTGACACTTCAGAAAACTAGGCCAAGATTTTCAAAGGTGTTTTTAGGTGCTTCCACTTTGGATGTTCCAACTGAGACACCTTCTTGAGCCTGATTCTCAGACAGTGACTGCTCAGCATGTTCTAAAACTGAGATCCTCTTTAAGCTGTCTCAAATTGGGTTACGCAATTAAGGCATTCATAATCACTCATCATGTTTGAAAATCTTGACCCTAATCAGAATTACAGATATCACATTTAATGCAGGAAAAGATTGGCATGTCACAGTGCTCACAGAACTTTAAATTTAAATTTTACTTCTCTTTGCAGTGACTTCATGGCAAAAGGGTTGAAGACACTATGTCTTTATATCAAGTTACTATATTTTACTCTATCTCCTGAGAGTAGAAGTATATATCAGGGATGGGGGTAGAGGAACCTTGGTGGATTATCAACCTTTCTTTTGGTGGTGAATTCAGCTGTGTAGAAATAGAGACTAGTTAGCAGAGGAGGAAAGAAGATGGTTATCTTTTGTCAAAACTGTTACATTATGAGAAAACGGTAATGTAATCTCAAAGGGAGGAAGAGTACAGAATATCTTAACAATCAGATAAAACATATCCAGAAACAAAGGTTGCTTTTAAGTGTATGTAAACACTCTTTGATCAATCAACAGAGTCCTTATGGAGGGCTGATATTGCAGATTAACATAAATGTACCTTACAACAGTTTGGTAAGTGGTTAGACTTTGTTCACAGAAAGGATGCTAAATCTAGTAGTTGGCCAGAAGATCCAATCAATTTGATGTGAATGGAACTTTTTTGTGCAGTTTTTAGAGCGTTTTTTTTCTGGAGGCTCCATTTGGTACTGAGTAAAATACAGATTGGTACTGCTGCATTGTCAATGCATTTGACATCAGATAGATATATCCTTCTGAGGAAAATCTTCAGAATTTCATGGCTTTTCTTCTTCATCCAGTACACTCTGGGATAAATCTAAAAGGAGAAAGAAAAAGAAAGAAAGATGAAGATATTAAAAAAAATTGGGATATGTTTTGCAACTTTATGTAACAAGTTGTTGATTCTACCACAGTTTAGAAAGGTTTTGGTTGTAGCTAGAGACACTCAAGCATTACATGCATACGAAGTCACTATGCCTAAAGAGTGATAAAATAACAAAGTCAATCACTCAAAAGTTAGGAAATTGCTGAACAAGTCCATTCAAATTTATTCTGGCCCCTTTTATGGTTTTTAGTTTACATGATCAAGTACTACTTTTTTTCCAAGGGGGAAAAATAACAGAATACATACGCAAGTGGGCATAATTTGTTCCCATTCAGATTTAGTTGCCTTTTAAACATAGCTTGCACTAGTATAATTAGCTGCAATGCAATAAAGAATCAAGCCTTTCATGTTTATTAATAAAGACTGTTGTTGAATATGCAAGGTGACACTTTTGGCAAGACAGAAATAGGAAACTAGTATCAGAGCATTTTTCTTTATTCAGCCATATTAAAAAGCCAACTGTGCAACAGTAAGTCAGTCTTGGAGCTGATAGAAATGCAGATATGAGGGAAGCAAGAAATCTGGAACAAAGTGGTAAACAGTTATTTCAGTTAACTTTAATATTGAGAAAGAGAATACTGAATGGTCAAAATATAGCCTTGTCCAAACACCAGCATGAACAGTTGAATTAAACTTGGTTCAGTTAAACCAGCACAAGCCCCTTTGTTCATTGTTATTTCAGGTTAAAAGTGACTGATTGTGCTTTTATTCAAAACTATGCCAAGCTGACACAAGGTAAACCAAAATAAGCCTAAATTAAACTAAAATAATAACATAAAGATAAGTGGTAAGCTCTCATATGGCGTTTTTCAGCAGTAGATTTTCAGAGCACTTTACAAAGGAAGTCAGTATCATTACCTCCTTTTTACATGGGAGGAGACTGAGGCACACATGAGGCACAGTGATTTCACTTAAGGTATCTAGTAGGTAAGCAGAGCAACGACAAAGTCTTTGGATTTTCTGAGTCCCTGTTCAATCACTCCATCTACTAGGCCATGATGTCTCAATAAGCATGTCCTTACAGCCTTTTGTGCTAGTTTAACTAAAACTAAGATCCCTCACCTTCAGTTACATGGGCATAATTCACCCTGCCCCTATGTTTGTAGATTTTCCTAATGGTCAGTGGCTTTGGCTCTTGGGCATTTCAGCATGTGCCTGCATCTGACGGTAGGAAGATGAACAAACTACTTAGAGCCTTAAGACTGGAGTTGTAAAATGCCAGAAAGGCTAATAGTGAGCAAGAGCTCAATGATAAGAGCCTGGTGATACAAAAGACCAAAAGCAGTGGATTCTCAGCAAGATCTTCAATTCCCCAAGGGGCTCTGAGGCTCCCCCTTGTCAAAGTGTCTATTTTTTTTAAAAGGACAATTAAAATTACCATGTTGAGAACCAATTTAGGTTTACAAAAGGTCAGCTCTGGCATGGCAGCTCCTTTGTTCAAAACTCTTAGCACACAGCACATGCTGGGGTGCCAGAGGGATCAGCATTTGGTTACATCTCATTTAATATCTTAATTAATGATCGAGAAGGGGTGAACAGTATGTGCAGATTACAATGAACTGAGATGAACTCCAAAGACCTAAAAGGAGCAAGAAATACTGCCAGCAGCCTACAGAGATTAGTAAAATGGAGAGGAAACAGTAAGATTCAACTTAAAATACCTTGGGGGAACACCAGTTTGAAACACGTGAGAGAAAGAGAGTCAGAAGCCACCATAAGACTGAGAGAATCTCAGAGGGCGCAAGTTTGCAATGTGATATTAGGCCAATGTAATTTAGATTGCTAGAGGTCATTCATAGGACAAGGATACTTTAGAAGTCCTTCTTTTTAAAAAGCATGAAAATCAGCGTCTTTTAACTTGTCTCCCAAACTTGGGACCTTTGAAATTCATTACTTACTTTGGAAAATTTAGGCCTGAAGATTTATCAAGATATGGGGCATATCTACATTGGCAAGGAGATGAACTAAAAAATGTAACTCATTTGTTTCTTTTGTACTTTGAATGAATATATGTTTTATTTCTGAGTTAAAAAAATTTTTAAAAGTCATTTGAGACCAAGTAATGTCCCAGAGCTTTAACCTTTTGAAATCTGTATTTCCATGATATTGATTATTTCCTGTTAGCCTCCACATTATTATTCCTAAAAACTGCAGTGACAAACTACAGAGTCTTAATGATAAATAACTTAAATTCATGAAACTTAGTAGGTCATTTAAGATTTACTGAGTAGTTTTTCATTTTTGCAGAATAAAATTAATTTAGCAGGCACAATTAATCTTGCTCTCCTATAACTTTCTGATACAGTAAGATGCACAAATATAAAAAGTTCAGAAAAGGAGCTACAAGAATGGAAGTACTCTAGCATGAAAGAGTTAGGGTGAGGTGTATTTGTGTAGTAGGTGTGAATCGAAATTACTTCAATTGGGTAAAGTTAAAATGGGTGGAGAAGTGGAGATCTGTCCTGCAACAACCAGTCCTCTGAGCTGTGACCTGCATTTTTCCAATGTGCAGCATTCATTAATCATCTGTAGAACAATACAAATTTCACAATGACCAAATTGGCAGATGATAAATCATGGTAGGCTGGATAATTAATATCAGGGAGCAGCATGCTCTGGCAAGCTTGTACAGATAGAGAGAAATACATAGTATCAGATTAAAAATTCTGTATCAGAGGTTCTCCAGCTTGACTCATGAGAGTTTCTTCCCAGATCAATTCTTCTTCCACCCTCTATCCCCCATTGTAAGCTTCTCAAAATATTTCATTCTACAGACAACCAAATGATCTTTGTAGATGACTAACACTACACTCTGCAAACTGCAAGAACAGATGACGGTATATTAATGCACTTCTTGAGATATAATGATGTAGCTATGAACTGGGAATGAACCTCTTAGAACATGATAATGAAATTCGCCTTTGTACAGTTGGCTGCCACAAATACATGTACCACCTAAATCCTCAAAATAGTGTATAAATGTAAGAAAGTTTCAAACAGAGCATTGACATTGCGGGCAGGGGGAGGGTTCATTTGTGTTCTATGATGATGACTAAAACTGCAGTTATCTGAGTCACCAAGACAATATCATAAAAATAAATGGCAACCTCAGTAGTTTAATGACTGTCCTTAAACCCATATTTTTTGTATTTGTCTTCTAGAAACTGTCATCCCAATGTTCTGAGTATTCTGTAGACATTTCCTTTATCCAAAGAACATAGTATACTGCAGTCCTAATTTGCTATCAAAGGAAACATTTTAAAGTGGTCACTGAATGTAAAGATATAATTTTTAGTCACAGTAAGTCTATATTTAGAATATACTTTTGAGCCTCTTGTTCTAAAAAATGAGCTTGAACAATGAACAGAACTTCAAAGAAGGGCAATTAAAATGGCATAAGTGCTAAAAGACATCCAAAAACTACTTGATGGGATTACCATTTGAATAGCTGGTGGAGAAAAAGCCATTTAAAGGGATATGTAATGTTTGAGTGGTATTGCAGAAGAGGAAAGGATTATTTTCTAGAGTCATAAATTGGTCAAACAAGGCATAGTGGAATAAAACTAAAAATGGAAAAAAATCAAATTAAACATGAGAAAACATTTAAATCCTGACAATTAGGCAATGGAATAAACTGACTAGTGAAGTAGCTGAGTCACCTACATTAGAGGTTTTCAAACACAGGTTAGATGAAAATCCAGTGGGATTAGTAAAGAAGAAGATGCAGAGCAATTGGGCTCAATGATCTAAGGGGGTCTTCTCATATCATTTGCACTGCTATGAATCATTTGAAACAGAACATTTTGACTTTTATGAATTACTGGCTGAGTTTCCTGGATGTTACTGTATATTCGTGTAGTCTTAAACGCACATAAATATTAGTCAAGGCTGGCTTTGAAGTGCTTAATCTACAGTTCTTAAAACTCCCCAACCTCTGCTTCGTACAGTGACTCACAAATGAGACAGTTATAGCAGTAGAACAAAAAGTTATTTTGGTTTTAGATTAAGTTATAGAAGGGAGGCACCACTTTCTCTATCTCTTCCCACCTAAAAGAAAGGGGGAAAAAAATGAAATGGTGTAATGAACTGACAGTTAATAATGTTATTTCTACAGCAGACATAAAACAGCCTCAGAATAAATTACAGTTAAAAAGTCACTGTTTTCATAAAATATTGGAGGCAAAAATAAATGTTCCAGATGACCAAATTTAATAGCTATTTTGGCTTCTTTGTTAGCAGGATAAGACAAACAGACTTTTTCCCAGCACCTTTAAACTACATTTTCGATAATCATGAAAATTTCCTTCTAAGAACTCCATCTATCCATTGTTCATAATTTTCATTATCACTATAAAACTGTTTAAGGAAATAAATGTAGCTTCCTTTTCCTCAGCATATAATCTTTTTCCCATGGACACATGCCAAAATGGTGCTTCACAAAGTCCAAGAAAATAACCATAGCTTGTTAATCCCAAATAAACTGTGATTGAGTAGTCTGAAGTGCTTTGTAGTTTGAAGTCCAATATGAACTGGTTACTTCTAGCATTACTATGGAGCTGAATCAGGGTGATTCATAGCAACAAGCTATTTACAAAATGTTTTGTATACTATGTACATGACAGAAACCTCTACAAAAATAGGATTCAGATATCATATCATGTGACAGGATTAATTGAGACTGAATACCTTCATGTTTTAATGGAAACATTAAGTGGGAAGGGTGGAAAGACATTTCTGAAAGAACTGTACAGCTCAAAGTGCTTATTTTACATTTGACTTGGGAAGTGGCATGCATGGGAGAATGGGATTTACTCACCAGATTTCTCTTTTTGGGGGGGAAATTGATCACTCATAATCTGGATAATGGGATTAAGTTATTTTCACCTTTCAGTTACTGGTTCAGTTGGAGCTCATATTAGCTGGGGGTGGTAGTCATGACTAGCCTGCATAAAGTTATTTACTATTCTCAGTTCAATTCATGAAAGACTGGAGTTTATACTACTATAAACCCCATTACAGCTGGTTCCAGTTTGGCACTTTCAGAAGAAGTACAAAAAATGTATGGCAAAGAGACTAGTTGACTGTCATTCTCTTAAAGGTGATGTAAGTGTATGCCTCAGTGATGTGGGAAACCCTACATTGCTTCTGACTGTAATACACCTAGTCTATGAATAGAGAACTACAATTACAAGCATTTTAAATTCAGCAGTTTAACATCCTTCCTTTTTCTTCTGCTACTTACCCTATATATGGAGAACATCAAGGGATGTAAAAACATTCAACTAATCTCAAGATGTCATAACTGTGCATCAAAACAGGGATTCCTTCACATGACAAAGAATTTTTAGAGATCTGGCATGGTACTCTCCCTGGCTCTTACTATGCACCCAAAGTTATGATCCAGTGTGGAGAATGTGATGACGACAGACAGCTAGTCCTAAAATACCATATTTATTCAAGTACAAGATGACCCTGAATACAAGACGAACACCAATAGTTAGATTCTATATACAGAAAACGTATACATTTGGTATAATTTTCCATGTGAAGAACCTAATGATCAGTGTGTTGTCTTGAATTCATTGCCCTTCCACTACTACAGCAGGGAAAATAGTGGTGGCGGGGAGGTCAAGGTGGTCGCTTTGCCCTGTGTTCTACAATGCTCTTTCTGTTGCAGCCTTCCTACCTTGTCCTAGTGTCATACTCTGCTCAGGCTCTGTTCCCTCCCCAGACACAATGTGGAAGTGAGCTGCATATGACAGTAAGAAAGGGAAAGGGACAGACAAGAGGGCAGAAACTGCAGAGGGGAATAGGAGACCACTGTGGATCTGATGCCGGCCCCAACCCTCACTGCTGCAAATTTTAGCACAGGTACTCCAGAAACACTTGCTGGTATGTAAATATAAAATGAGGGGCTCCCCCCCCCGCCATGCTGATTGGGAGAAAAATCTCATCTTATATTCAAGTGAAAGTGGTAAATATGTTAGCTTGGCATTATGAATATGTCTATATTTGAATTAATACAAACGAGTTCCAAAATGATTATTTACAGCACAACATTTTGATGGTATAAATAAGATTAGTTTGTAGGAAGAACATGAGCTCTTCCTTTAAGGTCAAATCCCACAGTATAAATATAAATTAAATTCCTACTTAAAGTGTACAGAACTGTCAAAAAACTGTCTCTGAGAAACAAACCTCTTTTTGACATCTAATTCCTTTCTCCCTTTCCCTTTTTGACAAATTCAAGTTTTTTTGGAGGTTTACAACAAGAAAGAACATGGAGCAGTACTGTGGTCACCTCACAAAATTTATATCAACCTACTTTTCTCAGTTTCATTCTGGGTGAGGTGAGAAAAAAGATCCCAAATATCCACACAGTGATGGATTTGTATCCTCAACTTTATCTCATCAATGCTTCATCCTCCTCACACATGATGATATGCATGGAGTTAACCTTCTTGCCACATACAGTGCAGGTACCTGCCAGGTGGTCACTCCAAATCTTCCCCCATTGCACAGCACAATTAAATTGGTCCATACCAGATGGTTGTCTGCACTGGTGGACAAGGGGTAGGATATACATCAGATTTAACAAAAATAGCTTAAACTGTCTTCTGCAAAGAAACTTTCCATATCATCCCAAATTCCCTGGGAGTAAGTAATAAATACCCTTATTCCATCCTTCCTGACTAATTTCATTTATAAATCAATATACCTCCTGCAAATTTATTCTTGTACTGGGTGAGATAACCTGCAAAGGAAACTCATCTTGCAGCAGGAGTTTTCTCTCTCCATCACTAAACTTCAGCCTAGTGAAGATTTCTTAAAAGTTTTCTTGGAGTTCATCCTACCACCTTCTCTCATTGGATATATCCATTTTCAAAAACATAAAGCCCTGATTTGAAGCCTCTAGAAGCACAGGAAGATTGTAGCTGAAATATCAAGTGACCTAGTGACCTCATGTTCCTGTTGTAAACCACACTACTTCTGTACCCTGCTCCTATTATACCACAAAATGACAAACTAAACTACAAAATGAACTACATTAAAGCAATCTTAAAACACAAGGGCATACATTCTGATTTAAGGCTGAAACTCTAGCTATAAAATCAATTTGTTGTGCCCAGTTTTTTCTAATATACATAATATATTTAACAATATTTGATCTGAAACCATCCTGCAACAACAAGATAAAGAAAGCACAACCTTCATTTATCTAGATACCTATTACTTTTTATAAGAACAGTGAGTTGTACTATCATAACACAATAGACACCTCTATTGGTTCAAATTGCATTGTTTAAAATGCAACTAACAATACACTGAGAAGTAAAATGAACAGCAGCTGGATCATAAGTAAATCCCTCAACTCTACCTATGGATTTCCTTGAAGTGATACAGGCTTCTTCAAACAACCTAGATTTCAAAGGGCATGGGTCCTTAGGAAGAACTACCAGATGTGAAGGGACAATGAGTCTAGCATAAATGGCTCTAAAATATTAAATAAATAGCAGAGACAGAAGGAATATCTCACGGAGCACAGTACTAAGCCAAATAGGACTCTACAGCAAAAATGACAATACTTTAAACTCCACTTAGAAACCCAGAGGTAGTCAGTGCTAATCATGAAGCAATGGTGGCACATGCTTATAGCAATACATTTTGCTTAAAAAATGTGGACCTCCACATTTTTCTCTAGCTTTATCTTTTTATATGCAGCTGCATCTTGAGTGGGCTTACATGAAGTATGCTGTGGCTTATGCAAGCTTATGTCTCTCTGAACCAGTTAGTCTCGAAGGTGCCACCTTGGTCTGCCTTCAAGATGATAAAGAAAAGGATTAAACAATAGAGGCAAGCAGTATTTGGTCTCTGCAGCAGATAAACATATCAAAGTGTTTCCCAAAAGAAAATAGATTTTCAAATAAATTGAAATTTTGGATGAAAATGTTTCACTTTTTGAAAACATCTGAGTTAAAAATTCAAGTGTCAAAAGTCAAGACATTTCTAGTTCTCTAGACATTGGGTCTTTCAAGGAAAAACTAAAAATGATTAAGTTGATCAAAACAAAAAAGAATGGTGTTTTTAACAATTTTATTCACAAAAACATTTATGGCCCAATCAATAAATTCATGTTTCATCAGGAACAGATAATTCTTGTCATGTAATGAACTCCTAAAACAATGAACACTATGATGTAGCATTGGAATGGCTTGCTCCCTACACTGACATTATGGTACATTGATATTATCTGGAGAACAGTGTGGAGCTAATACTTTAATTGTGTAAGAGCTGTAAATTAATTCAGAGGTTATGTAATGGACATGGGATAAATCTAAATGCCAGATAATTATGACAATATGAATGTCAATATCATAATTCCTTCTTCATTATATCTGTATTTTTCACATCCCTGACAAGCCCTATCAGAAATGTTAACTAACTAATAAACAGTCATCAGATTCTATAGGAACAAGAACCATATATGCCTATGTTAAATAGTAAAGCCTAAAAAGCTATACTATATTACCTCAATAACTCCTGTCTACAGTTGTTTTTTTTCTTGTTGTATGTCTTCACCAAAAATGGAGTGACACTGGTCATATGACAATTTACAACTCTTTTGTCCTCCCAGACAAGTTATTCCTGTGACAGATACGCAAAACTGCAGGGGTAGGTTACCTTTAGGGCAAGATTTTCCAAAATTTTCATATGAATGGCAGTGAAATGAATTCTAGGGTCAGCCACCCTGTGTCTGCCTGCAGGAAGGAGTCAAGACCCTTTAAAGATATATGAATTACAGCAGCTTTCCATTTATGTTGACTGACTGCAGCTTAGAAGTGACAAGACACGCAGGATCTCCTTGTTTAAATCAAGAATTCCTCGTAATCCATTTAAATCTCTCTTGGTTAGAGCTGAAAAGCATTTTTCAACTTAGACATTTTTACTGAAAATGCATATTTGGATTGACTGAAACATTTCTCAAATGTACCAAATCGTTAAATGAAAAGAAACCAACCCTGCGGCTGTTTCATTTCTCAGCTCATTTCAACTTAATTAGAAAAGTGAAAATGAAAGTAAAAATTTTCATTTTTGTGTTCAACAATGTTCAGTTTTACTTATATCACTGGAAAAGTAAATAAAAAGCCATCATCTCAAAATAATTATTTTTCTTGATTTTTCAGTGCTGCCAGTGATTTGAAAAATCATTTATTCTCACAGCACTGCTCTTAACAAATGTGTTCTGAGACCCAAATGGTGTTGTTATAATATAGGTATCCTATTTATATGGATGATATAAAGTCAGAAAGAAACTCTCAGAGTTAATTTAAGCATTTAAGTTACAAGGTGTAATCAACACTACTTCATCTAATGCCAACTAGGCAAAATATAGAAAAAGAGCAATTTGGGATTAGAGTAAGTAACCTGCCCCCTCATCCGCACCTGTCCCCCCCACAAAAATCCTGATAAATAATGATCATACATATGTAGGATCCCAACTTGCCTTCCTTGTGAATTTTAAATAATAGCCACAAAACAGGTCAATGCATGTCTAGGGTTTATTCACAGAGACATCATCTCCTCATTCATAGATTGTAAGGCTGGAAGGGACCTCGGAAGATCATTGGGTCTAACCTGGTGCGCCAAGCAGGAGAGAGACCTGGGGGTCAGGTGACCCCAGCAAGGTGACCTTCCAGTCTCCTCTTGAAGATTTCCAAGGTAGGTGATTGCACCACCTCTAGAGGGAGCTTATTCCACAGTCTGGACACCCTGACTGTGAAGTGTTTCCTAATGTTGAGACTGAATTGATCTTCCGAGAGTTTGTGGCCATTACTCCTGGTTTTCCCCTCGGGTGCCCTGGTGAGCAGTTGCTCAGCAAGCCCTTGATGTACTCCCCTAGTGTAGTGGTAAGCTGTTTACCAGGTCCCCTCTCAGCCTTCTTTTCCTCAAGCTGAAGAGTCCCAGATCCCTCAGGCTTTCCTTGTGTGGCTTGCCTTTTAAGACTCTGATCATACGGGTGGCTCTTCTTTGGACTCTCTCAACCTTGTCCACGTCCTTGTTAATGTGTGGTGCCGAGAACTGGACACAGTACTCCAGTGGTGGTCTCACCAGTGCTGAGTAGAGTGGAAGAATCACCTCCTTGGCTTTGCTGGAGATGCATCGATTGATGCATGCCAGAGTATCATTTGCCCTACTGGTTACAGCATTGCACTACCAGCTCATATTCATACTGTGGTCTGTTATGACCCCCAGGTCCCTTTCATTTGTGGTGCTAGTCTGTTTGGTGCCCCCAAGCCTGTAGGTGTGTTGGGGGTCACCTGTCCTGAGGTGGGGCAATTTACATTTCTCAACACTGAACTTCATCAGGTTCTGATCTGCCCAACATACCAGCCTGTCTAGGTCTGCCTACATCTGTAGCCTACCTTCAAGCATGACCACGCTCCCCCATAGCCTGGTGTCATCCGTGAACTTGGCCAGTACGCTCTTCACCCCCTTCAGTACAGACTTAACACATCTGCTCTACAGCCTTATTGAGATGGTACATAAGAAGCTCTAGACAAGTCTGAAGCAGAAAGATGTCACCAAACTGAAGAAAATTCAGAAAGCAGTGACACACAAGCATTTGACTGACTGATTTTTTTTTTTTTTTTTTTTAGGAAAGATTAAAGATGTGAGCAACAGAAATGAAGTAATTGAAAAGACAAGTGGGGGCCTAAGTATTATTTGATGTAATGCAAAGGGATAAAACTAGGAGCAATGAGATGAACTCAAGGAAAGGAATATTTAAGATACTTAATGTGATACCTTCTGCTAAAGGAAGCTGAGGAAGCTACATGGCTTAGAAAATTAGTATTTCCTCCCTAATGAGACTGTGACAATTGCTGAGAAACAAGTGCTGCCCATTCATGTTTGTTCAGTAGATGCCAAAGCCCAGTGATTAGGCAGTGTGAATGGCTTAGAATGGTCCTGAATGGTGCTGAGAGGCACTTTTAGGACAATTCTGCACTATCCATATTACTTAGTTGCCAGGCTTTGGTGCATTAGAGCAGGACTGAATGGGCAGTGTTTGCTTCTCAGCAGCAGTTGCACGCTAGGTGTGGAGGCAGTTTGGACATGGCCTAAAAATTAGACCAGCAGTGCTCAACCTTTTTGAACTGTGGGCTGGTTCAGTCCATGGGTTGGATCAGGCCGCAAACACTAGGATTGGGCCCTGCATTGCCTTCTTGGTCCTGCATGCCTAGATTGGGCCCCATTCCACCTATGCCTGGCCCATGTGTGCCTGGATTGGCTCTGCCCTGCCTTGTGCACATGTATCAGGCCCTGCACATTAGGATCAGGCCCCATAAAGCCAATCTAGCATGCAGAGCCATGCTACCTGGCCTGCAGGGCTCCCGACTGGTAGAAATTTGGCAGCAGAGTAACAGCACGGCTCCCGCACTATCAAATTTTTGGACTCATGGACTAGGGACAGAAGTTACACATAAACTGGTTTAAGTGATCAGAAATTGGTTTAAA
>NW_017729006.1:26628057-26652787 GCF_001723915.1 Gavialis gangeticus | reverse complement strand
CAGTTTCAAAATGGCTGAAACTGGTTTAAGATAAACCTGGTTGAATGTAGTATCAGATTTAACTGATTTGGGTCAAACTGGTTTATGAAACTTCTGTCCCAGACCCCTTCCTGATTTAAGTTAAATCAGTCCCACAGCACCCCAGAATGCTTTCCAGCCCTGTACTGGGCTATGCTGCCTGCTCCAGCAGGGAAGGGTTGGGAGGGGTTTTGTGCAGGAAGGCAGAGACTGTCCCCCCAGGGAAACCCAGGCTGGGTCTGGGGCCAGGGAGGGGGTGTTAAACCCACATTCCCCTGAGTACAGAACTGACCTACCGCTAAACTTACTGAAACTTACTTCTGGCTATGACTGTGGACTATAAATTCTAGAGGCACCTAGAAACAGGAAAAGGAAGTGATGAGCAACCCTGGAGAGTCCTGCTGCTGTAATTCTGGACTGCAAATCCCAGAGACCTTGGGGGCAGCAGGAAGAGGAAGCAAACTCTCTGTCCATGCTGGCTACAGGCAAGCTCTAGTGTCCCTCTAGCTTCTGGCCAGACCCACTGTAGGTATGTGGCTGTATTTCCTGAATCAAAAGTAAATGTGTGTCCAGTTGTTTCTCAGTTTAATCTCTGCAGTTTAGACTAAATTGCAAAGGCTGAATTGATTCAGCCTCGGGCTTTTTGACTGTCTGTACTTAGCCATGGATATCCTTGTGGGCCAGATGACATGGCTCTGGAGGCCACTGGGAGACAAAGAACCCCAATGCAGAGAAGAGTATTGCAAGTGTTGGGGAGATGACCAAACTAATATAACAGGAGATTTTGACTCCTGGCTTCTATTAATACAACCAATGTGAGGTGTTACAAATTCCTAAATGTTTTGTAATCTTCAGAGGAACATCAACTTTTGCTTACTAGCAGTTTCAGTGAGTGAACACTCTTTTATGTGCTGCTCTTTTAACAATGGAACATTATAGTGCAAATGCTAAAATTATATTCAAGATTTCCATGGATTCCTTTGGAAATAACATACAATGAGGTTTTACCATTTGATGTAATTTTTCCTTTGGAGTCTTGGGGGAAATATGGGGTGGGAAAGGAAGGTAGGTTTGAGGAAAAATGAGTTTGAAAAAACAACAAAGGGAAAATAATACTTGTGTGTAATATTTTCCAATCTTGAATTTCACACATTCCTTTTAAGCTACAGTATATGAAAAAAATGCCCTGATACTTTTTTCCACATGCAATCTTTTGATAAGTCTCAGTATTGGCTTAAAAGAAAAAGAACAAAAAAAGGGCCCATATTAAAGTAATAGCTGAGAATTTTTCTACAGACTTTTAAACAGCCTCTATTATTCTCTAAATACTGTACCTGTTGTTTTTCTTCTGATGCCAGCATCTTTGTCTAAAGTTCTGCTTGCAAATATGAAGGGACACAATTATGCTATTAAGCACAAACATGATGAACTTTTTTGCTATCATATTATATATATTATTGTGTCATAAAACTCAGTCTACACTAAGAGTCATGAGAATCGTCCTCCCCCTGTCCCACACACACCACTTTTCCATAGCAATCAGTGAAGTCATTCCCAACTTACACTGTGTGACTGACGGGATACGAAGACCTTTTGTTTTTAGTTAAACCTTAGAGCCAATATTCATACTGACAATGTTGACAGTCCCGGCACAACTCTGGGTTATTTAGATGTAATGTTCCAGTTAAAGAGTTCTTTACTCCTTGACTGTAGAATGGGCCCAGAATCTGTGAGGTTTTGAGCCCATTCTACAATCTCCTGGGCATCTTCAACTCCCACCATGCCAACTAATAGTTGAAGGAGTTCAATACTTCACAAGATTTGGGGCTTTAACACCCATCCAATGATTAACTGACACAAGAACAGTCAATAAGTCTTGAAATGATGGGAGTAATGTTTTTCAATGCAGTTTAGTTTTTCTCAGAGGCACAGGAAGAGATAAAACCTTAGTAGAGTTAGTATGCAGGAGATAAATATAACTTTTATCATGTTGTGTGATTTTGTGAAAAATAAGCCCAACTGCTATAGATTTACCAAAGTCAGCAGGCTTAGTGCCTATGAATATTTAACAACTTCAGCTACTATGAGATTTCAACAGTAAAAAAGCAGCTTATATTCAAAGATATGTTTCCACCAGAGGTATCAATATATTTACTGTCACAAAAAAATTCTGTTGAACTAAGTTGCAACAAAGTTAATTGTGCCAGAGATCACTGGCTTTTAACTGAGCAGAAAACCAAGAGCACTAAACAAGACCAAACAACTTCATTTTTGGTGGTTATATAATGTAGAGCAGGGATGTCAAACTTACCTCGGGCCACACCCACACCACAGGGCTTCTTGTGGGCCAGATACATGGGACAAACAGCGAGGCCAGTGCTGGAAGTGGTGAGGCAAGTAGCTGTGGGCCAAGCAGAGACAGTGGGAGCAGGAGTGGTGGCAGGCCTAGTGGTTGTATGCAAAGCAACCACAGGGCAAACAGAGTTCTGTTGCCTCACTTGCTAGTTTGCCAGTGAGGTCTGTGTCCAGCAGAGGGGCCCTGGATTCTGTAGCATGCCACACCCCCAAATTCCCTGGCCTGCCAGTAGCTTGATGGGCTTGATCTGGCCCACAAGCTGTATGTTTGACAACCCTAATGTATAGAATCTTATGCATAACAAACGATTTCTGTACCTCGGGCAGCAGTGGCAGCAGTCATTCTTGTGCCCCCTTCAAAATCAGAGACTGGGCCTGATGCTTTGATTCCCAGCCTCTGGTTCCACAACTGTATGGGATTATTTCCTTATTAAGCAGTAATGTGTATTAAGCACTTTAACAGAGCAGGAGACAGTACAAAGATTTTTTGCCAAATGCTACCAGAATGGACCCAAGTGGCAACACAATACTGTACACTGGAAACAGTTTCCAAAACTGCACGGAAAAAAGTGTAAAAAAACTCTTGCAGTGATAGAATATTTCAATCAAACAATAAAGCTGCCATTATTGTCGAATTTTTCTCCTGCAGACTTTTAAAAAGCATAAGCAGTAGGGCTGTTCAAAGCTTCAGTCCCTGATTTGATTTGGCAGAGATTCGGCCGGATTTGGTGACCAAAACTCTGAATCTGAATCAAATCAGAGGGCCCTTTAATCTCTCTGAATCGAATCGGAACCCTCTGAATCAATCTGGAGAGATTCAGAAAGATTCGGAGATTCAGACATAGAGACAGCTTTAAATGTTTTTTCTACATACCTCTAGGTAGCATGGCCTCGTGAACGCTGTGATGCTGGGGTGCATGGAGCGTCCCACAGAGCATGGAGGTTCCCCAGTGTGCTCAGAAGCAGACCCAGAAGTGGACCAGAAGCATGTCTGGTCCACTTCCGGGTCTGCCGGGGAGCATGTGGGGGGTCCTCCCCCCCACCCTTCCCAGCTCAGTAACGTGCCTCCTGGGTCTGGGGGCGGGCACCTGGGGTCTCCCTGCAGCCAATCGCTGAGCTCGGGGAGGTGTGTGGGGGGGAGGGAAGGCAGTGTGCTCCCAGCAGAAGACCGGAAGTACTTCCAGTCCACTTCTGGGTTCACCGCCGAGCACATGGAGGGCCCCCCACACCTCTGTGGGACGCTCCATGAGTCCCAAAATCACAGCATTCAGGAGCCACGCTGCTACTTCAAGGTATGTAGAAAAAACTTTTAAAGCTGTGTCTATGCCCTAAATAGCTGATTCTCTGAATTGGCACCGGATCTTCAGGTTCGGATTTGGCTGAATTGAATCAGGGACAGTGATCCCAATCAACAAATCAAATCACTGTCCCTGATTCAGGCTGAATCCAAATCGAATAGGGCCTGCTTCACACCCCCCTGATAAGCAGCATAAAATGACTAAATAACATGGAAAGTCACATCATAGTTAAAATGTCTTGACACGTGGTGAAGTAGAGAATATAATCTTGATGCTTAATTCAGGTTTGAACACTGCAGACTTACCCACATGGCTTAGTTTAGGCACATGAGTAGTTCCATTGCCTTTAAAGAGGCCAATGAGAGTCCTCACATACCTAAAAGTAATCATGTGGTGAAAATGTTTGCAGGATTGGAGCCCTATTTTGTTACTACTTTTTAAAAGAACACTTAACTCATTTCCTCCTGTTAGTCTGATATCAAAAATGTCTTTCCTGAAGCATGATGGAAAAGAGCACCCCTTCCTGGCACTTGCTCCTTGAGGTCATAAACATAGGGCTCAATACTGCAAGATTCTTCATGAGGAAGGTAGCCAGCCTTCATGAGGAATGTATGTGTGCAGAACCCTGTGATGTCAACGAAGGTCTGCATAGGTTCATGACTCTGCCTTGCAGCTCAGTTTCACTTGTGTGAGTAGGGAATCCCTCTACCATTATTCTTGATAACTGAAGGTCCTAATTCAGGAAAGTATCCCTAAGCAGGACAGCACCTTAGTGAAGGTCCAGCTGAAGTCAATGGGGCTTAAGTACATGGTACATGCTCAACAGAGGCCCCATTGACTTCAGTTGAGCACATGCTCAAGTATTATTGTTAGTGAGCATATGTTCAAAACTATCGTTAAGTGCTTTGCTGAATCAGGGCCTAGACTTCTGGAACTCTACACACAGCCTTCTGGCCCCAAATTTAGATTTGGTACAATAAAGCTTTTGGAAAATCTTTATGACTTGGCAATGCTTTTGTGCCTTTTCCCTAATTAAATTAAAAAGTTAACCACTGGAATGCTAACTTTTAGTGATGGAAACCTTCACACACTAGCACCTGAGAGTCCAAACGTTTGACCACATAGGAACAAAGTATCTAACTAGTTGAGATTTACTGTTCAAGCTGGATGAAATGCAAACAGTATATAATGTGACAAAAAAGTAACTTGTTTTTTTTTGTAACTTTAATTTTGACACATCAGTTAACACATAAGGTACAGAAATTTTTGGGGTTAAAAAAAAATCACCTCTGACAGCAATAATCACATAAGAAATACCCATGACATTAAGTTAAACACAATATAATTTTGTTTAAAAACTGGCTTTCTCTGGGAACCAATGTTTTCATGTCTTTAAATTGTTCTCAGAGGAATCTCTGCTTTTACTCATGCCATTTCAAGTCTCTCGCTGCAGGAGATTTTCACATCAAAGTTCACACAGAACTCTAAGAACTCCACTGGAGCCTCTCAAGGTGATAGTTTAAGAAAAATGTAAATAGAGCTATGTTATTGAGACAGTGTGCTACAGCAAAAATGAAACACAAATACTGTAGATGAAAATTTATCAAAATCTAGATAGAAGGTAGTCCTAATAGGCTCAGCCATAATCTATCTCGATCACTGTTTGGAAATGGGCTAGCTGCTATGCTACTCTTTCCTCCCAAAGTGGTTGCAGTTATGAGGTGTTGTTTCTGTACCATGTAATCTATTTGGAGGAAAGGCAATATATATGAAACAGTATAAAGGAGAAGTTGTGAAAGCCAACTGATAGAATATTTTAGCCTTTTTAATCTTAATCTTGAGCAGCTGTTCTAATGGTATTCCAATGACTCATGAAGTAGGAGAAGGAAATCATAGGTTTGGCAACAAAATTGTACATATTAAATTTAATCTTTAAATATAATGTTCAAAGACCCACATATACGCATTTTTATTTAGTACCTTCTGTTCCCTTCTCCTATCCAGCAACAGAGCACTGAGGTCCATTAGAGATAGGTCTAGCTACTGGTACTCATTTAATGGGGCACTAAAGAACACTGCACTAAAACAGCTGGTGTGGCAGGCTGGCTGAGGGGCACAGAGCCTGTCCGTGGGCGGGACTGCACCCCAGGCACCAAGATCAGGCCCCATGCTACCTCCCTTGGGCCCTGTGGTGGTTCCCTGGGGCTCCTTGCTGCCTCCCTAGGGCTCTGAGCCCCCTCCCTCAGCTCCATGCCACCTGTGCTCCCTCCCTGGAGGTCCATGCCACCCATACTGGCTCCTTCAGCTCTGTGTCCCCTCCCTTGGCTCTGAGCTGCTTCCCTGGGGCTCCACACTGCCTCCCTGGGGTCCTGTACCACCCGATCTGGGCCATGGGCTGCACGTGCTTGGCTCTGTGACATAGGATCAGGCCCTTCGGCACCTCCAGCTGGCCCTTGTGTGTCCCTATTGGGCCCCAAGCCATGTCTGTGCACTAATTTGGCACTTGGAGCTCCCCATGGGTCTGAAAATTTAGCACGAGGGGAAGGACAATTGCTGCCACTGCTCTCCCACTGCCAAATGTTCAGACCCCTAGGCAGACCTGTGGGTTGGATGGTATGGCTCCAAGGACTGGGGGCTGAGCACATCTACTCTACAAGATCGATGAGAATTCTCCCAAGTATGAGAGAATAGTCTGATAATCTACAGCCAACGCACCCACAGTTACCTTGCCTCCCACCAAAACAGAAATGATGAAACAGGTCATGAGAGTGTGGCTAGGATGGGCTCCTAGTTCTGGCTCTCTGGTGGCCAGTCTGGAAGCAACAAGCCTGTAAGTCTTAGGCAGGCAATTATTTCAGATGGAGGGCCACTTACTGAGTTTTGGCAAGCTATCAAGGGCCGCGTGACAGCAGCCAGGGGCAAATAAATATTTCTAAATTTTTTAGGGGCCCCTCAGGCCAGATAGAATGGCCTGGTGGGCTGCATCCAACCCATGGGTTGCATTTTGCACACCCTTGCTGTAAGTGCTGGTTACCCTGGAGCTACAGACTCGGCAAGCACTGATGTCCCTGGAGCTGAGGCAGTCCACTCTATGGGACTACCCATGTTTTCTATACAATATTTATTGCTTACTGGTTTATTATTATGAATACTAGTGAACTGCTCGTCAAGAATGCCAAGGGAGTGGGGCAGGCAGGGTTGGAGAGCTGCGTGCCACCACCCTGTGCCACTGCTGCCTCCCAGGAGTGGGGGAAGCTTGCACGCAGCAGTTGCCACCGCCAGCCCACACTGCCGCTGCTCTGCAACCATTCGCGCTTCACCCTCTCCCCCCACAACTCCACGTCCAGCCCCGTGACACCCCCTTACCCGCCTCCTGTGCCTGTCTCTGCGGAGCACTCTGATTGGTTGTTTCAGTAAACATTGCGATTGGCTACCAAGACAACCAATCAGAGTGCTCCAAGATCGTTACAGACAGACACACAGACAGCTGGACTAAGCCCTTTATACACACACACACACACACACACACACACGTAAATATTATGATTAGTATGTAAATTATTTTAATTCTAATTTAATGTTTTGTTTAGTTTCAACTTCTGTGGCCTTTCATTTGTGCCACAGTAAAGGATTTGATAACCATGATAAATTAATTTAACAAGCAGAAGCAACCACCAGCAAAGAAAATACTAATTACAGCATCAAAACCATATATAGATAAAAACTTGCAAATAAGTTAATACACCATGTACCTATCTAGCAGCTGGGAAGAGATGAGCTGCTCTGATTACCAAGCTTCTGGTTTAAATGACAAGGGAGTGGTGGCAGAGTGTCAAGTACTGCTTGATGGGTACAATAGGAAAGGAGTCCATGCTTGTAAAACTGAACTGGCCCTCTATTAAGATAACTATAGAGGTGCTGTGACTGTAGCTAACATTCTAAAATAACATTTTCTGGTGTTTTGTTCAATAATTGTGTTTCTTTCTTCAAATTCCATGCATGCTGCTGAACACAGCATTCTCAATTAAAAGGCCTCTCCATGCATTGGTTTTGGGAAATCATTTCTCTCCACTGAAAACGGACAAAGTGCTTGTTAGGGCACACTGCAAGGTTTGACTGTTTTCCCAGGTTTTTTGAGAAAGGGCAAAACAGGAAGGAAGTTGGATGGAAGAACTGATCTTTGGAGAGATCCTTCTTGTGCTACTCTGATCCCCTCAGTTGTAAATTAGTATATGGCATCTATGCCCTTGGATAGGTATCTTTTGTTAATGTCAATGAATAATTTGATTGGGTAATGAAAATAATAAGAGTCTCTGTCTTATCTGCCTTACAGGGGTGTTTTCATCTGTCCACACCTCAGCCACAGAGCAAGTTTTCCAAACTGTTTGCAAGGATAATTTGCATTAGTCAAGGAGTCTTCAAATCACAACATGAACTGCTACTGGCTTCAGGGTATGAGCAGAAAGTGGCCTACAAGGCTCAATGGAATATGAGTCAACTGAAGTCATGAGTCAACACCAGCCTGTAGCTGACTGACTGTGCCTCACCAGTAGGTGTTACTTCAGCCATTAATACATATTGCTGTATGGATGAAGGGATAGGCATGTCTGCCAAAATACATAAAAAAAATCCAAACCAAACTATGATCTGCCAGATCCTGAAAATATCATATAACACCCTGTTCTGTATCTGCAATGGCATCCAAAGCAATGTTTAAGAGAGCTGACCACAACCACACCTATCTGTATGTCTGCAACAGAGCCTGGAGCTTTTTTCATTGACGGCCACTCCACTTAATCATGCAAAGCAATCCTTGGCATATTGAATGCTATGATTTAACACAGTAATAACAATAACTCAGACCATGGCTTAAACTGTTCACAGGACATCCATAACTGTTTATTACCCTTGGCTTCTGGTTTACTAGATATTTTCAACACTACTAGTATTGAAGTTCCTGGCAGGTCTGGAAAGGCCAAGACTATATCAAAAGAAAGCCTTACTTCTTGCATGCCTGGGAACTTGATAAATATGCTAAAACCTAAACTGTACTAATTTACCTTTCCCTCCGCCTGAAGTCAACTGAAGTTTAGAGAATTCAGCACCTCTCCAGAGGTACATTATGCATTGTACCCCAGTATGTTGTAACATAAAAACCAAAACCTGAGTGTCATGCAGGACTCACAGGAGAGGCCATGGTGGGTAAAATTAAACAGGTCCACCTCAACCTGTGAGCACTATAATTTTATCCTTATTACAGTCCAGTGTCTGAAACAGCAGTTGCTGCAATGTTGCACAAGTTAGATGTTACATGTTTGGATCCATGATCTTTAACTTCTTGTCTCCAAAACTGACCTGTGTGCTAATATATTGTAATCAGGGATGTCAAACTCATATGGGCCCCACATATGAGTTGGGGCTGGTCCATGAGCTGGATCCAGCCTATGGAGGACTCACCCCTCTGCATGCAACACCCTCTCTTGGCTGGTCTGGGATCCACACTGCATGCTGGGGTGGGCACTGCATGTAGTGCAGTCTTGGATTGATATGGGACAAGGTGCCACATGAAGCACACATCCCAGAGCAGGCACTGTGGGTCCTGGATCTAACATGCAGGAATGATGGGGAGGGGTTGCAGAATGGGGGGGTTCATGTGGCACAGATCCCAGACTGGCTAGTTGAGGGGGAAGGGGGAGGCACACTGGCATGGAACATGGATCTGAGAGCAGCCAGGGTGCTCATTGCATGCAATGCACATCCCAAGCTCTATGTCTGAGGCTGGTCTAGTATGCATTGCATGTGGCATATGGGTCAACTCAGACTCAGGGGCAGCACTAAGGGCCAGATGACAGGGCTCCATAGTCTGGTACTGGCCCATAAGACATATTTTACACCCTTGTTCTAAATAGTCACAGAGCTCCTTTCAGAGTATAAGGGACCAGGGCATAGGCAGTCTGGCCTAATGGAAAAGTAGGGCCTGGGGCTGCGTCAAAGGGCAGGAGCCATATACCAAAGCTTCTTGGCATGGGAGGCCTTGAGATGGCTCTTAGCATGATGGGTGAATTTTTAATGGCATGAAGATGAATCCAGATGAGAAATAATAATGAACAGCTGGATAGCGTATTTAGGGCTGCCTGTACTTTATTAATCATTTACTAAGATTCTACAAAGAAAAGGGAATTTAATTTGATATATGCCATTGTCAGTATACAGAACGATACCAAGAAAATCTCAAACAGAGAACAATGATATGGAGGGAAAAAGTGAAATATTTCAACATTTATTTAATCAAAAAGTTTCTCCATTTAATAATTCTCTTCACTAACATTTTCTCTCTGATTTTTTGTAATATTTGATGAAAACTAAGCAATGTTTTCTCTACACCAATCCAGTAGGTTAAAAAGCAACGTCATTTAGTGTTTTATCTATACATAATCTGAAGCAATAGCACTTCTGTTTGAGACATCTGTACTGTAAATGCAATACTTATGAAAGCATTGAGATTGAAAGCAGGTGGGGCATAGTACAAGAGCTTCTCATCTGTTCTATCCATACACTTCAGTTCAGTCAAAAATAATAAAGCCTTTATGCTTACTCAGTCCTGTACTTGTCTTAAAGTTAGGCCACCAAATTGTGCCAAATTATGTGTTGTCCAACTTGGACTGAACTGAGAACACTAAGCTCATTTTCCTACTTAGCTGTGCTGTATTTATATGATTTCTACATTACAAACAGGCATTATGTCTTGAGAAACAAACTGATTTTTTTAAATAAGAGAACTGTTTCCAATTTTTATTTTAATTTTGGTTGAAATGAATATTACACATGAAGATAAAAACTTAAAGAACACTATGATTTATAAATTCAAATACAATCATATGTTATTATGTAAATAATATATATGTTTACAGTTAATGGTTATTGTCTATTTTTATTGCTACATTTGGAAACCATCAATTTTTTAAAGCTATAAACATAAGAGACTATCTACTTTATTACTCATTAAACAACTTTGCCAACCAAATTTTTAATGCATTTATTAAGAATAATTTAGAATCAAGCAAAAGCTAACAGAGGCAATTTAATGAATTGTATCAGATTAAAAAATGGCTAGAGATGACTAAGCTCATTAAAAGGCAAATTAACCAGACTTGCATGTACAATTAAACCAAACCTTTTAGTGGGAATGAAAAAATCCAATTTTTTTTTCATTTTTTATTTTTTCCCCATTATTTATTTTCACACGTATCTTGGATTCTGGATTTCAGCTGGTATCAGAGGTAAAAATTTGGTCACTTGGTCAGAAAGGGTGTTTTTCTGACATTCTGCCCTACCAGGAAGCAGAACCTGTACAAAAAAATAATTTAAAAAAACTGTTTTTGTAAAATTTATTGCCAAATTTTGAAGTTAGAATAATACATTCAAATGTTTAGTAAGTAGAAACAGACACATTTCTTTCTATCCAGAAATGTACTCTGAACTATATAGGAAGTAGTGATTTTCAACTTTGAGATGGAGTTGTTCAGAAAAAAGGAAAATGCATTCAACCCCTGGGAACCATAGACATTTTGAACTTAAATATAAAGTCAAAATACTTAAAATTTTAGCAAAATAAAAACTTCAGTTTCAAATTGGAAACGTCAAAACAAAAAATAGACATGATCTGATATGACACAATATGACATTTTGAAATTAAATTTTGTGTTTTGATCCTTCCAGCTGCAAATGTACAAATATTAAGTAAATTGAGTTCCTATGGAAAATCAACAAAGCTGCATTTTCCAATGGGAAAGATTAATAAAACTATGTTTTCTAATGGGAAAATCCTCTATTTGAAAAAATTCAACCTACTAGTTAGGGGTTTGGATTAAAAATTTTAAAAACATGATATATTCCAATAGTTAATTTTATAAAATGTTACCAGTTAAAAAGAAACACTCTGAGGAAAATGTTTAAAATATTTTAAAATGGAAAATACTTTACCTTTGAATCTCTGGATAGTCTTTCAAAGAAAGTAGCTAAAAGCCTCCTTGTTTCAAGAGACAATATAAAATACTAAATATACACTCTAGAGCTAGGGACATCAGCTACACAATAGCCTCTCTCCCTTAGTTCAAACTCTTCTAAAACAGCTTACCAGTTGACCTGTTGATTAGCTAGCATACCACATGCCTAGGGTCCATGGGGCTGGGGTCTGTGCTATGGGAAATGGGAGGGAGGGAGTGGGGGATCCCTGCTTCAGCAGGAGCAGCAGCGGGGGGGGGGAGGTGATAACACAGGGGATGCCAGGCAGACCCTGCTGTACCTGCAGTCCCTGCCAGAGCTCCATCCAGGGAGCAGAGGGGAGGGGCCAGCTCTGATGTTGAGTAGAGCACTGCATCCAGCCCAGAGAGCATGCCGGGATGCTAGGGGTGTTTGGTTTAATCTTAAACCAGCAAGGGATCTGGGACAGATATTGTATAAACCAGTTTGAGCCAAATCAGTTGAGTCTGATACTACATTCAACCAGGTTTATCTCAAACTGGTTTCAGCCATTTTCAAACTGGTTTATGTGCGTTGAACATCTGTCCTATTACAGCAGAGGTCACCAACCAGTTGATTTTGATTGACTGATCTATTGTGGAGCCTCTGACAGTTAATCTCAATCTGGCAGAGGCTCCACGATCAGGAACAGCAGGATGCACGTGGCTGGGCTGAGCCACACCCCCTGCTGCCCGGGTTGGGCTGGAAGCATGGGGTCAGAACCTGGGCAGCCTGTCCAGGAGGCAGGGGGGCAGGGGCTGGGTGGAAGGTGGGGTCAGGGTGGTAGAGGCAGGGATGGGGCCAGGGAGCAGGGTGGGGGTGGTATATCCTGGGGTGTCCTTTACTTACAAGAAGTGATCGTTACCATAAAAAGAAGGTTGAAGACCACTATGTTACCGGTTTAAACCAGTTTCGGATCACTTAAACTGCTTTATGTGTAATGTCTGTCCCTAGACCAGTAGCAAGATTTTATACAATGTGTCTAACAATTGTATAAGAACCCCTAATGCGTAAGGGGATCTAAGGTGGCTCTGAGCCAACTCTGAACTCTTGTAATCTTAGAGAGCTCTAGGAGCTGGAGAAGACACTTGAGGAGACCTAAACCATAACAGCCATCCTGAGTTGCCCATGTGCCTACAGCAATGATTTTCAACCAGGGTGTCATGACACCCTGAGGTGCCTTGAAATCTTTTCAAGTGTGCTGTGGGGTGCCACACAATGTTAGAGCTCTTTGGTGTGCATACATGATTCCCAAAATAAACCCAGAGATATCAAACAGGATCCCACAGTTAGAAACATTCTGACTGTTGTGGTCTTTCTAAATTCTTTACAACAGAAGAACTGCTCTACTATTTTTCTGTAGTCAAACAAATGAGTGAAAACAAAGTGCATTTTCTGATGGGTGCCTTGATTCTAATGAGTGTGAGAACAACTAGCCTAGAGTCTTTGAAACACTGTCCACTGTGGCCTGGCCCTCAACACTGCCCTCTTGTCAACAGCCGCAAAGCCAGACTTTATGAGGGAACCTTTGGGAGTCCAATTTACAGCTGTCTTTAACTGGAAGAAATCCTCCTTAGCCAAAACCAGGTCTTTTAGGGTCTCTCTTGCTTCAGCCCTTTTATGTGGTATAAAGGGAGTGGGCTGACAAAGATGAACTCACACTAGGAGGACAAAATTTCACTGACAGCACAGAGATGGGCTAGGACCAATTTTCCAGGAGCAAATGTGGCTGGAAGAGGGAATGGAATAAGATGCAGTAAGTCTGACATTTCCAATCTGGGTGCATATATTTATGTGCCTAATTTACAAGGAAGTACAATAAGGTCCTACTGTTTTTAACAGTGGAGGAGCAGACGCTAATAAATAATTGAAAAAGACACATGGGCTTGATTCTCTCATGCCCAGGATTCTGTTCAGCACAAGAAAGAGAGGTAGGCTGCTTGATTCGGAGGGCTGGCATTGGGCTCAAAACACCAAAAGCTGCCATCTCATCATTCTAAATTGCACCTTCAAAGCAGGATCCTTAATGGACCAATGTGAGAAACCCACACACGTGCAGATCTGGCAAAGTTACATCCAACAAAGTTCCCTATTGCCAAAGAAAGCTTCTCTTGGGAATCTCTGGCCAATGGCAGAGAAGTAGAGAAATGGCTAATCTCATTAGATAATCTTGCTGCATATGTTTTGAAGAAATAAATATAGTAATAGACCTGAACAGACTTCTATTATTTTAAAGCAATATTGTGTATTATTGACACCCACTTTTACAACAAAACTTAGTAAACAGCTAAATTATGAAATGGGAAACTTTCATCAGGATAGCATGATAACACATGTCACTATTCCCCCTATTTCTACAAATTTTAAAACTGGATGTCTGGATTATGGTCATCTCCTACATAACCCAGAACATAGAATCCCACCCAGTAATACTTGCATCAAATCTATAACTTCTGACTGAGCTAGAAATTACCCATTAAAAAGACATTCAAACCTGATTTCTTTCATGTCTGTACATTATTTATAGATATAATTTTTTCTAGCTTCAGCTGCCAGCCATGTACATATGCTGTGTATTAGTTCTAATAACTACTGTGTTTTTGCTCATATCGATTTTATATGGATATGAAGCAAATATAAGAGAAAGTCAAAGGGAATTAAAATATGTTTGAACTAGATATAATATAGAACACTTAATTCAATGTCTACCATCACTTTTTCAAGCTTGCAATTCCAAATCTAACATGCACTGTCTACTGAAACTGCCATTGTAATGAGTGTGTTCAACTTGTCAGTACTAGAAGGATTACGTCTAGATAAAGTATGTATGCGAGCAAAATTATGTCCAACATGGATCCAGTTTCCTCATTTGCCAGCAAGCGCTGATGGATCCAAGAAGATAAGTGATGACACCAGCTGAGCTCGCTGCATGTTCCTGCAGTGAAATTTTAGTTCCAAAGTACAACAATGACTATGCACGGCCTATTTTTTTTAAGTATGTCTAAAGGCAAACTGATCTTATCCATGCAGACTCTTGGATGATTTGATTTGTTTCTTGCCAGGCACTTTCTGATAAAAAAAACCCCAGTATTCCCCTTACACAGGGTACTTCTCTCAGTCTTCACATAAGCAAAAGCAGTCAGGGAATTCTGATCAGCCTTGTAACTTGCAGCAGGCCTGTGCAAGACTGAGAATTTTGTCTCTTTAAAGAATTGCATCTTGAATCTGAAGGTCTCATATAGAGAGCCTCCCTCCTTTCCCTCCCCCTGCTCCCAATAAGGATGGGGGTTTTCCTTAGGGGAAGGACATCCAAAGACAGTTCCTGAACTGTGCATGGTTTTAAACTACAGTAGAACAGTAGGAACATGATAAAATATGATTATTTTTGAGACAAAATCTTGTTAGTTTTTTGTTCAGTGTGTTGAGAGTTAAAGAATAATGGAGATCAAAGAAGGAAAATTAACCCAAAACAGTTTTGAGTTCTCTGATGAAAGCTTTGAGATTTTTACATTGCTTCCCATATCTGGGTGGCCATTCTAGGGATAAAGGCAGTGTGAGGAGACAAAGCTGCTGTGAGGGAGGCAAGGGAAATTCAATATGCAGAATCTGAGGTACAACCACCTTGTTTAAATTTACAGTATTCATTCAAAGGAAAAAAAAAAAAGGAGGCCTGACTAGGTTTTCTCACTAGAGGCATCAAGCCAGTTCTGATAGCTAGTCTGCTAAAGGAACTATCACTACACCCAAACCAGCAGCTTCAGAATTTAGTCATCCCCTGATGGTGGGACCAGTTCATCCGATCATTCTTTGTTGGCTCAAAATCAGCAGACTACTGTTGACTTGTTCCTAACCACTTCCTGACTTTAGTTGGGCAATTTAGTCTTACAACACCTGTTTTGTATTTGATTTACAAAAATAATAATAAGCAACCTTCCTCGGAGGGCCAACTATTGCATAGTATGCAGACTTTGTGACCAGAAAAAACTAAGAATAGATACAATATATCCTCTGATACTTAAGTCATAGGTCAAAGTGGTTACCAGCTAAGCCGATATTTCTGTTTTAAAGCACTGGATGAATTCTCTCAAACAATGAGGAGGATTTATTCCATCATTGAAATAGGAAACTGAATTAAAAGACGGCTGTGTAAACAAAGTGAAAGTTTGTTCAAAACCAGCGACTCAAATGCCAGTTATTTGTGGAATATCAAGAAAATTGAACTGGAAAGAGGTTTGGGGTATTTTTTCCCCTTAGGTTTGCATATATAATTGTCTGCTCCTGTCCTTTTGTGTAAATATATGCAAAATACCCAAGGGCCTGAGATGTGAAGTTCTGATGGTCAAAGAGATCACCCAGATCCAGTCTGTGGAGGGCTCCTGGAGGGGCAGGAAATTTGAGGCTGGCTGCTGAATCTCCTGGTACAGAGCAACAGCTGCAGGAACCCTTGTACTACCAGTTGCTCACCCACAGTTGCCATCATATCCAGATACAGTCATGATGTTCCTCAACAGTCAGATCTTCTATGATGCGGCCCACAAGGACCTCTACACTTCAAATCCAGCCCAAGGGGCCACCTGAGTTTGACACACATTCTGTGAACAATCTAGTTAATTTTAGGATGCATCCTTGATGAGCCTTAAGTTTAATCACAAGGCAGACTCCATGTGCCTTTTAAAAATTACTTGGCAGGTACACTTGCTAAATAATATCACATAACAAATGAGGAAACTTGAGAGCTGATATTTTCAGAGAGGCTCAAGAAAATTAAATACCTGAATCCTAATTGGAATTTAGGCAGTGCCCCTTCTCCCCACGTTCCTTTAAAAATCCAAGCCTCTGTGCTCAGTTAACATGGTGATGGGAATTGTGTAAGAACCTGACTAGAACAGAATACGTGGCTGCCTATGGTTCGGCTACAGAATACATAGATAGGAATCTAAATGTTTGTGGTCCAGTTTTCAAAAGCACATCTATAGCTTTCATGGTGTTGAATCAGATTCAGAGCATGCAGAGCTAGAGCTACTCCTCCCCTGATGCTGCATAACAGGTACGCTCCCCTCATCATGCATGAGAAGACTCCAACAGAGACACCAGAAGAGTAGGTAAGTACTCAGGATGCAAGTATTCCCACCCCTAGAAGGGAACGCCAGGTGGTGGTGGTAGGGGGCTCTCTCCTGAGGGGCACGGAGGGGCCTACCAGCTGTTGAGACCCCTTGGCCCAAGAGGTCTGCTGCCTTCCTGAGGCCTGCATCTGGGACATTGTGGAGAGGATCCCCAAGCTCGTCTGTCCCACTGACTACTACCCCACGATCCTCATCCATGTGAGCATGAATGACACAGCCAGCGGTAATTCGGACCAGGTCATGAGTGACTACAGGGCTCTGGGGACTCAAGTAGTTTTTTCTTCCATACTCCCTGTTGCAGGCCATGAACCCAAGAGGGAAGGCTGTGTGGAAGAAGTGAACAGGTACCTCCAACAGTGGTACTATCGTGAGGGCTTTGGTTTCTTCAACACAGCACACACTTTACGGAGAGACGACTCCTGGGACGAGACAGCATCCACTTCAGGTGGAGAGGTAAGTCCCTAGTCTCAGCCAGGATGGCTGATCTACTGGACAGGGCTTTAAACTGATTTTGCTGGGGGATGGGGAAACTCCAAGGGAAGCATGCCTGGGGACCAGCACATAGGAAAGCTCCCACGTGGAGGACACTAAGATAACTATTTTTGAAAATGTTAATGAATGGTTCTCCCACAGTGTCTTAGGAAATTGAGGGTGTCAGTTGGGGGCTTCAGCTGCCTGTACACCAATGCCAGGAGCATGGGGAAGAAGCAGGAGGAGCTAGACCTCCTGCCCTCTTGTGGGCAGTAGGACCAGGTAGGGATCACGGAGACATGGTAGGACTCCTCACGTGATTGGAACATAGCCATAGAGGGCTACATACTGCACAGAAGGGACTGAGCAGAGAGAAAAGGCCTAGGGGTAGCTCTCTATGGGAGGGAGCAGTACACCTCTCTGGAGACATCCAGGTTGGGGAACTCCCCTCTTGTCAGCACGGAGGTGGAAAAGGATCTGGGAGTCATTATTGACTCCAGGATGAACATGAGTCGGCAATGTGGGGAAGCGGCTAGGAAGGCCAACTGCACCTTGTCGTGCATCCATAGATGCATCTCGAGCAGGTCCAAGGAGGTGATCCTCCCCCTCTATGCGGCACTGGTCAGGCCGCAGCTGGAGTACTGCGTCCAGTTCTGGGCGCTGCACTTTAAGAGGGATGTGGACAGCATCGAGAGGGTCCAGAGGAGGGCCACTTGTATGATCAAGGGACAGAAGGGTAGGTCCTATGAGGAAAGGTTGCGGGACCTGAACCTGTTCAGCCTTCAAAAGAGAAGGCTGAGGGGGGATCTTGTGGCCTGTTATAAACTGGTTAGGGGGGATCAGCAGGCGCTGGGGGAGTCCCTGTTCCCCCGAGCGCCGCAAGGAGTGACCAGGAACAATGGTCACAAGCTGGCGGAGGGAAGGTTTAAGTTGGACATCAGGAGGCGCTACTTCACAGTCAGGGCGGCTAGAGTCTGGAACCAGCTTCCAAGTGAGGTGGTGCAGGCTCCCACCCTGGGGGTTTTTAAGAGGAGGTTGGATGACCACCTTACTGGGGTCATTTGACCCCAGTGCTCTTCCTGCCATGGCAGGGGGTCGGACTAGATGATCTGCTCAGGTCCCTTCCAACCCTAGAAACTATGAAACTATGAGACTGACATTGTCTCCAAAGATAAGCAGCTTGAAACCCTCTGGATCAAGCTTGGGCAGGAGGGGGTGGCAGGCTGGGGCAAGGTGAGAGAGACCTAGGCCACTGAGCCAAGGGGAGGATCTTGATATGGAGTTCTCTTGAGAACTGACAGATGCCGCACGTGCAAGGAACTTGGTTGTCATGGGCGACTTCAGTTACCCAGATATAGATTGGGAGAAACACTCATCTAGGTCAGATCGGTCATGCAGCTTCTCAACTGTAATCAAGGAGCTCTTTCTGACTCAGGAAGTGAAAGGGCCAACCAGAGATACCATTCTCCTAGACTTGGTCTTGGCCAAAGGAGATAATGTGGTGTGTGGCTTGAACATTGAGGGTAGCCTGGGCAACAGTGAACATGAGCTCATTAGGTTCACTGTCCACCACACGGTTGACAAATCAACCAGCAGGATTGAAGTCCTGGACTTCAAAAATGCTGACTTCAACAGGCTCAGGGCATTAGTAGGGGAGGCGATGCAGGACAGGGACACAAGGTGAATGGGGTGCACGAAAAGTGGTCATTCCTCAAGGACATGATCCTTGAAGCACAAAAATAAAGTGTTCCCATGAAGACAAAGGTAGCAGAAGGGTTGGCAAGCCCTCCTGGCTCAATAGGGACATTGCGGTCCTCTTGAAAAAGAAAAAAGAGGCATACACACAGTGGAAGCTAGGGACAGTCCTCAAGGAAAACTATACAACAGCAGTCCACACTTGTAGGGAAATGATTAGGAAAGCTAAGGTGGCGACTGAGTTGAAGTTAGCCAAGGGAGTCAAAGACAATAAGAAGTCCTTCTTTAGGTACATAGGGAGCAGAAGGAAAACAAATGGAAGTGTGGAATCCCTGCTTAACACCTCGGGACAGCTGGTAATGGACACTCAGGAAAAAACTGAACTCTTGAATGCCCACTGTACTTCAGTATTTCACTGGATCAAGGGGAAAAACAAGCAAGATAAGGATCACAGGGGGCACTGTGGGAATGATAGCCTTCCCACTGTGGATGCTGAGTTGGTGCAAAACCAACTAGAAAAGCTAGAAATTTATAAGTCAGCAGGACCAGATGGACTTCACCTGAGAATGCTGATGGAGCTGGCTGAGGTCACTGTGAAACTCCTGGCAAAACTCTTTCAGAAATCATGGCACACAGGGGAGATCCCTGAGGAATGGAAGAGGGCAACATTGTGCCCATCTTCAAGAAGAGGAAGAAGGAGGACCCGGGCAACTATAGGCCAATCAGCCTAACCTCCATTCCAGGGAAAATCCTGGAAAAACTCATTAAAAGAATCTATGTGCGATACGCTTGTTGAGGGTAAGATTCTGAACGACAGCCATGGCTTCGTCGTGGGTAGCTTGTGTCTTACCAATCTCATCTCCTTCTACAAACAGGTCTCTCGCCACCTGGGCATGGAAGAGAAGGTCGACATTATATATGTATACTTCCAAAAGGCTTTTGATCTAGTATCCCATGATATCCTTGTGGAAAAATTGGAATATTGTGGGCTTAACTGCTCAACAGTTCAGTGGGTAGAAAACTGGCTGCATGGTAGATAGAGTTCTCATGAACAGATCAGTGTTGTGATGGTGAGGAGTGGCCAGTGATATTCCTCAGGGGTCCATGCTTGGACTGGTGCTTTTCAACATCTTTATCAATGATTTGGACATGGGGGTGAAAAGCTCGCTGGCCAAGTTTGCGGACAACACCAGGTTATGGGGGAGTATGGCCATGCCAGAAAATAGGATGCAGATACAGGCAGACCTGGACAGGTTGGAGAGCTGGACGATCCAGAACCAGATGAAATTCAACACTCAGAAGTGTAAGGTGCTCCATCTGGGGGCAAACAATCCCCAACATACCTACAGGCTCGGTGGCAACAATTTAACTTGCACCACGGCTGAAAGGGACCCAGGGGTAGTGCTTGACTATCTCATGAACATGAACCGGCAGTATGATGCTGTGGCCAGCAGGGCAAACAACATGCTAGAATGCATTAACTGTTGCATCTCATGCAAAACTAAGGAAGTGATACTCCTGCTGTACTCCACATGGGTGATACTGCAGCTGGAGTACTGCGTCCAGTTCTGGGCACCGCACTTCAACACGGACATGGAAAAAGTTGAGAGGGTCCAGAGAAGAGCCACCTATATGATCAGGGACTTGCAAGACAAGCCATACGAAGAGAGGCTGAGGGACTTGGGCCTCTTCAGCCTACAGCAGAGAAGGCTGAGAGGGGACTTGGTAGCAGGTTACCGCTACATCAGGGGAGTACATCAAGAACTTGGTGAACAGCTGTTCACCAGGGCACCGCTGGGGAATACCAGGAGCAATGGATACAGACTCCTGGAAAGCCGCTTCAGGCTCAATTTCAGGAAAAACTCCTTTATAGTCAGGGTGTCCAGACGGTGGAATAAATTCCCTCCAGTGGTGGTGCAGTCACCTACCCTGGACATGTTCAAAAGGAGACTGGACAGTCACCTTGCTGGGGTCACTTGACCCCAGTTGTCTTTTCCTGCCTAATGCAGGGGGACTGGACCCAATGATCTACAAGGTCCCTTCCAGCCCCTAACAATCTATGAATCTATGAAACTCTGTATGTGCAGCTCTTTACAAAGTTTCAGTGGAGTCAATGCGGATCTTGAAAACATCATAGGAAACTTTCAGCTCGGTGAGGAGTGATGTGGGGAGGATGATATCGCCTTGTTTTCTATGACCCTGATTATCCCAAACCAACTGACCAGTCTACACTGGAGCACTGACAACACTTCATTATCATTGTTAGTTTCAAAATTTTAGCAAATTAGCTTGTTCCTAGGTAAATGACAATGATCCAGCAAAGCTCCTGTACTGATGCTTAACTGTAAGCACAATTCCACTGTTTTCCACGGGAATAGTTTTCCACGGGACTATTCATGAATTTACAGCTAAATGAAAAGCATGTCTTTTAAAACAGTCTGTCCCCATTTGGTCAGCTGCAGAAAATTGTAGTTCTCCCTGTCAGGTGTTCTTGTCAAATTCCCTAACCCCAACAGGGTGTTTGCAGGGACAGGAAAGCCCATTGTTTAGCAGATATAAGTTATTCAGTGCAGATGCCTCTTGATTGCTTTGTCACACCTTTCCAGAGATAACTTCTCACCATATGCCAAGTTCCTGCTAGTAAATGTATGATCTAATTCACAATGCCTATTACAATGCTTATAAAAACAAATGGTATTAATAACCAAAGACAGACATGCACATAAATGATCATGGATGACATTTAACTAATCCTCATACTTGACAGTACTTCGTCTCATTTTCTTCACACTTCCCCTAACAAAAATATGGTATGGAGACAAAATTTTGGGTAGATTGCTTTAGTTATAGAGAAACTGTTGAGAAGGAAGACGGTCCAAACTAGGCTTGCAATGGAAAACCAAGTGGTCACCTTGATTATGAAGAGAATACCATTTCCCCTTATATCACCTACAGTATACATTTACATGACAACAGTTTTCCATGAGTTATTAAAAAAAGACAGTAAATTAATTTTAAAAAATCTCTCTATGGAAAGGTAAAACGGAGGAATACTTTTGTTTGTTTACTTGCCCACCAAACTGATGGATTACTAAAATGAAATGTAAAAATACAAGCGAACCTAAATGAAATCTAGAGAAACTGGACTTGCACATCATTTTTTTCCATGTATAAAATAATGAGACTTATTTACAGTACATTTCCCGATGGTTACAGCAAGTTTCAAAAGTGCTGTGTTGCTGACCTATGAATTCATATTCCTGAAGGAAGCAGTGATTGCCACAGGCATAATTCTCTTTTGCCCTCCCCACCTCACTAAAGTTTCTGAATCATGACAAAGGTATTGGAATATATGGTGATAGTTAGGATTACTACAAATTATGCCCCTAAAAGGAAAACACTTACCAAAATGTGCTTTTGTATTTTGTAGTACTCAAAAGAATCACAAGCTGCTTTACTATGGGTTTAAGACTGCCATAAAGGTTAATTCATATACAGCAGTGATTAATTCAGCTTTGAACGTGAAAGCTAAATAAGCCACCAGAAACTGCAGTCTATTCTTTCTGGCAATGTGAAGCAATTTGAGAGGGTAATGCTACCTTGTGCTGTGTTCCCATCAGACCTCACAAGCTCAGAAGGGCTGAGCTGGCCCAGTACTAGTATGGCACACTTCCAAGATAATACTAAGTCCCGTTAAACACACAACTGATAAGACCATAGGTAACATGATTCTCTTTGAATCAGTATCAAACCCATATTGAGGTATGCTGGCAAAAGGGACTGGGTTTACAGGAAGTAATCATTTCATTTAATTAAGCTTCACAGCACTCTTGTAAGCTATTTCTTGTTTGCACAAACATGCAAAACCTAAAAGCAAGTTCCTAACTGCTTGCTCTAAGCAAAGATTGGACGGTACTCTGTACAATTAAGAGGAATGGTGTTCATTTTGGTATAATGAATAAATCCCAACAGAAGTAATTCATGCTGCCTAACTAAATTACCCCTCCAGTTTCAGTTCAATACAGTTGTTTCTTCTTCACTTTTTCTCCTGAACTGTGTTGTGTAGTGTTGCTACGCACTGTTAAATACTTCCCACATTCCACCCCAAGGGTGGCTCCATTTCAGTGCTGGGTGAAATGATCCTTATTTAAACATTACTGAGCTCACAGGAGCACTGTGAAACTTAATTAAATTAATGTCTGTAAAATGCTTTGAGGTTCTCAGATGAAAGGTACTGTAGAAAGCTGAAGTACTATTAGCATTTCTAAAGATGGGTGAAGCAATTTGGATAAACTAAAAACTTACATAAATCCTCCCTCAAAGCAAATGTTTCAGTTAGGATTTCAGTCAGGCTATTTTTGTTTGTTTTGCATTATCAAATACCTCTTTACTTCTTAATTGCATCTTCAACTGGAAGAACCACCAGATGAAAAAACATCTAACTGCCTCATGCCCTTGACCACATCTATGCCCATATTGGACTTCACTATTACAGCCTTATGTGTTTCTCTGACCAGCTACATAGGCACCATGACGAACTCCCTAGGAGCTAGGGTCCTGGGTCTTCTCTGTCCCACAGTGCAGAATTCACAGCAGAATCCATTTTTACTAAAGAACTGGCTTCCAGTATGTAACATCTAATTTTAATAATTATGTTTTTAACCTTCATAATTGAAAAACCCTTAAAATGAGATCCAAATTTATTATCGATATTGTTCTGTCTTCTTGTTTTTGCAAACAATACAAAACACTATAACTGAGATGTGGAACTGCTTTATGGACTATTTTTAACTATGAAACACCTGATGAGACCTCGATTGTTAGAACTTGTTGCTGGTTTTAGTGTGTCAATTCTGTGTGTTCACTAGATTCTTTTTAAGACTCACAGCTCTAGAAGGCACTAGCAACAGGATTCCATTACGATGAAATAGAGGGTGGTCTCTTGTATGCCACCTAACTGAAGCTAGACATGTTTATAAGAATCATAAACATAGAACGCCAATTACAAAGTCATGTTACAGCATGTTAAAGTCATATCAAACATAAGGTAATTAAATCCCAGAAATATCATGAAAAAGCTTGTTCTCATGAAACACCCAGCCTAATTTGCAAGCCGAAGCAACATAAATCCTAAACAGCAAAATATTACATAAGCAGAACTTGCAATTCGTTTGAGATTTGCTTATCTCTAGTTATTTCTTTCTGAGGCTGGCATTGAGGAAAAAGACCTACAAAAGTCTGTAGTTGCTTGATCAATGCAGGTACATCACCTCATCACCACTCTATTCATTGCAAGCCAAGGGCGTTTACATTGATGCTATGTGCTTGAGGACATCACATCAGTTTCAAAGTAGAAAAGCACTGATATGGGAAACCGCTTTTATTCCTGACAATGCTGCTTTGCCTTTGTTACAGGATAATTTATATACAAATAGAGAAGGATTTCAGTCAAACAAAAAGAAATCCTAACCCTTGCCTTACATATACCTAGTAGGGGTGTGCGAAATGAGCCGTATTCAATTCAGATTTGGCCCGAATCAGGGACAGTGATTCGATTAATTGATTTGGATCACTGTCCTGATTTGATTCAGTTGAATCCAAATCTGAAGATTGAATGCCGACTCAGAAAACCAGCAAATTGGCCATAGACACAGCTTTAAATGTTTTTTCTACATACCTCGAGGTACCAGGCGTGGCTTATGAACACTGTGATGCTGACGTGGATGAAGTGTCCTACAGGAGTGGGGG
>NW_017729006.1:26626889-26627216 GCF_001723915.1 Gavialis gangeticus | reverse complement strand
GGGGGGGGGGGGGGGGGGGGAGCACATGCTTAGCAGTGAACCCAGAAGTGGATTGGAAGTACTTCTGGGGTAGTACTTCTGGTCCACTTCCAGGTCCACCACTGAGCATGCTGGGGGAGGCCCCCTGCACCCCCTTGGCATTTGGCCGCAGAGGGACCCTGAGTGCTCCCCCAGACCCAGGAGGCACCAGTCACTGAGTTGGGGGGCACCGGGGGGTGCCCCAGCACACTCCCCGGCGGACCTGGAAGTGGACCGGAAGTGCTTCTGGTCCACTTCTGGGTCGGCTGCTAAACATGCTGGGGACGGCCCCCCCCCCCCCCCCCCCCC
>NW_017729006.1:26620416-26626819 GCF_001723915.1 Gavialis gangeticus | reverse complement strand
TCCTGTGGGACATTGCATCCACCTCACCATCTCAGCATTCATGAGCCGCCTGGTTCCTTGAGGTATTTAGAAAAAGGGTTTCACACTGTGTCTATGCCTGAATCGTCGAATCGTTCTGAATCTCTCAGAGGGTTCCGACTCGATTTGGAGGGATTAAAGGGCCTCCTGATTTGATTCAGATTCAGCAATTCAGCCACCAAATTACGCTGAATCTCCGCCAAAACGAATCAGTGACCAAGGCTTTGCACAGCCCTAATACCTAGTGTAACTATAGTTTGCATATACATATTTATTCCTAATATACTGACTGTAGAGAGTATATAACTATATACACTGAAGACATTTATGATTCCTCTTTCAGCAGAGGTTAGTATTACAGTAATATCAAGCACAACAATACCATGTATAAAGCAAGACATTTCAAAATATCAATTAGCACACAAAACTAAAACATCTCTACTGATTTGTATTACTGATCCAGATACATGACTACTTGGATGCAATTTTAGGGGTGGAACATGGGTGTGATTGCCATAGTGGTTGAGGAATATATTGTTTTGGCGTGAACGCCCTGGTACAATTTGTGTCTCTACCACATCCTGGCACATCTTTTATTTTGCTGTGCTCTCTGCCACTACGGACTGCAAAACATCTGTACAGAAAATTCCATTCATAGAAAGACAGGACACACTAGAAGGGAAGGAAACTAGGAAAACGTATTTAAGACACTCCTCTCATTTAAGTTAGCATATATCCGCTACAAATTTTCTTTCAAATACCCATCCATCTTTTTTTCAAAAACTAATTATATCCATTTGTTTCTCTGTTGTTTACATTCTGGAAGCTGTGTAGTATTAATAACCATCTGGGAAAAAAGAAAAAGTTTTTCATAGGCCCTTATTTTTCTCTTGGATTTTAGCTCAGAAAGCCTTAAAAGCATCTACTCTTTCAGTTCCTTTCAGGACTATAAACATTTCAATGAAATTCATTCTTACCTTTCTTTCCTAAGCAGCACAAACAGTTTGAGTAACTAAGAATTACTGCATTAATCTTGTTGTCCTTTGCTTTAACTTTTCACTTTCTATGTTTCTCTTCTTTTAAATTAATATGTGGTCCTTGCCCAGAATTATGTTCGTTTTCCAAAGCTATTCCCAATACCTGAATCTGAACATTCTGAACAGTCTAGCAAATGCTTTTGTACTTTAATATGAACAATTTTTGTACAATGCCTTTTATCCAAAGATATCAAAGCATATGCCACTTAAACTTTACCACAACCCCACTGAACTTTACCACATCCCCATCCTACGACAAACTCTTTTCCCTCAAGGCAAATAGATTATATCCATTTTACGGATGGAAAGTCTAAGACAGTGGGAGGAAGAAAGACAAAATGATTTGCCTGTTTCATGCTTTTCTCACTAACCAATGTTACTTCTTTCTTTATCTCAAATAGCCATTAGGACTATTTCTGACTCACTGCTTGGTAACATTTGCCTACTAGCTATATTCCCTTTTCAAGGTTTTAGCTCTTTGATGTCTTTTCACATAGGTAAAACTGTATGCAATACTTTGTTTGACTCTCACATTCTGTCTTACCCAAGCTCTACAGTTGTGTCTCTTTTCACTTCTTTGCTTAAACCTTTTAACTTTTACTTAATACTCCACATTCTTAAAAACAGTACCATATTTACTCGAATACAAGACAAGGTTTTTTTCCTTCAATCTGTGGGGGGAAAAAGCCCCTTGTCTTACATTCATATACCAGGAAACCTCATTAAATACATTGGCTATCATTAAATTGCTGCCAAAAACAGCATGTGCTCAGTAATGGAAACCAGCTATGAAGATGATTAAATTCAACCAGCAACAAGCGTGACTATAAAACATATGGTCCATATTGGGCAAACATGCTCATGGGAACCTTTTTCTTTAGTTTTTTTTTTTTTTTTGGTGTGGCCCTTAAAAAACAAAACATAACAAAATGGAGGGGAGGGTGTTCCCTCCACAGGGAACCGGCACTAGGCCTGGAGGTACTGCAATACCAAGCCAACACCAGGAAGGCCAGTCAGCCCCGACACCCTCCCTTTCGTGCCAAAAATGCTACATTTAATCTTAACCAAAAAGGCAGAGGTATCGATTTTTTTTGTTTTTAAGGGCCAAATCAGTTCTGAATTCTATTGGGCAAAACTCAGTAGTCAAGTTCAAAGTTTCAACTGAGCAGAGCTCAGTCGTTCAAGTCCATGTGGCTCTACCACCTGGCAAGTATCCTATTTCCAAGACTCATCTGTCTTGGGCTCCAAATCTGTGGCTGACATCCTACATGCAAGCTCTGGGCCAAGGGATCCTGGGGTTTGAATGCCCCCTAGTCTTGCTTGCTCTAAGTCAAAAGGCCAGGGAGCAAACTAGGGAGAAAGAAGAAAGCAGCCCCCAATTACCACAAAAGTGTGCAACTGAGTCCCCTGCATTTGGGGAAACTCCCAGCACCAGGATGCTGATGGGAACTTGCCAGATTTTTTTTTTGCAGGGGAAATATATATATGTACATCATCAAACTTATCAATCTTTAAGACTCTAAAGACAGGTTCAAAGCCAAACACCCATTGCAAGACCCGCTCCCAGCCTTAAATGTCCGGCAGACACCACCAAATGGAGCCTCAAAAAGTTGCAGCCAGCTGCCCAGCGCAGCCCCAGCTCTTCCCAAGGTGTGAGTGGAAGTGGGGAGTTGAGCCAGGGCTGTAACAGGTGGCTGGCTATGGCACTGCTGGGAGTGCAGGGTGGATGCAGCATCTTCCCTGTTTCACCGGTGCCTACTCCGAGCCCAGCACCTGCCGAGAAAAGCCCTGTGCAGCCCCGGCTGCAGCCTGCTCTGCCCCACACAGATCCAGGGGGCATACGCCCCCCCATGCCTAGCCAGGGTGCAAGCAGTGGCAGGAGATGCCTCCCCCCGCATGAGCCACAGCTCCAGCCCCTGCCCCCCCCGGCATTGATCCCCCCCCCCATTTCCCCTCCCCTCTCCTTCCACCACACCAGACTTGACAGCTGGAGGCAGCTGTATTGGAAATTGGATCAGTAGTGGCCAACGTGCCTCCTTAAATATCAGCTATCAGTATCAGCACCAAAAATCTCTATTGGTGCACCCCTAGAGACTGGGGGCATCTGAATCCCAAGGACTTCAGACCTGGGGCTTGCATACAGGATTTTTCCTAGATCTGGGAGGAAGGATACTTGCCCCAGTGGTAGAGCCACATAGACTTGATGATTGAGGTCTGCTCAGTTGAATGCTGGAACTCAACTATTTGCCTTTGCCCAATCAAATCTAGAATTGATTTGGCTCTTGAAACAATATATATATCTATATATAAAAATAGCTTGCAGTATATATAAATATGTGCCAAAGTGCTACATAAAATTGTGTTTATGGAGTAACTGTGCCAAAACTTGCAGCGGTTTAAAAAAAAATGTAACACATCAATTCTGGTTTAACTAAGTCTATGGGTACCATATGCAAAATACTATAGTTATGTTTAATTTTGAGGTCATTGTTTTTAAATTTGTTCCTCACTTCCATGTGCTAAGGTAGTACAGGGTCTGACAACAAGGAGAAATGGAAGGGGCTGCAGAGAGAAGAACTTGGGGGGGGGAGAGAAGAGGGCAAAGGGGCTACTTGATGCCGCCCTCTCCCAGATTTGCTTTCCCTGCTGTAGCAGTGAGAGGGGGACAAATTCAAGGCAACCCTACAATAATTAGATTCTATACCTCAAAAATTAAACAAATTTATAAGTTTTCCACGTATGGAATCTAATTATTGGAGAGCCATCTTAAATTCAGGGTCTCCTTATTTAGTCAGCATGGTGCGTTCATTTGGAAAAATGTCCTCAGCTTATCTTCTATGGTCTGACTATAAACTTAATTTGAACACATTCCTGCTCTGAACATTTCCAAATTACCGATCTCACTCTGTTAATTCAAACTAAATTGCTTTTTCCTACAAGAAAGACAATTTAGGACCTATTTTATTCCCTCTCTACTCATCAACATTAAAAGCTATACAACCAGGGAGTTTACAATCTATGCAGTGATGAGACAATTAGATAACAGACAGATCATGCATAGTGATAAGACTGTTGTAATTAATATAATAAGGAAAAGGCACAATTCACCAGCTGGCTCCATTGTGAAGTGTTTTGTAGCCATCACAGAGTAGATGAGTTTTAAAGAAGAACATATCCTTTATTTATTGGCCCTCACTAACTGTGTGCCCTGGGCTACTTGCCCCTACCTGAACTGGCAAAATTGAAAGAACAAAGTAGTTATTACGGAGGGAGAAACCAGCAGCTATAATAAAAGAGCCTAAACTTGTAGGGTTCTGAGTGTCCATAAGTACCACTGAAATCAAAGTGAATTAGTACCTACCAGAAGGAACAAGGACCCGATAAGTTATACACTTTAGTATCCTTATGTGAAGATGCTAGTCTGTCTCATCTTTCTGTGAAACCTGTGTTTCATAGAGGCTCAAACTTTCAGTGAAATTTCTCTTTAAATCTGGAGATAACTGTATAAAAATCTCTTGTCCTCATACAATTATCTGGCCTACAAAAGAAACTATGCAAGACATTCTGAATCACTGACTTCAATAATGCAAGTGCTCAGTTTGAGTACATGCGCAGTCCCACTGAGCTAAGGAGATCCAACCAATTGCCTGTTTAAAGACTGTAAAGATATAAATGAGTTACTGAATGAATCAAAGAAGAAAAAAAGAAAATTTACACTTTTTAAAAAGAACTGTAATTTAGTTCAAGGTTCAGGTTGATATTGAATGTTCGATGCTTTCTTATATAAATGTCCATGCAAAAAAGGAACTTTCACAGAGAATATAGGTCCTGTCTTTGGGATCTCCATGCCTGTTTACAGCTGGTTAAGATGCCTCTGACTGCCAGTTTCACTATACTACAAGGACAAATTGCCTAGTCTGTCAACAAGGAGTACTAGGATGATGACTAGTTTTGTTACTAGATGGACAAAGATGAAATGTGTTGAATATGCAGTCGACGATGGAAATGCGAAGTGAAGATCTTCAGGATCTTGGTTTGTTAGGAGACAGTTCTGCAGTTGACAGAGCCTAAACAAAGCCTTTGATGAAATCATAACTACCTTGTCTCAGTTTTACCAAAAGGAAGACTGTGGACAGCTTAATTATCACAGTGCCATTACCATCAGCAGCAGCTTCACAATCTTGAAATGCTGCCATTCTTGAAACCATTTGTCTGAAATAATAAAAATTCCTTAAAAAACAATGGACTGTCATATTGTTGGAAAAAAGGAAATCTTATATAATCAGACACCATAACTAATCAAGAAAAATAAAAATATGCAAAAATCCATGTTTTTAAATAAGGGAACAAAGAAGGCAAATTTTATCCAGTAATATTAAATCTGAAAAGAGTAATAATATCCAAAAATCGAAACAGCTGAACATTATAAGGACTCCCTTACCCCTCCATGTCTTGGACCTACATGTAACAAATTTTCTCTTTATGAAATGAGCGCATACACTGTGCATGTGCCTAACAAATGCAATAAAAAATAATCAGTAATAAAACCAAACTCCATGGGGGCCTTTCTGTCACTTTCACTAACATTTCAAAGAAACTGCTTCATTCATACTTTATCTTATTTGAGTTAATCACACCCTATTTTATTTTTTCTTTGGCACCTATGAAGATCTTAGTGATACGCTGCCTGTTAAGATAAGTGTTTTAGTGTTCTTTCTTCTTACCATTAGTCACAATTTCCTAATGCTGATACTTTGCCAGGAAGTCAGAGGAAGCAGTTACAAATGCAAGTGATTACAGTGTATGTACATGCTTTGACACAGTTTTGGTCACTTACTAATACAAATACTGACTGGCTTAACGGCATCTTTATGTCATTTTCCATCAGTATAAAAGTATGAACCCTTTGTTACAAGGTGCTACTAAGAATTATTCCCTTGATTTTTATTGGGTTAACTATGTGAACATCTGACGCTTGTTATTCATCTTATATGATTGGACATTCTAAAATCTTGGTAATCAAAGCAATATGCATAGTTGTGATAATTTTTTTTAAAGCCAACAGTAGTCATATGTCAATCATTAAACTATACAGAGATGTTAATA
Source organism: Gavialis gangeticus (assembly GCF_001723915.1). Classification (NCBI taxonomy): domain Eukaryota; kingdom Metazoa; phylum Chordata; order Crocodylia; family Gavialidae; genus Gavialis; species Gavialis gangeticus. The sequence continues at coordinate 26,620,658 of NW_017729006.1, read as the reverse complement.
TGCCAAAAATATATTCTTTCTTAGGTGTTAGATCAGTATACAGTCAAAATTGTTTCTATGTAATGCTCAAAGCATGCAAGGGATTTTACAGACAACTAGGCCACATCCAGACAAGCACAGAAGTGTGGTATGTAGCACTGCAGAAATGTCTGTGGCACCACACACCACACATTCAGCTCTTATCCATGTTGCAAGGGAGCGGGGGGGGGGGGGGGGCTTGCCCCCGGGATGGCCGGGGGGCA
>NW_017729006.1:26606197-26620207 GCF_001723915.1 Gavialis gangeticus | reverse complement strand
GGGGGGGGGGGGGGGGGGGGCGCTTGACCTCTGGATAGCCAGGGGTCAAAAAAACCCACGCAAAAAAAAGTGGAGCAGTGCATGCAGAAGCAGCATGTGCTGCTTAAAACCAGAGCCTGGCTGGCCAGAGCCACACTCCAGCAACCAGTCAGGTTCTAAGCAACAAGATCGCTGCTGCTGTAGCCCTAGGAGGTCCCCAAGAACCCAGGTAAGGCTGCTGGGGTCAGCCCAGTGCTGACTCCAGGCTCCCCTACCCAAAGGCAGTGGTAGGGCCTCAAGTCAGCCCAGCTGAGGGGTTCCAGAGGCTGCAGCAGGGGTGAAGTGGGAGTGGGGCTAGGGGAGGCGCAGGTGCTGCACAGCCAGGGTGGGGTGCAGGACTGAGCTGTGAGTGGCCTGTACGAAGAGTAAAGTTCCTGCTGCTATGTGCACCCGGGAGGCATGGAGAGCATACCCCCAGATCTGCACAGGGCAGGGCAGGCAGCCACTGCAGGCTGGGCCAGGCTGTGCTTGGGGCAGGTGGTGGCAGTGCCGGGAGAGGGCTATGGAGGCAGAGGGGAGGCTGCTGCAGCTACCCTAAAATACACCATAGCCCCCCCCAACCTCCCTCCCAGTGCCACCTGCCCCGAGCACAGCACAGCCCAGCCCCCCCTCCAGAAAGAGCCCAGAGCTGCCCCAGCTCCAGCCCGCAGCAGCAGCATGCCCTGCCCTGCACAGATCCAAGGGTATGTACCCCACCATGTGCTCTCAGAGTGTGTGCAGCAGCAGGAGCTGCCACCCCCTCCCCAGGCCCCCCAGATAAGGCATGGCTTCATCCTGCACCCTGCCCCACCCCAGCTGGGCAGCACCTGCCCCAGCAGTAGCAGCATTAGTGCTAATAATATTCATTATTATTAAGGAAAACGATGACTCAGGGTGAAGCAGGCACAGGAGTTCCTGGGGGTCTATCCCCTCCAGCTCAGCAGTGTAGCTAATGCTGGCCCTGCTCTGGCCCCCAGCTCTAGGCCCCCTCCCCCCCAGGCAGTGTGGGGCCGGGGCTGATGCAGGGAGGGAGCTGCAGCCGGTGGATTCGTTGGCATGGGGTGTGCCAGTGCCGGTCAACTACCCCAGGTGTGGAGGAAGGGGTGACCACACAGGCACAGCCCAGCCCAGAATCTGATCCAGGGCCCAGCTCAGCTTGGCTCCCTCCTGATCCCTGCCCAGTCCCAGCCCCAACCCCACTCCCTCCCCTCACCCTTCCCTGCCCCCCCCACTTCTTCCCCTGCAGACTTTCCTGCCTGGGGGGGAGGGTGTGTCCGTGCGCATGCATACATACACTCAGGCTCTCCCCACAACATTTTTTTCTCCCTCCGCCTATGCCTCTAACCCACCTGAGGTACCCTGCTGCATGCCAGAGAGTGTGTGGCACAGGCGCTCCCCAGGGACAACTACTGGCAGCACAAGATGCGCCACTGCTAGTTGTTCCTGGGGAACCAAACATCCACATTCAGTCCTTAGGGCCACGTCCAGATGGACTGATTGCTTCACTGATGTCAGTGCAGGCATTGTCCTCTATAGGGCTGGGTTTATATTTACAAACTTTTTGCCAAAGACCTTAAAAGACAATCTTAAATAAGGTGCAATAAATCAGCATCACAAACAGTGGAGCTAAAGAGGAAGAAGGACAATAAGTTAGAATAAGGGGATCACAGATAAAAGGAGAGAGAGAACTGAAGAGAAAGAGCGACAATAGAACAGGCACACAGAAAGACTGAGACTACAGGTTGAAGGCAGGGGACCTGGCAACAAATATGTTTGTCATACAGGAACAAAGGCAGCAAGTAAAATCAATGGTGACAATGAAAGAAGTAATAGCAGAGAATTAATCATTTGTACATGAGTACATTTCATTGGACATGAGAGAACAGGAGGGGCCAGGGTATATATCCTGAGTTCAAAGGTATCATCTGGTGACAGGAACTGGAACTGAGCTGGTGGGAACCAGCACAACAGTTTAATAATGTGTCAGATATGAAGTGGGTGAATGGACCTTTTTTTTCTCACAACTGTAACCCTGGTCCTATGTGGCTGGAAGTGGCAGTTGGGAATTATAGCTCATTAGGGGCAGGTCCTGTCAGACCAACCTGACTGCCTTCTACAATCAGGTCACAAAATCATTGGACACAGGTGTCGCAGTAGATGTAGTCTTTCTGGACTTCAAGAAGGCCTTTGACACTGTCTCCCACCCTATTCTCATTCAAAAGCTAGGTGACTGTGGCATTGATGCCTACACAGTCAGATGGATGGCAAATTAGCTGAGGGGCCACACTCAGAGAGTGGTGGTGGACAGGTCATATTTGACCTGGAGGGATGTGAGTAGTGGAGTCCCACAGGGATTGGTCCTTGCGCCTGCACTGTTCAATTTGTTTATTAGCAACTTGGACAAGGGGGTGAAAAGCACCCTGTTTAAATTTGTGGACGACACCAAGATTTGGGGTGAGGTGGGCACGCTAGAAGCGAGGGACAGGATACAGCTGGACCTGGACAGGTTACAGGGGTGGGCAAATGAGAATAGGATACGATTCAATACTGACAAGCGCAGAGTGCTACACTTGGGCAGTAAGAACCAGCAGCATACCTACAAGCTGGGGAACTTCCTTCTCAAAAGAACAGTAGCAGAAAGAGATTTTGGAGTCAGTATCGATTCCAAGATGAATATGGGTTGCCAATGTGAGGACACGGTCAGTAGGGCTAACTGCACCTTGTTGTGCATCCACAGATGCATCACAAGCAGGTCCAAGGAGGTGATTCTTCCCCTCTATGTGACACTGGTCAGGCCGCAGTTGGAGTACTGCGTCCAGTTCTGGGCGCCGCACTTCAGGAGCGATGTGGACAGCATTGAGAGGGTCCAAAGGAGGGCCACTCACATGATCAGGGCAGGCCCTACGAGGAGAGGCTACGGGACCTTAACCTGTTCAGCCTCCACAAGAGAAGGCTGAGGGGGGACCTGGTGGCCATCTATAAACTTACTAGGGGAGACCAGCAGGGAATGGGAGAGATCTTGTTCCCCTGAGCACCTCCCGGAGTAACAAGGAATAACGGCTATAAGTTGTTAGACAGTAGGCTCAGACTAGACATTAGAAGGCATTGCTTCACTGTCAGGGCGGCTAGGATCTGGAACCAACTTCCAAGAGAAGTGGTGCTGGCTCCTACCTTGGGGGTCGTTAAGAGAAGGCTTGACGATTACTTAGCTGGGGTCATTTGAGCCCAGTTTTCTCTCCTGCCTAGGGCAGGGGGTCAGACTAAAGACCTGCAAGGTCCCTTCTGACCCTATATCTATGAATCTATGAAAAAGTAAAGTATTTTAACACTTTCTAAAACATGTTTAAATAATTGGTTGACTTTATTAAGTTTTATGACACTAATTCCAACAGCTTACTTATTTCTAATTAGGCATCTGAATCAATTCCACTGCTGTCTGGATGATTCAAAATAATTGTATGCATTCTTAATTAAAAAGTTCTCTTGCAATAGGGGAGGGAAATGATACATATCCACCCACCTCTCATGCCCAAAAAAGCTATTGTGTTAAAAATATAAATGTGAATCCATGGTGACAGCTCACATCCCCCTAAATCCAGGCATGTTTTCTCTAGAAAGCCTAAGAAATTGTAAAGAGTTTGGAATTATATACAAAATAAAAATATGACAAAAAAGGAAGCTTTCATCTCTCATGGAAGCAAGGGCTGTTTTTGTTGATACATATGGAAAAAATTAGGCCCAATTATATGTTGTGCTTTGGCACTGGGGTTCCAACTTCACCACAGGCTTATTTTTTTCACTGATATACCATTACATCCAATTCCACCCCTGAACATTTGAACTCAGACCTTGTAACACAGGCATTTTTGTTGCTAGATTACTTGTGCCCTGGATGAAGTGCTCTGTGTTACAGTCATACTGTATTTAAAGGTTAAAAAAGGGTTACCTACCTGTAGGGATACTCAAAAGAACACATATTCTTTGAGAGTATGACAAACATCAAATGCCTATGAATAAAGCATACCCTATTGGAGCAGAGTTGCTAATGTCACCGGATTAATCGTGAATTTCCTTATGATCCTTGATACTATAACTGAAAGAATTCATTCAGACTGTGCTTATTTAAGCATTCAAAAATTAAAAGATGCTCAGTGTTTTTTGTTACAGTGAAATTATTCCACTTTTGATAATAAAGGTATATTTGAATAAAGACGGTGGCTTTAGAATTGTAAAGAACTGAAAAGGCAGCAACATTATTGAAGCAAACAGATACAGCTAATGATATGGGCCCCAGAAATCCTGGCAGCGGATAAAGGAGGAGAACCTCTTTTCTGAACTCGGGTACTCTAGCAGTGAACAAGGACTTAGTTTTATCTAGGGCCCCTATGGACCTGATATCCTAGGTTTAAATGGGGCTGAAAGATACTGAACTAAAATACCATTATATCAGACACAGAAAGATTGGGTGCACCAGAAAATCAACTTCTATTCAGCCTATCAGGCAGGCTGATACACAATTCACACAAATAACAGATCCTCAGTTCTAAAGGAGTTAGAAAAATGATAATTCTCTCTTCGGTTAGTTAAACCTACTGTTTGAAGTTCCTGCCTGACCCGCTGCCTCTGGGACCACCCGGTCCAATGGCTACAGCCATGAATTCTAATCCTCACTGCAAAAAACCTGAAAACTTTAACATGTATCCTTCACACCAAATAAAATGATCATATAACTCCAAACAGCTGGACTTGGACCCATGCCAATGCAAGAAATCACGAGAAATATGATGTACAAGGAGGGGGGAAAAACAGGACTGGCATGTTTATGAAAGCCAACATGACAAAAGTAAGCCTCTAAAGCTCTGTGAGGTGGGAGATAGAAATTCCTATGATCATCCTGAGTTCAGTTCCACAGAGTGCAAGCAGGAAGGGACTATTAGAGCATGTAGTATGGCCTACTGCATATCACAGGTCACTACATTTCATCTAGTAACCCCTGCAGTCATGTAACATGGGGTGAGCAAGTGAGGCACCAACCCTGGGCGCCAGCTTAGCAGAGAGTGGTGGCCCCACAGGGAGTCCATGTCATGGCAAGAACAACAGCCCCAAGCCACTGCTGCAACAGCAGGAACAGCTGGGGCAGGCAGACCCACCTCAACAGCAGTGGCCAGGGACTCTGACTGCCCCTGCTTCCTAACCCCAGCTCTCCGGCAGGGTTTTCCTCAGGACACAAACCTTGATAGATACACTTCTGTATTGATAAGATCATTTGACTAACAGATAACTTTCATTTTGCTAAAGCGCCTTCCAGAACGGAATCCAGTCTTGACATAAAACTACAAGAAATGGAGAATCTACTACTTCACCTGGTAGTCTGCATGAATGCTTAATCAGGCTGACTAAACAACTGTAAAAAAAAAAAAAAAAAAAGATCCCATAGTATTTCCACACCCACAATTTCAAATATCATGAATTACTCCCCTATACCCTCCACCAAAAAATATCACAAGATTGGCTTAAAAACAAGTTTAAAAAATCATGAATTCTGCTTTATTATCATTTGCCCCTGCTTTCTGAGGCTTTAATTGGTTGTCCCCAGAAGTTTGGGCTTTACATGAAGCGTCAAATACTTCAAAAATCACAAGAAGTCTAAGAGATGGCAACAAAGTCAATAATAGAAACATCATCACGTATAGCGCCTTGTTTAAGTCGTGGGCCCAGCTCACTAATGCCATGGCCTGATCATGGCGGGGGTCAACATTTTCGTGCCGAGATCACGGCACCGCTCCACATCCTCCAACTGGCTGAAGGGGCAGGCTTAGGGTCAGGCTTAATTGCAGCAGCAGAGGCCTTGGTCCCAAGGCCTCTGATTGCTGCTGCAAAGCTTGAGGGGTTGCAAAAGGAACAGGGGGAGGAGAGAGCTTGGGGATGGGTAGGGGAGAGGTTGTTTGCTCCTCCAGGTAGGCAAACAGGTGCAGGGGGTTGGGGTGCCTGGGGGCTGCCTTGGCAGATGCCCCTGGCACTGGGTTTGCTCCTCTGTGCGTATGTTCTCTCCCCCTGTCCCCAACCCCTGGTGCCCCAGTTTTCCTGCTCAGAGGAGTAACCAGCCTCTGCCCTACCTGGTGCCAGGGCCTATCTTCCATTTGGAAAAATGAAATGCCACATCAGGCAAGTCAGTCAATTTTGTCCATGATATTTTAAGGTGCCTGCCATGTCTTGATATCTAATGTTTACCTAACTAAAATACCACATACGAAGAATTTGCTCTACCTTTGCTGAGAAAAAACAAACAAACACTGTACAAAAGGAAAATAGAGCAGGGAAAGGTATTAAAAACTGCAAAGGGTGAAGGAGAAATATTCTAATGGAAATACATATTGCATAGGTTATTATTCACCTGAGCCACTACAGCTTTTGGGAAGTGAGGCCTGCATTTTTATAATTTCCAGTACTTAAAAAAAGGGTGCCCGTTTCTTTTTTCTTAGTTGAAACACAAATCACTAATGAGGAAAACACATATATGAATTTTACAAGAACAAATTCTACAGATTCAGATTAGATCCGTGAACCTTTCAAACTAATAAAATTCTTCAAGAATCTTCCAAACTATTCTCCACGTGGCTCTTTTATTTGTTTTTGAACAAGTTTTACAGTCCACTTTCCAAATAAATGAGAGTAAAATTTAAAGTACATAGGCTTGCTATTCTCCATGTCAAATCCTATTTGATTCAGAAGCTGGAAACACCAGTGTTGATGCACGTACATTTAAGTCACAGGATCAATCCCTTCCATACATCAACTGTATTTTAGCCATCTAGAAAATACCAAAGATGCTTTTGTGAATACAGCATCTTTTTCTGCCTTTCAAAGGAAAATACTGTTGATATCTATGATCTCGACAGGATGGATAATGAGGTCCAGATAAGATCACGTTGTCTGGACAGTGCAAAATTACTCCCTACTCTGTAGTCTGTTGAATACTTTTAGTTACATGAACAAAGACAAATTAAGCTGAAAATCATAAAGCAGCACAGTATTCACCTTTTAGAGTAATAATTCTATCAGGCTGATGTCATATTTAATTTGATAGTCTAAAGCTCAGTTGTGAGTAAAGTTGGCTTTGATACAGTGATACAGATCCAGATTCCAGAATCAGGAATTTCAACCCAAGAAAGGTTTAGATCTTTGTGTTAAGAAACTACATACGTAAGAGGAAAATGCAATTTTTTTAAAAATAAAAAATAAAAAGGTGCTGGCATCTCTTAGATTTCCTATGGATGAAGGTGTAACTCCACATAGTTTCTTTTCCCCTAAATGAACAATATGAAAAATATCAATGCTGAAAAAGTGTAGCAAAATAAATAAAATTAAATTTTAGCATGGCAAAAATTAGACAATGGCTGAGTGCACAAACATCTAAACACCAGCATCTGTCAATTCAATTTTGTACTTTTGTATTTTTGTTTTCATGTATTAATAATTCCATTCCTATATAAAACAGAAGGAAAAATACATTTTCAATTTCCAAAAACAGGATGGTGCAGTTATATCTTAAAAAACTAGCTGTTACTCACATTCACTTTTAAATTTAAAAGCCACTTTTATATTGGCAGCATTTTCTTACATTATTAGCTATTGGTTTAGCAGTATTTAAAATAAAGACTTTAACCATTTTTAAACTTTATGTTGCTTGGGAATCTTCTTAGGACAGAGTCTCATGACACTGAATTTACTGAGACCCCAAGACCTGTGAGTCTCTCTGACTGCACTCTAGTCAGTGCATGCTTAACTTTAGCACGTGGTTAGTCTTGTTGACAAATTGGCTTACTCATGCTTACTCATGCTTAAATTTAGGCATGTACTCAAGCACTTGCTGAACAAAGGACTAACCCCTAGACACAGAACTATTTACAAAGCTTTCAAATTCCATTTGTCTTGAAAGTATACTTCCCTCTGCAAAATAAGAACATTTACAAGGGAGACTGGATTTTAAAGCTTTATGATTGTACAGCATTTTTTCCTCCCACTAGAATTAGAAACAATAGTTTAGACTCTATAAAGTCTTTGTAGGGGTCATGCCAACTACCACTGAAGTGAATGGAAATACAACCTCTGGTTCAGTGGAATCAATCCTTAAGGATAATTTTGGCTATAGGTGTGAAGTCAATGTGTGTAAGCTTTTGTATCTTACACCCAGTAGAGATGCTCTCATTTAGGAGTAAAGCAGTATGATCTAAGGGGTTTCACATACAGCTTTTTTGCACTGACTTCATACCTTCAGTTGATTTGCCTTATCTTTCCTGAAGTGCCCCCATGTACACAAGCCCTGAAAAAACAGTTCACTGAAATACCTAGGTTGTTTTTTTCCATATTCCTGGTGTCTCCAAACAGAAATGTGTATACCACATTTTCACAGAATCTATAGTTTATGCCACCGGTGCTCAATGTCCAGTCCGTAGGCCAGATTTGGCCTATGGCCCTGTGCCATCTGGCCTGTGGGGCTCCCCATGGGTCTGGAAATTTACCAGCAGGAGAATGGTGTCACCCTTCCCCTACTGCCAAATCTCCAGATACATGAGGGACCCAGGGCCCTGAGCACTGCATCTGGAAGAGCCTGATCCCAGTGTACAGGGTTGAATGCGGGGAGGGGGGACATTAGGAAGGTGGGAGAGGGGCTTCCAGGCTTGCTCAGTCCAAACCCAGCATGTGGGAGAGGGCATAACCAACCCCCCACCCCCTCAGCACCTAATCCTGATGCATGGGGGGGGGAGGCACTGGGCCCCAAAACCCAATCCTGGTGCACAGGAGCAGAAGTGAGTGGTACTGGGCCCCATTTGTGATGTGTAGGAGGTGCATGCAGGTTCACATGCACCCCCTGAGATTGGCTGTGCACCGCCTGGAAACCCAGCCGCGAAACCAGAAGTACCAGCGGAAGTGCACTGCTGGTTTTCCCACTGGCTTGGTGATTTATGGGGGGGGGGTCCCAGCAGCCAATCTGGTGTCCCCCCAGACTTGGGAGGCACCAGTTGCCCATGCTGGGCCGCCTGGGACCTAATCGCAGCAGGAAGGGTTCAGAGAGAGTGGCACTGGGCCCCAAGGACCAAATCGTGACATGCAATGGGTGGGATGGGCTGCCAGGTCTCAATCCTGATGCACACGGGGCAGAAATGGGCAGTGCCAGGACCCCAAGGCTCAATCCCAGTACACAGGGCAGGGAGGGGGAGGTGTAAGGCCCCAAGGCCAGATCAGTCCTGCAGATGGACCCCATGCCACTCATCTGGACTGCGGAGCCAAAAGGTTGAGTACTACTTGTTTTTGCACATATGTATGCACATCAGCAGAACTAGGGTGGGTGCAGTGGGCCAGACACACCCCCATTTCTACCATACCAGGATGCAGCATCCGGGAACTTTTTCTTTAAGTCTTTGAAGCAAGTAAGGTGCTACACCTCAGGAGGAATAATAAGACACACAAATACAAAATGGGGGACACCTGGCTGGATGGCAGCTCTATGGAAAAGTACTTGGGAGTCTTAGTAGATCACACACTTGATATGAGTCTGCAGTGTGATGCAGCTGCACAAAAGATCCTTTCAGTTTTAGGATGCATTAATAGACATATTAGGTGCAAGACCCAGGAGGCGACAGTGCCTCCCTACTCAGCACTGGTTAGGCTTCATCTGGAGTACTGTGTGCAGTTTTGGGTTCCACATGTTAAAAAGAACATGGAGAAAGTAGACAGGCTCCAGAGGCAGGCAACAAAGATGATAAAGGGCTTGGAAAGCAAGTCATACAAGGGGAGGCTGAAGGAGATAGGCATGTTCAGCTTGTAGAAAAGGCACTTAAGAGAGGACATGATAGCTGTCTTCAAATACCTAAAGGGCTGCCATAGGGAAGAGGGAAAGCACCTTTTCTCCCTTATTGCAGAGAGGAGGATGTGGACCTGGGCTGAAGTTGCAGCAAAGCAAGTTCAGATTCAACATCTGGAAAAACGTCTTTACTGTTAGAACAGTGAGGCAGGCAGTGGAATAGACTACCTAGGGAAATTGTGGACCCTCCATCACTGGAAGTATTCAAGAAGAGGCTGGACAACCACTGGTCAGAGATGTTCTAGGCATTGGCTATACCTATTTTCTGTCATGGATATTTTATGTGCTTCTGGGCTTTTCTGGTTTCTCCTGTGCCCCACCTCCCTTTTCTGTTATATGTGTCAGAGTGTTTTTAAACCTTCCCAGAGACATTGAGTGTTGGCTACAGCCAAGGCTGGGGACTTCAACTGGCAGCTTGTGTGCAAGTTGCTTCTGCTGGGACCAAAGCCAGAGGTGAAAGGGTCTTGCCCCTCCGCTCAGGGGCAAGTAGATCACCATACTTGGGGTCAGAAAGGAATTTTACCCCATGGCCAGATTGGTACAGACTGTGGGGGGTTTTGCCTTCCTCTGTAGTGGGGTGTGTGTCCTTCTACATAGGATCTCTTCAGCATATATGAACAATATTTCTTAGGAGCAGGATGTTGGTTGCTGTGGTTCCCATGCTACCTGTGGCAGGTTAAGGTGCTAGGTTTATGTTGCATCAGGGTTGACAGTAGTCTTATGTAGAGTTTAGATTATAGTTTGTGTAAAATGGTTTGGATAGGGATGATCCTGCCTCAGGCAAAGGGTCGGATTAGATGACCCCTGGCCCTGTTTCTCTATGATTCTATAAGTAAGCAACTCAGGGAACCGCTTACCAGGGACCTCTTGAGACCCAGAGGCCTTCAAGCCTGGGTTTGACCTTTGTGCTTAGTTCAATCTGCATGCTTAGCTTGAACTGTGTTCAAGACACGCACCCAGTGAAAGGAGAAGATGGAAAATATTGGCTAACTAAATCGAAAAAATATAACCTGGGCAAAAGAGGAAGTCAGAGCAAAACCTACCCACACCTAAGAACAAAAAGATTGCCTCACGATAGAAAATTCCAATTAAAGGTAACCATACTTGGGAAACAGAAGCAAGATTATTAATATGCATTAGGAGGAAGGCTTAAGCTAATTTTATGTATTAAGAAATGCAAGCTCTATGGTATATAAAGAGGGGAGAAAGAGTGTACCCTTTGGAACACTCCTGAAGAAAGCTGGAAGAGATCCTATCACTGGATCCAAGATCCGGTTTCAACAGATGTGGGAACAGAAGCCCCAGACAAGACTTCATGGCCAGATCAACCAGTGAAGTTGCGTTCGCAGCATTATGGGGTGATGAGCTTTAACTAGTTACAAACCTCACATTTTTAACTGCTAATGTTGCTTCAATTCTAATTAGAGGTGTATCTGTTAAGGTTCAATAAACTTGCTTTTAGTTTAGGACAACCATGTCTTAGTCTCCTTGCCTGGTATAACACCCATTATAGCGTAATAGGGATGCAACAGCATCTAGGTGTCCCAGACAGGGTGGCTAGCTTATACCATCATATTATTATTGTTACCCATGCAAGGTAGATTAAATTAGCACAGGTCTCCCTATCTACGCTATATGCACACCTTTATTTTGCTTTCTAAACATACCTGCTGACCTGCAAAAGAAAAATCCCACAAAAACCCTCTCCCCAGATATTCTTCATATGCACCCTTGTTTTGGATAATGTCACGTGTCTGTGTTTCGGACTTGCTATTGTTTCAGCTACCTGCTTTCATGAAGGAGATTAATGGTTTATAACAACTATCTTCAGTGTAGGGTCGTGGCTGTACCAGGGTTGGGCAAAATACGACTTGCAGGCTGCATTCGGCCTACCAGGCACCTTCTTCCAGACCAGGGAGCCTCCTAACGAATTGTTCCCCACCCAGGCTTTCCACCCATGAGGGTGGTGACGAGTTACCTACACCCACCCCCAACATATCCTATTATGCCTTGCTCCCACCCTCATGGGCTGAAGGGCCAGCCCTGCTAGCACAGGTCAGGGCTGCTGCTGAAGGCTTCCCCGTTGTCCCATTCCCACCAGGCACCAGGTAGGGAAGGGGAGTGTGGACAGGGCTGCAGCTGGGCAGGAGCAGAGCGTGAGGCTGGCAGCAGTGCAGAGCCCATGGCTCTGGAAAGCAGCAGTGCGGAGCTTGGGTCCCAAGATGGCAGCCAGGGAGCGGGGCACCTGTTGAGGAGCGGGGCTCCCCATGTGGCCCTCAACAGCTTACCAAACCTCATTAAGCAGCCCTCTGCCCAAAAGAATTGTGCTCCCCTGGGCTATGCCCAACACAAAATAGTAAAGAAAGCAAAATAGGGTGAGAACTTCAGAATTTAGTTATCCTAAACTCATAGCAATAAAAATTGAGAAGTTTATCATAACACCACTTATTTTATATAATTTAGTTAGCTAATATGTGCACACATTACCAGTAAATAGATCCTTGTAAGAATGACTGGGATTACTACAGACCAATTAATGGCTTATTTATGGAAGATGCCTTCCAATTCCAGAGAAGTTGCATGAAGTTGAGAATGCATTGCATCTTTTACAATATACATTTAAAAATATTATGGCTGTTTTTAACTATTAGATTATACTGTGATTTAATCTATAATCCCTGATACCATAACATTTCAAGGGAATTGGCTTTGCACTTTGGAGGCCTCCAGGGAATAGACACCTCCTTTTAGAACAAATGTTGTTTGCATCTGGCCTATGTTATTTGTTCCCAGATGCCATGGTTAATAATGGTTTATATATGCCTGTAACTATCCTATGACTGAAGTGATGACAATTTAATCTTGTTGGTCAGAGACCCCATTTTTCCAGTAACCACAAATGCTTTTGTTGTGCAACCCAAATGCATTGTTAATTAGTTCATTATAATAAAGCAGTGAAAAAATTATACGGTCATCATTAATAGTCATAACTTAGTATCTACCCACATTGCACTTCATTCTATATATTCCTTTAGCAAGATAGAAGTTCTTAAGTTGACCAATATAATTTGAAGAAGCAACATCTTCATTAAGAGCAGGTTTGACTAACTAAGAGCTATTTTACATTTCTTCTCCCCGCCAACTTGATTATAAGCATCTGCTCCAAGTCCAAGTGACATTTAAACATGGCTAATTTTAAGACTTTATTATAATATAAGAGAAAGTTGCCAAGCTGAAAATAAAACACAGCTTTTACAGAATGTATCATTTTTTAAATAAATTAATATCTATAAGTCTAAATATATTAAACAAAAAGTTTCCTTCTTTTCTTACCAGCAGATGGCTGAGGTAGATGCAACAGTTTTAATTTTAACTATTATATAAATTACCCCACTTTAGGATCTCTATGAGCACATCCAGACAAGCATGGACATGTCTTTGAAAAGATTATTAAGGCTCATATACGTGAGAGCCCAGCAGGAAAAATTATGCTGAGGGGAAAACAGCACAGGTTCATAGCAGGTAGATCATGCCTGCCTCATCTAGTTTATTTTTATGACCAGGTTACAAAACACCTGGATGCAGGAGTAGGGGTAGATATCGTTTACTTAGACTTCAGGAAGGCCTTCGATATGGTATCCCACCCCATACTGGTGAACAAATTAAGAGGCTGTGACTTGGATGATTACAGAGTCTGGTGGGTGGCAAATTGGCCAGAGGGTCATACCCAGAGAGTGGTGGTGGACGGGTCCATATCAGCCTGGAAGGACGTGGGCAGTGGGGTCCTGCAGGGCTTGGTCCTTGGACCGATACTCTTCAATGTCTTTATCAGCGACTTGGACGAGGGAGTGAAGTGGACTCTGTCCAAGTTTGCGGATGATACAAAACTGTGGGGAGAAACGGACATACTGAAGGGCAGGGAACAACTACAGGCAGACCTGGACAGGTTGGACAAATGGGCAGAAAACAATAGAAAGCGATTTAACAAGGAGAAATGCAAAGTGCTGCACCTAGGGAGGAAAAATGTCCAGCACACCTACTGCCAAGAAATGACCTGCTTGGTAGCATGGAAGCAGAAAGGGATCTTGGAGTCCTAGTGGACTCCAAGATGAACATGAGTCGTCCGT
>NW_017729006.1:26593548-26601197 GCF_001723915.1 Gavialis gangeticus | reverse complement strand
ACACTTCAAGAGGGATGTGGATAATCTTAAGGGCTTAACCTCGTATGGTTAAGGGACTGCAGGCCAAGCCCTGCAAGGAGAGACTAGGGCTCCTAGACCTCTTCAGCCTCTGCAAGAGAAGGCTGAGAGGCAACCTTGTGGCTGCCTATAAATTCATCATGGGGGTGCAGAAGGGAATTGGTGAGGCTCTACTCACCAAGACACCCCTGGGGGTTACAAGAAATAATGGCCATAGCTAGCAGGGAGCAGATTTAGACTGGACATTAGGAAGAACTTCTTCACAGTTAAAGTGGCCAAAATCTGGAATAGGCTCCCAAGGTAGGTGGTGCTCTCCCCTACCCTGGGGGTCTTCAAGAGGAGGTTAGATAGGCATCTGGCTGGGGTCATCTGAACCCAGCACTCTTTCCTGCCTATGCAGGGGGTCAGACTCGATGATCTATTGAGGTTCCTTCTGACCCTAACATCTATGAATCTATGTGGTATGTGGTGCCACAGACTCATCTGGGGTGCCACATGCTGCACACGCTGCACGTGCAGGTGTTCCCCGCACTGCTACTTTGTAGCTCAGTGGGTTTTTTTGACCCTGGGAAAAAAAACCCATGCCCAAAAGCAAGTGGAGTGGCGCACACAGCAGCAGCAAGCACCACCCAAAACTGGAGCCTGGCTGGCCGGAGCCACACTTGGTTGCCAACCAGGTTCTCTGCTGCAGAAGCACCAGGGCTGCAACTCCCAGAGGTTCCCAGAACCCCAAGTAAGGCTGCTGGGAGCAGCACAGTTGCTGGCCCCAGCCTCCCCTACCTCACCCTGGGCAACATGCCATGTACCAGAGCATGCATGGCATAGGCATCCCTTGGGGACAAGTAGCAGCAGCACAAGATGTGCTACTGCTACTTGCCCCCAGGGAAAAGCATGTCCCTGCTTGTGGGGATGCGCCCTACATGTTTTAAATATCCCACTCTCTTTCCCATTGATGACTTAATTGGTATTTTTTTAAAAATAACCGCATATGCAAAAACAAGTTCATATATTCTAAATAATAAAACCAGATGTTTAAAAAGTTTTGTAGAAATTTTTCTTTAACAATATTCAGTCAAGGCTGGCCTAAAAGGCTTTTCTGAAGAACTGTAAAATAATTTTTCTCTCTCCAAATTTGCTCCTTAGAGGGCAAGTTCTAATATGCTTTAATTCAGGTTGATTTTAATATATACTGACTATAACTTCTAAGACTTATATTCTTACAGTGATTTTGCTTTTTTTCAGTGTCTCAACCTGTCAAAGAAAGAAACTGTGGGTTCTGGTTCATTTCATTGCAAGTGGATAGAAGCCACATTATACCACTGTCCACCACTCTAGATTCTTTCTTTCTCTTTATTTATAAATGAAAACAGATGAACTTAATAAAATACAAGTCCACAGAATTATGGCTTCCTTTATTCTAGTGGTAAAGAAGTTTATGCATAATTGGCGCACAATTTTATTCAGTGGTTTAAATTTTTTTCTTGAATTTAAAAAGGAACCATTCAGTTTAAGAACCTGATGGTTTCATTTCAGTCCAATCCATCAAATTTTCTGCTGTTAACAAATGTAGATTGACTAAACAGTACTGACCAGCTACACTATGTAAAACTCAGAAGAGCTCCATGGAGAGATTCCTAATAGAGTCTCAATCCTGAAGTCTAGACTAGTGCAATGGACTGAGACAAGCAGTAGCTTATCAATAATAAAGGCATAAAAGAGTTGGGGCCAATTTCAGTCAACAAAATCCTGAAATTGAATCCCATTCAACAGACAGCATAACTTTGGTCTCCTTTCTGCCAGATCATATATTAGTAAAATATACTTGTCTCTGTAACAGAGTTATACTTAAAACTTTATTTGAAATAAATCTTCCAAGTTTAATATTTTGGTCTGTTACTACAACCTGGATGGCAAAAACTGCCCATATTCCTATTTGATTTGGTTTAGTTCAAGTAATATACAATTAACAGACCTCTGATGTAGTCCATGGACAACTCTAATGAATGCCAATTTCAATAGCTGACTGTCACACAAATGTAACACATCTAGTGCTGTGTTTCCATTGAATTTCCAGGAAGGTAAACTTTGTAAAAAAGAAAGATCTTTTTCACTTGGCTCAAAAAAAAACATGGCCCTATCCTTAGTCCATGTAACCTGGCAAATGTCTATGAACCTACACTGATTTATACCCTCTGAGGATATAGCCTATAATGTTCTTGGGACCTCTAGCTCTTTATACTATTATTCCATTATAAAAGGCAACAAGCTAATAAGTTTTTAAGATGTCATCCAATAAACATTAGATTATGACCTAGATTATGATCCTGTTGCATCACTGAACAGACAAGAGAAGCTATGTAAATCTGCTTTTTCAGAAAGTATCTTAAAAACTACTACATATTTATTTTTCCAAAATTAAGTTAGAGTGAAAAAGGGAAACGTTCAGATTAATCATAGCACAGAGTTTATGTATCAAAGAAACAACAAATAGCTCATTCCTTGCTATTGCATCATGAAATAAATGACTTCCCCAATTCTCCTCAGTTCTTCAACCTACATGGAACTGAATGAACTGAAAATATGTAGAATTTGCTCCATCATTATCACTAAACTTGAATTTGATTGGTACTTTTGTGCAAAATATATACATTCCATATATTTGTAAAGATCATCATCAGAATGCATAACCCAACTCGGCAGATGGAATTAAGTAATGGACAAAAGGCCAAAATGGATCTGAATGGGTTTGGGTTCAAGCCTAGTGCAAGTAAAGGAACTCTTTCACAATGAAAGATCAAGTTTCAATATTCTGTTTCTCTAAAAACAATGTCAAGTTACTGAAAAAAGACACTTTCTTAAATGGTTTCCAGTTGTGCCTGTTTAAGCTAATGTCAGCTTTATCTATTAGTTTGGAAATCTGTCCTTGTCTCCTCTCCTAATTTGGCTGAGATGGACGGTGACCAACATATTGACCTGTTTGGGAGGTACATGAACCATGCATCACCAGTATGAGCTCTGCTATCCTTCAGTCAACAATCAGAACTTCTTCCATAGCCGAAGCTGTCAGGCCAGAAAGATCTGGTTTTGTACTTTCTCAGGCAAAATTTCTTTTGAACTTAAAGCTGTAATTCCCCACAAAAAATAGGTATGAATCTTACCTGAATAAGGAATGTAGAATTAGCCACCCTAAGATCATACCGTAGCTGAAAAGCTGTACTGCTTCAAATTTTAAACTGAAATATACTCAATATATATAACAAGATTTCAAAATAAAACAAAAACAGATTATATATTACAACTAAGATGCTTTTAAGGAACCTTTTTACTTTTGACATTGAGATCTTCATTCCTTATGAAGAGAAGCTGAGAGCCATAGGACTTTTCAGGCTGGAAAAGCGCAGGCTCAGGGGGGACCTGGTGGCTGTATATAACAAATGTACATCAGGATCTGGGGGAACACCTGTTCACCACAGTGCCCCAAAGGATGACAAAGTCCAATGGTCACAAACTCCTCCAAGACCGTTTTAGGCTGGACATAAGGAAAAACTCCAAGGCCTGAAACAGACTCCCTCCAGAAGTGGTGCAAGCACCTACTCCAGACTTTTTCAAGAAATGTTTGGACACTTATCTTGCTGGGATCCTTTGACCCTAGCTGACTTCCTGCCCCTGGGGCAGGGGGCTGGACTCAATGATCTTCCGAGGTCCCTTCCAGCCCTAATGTCTATGAAATCTATTAAATCTACCCCAAAATAACCAATAGTGTTTTGGTAAAGGCATGCATATGAGACATAAAAGACTTAGGTCTCCAGTTTCTTCTCTGAATCAGGCAGAGATGGCTAGAAGGTTTACAAAATTAGTTAAAATACTCCTTTATGGTTTTTTATTTAAATACTTTTTATTTTAAAATTAAACCTACTTAACATTAAATCTGACAACAGAACAACATATGTTAAAATCTAACCTATTAAAATACTTTACTTAAATAGCAGTATAATATTCAAACAATATATGCTTGGTGCTAAAGTCTTAAAGTCAAACCAGTAGTGGAAGTCACCGCCTAAGTGCTGCAACTAGAGTATTTGAAGTGCTTAAATACTTTTTATAGCAATATCCTCCTTTTGCAAGTGCAAAGAGAGTATGTTCTTCATTTAAATTTATTCAAGTAGTTCAGTTCAATAACTGGTTTATTCAAAAATAAGAAACCACTGTAGAGAGAAAAGGAGAAAGAAAGCTTTTTAACACTTTCAGACAATAAACGCAAAGGGCACTAGAGGATGAGATCTGTTAGTTCTAAAACACTGAAAGACAAGATGACCAGAAAAAATAATGTTAATTCAGTAACTACAGACTGTTCTCCTACCTTCCTTTGTTTAATAAATCAGATAGCTTTAAATCAGGGGTGCTCAATCCCCCAGCCTGCAGATCATAAGGAGAAATGGGCTTGCCCAACATTTGGACGATTATTTCAGGGAAAAATTCACAGCATGATTGGGCAAACTAGAAACACAGACAAAAAAACCCAAAGCATTTCAACATACTCATCAATGGTACATGTACAAAGGGTACCGTGTCTGTCCTTGTGAAAACCACAAGGAATGAGATGATGGATAGGTACTCTAACAGAATGCAATTACCTCATTACATTCTGCTCAAGAGCAAAAATCTCATAGAGGTATTTGTCCACCGCCAGAAGAACGTGTGAATGAATGAAGAACTGTGGAAAGGCTGTTCAAAAGTGGTGAAGAACAAAGGAACTCTTTTGAGACAATGAGAGATAATCAGTCTAGATGTATTCTGGGGAGATATTACTAAAAGAGTGAAAAGTAAAGACATAAACACAGATTTGGCCATCATTTCAAGAGACATGGCCTCCCAGCTACACGTGCTGGGTTTTGTTGTTACACAAGCCATTTGTATCATCAGTGATATTCAGTTTTTCTAGTTAAGATATGTAATCTCAATTAATGCTACTGACATTACTCCAGGTGATATATAAATTACTTTCCACAATTCATTAAACTGCACATTCATACCATCATTAATGCCTTGCAGGCATGAAAACTACTGCCTTTGTGGCAGAGGTCTGGTTTTTCTGTAATAACTAGTGAACACCCTGGTAGCAAAATTTTCTCAAAAATATACAGGATGATTTTCAGGTCCACAATTTCCATTTAATTTTGAGGAAGCGCACTTGTGAATTTGCCTTGGCTCTTTTTCAGTCACTATGAAATCCCCAAATCATAGTCTGCCTGTAAATGAAGTAGCTGAATAAAACTGCAATTGACCTTTCTACATAAGGTCATATTTTTAGTTGATTCAGTGAAAGGTTGCCAAGTGCTAGTTCTTCTCTGACAAAATAAGAGCTACTAAATGTTTTTATTTGCTTTCTTTTAAACACACTGAAGACATAAGATTTCGTTAACATTCTTTGTGATCTTTTGAAGAATATTACTTTTTTTTCCATGGTGACACGGAGAGCCTTGTTGCTTCTTGCTTATACCTCATACAATTTTACAAGAATCCAGACTGTGTGAAAACTTTATCCAAGCTCTTAGTCAGAAGCAGTTTGCACTTAAATTCTCTCTTACACTGTCTCTAACTTCAGAATAAGAGAACCATTGAAAACTATCAAATTAAGATGAACAGAAAGAATAATCTTGTTTTCCAAAGTTACATGCAAGGAAAAGCTTAAATTGTGGTTGATGAGGTGTCTTGGAAAAGCTAACAGTATGAGACAACTAGCATTTGGTTTCTATCGCAAGCCTTGGCAGAAACACCTTACCACTTTGAACAGTAGGAGTTTATCTGTTGTTGGAAGTACAGCTTCCTCCTTTTTCATTAGTTATGCTCACTATGTTTTCATTTTAGCACCTTGAACATATATATTTTACTTCACTCAGCCACTAGGCACTTAGTAAGAACGGTGTATCTAGCAATTCAGTATCAAACTGATCTCCTGGCCTTATATAACAACTGTTTTTTTTATAGAATGGGACAAAATGGGGTTCGACTAGATTACCTCCCGAGGTCCCTTCCAACACTAACTTTCTATGATTCTATGAAAATTAATTAAGAGAAAGCTTACCCTGAAGGGTTGATTGCATTGGAAGACAACTGCTTTCTTGCTTTTCTTACATAACCCCTTAGGTTCCTTTCTCATTGAGAGACTTTGATGAGGAAAAAATCTACACAAAGATGGCAGATGGGGGCCTGGTAACCTCAGGCATGATGGGAGAGGGTCAGGGGTTACAAAAGGGAAGGCAAATGATCAAAGACTCCCTTTTCCCTTGTGAAAAAACCATCTGGGACTCACTGAGTGCATCTACATGAGACACTTTACTGTGCATCAGACTAATCTAATGCACAGTAACGCATCACCGTCTACATATGCACAGCGATTACTGCACAGTATATTAATCTAATGAGTCATTTGCTCTTGGTCAGCCCAGGCAGCAGGGGCCACACTGCTGCCTGGCTAAGCCCAGATCTCCATGGGGAGAGGGACAGCTGTCCTTGCTTGGTCAGCCGCTCTGTCCCAGCCAGGGTGGGGGGGTAGGGGGGTGGAATCAGGCTGTCCCTGAGCCCAGGGAGGGGGACAGGAAGAGGAGGGAGGAGCTGTCTTGGAAGGGTGGGCAGCTCCATCTCAGCTTGGGGGAGATCAGGCCGGACCCAAGCCCAGATGGGAAAGCTCCAGCCGTCCCCCACCCCCTGGAGCCGGCCTGATCTCTCTCCTGGCTGAGACGGAGCTGCCTTCCCAGCTGGGACAGGCCTCCTCACCCTCCGGAACTCAGGGTTAAGCCCCTTGGCTGCTGCAGGGGGGCAGGGCAGGGCAGGGCAGGGCAGGGCAGAAGCAGCCCTGGACTGGGTTGCTCCTGTCAGACTCAATTTGTTCCTGATGTGCGTGCACATGTAGATGTGGGTCCAGGAGTGCTTTAATGAGCCTGAATTTTCTATGCAGAAAATTCAGGGGCATTAAGTGCATATGTAGACATGCCCACTGTGTGAAAGAAGGCAATAGGAGCCATCAGAAGGCTTTAAAAGTCTATTACAGATGATGTACCTCTCAAGGTCTCCCTTAGGTAGAATCAGAAGTGCTTGTGCACAGAGCAAAGGCACATCAGTATTTCTTTATGAGAGAAGCAGGAAAATAGCCAGGCTTGGAATGGGAGATCCAAAGACAGCTGAGTCGCACAAAACACAGGCACATGGAATTCCCTTTCCTGAGAAAAGGAGACCCTGTGAGCTACTTCCGGCCAAAGAAGACAACAACCACTGCTTGATGCAAAAGAGGCCTTCAATCTGACTCCACCTACCAAGATCCTGCAGACACTCTAAAGGAAATAGAGGAACTTAAAGCAGCTGATCCCATTATAGGACTACAACCGTTCTAGTCTGAAAAGAATATACTGAGTAATCAGGGTATTATCCCTGTTACAGTTAACTAGATAGTGTAGAACACTAGTCAACAGCTATTTTATTATTTTTTACTCTATAATGGCACCGCAAAAGAAGTTTTCCATGCTCCTGCTGCATATCCTTGACCACACTTCCTCAAAGTCAGAAATCTGAAAAAGATTAGAGCCATTCACCAGCACAAACTGTACCACACCTACTGCCCCCCCCCCCCCAAC
>NW_017729006.1:26547451-26593326 GCF_001723915.1 Gavialis gangeticus | reverse complement strand
CCCCCCCCCCCCCAACTGATGGAAACAAGCAAAAAAACCCTAAATTTACTAATGGAAATGATTAGTTCCTTCCTCAAAGGAAAAAAATGTGCCAACTTCCCTGTAAAGAGCACTTGTTTGCTCAGTCGTGGAAAAGTCAACAGTTGTTCCGTAAGATCCCGTGAACTATTGCCTTATCTCCACCCTTGTCATTCCCAAAGCTGTAGAAAAATGCTCCACACTCCTACACGTTGTGACATCTGTCACAGTCCAGCTAGACTCACAAATCAGGCTACATAACAGGGAAAGCACAGACTATGTTTTAGAAGAAGTTAACCTCCTTTTGGTTACAAGTATAAGCCATATTGTTGTACTTATTTTTCTATTCCTCTGCAGTTTTCTGACACTATATGTAACAAGGTAATAGGCCTATATGATTAGACGGTACAGTACTAACAGCACAAATTCCATTCCAGGAGAAGCCAGAGAGTAATAATGAATATATGAGCTATCATTTGCCCATAGAAGACTTTCTTTCTAGCAACCAAAAAAAAAACTTGTCACTTTGCATGTCACTGTAACATCTTATTCCATCTCATATCTTGGAATAATTGCCACAAAAACAGCTTAATGGGATATCAAAACAGACTTGGTTTTTATTAGGGCTTAGTAATGCTAATACTTATGTATCTTGACCCATCAATGGGATTGCTGTCACAAGGAAAGGTACTTACTGGTATAACTTTTGCAGGACCAAGCACAAAGTGAGAAACATTATATACTGCTGTCTATCTGACCCTTGCATAACTATTTCATTCTAGACTTTTCAGTCACACTGCTTTTCTGTTTACTTTAAGAGTTCATGTGCTGTTTGGCTTCACAGTACACTAGGTGATGAATATGTCTGGTTTTCTCTTCCATCCTAACTTAATCTGCTAGCTTGATGGGGAAGGAGTCTATTCAAGAGTGAAGAAAACAGAATTAATAGAACAACAATTAGACTTTTATTTCTCTTTCATCTAGTTGTCAGAGACATTATGAGAAAGCTGGTACTAAATAATTGGCTGAATTAAGGCAAGTAGCTAATCCAGGATAGTACAAACACTTGTTCACACTCACCAGGTGTGCAGAATGTGGTGTAACATATATTATAAAATTGAAAGAGAAGCCTAATTCTTATACTTGAACCTAATACAGTTCTGCTAGCCACCAGCATAACTATTTGACTTGGAAAGATCTGAAATATGTGTAAATATGGTAAAATACATTATGGTTAAAAGAGTATAAAAGCACCTCTATAGTCAATACAAGAGGAAGGGAGTCATGAAGGCTTTACTTTATACACTGGGCATTCAGGAAACCTCAATTTTATTATTCTGCAGACACAGTATATGAACTTGGATGAATCATTTAATCTCTATACCTGTGCAAAAGCTGCTACATCTAAATATGCAACTACAAGAATTTCCAAAACTGTTGCATGAAAGTCAAGCATCATCCTACAAGACAGAATGACATTTTGGCTAGGGACAGAAATTCCACATAAACCTGCATAAGTGATTAGAAACCAGTTCAAATGCTTAACAAAACAGGGCTGGGGACAGCTATTATACATAAACTGGTTTAAGTGATCAGAAACTAGTTTAAACCTGTAACAGAACAGACATTCAATGCACACAAACCAGTTTGAAAATGGCTGAAACCAGTTTGAGATGAACCTGGTTGAATGTAGTATCAGACTTAAATTATTTGGCTCAAACCAGTTTATGCAATGTCTGTCCCAGACCCCTTCCTGGTTTACCTTATATCAGAGTCCCCTCAGCATCCCAGATGCCTGGCAGCCCTGGGTGGGGCTCTCTGTTCCAGAGAACAGGCTGGCCCCACCCCGCTGCTCCCTGGCTGGAGCTCTGGCAAAGACTGCAGGCACAGCAGTGTCTGCCTGGCTTCCCCTCCCTCCACTTGCTACTCAAGCAGGGATTCCCCTCTCCCACATCACGGACCATAGCCAGCATGTGGTATGCTAGCTAATGCTGAGAGTTGTCTGTGTGTATGTGTTTCACTGGGACAGGCAGACAGGACAGTATCTGCTTAGGACTTTTTGGAGCTAATCAACAGGTGAGCTGGTAATGTCTCTCCATTCCTTCCTTGGAAAAAGTTGTTTAAGAGCTTGAACTAATGAGAAAGGCTTTTGTTTTCTTCATGGGCTGATAAATGCTGTGTTATCAACTCCCTACTGGGCTGGTCAGGAGCAGTGGGGGTGGGGGGAGGGGTGTTCCCTCCTCAGAGCTTCCTGCTGGGGCCTGGCCACCCCTTCCCCAGCTTAGCGCTTAGGAAGGGAAGGGAGAGTGGCTCTAGCGGCCCCTGACTTCTAGCCTGAGCCACTGCAAGTATGTGCCTGCATTTCTTCAGTCCAGAAGGGATGTCTATACAATTACAAACTGGTTCAGCCTAGCCAGGTTAAACTAACCTGCAAAGATTGAATCAATTCAGGCTCAGGCTAGCCTGAGTGTCTGTCCCTAGCCCAGTAGTTCAGTACACATAAACCACTCTCAAAATGGCCAAAACTGGTCTAAGTTAAACCTGAAAGAATGTGGTATCAGACTTAAATGATTTAGGTTAAATCAGTTTATTGAACTTCTGTCCTTGATCCCCTCCAGATTCAAGTTAACTCACAGTCACCCAGCATCCCAGGATGCTCTGTACCTCCCCTGCAAACTCCCCCTTGCAGGGTGGGCAGGCGAGCCTTGCCAAGCTGTCTATTCCAGCCAAGCAGGGATGTGTGCTCTAGTGCCCCATGGTTTTTGGCCTGAGCCACTGTAGGCACGTGGCTGCATTTTCAGAATAAAAAATGAATGTTTGTTCACTTCCTTATCTGTTCAATCTATGCAGCTTAGACTAACCTCCAAAGATTGAATAAATTCAGCCTTGGGCTTTTTTACTGTCTGTACTTAGCCTTTAATAGTAGCCAGTGTATTTCTGATCTAGGAATACCTTCTCTTCAATTGTTTAATTTATGAGCACTTAATTCATTAGTGCCAGGAATATATCCTGAGCTCCTCAAATGCAATTCAGAGGATCATAGGAAAGTAGGGCTGGAAGGGACCTCATAAAATCATGTAGTCCAACCCCCCAATCAAGACAGGAACATCTCGGAATAAAACATCCCAGCCAAGTGTCTATCTAACCTGGTCTTGAAAACTTCCAGGGATGGAGATTCCACAATTTCTCTAGGTGGGCTGTTTCAAAGCCTGACCACCCTCATAGTCAAGAAAAATCCTAATCTCCAACTTAAATTTCCCCTGCTGCAATTTGAGGCCATTACAACTAATCTTGTCACCTACAGTCACAAAGAAATGTCCATCTCCATCTGCTCTGCAATTGCCTTCAAGTATTTGAAGACTGTGATCAAATCCACCCCACCCCCAGCCTTCTCTAAACTAAGTAACCCCAGTTTTTCAGCTTTTCCTCATAAATCTTGCCTCCCAGGCCTCTAAGCATTTTTGTTGCTCTGTGCTGGACTCTTTCCAAACTGTTCACAGTACTCCAGGTGAGGCCTCACCTGTGCTGAAGAGTGGAAGTATCACTTACCTTGATTTGTAAGTGATACTCCTGTTAATAGATCCTGGCATGCTGTTGTTTGTTTTTTTCCCCAACAAGAGTACACTGTTGGCTCATATTCAACTTGTGGTTTGCTGTAACCCCAGGTACTTTTCTGCAGTGCAACAGCCTAACCATCATTTCCCAGTCTGTATTTGCACATACAATTATTCTGTCTCAAGTCCAGGAGTTGGCACTTGTCCTTGCTGAATTTTATCTGATTGATTTTGGACCATTTCTCCTGTGTACCCAGGTCACTCTGGATCACAGCCCTACTCTCCAAAGTATCTATGACTCCACCTGACTTGGTGCAATGTACGAATTTGCCAAGTGTTCACTTGATCGTATTATGTAAATCATTAATTGAGATGTTAAGCAATACCGGACCTAAAATAGACCCCTGGGGGATGCTATTTGATACCTCCTCCCAACTAGACATTGAGCCACTGATGACTACTTGATGATCCAACCAGTTATGTATACACCTTAAACTACTTTTGTCTAGTCTATATTTCTTTAACTTGTTTATGAGCACGTTGGGAGGAACAGTGTCAAAAGCCATGCTACAGTCAAGGTATATTACTTTGTCACAGAAAAAATTCAGGTTGGTCACATATGATTTGCTCTTGGTGAAACCATGCTGGCTCTTCCTGATCATCTTGTTCTCCTGTAGGTGCTTCCACCATAGATTCCTTGAGAACCCACTCCTTGATGACCCACCATGATCTTTCCAGGTATCAAGGTGAGGCTGACTGCTCTGTAGTTCCCTGGATCCTCCTTCTTTCCTTTCTTAAAGATGGATGCTATATTTACCCTTTTCTAGTTCCTCCAGGATCTAACCCAACCTCCAGGAGTTCTCAAAGAGCTCAGCCAATGGCTCTGAAGCCAGTTCCTTCCATATTCTATGGTGCAATCCATCTGGCCCTGCCAACTTCGAAGCATCCAGATTCTCCAAGTAATCCTGAACCTCTTTGTTTACTACTTTAAGATGTTTGTCTCCTTTGTTATCTTTGCTACTAAATTATCTTTGCAACTGGCATCAACATAACCCTCAATTTCTTCTCTAACAGCAGCTGTGAGCCTTAGATGAGGCTTGGCGAGTTGTACTTTTCAACAGAAGTAAACAAAATATAGAGCCCTCCTCTGATTTTTTTTTTAAACTTACGCTCTAATTTTCAGGCTGTATTATGGCATTTCCTTCTGTTTCAGATGAACAAGATCCTGTGAGATGTTGAGTCCCCTCAGGTCTTCACTGATTTTTCTGGAACTTGAGAGCATTTGCCAACATGGAGACTCAAGTTCTTTCTCCATCTCCTTCACCTTAAACCTGACAGACAACAAATATGTATTTTGATTCTCCAGCTTCCAAACTGGGAAACTTGAGCCACTGCAACACTCAGTCTGACTCAGATGTACCTCCTTGTCATCAACCATAACTTTGTGAGATTCTTCCATAATGCTGGCAGCTTCCCTTTACAAATGCAAATGGTAACTCTATGTTAAAGGTAAAATAGATCTGCTGGGAAATATTAAGTGCATTCTAAGAATTCACTGAAAAAATTACACATCTGCATTGTTCTTCTATACCCACTTGCTAAATTTGCATAAGAAAGAATAAATCTTAACCAATGCCATCTAATTTGTATATTAAATGAAAAAAAAAATCTAGAGTCTGCTTTTCCTTTGATTTTTGCCTCAAGGGAATTGTTCCAATTACTACAGAACATGTGAGAGATCCCTTGATTAACCTGTTGTCATACCTAGTTAAGTTGCCATGCCATTACATTGTTGAGTAGTGTTTCGGGAGTCCAGGTAGTAGCATCAAAATAGGTTGCTATTCAAAGCCCATTACACAAAGTATAGACATATTATGCTCCTCTCTTGTGAAGGGTTTAAGACACTTTTAGGTATATATTTTATTTTCAATGACCAATTTAGACCACAACACCTATTACAGCTAGAAGGAATCTCTCTCTCGACTTCATGGATTTTACATCAAGACCTTGTATGTCACGAAAAAAAAGTTTGGGGCTAGACTATGGCCCTGCTTACACACCACAAATGGTAGTTAAAGGGTGAAAGATGAGCTCTTACTAACATGAGCTGGCTATCTATATTGAGGCTTCTTCTCCTCAACATTCTCCTCAAAGCCACTGCATTCCTATCCCACAATGTGAGTGGGTGAGGAGGGGTGGTGGATTAATTTCAACCCTCTTGCACCAGACAGTGTAACTATACTGGATTTTTGGCAGATGGACACTGCACTGACTTATGACCTACTGCATTTAATCCATGTCCTTGAACAGCAAGGGTGGGGTTATGACTAGTTGAGTCAAAGTCTTCTCCACAAGCTGCTCTGTAGGCAGGGCAATAATGGTCTTCCCCTTTCTTGGGGCAGACTGTCAACTCATGTCCTAACCCCTAATCTCCAACTCTGGTAATAGTTTGAACACATGCACACGTGTACACACACACACACACACACACACACACTTTACAGTCTTTACTTACAAAGTTACAAATATTTGGCAATGGAGGGTAGGCAACACTTTCAGGAGCTATTCAAGGTCACATGGAATCAAGCTCCAAATACATTTCCATCCTGAAGGCTGCAAGGTGTAAGTCTGCTTGCAGGCATATGAAGATATATTCTGATTTTAAAAATGAAGCATGTGCATAGGCCTTTACAAACTAGACCCCACTGCCTTTTCCTATTCTGTAACATACTTTTTTATGAACATAAAAGATTTTGTCCCACTTCCAACAGGGAATTAATGTTTACCCCAATATCACTAAGCATGTTTACAGCATAGAACTTCACCCTACTGAGTCTAGGCTTTCAGACTAATCTATGCCAGAGCATCTATAATTAAGCAATTATACAGAAGAGAAAACACACAATAGAGACATTTCACAATGATACAATGTATCTAAAACACTTTAGAGTATTTTTTGATGTATTATCTACCTTATCAGTTAATCCCTCTGTTTAACTAAATGTAAGAATTCTCCTTTAGTTTGTCCAAGAGCATATAAAAATGATTCCTTCTAATACCAATAATTTGAAGTAAAATTTTGTTTTGTTGTCTGAAAAGATTTCATCTATGAAGCACTTTGGCAACTGAAGAAAAGTAGAAACCCAAATGGGTTTCTAAAGGATGAGGAGATAGAATGTAAATAAATCCATTTCACTTCAAATAAAAAGTACAGCACAAAATTAAGTGTGAAGTTTGGGTAGCAGGTCCAGCTGATGTGCAGAAAAATAAATCCACCTGCAAAACTAAAGCAAATGCTTGAAACACTGGAATGTCTATCGCTAGGTACAAAATCCATGAATTTTCCTGGCCTTCCTCCAGGCTCTAAAGACAGATTCAAGATTTTAAAGTTGAATATCCTTGTTTCACACCTACATTACAATGGTGACATATGTTTATGTTATTATACTATACACATGTTCTTCTGATACATGGGAGTTAACGTTGCTGATCTCCAGTGAAAATGGTGGCTTCCAACTACTAGTTCACCATTATAATATGGTTTGGTAGCACACCAGAATACAATGGCTGGGAAATCAGACACATCACTAAACTCCTTGCACTATTTTTGTTGTCTGGCACTATGTTGTACCTTTTTCCACAAACTTGTCTAGATTCTTCACATTATTTTACCCCTAAATCACATCCAAATACCCTTTGGATATCACAGTTATGTACAATACTTTGGGTAAAAAATTCTACTCAGTGGCCAGGTATGCTTGTTAAGATTTTTAAGTGTCTGTTCTATTAAAATTAAATTAAAAAAAAGGAACGGAATCTACTGAGAGAGAACAATCCCATACAAACTAAAAACATGTTCAAATGTTTAACAGGTCAACTATGTAAAAATAAGTTATGTATTCTGTTTATAAGTATTATAGTGATAGATAAGTTTGGCATTAGAATTTTATTGATCTCCTGGTGCATATGCATGTTAATCTAACTATGCCATTGTACCATTGTTTGTTGCTAAATCCTTTCTCTACCTATATTTTAACGTAGAAAAATACAATATAGACTGGTGACTACTGCTGTCAATGCATATTTAATATGAACTTGATTTATAAGCTGTTTTGATTGAAGATAGGTTTCATACGGAAATCTAGATTTGGTTGTAGATGGCTACTGCTTAAAAGACACTGAATCGAAGTCACCAGATCTAAACAACTCTCAACTCTGGAGTTGTATGCATAGATCCAAATATGAATTTTGTAGTGTTTATCCATCTTTTATGTTCTATTGCACATCAAAGTCGTAATTCCCATCTGACCTAGATACTGTTGTGTCCCTTTGCCTAGTGCCTGAGTGAATTCAAAATTAGGACGGCAAGTAGACTGGGGCTAAATCCAGAGAAGAATGAGGTGACACAGGTGTGGCAGGGCACTTTTGGGTGCTTGCCACTTTAAGGATAAGAGCAGGCAGCCAGCAAGTGCTTGATTAGGATGGCCATTTTAGGACTCAGCTCACACAGGGTGAGGCAGCAGTTTGCTGCCAGCTGCTGAGGAAGTAACATCATCCGGCCGAGCTACTGCTCCTGGAACATGTTGGAGGTAAGGGCAGGACCTATGGGGATGGCAGGAGGCTCCTGGTCCTGGCCATGACCTGAAACTGCACCCACCTGGGGTAGGGAGGCCTGGTGAGACTGCCTGTGGCAGGGCAGCGCCATTCAAATAGCAGGACTGCTCACCTCCCAAGTGAACGGTGGGAAGTAACCACCACAACATTTTGGGTAAGAGGGCCAGGCACATCCCAGGACACCTGAGCCCCAGGGGTTGAAAGACCCCTGTGGAGGCATGGGGCCAGGTAGAGCTGCGGCCACCTTAGCCCCATAGAGGTGGAAGCCCCCGGAAGCCCCAGAGTTAGGGGCAGTGGTGTGGCTCCAGAGAGGGGATAGCAGTGTAGCCCTAAGGAGAGGGCATGGGAACCAAGGTGGCCCGCACAGAGTAGGGGGTGTCTTTACAACCCAAAGGACTGTGTGTAATCTTGGTGCTGAGTAGGGCTGAAGAGCAGTACCGGGGGGGGGGGGTTGAGTAAGGCTGAAGGACAGCCAGAAGAGCAGCATGTGGGCCAACCCCCCACATGAGTAAGAATTTCAGTATTACAGTGAAAGATCCTGGTGAGAGAGCATAAGTTGAAGCCCCAAGTATTGGGTGGACTGGTATAGTGAAGGCATAGTTGAAATGCCCTAGCTGGAGGGCATTAGTTGAAGCGCATTATGGGGTGGACAGGCCAAGGTTGGTCTGAGGCCGCAACTGGGCCAGAGGCTGAGTGTGTGGCTCAGCCAAGGAGCTAGGGTGAGTCACAACCCCAGTAAGACCTCAGGCGTGTCAAGGCTGTGTGATTGGGTCAGAGGGAGGCCCCAGTAAGTCCTCAGACAGAGACACTGACTTAGGGTCAAAATGTAAGAACTTGTTTGGATGCCATTTGCAAGGCATGGGCCAAGGTGTAGGGATGGTATGGAGCCCTGGACAGCACCCTGTGGCACTGGGGCATAAAATGGGCAACCTCCTGCATTTACCACCAGTTTACTTAACCAGCAAGTCATGGCAGGTGAGACTGGGCAGACTGCCCTACTTAGACAGGTGGGCGGGCCGACGTGAGATCTGGCCCTGGGATGGTCCCGTCACAACAGGGAAAAATCCTAAGAATAATATGAAGGTCAACCATGATCTAGCAAAGCATTTAATCCTGAGTTTAACTTATGCAAAGCCCTGCTTACATACAGCACCAGGAATGTTTATACTGATCAATCTGATTGTGTATTACGTATTGAACATGAAGTGCTGTATAAACCAGGAAAGACATTATTTCCAACTTTCTGGAACTAGCAATCTAAAGCTGCACGGTTCAGGTATGTATATGGGCTGAAGAATCAGTCCCAAAGCAGTTGAAATAATATTTAAGGGAATGTTATTTAATGACTGTAAAAGAGTATTTGAAAAGAGGGACCTAAGTGAAGAGAAGGAGTTTTAAAGAAGAAACAAACCACTGGACTTCAGTGAGTAAAGGATGATAGGCCAAAATGAGAGCTGAGGTCAGATGGAGATGGTCAGTTATGAAGATAAGTACAGCAAGTGTGAACACGGAGAGAAAGTAAATGGAAGCCAAGGGACTGATAAAAAAATGGAGTCATGTGATCAAAAGCAGTGACAAAGGATGGTGTGTTGAAGAGTGGGGGAGAAGACCATAGCAGAGGGCAAGATGCTCATTGCACAGATTTTTTTCCTCTGGATAGCCAGTGTTTGAGGCTGAGCTTAGATTTTCTTTTTAAATGAAAAGGAGCTTATTGATCCCATTCTTTCCCCTAGCAGACAGAGTATCATGCTCTAAACCAATGGCAGATTAGCACTTTTTCATAATGTGCAATTGGGGCAGACCAGGATTTTACAACATTGGGCCCCAAGTAAGAAAATTCAGGCAGGGAAATAAGTAACAGTTCTTTGATTAGCTGAGGAGCTGAAGGAAATTCAGTTCTATAAATGAATTCCAAAAATGTCATAGTGCTGAATGCAAATGATACAGCAGTTTATCACCAAATTTTCTAAGACATACATTTGACAACAACTGACCAGAACTGGTATGTATGAGGGTGTAAATAAAGGAGGGCAGGATGGGTGAAATTGGAGGACATTTGGTAGCCCTCTCAGAAGACACAAAAGATAAGGATCTACTGTATTGTGTAGGAACTGGCAGTCCTGTAAAGCAGGATCCCTGAGATCAAGACATTTCTGTAAATCTTTGGGTTCACCCAGGTAAGGTAGTATTTGGGACTTTTTGGAGAGTCACGTATTTATAACAATAAATGAGTTAATTTTAAAAGTGCCAATTTATTATATATTTGAAAATGACTAAGCCACAGCAACTGTCTGGATCTCAGCAGCATGCCTTCTCCTAAATGGTCCTGGTTGGCAACAGTATGTTCATATAGAAGTAATACTATAATAGTATTGATAGTAATAAACACTAGGTTTAATTTTAAATGGGGCTTAAAATCCATTTCCTTCCCTTACCATTTGCTATTTATTTTTCAGCTACTCAATATTCCTGGACAGTTAGCAAAAATCTTAAACATTTCATCACTTTGCCATACTGCCGAAGACTTTGTTTTAACAGCACAATATTTCTGAATTAAAGTTTCTTTTCCGGAACTCAAATTGGTAAATACATACCATGTATGTATATTTTTCTTTTCAAATGTCTATTTTAATTTATGCATTTCAGCTTCAAATAACCAATTCCTATCATCTGTACTGAGGCTGACTGGTAGTGAAAGAGCAAGCTTTTAATGCTACCACTCTTATTTCCTACATCCTGTTCTCTTGAATAGGTCTTTCACAATCTATAGGGCTTATGAGGGTGATTAAAAATAAAATATTTCTCACTTGGATGTTGGTTCATAATGCATGAAGGTTCTAGTCCTGAGATAAAATAACATTTATTGCTAACAGAGTAAAACAGACTATTTTTTTAATATTCTTTTTGCATTCCTCTGAATCAGAAGAATGCAATACCCAGGCTGTACAAAGCTACCTATGTTGTGAAAGGTCAGTATAATGACTGTGCTTCTCAACAGCCTTTGCTATAGGAGGTCATAGTGTGTCAAGTGTGACCAAAGAAGGGAAAAAGATGCTTGACTGGAGAGGTGCTGAGCTGTGGGTGTTCTTGATTTATAAAACAGCCTTTTGCTATCCAGGGAGGGCTCAAATTTAAGCCTCAAGGTAGGCAGGTCCTTCGCTGGTCTTATCTAGAAAATAGAGCCATGATTGCACTAAAGGTTGAAAAGACCTCATTGCATATAAACTAACTTTCTCTTTCCAATTTTCTGGAGCTGGAGTAAGGAAGCTAAGGGAGAGAAATCTCACGAACAGGAAACAGTTGTATATGATTGCCTGAATTAAGAGCTGAAGAAAAGGTCAGTCAGTTTTCCAGCTGGATATGGCAGCAATACATAGAGATATAGATGCTAGTGCACCCTCCTCTGCACATCATACAAACCACATCAGTGTTTTATTCTCCATCACATTCTTCCTTTCAATATACAGATTGCAGTGATCCATCTCAAATTTTGATTTGCCCTAATTCATAACTCATTACTGCAGAAAACACAACCAGTATGCATTCACTAATATCTGAGCCAAACATAAAACTGAGCCAAACATTAATAGGTAGCTTTCAATTTTGTGGACCCAGTTCATTGTTGGTGTAACTCTACCGGTTTCAATGGCATTATTTGAGGCCCACCCCAGAGAGGCTTCTGGGAGGAGGCCAATCTGACACCCTGAAGTGGGGGTCAGATTCGCGGAACCCGGAGGCCACAAGGTAACGACGTAATGCATCTGCTGCAGTTTGCTGATGAGTAGAGAAGAAGAAAAAAGGGGGCACTACCTTGAGCTTTCCGACCAACAGTCGTGGAAAGTCCCGGGCCTAGCAGAGTGCAAAGATAGCAATTTTAAATTAGAAAAATAACAGCTTGCAGAATGAGATAACTGCTTGGCTTTAATCCCAGAAAAAGTAGTAAGGCTAAAAGTGAACCCCCCTTCTGGGGAGATAATGGGGAGGAGGAAAGGTATGTAAGGTGAAAAGAATCGAGTCCTGGGTGGAACTAGTTTGGGGAGGACAAGACTGAGGACCCAATAAAGGAGGTAGTCTTGCCACCCTGGACGCCAGGTGGGGTTCCCGAGACCTATCAGGTAATAACATGGGAGAAGGTGTGGAGTGCCTTTCCTCCAGCCTGAGCTTGCAGCTCAGAAGTTTGTTATAGTATTATCCATGTGTGTTATTGATTTTCTTTTTGCAATAAAGAGGCATTTGGGTTTTACCTGGCATGTGACTTGTGGGTTACTCAGCTACCCCTGTTGGGAAGGGAGGGAGCCCCTAACACGTTACACAAAGGACTGCTTTGAATCAATCTGTCTAAAGTTATCTATTCTAACATAAGAAGTAATTCTTTCTTAAATTAACATTACTAAATTTGAGTTAGTCTAAAATGCACTTCATGAAACTACCAAATATGTAACTTCTCATAGTATTCAATAGCTTAAAATGCATAACAAAAGATTTGTCAGCAATTTCCATCCTACATTATCACCGAGAGAAGCACAATGTCTAAGACAAAATGTCTGTGATATAGACGTGTAATGCAAAACTTCATCTGACTTCAGCTGTTATGTTGAGATCCTAAAATATTAGTATAATCTAATCTGATTTATATTCAACAAGGGTGAACATGTCTGTTGCAAAGTACTAATAATTCAGACTAAACTCTTACCTAATTTATAAGAACCTGATTTGCATCAAAATCTTAAAAGCAGAAGACATACGTTTAATTTTTCTTTCCTGTAACAGTGTTTTTCAATAATTAATTACAATAATGTGCATAAAATAAATATAAGTACTGAGACTGAAGTGGTACATTATCTAATCATTTTGTTTTCAAGAGAGAGAAACTGTGTAACAGCATTTATAAAATCATGCAGTCTCTAAACCATTAGACAGTCTTGACCCTGAATTATAATAGATATCTCAGGGTGGGTTTGGGAATGGATGGGTTTTGGTTGCTTAAGTCATGAGGTGCAGTGTGCTAGTTGGTGGCCTTTTTTTCTCAGTTCAAGCCTGTTGTACAGAGAATTCCCAAGGTTCTGTTTCAGACCCAAGTTTACTTACAGCAAAAAGCTGAAACATTAATTTTTATGCTGATGATGTGGATTTGTGTAATACTGCATCAGGTGCTGCTTCTATTTTAACTTTACAGATAAATTTTGGAATTTAGCTGGGGACTTTCATGACAACTTGTGTTAATTAACACCCCCCAAAATGTAAGATACTTTCTAAAAACAAAATATCATCAACAAGACAAATGTGAGAAAAATATCAACAATAAGACTAATGAATCCATAATTTAAAATATGAACATTGACACTGCCTGTAAGATAGAAGGGAATTTGGCTGCTGACAGATATATCCCAGTTTTGCAACCTTAATCTTATTTGACAATTTTTGATGCAAAAATGCTCCAATTACTGGACACATAGTAAGACAGTAGAGTACAGTACCTAGCATGAACCTTAAACCTGTGCGGAGTCTTTATTTATATATCTTTTAAAAGAAAGATAGTTGAGGCTTGTTTTGTGTTGTGCTCATTTCAGAGTAGTGATTGCCCTATTTAATTTTCAAGTGTAGAATGATATACAGAGCATCATTTATACTTCTTAATCACAGCAGATTAAACCCTCACAGAGTATCTAGATGTGCATGCAAACAATGGTATGCAGAAAACTGTTCTACTTTGTGACACACTGTAATAACATGGGATAGCCATGTAGTTTAACACTGTACTGCTGAGTGTTGGATATTACCAAGGCAAAAACAGTTTCTATTACAAATAAAAGTACAACTATAACAAACATGTTTTTCAAATATTTTGGGACCAAGAATAATTCATTAAAAGTAAACCTAAGAGTTGCAAGCACAAGAAAAAAAATAATACCCATAATTATGCACGTGCATTCAGGGGTGAATCCAAGGGAGGTGTGGCAGTGCAGTCACACCTCCCTTTTGACTGTGTGATCCATGTACAGTGAACTCTCTGAGCTCACCCGAATGTCAGTGCGGCTCCTGCCACAGCTCTGCTTGTGTGAGCAATTCTCTGCACTGGCTCTGGCTGAGCTCCTGCATTCACACAGCTCTGCAACATTGCTCTTCCCGTGGAACAAGCCCTAAGACTGGCACCTGCCACCAAAATGGTACAGCTCAGGAGGGAAAATCTGTGACTACGTTTTCACTAGAAGTGTTCAGAAAAACAGTCAAAACAAAACAAAAAAATCCCAAGACATTGGGATATCTACAAATAGGATATTTCAGCAGTTAAATGTGGTCATCAGGGTTAAGCCAAGGTTACAGCTGTCAAATCACAGTTACCATTGGTGATGCATAGGGGGTGCATGTGCACCCCCTCAGATCAGACGTCCACCCCCTGCATACGCTAGCCGCGAAACCAGAGATGCCGGTGGAAGTGCACTTCCAGTTTCGCTGCTGGTGATTTTGGGCTTGGCCATCGGCTGCTCCGGGAACCCTCCCCACCCCAGGGGGCAATCAGCTGCTGGGGGACCCCCCCCCCCCGGTCAATGATCTGGTGTCCCCCCAGACTCGGGAGGCACCAGTCACCCATGACAGCTACAAAAGAAACTTATAAGATAAATACATGCAATATGAATTTGTCGTAAGTATATGTGTATGTGTGTACATGCATTTGCACATACTGCTGTATTAAAAAGCAAGCTTTTTATTTCTCATTTCAGGAAAGTATTTAAGCATATGCGTAATTATTTTCTGAAACTGGATAACATGGCTAATCCTGTGGACTTCAGTAAGACTTAAGCATGTTTATATGTTCACTTTATGGGGACAGGATTTCTTACATGCTCAAAGTGAAGTATGTGCTTAGGGCTCCATAAGACAGAAGTCAGTCCTCAAGGATCGCACACATGCTTGAAAGTTAGGTGTGTGCTTGCTGATTTAGCACCCAAGATAGGATGTTTTTTTTCAGATTTTTTCACTGATTTTGTAGTTTAAAAAAGACTTATCAAACAACAGGCTGAATTAAAATTCTTGTAGTCTAATTGAACATACCAAAAATCTTCCTGTCATCCATCTTCAGAAATTAAAGTTAACAAAAGTCCTTGAGCCACTTAGGCTGGCATTTTAAAAAGAGCCTAAGAGAACTAGGTGCCCAAATCCCATGAAATGTCAAAAGGACTTCAACTGCTCAACTCCCTTAGATTCCTTAATGTAGCTTACTTACATTCAGGCAAGCCAACATCTAATCCCCACTTCCATAAAAAAGCAGATGCTAAAAAGTTGCTTCAGCATCCTAAGTTCAATGATTTACATGAAAGCACCTTAACCTTATACTTTAATATGATGCTTTCACAATCATTACTTAATAAGTATTTTATTACTTCCAGTTAAGGGCCTCCCTTCATTGTATCATGCTTTTAAAGAAAAATTACACTTAGGTTCCTGCACCTTTGCATATAATGGATCTACCACTGCATCACTAATCAAACAGTTATATTCCTGATCTGATAAGAGTTCAGAAGGCACTCAAGACTAAAAAGGTGTGATTTATGCTCTCAATATAACATTTCCATTGGATACTAGTAAAGGAATGGTATGTGTCCAAATTAACGGTCTGTAGTGATTAATGGCTCCAAAAATTATCTGCCAAATAGCACAGTTTCTTGGAAGGAAGAGAAGGTTTGAAAACTGGGATCTCATATATTTTTCAGGATGCCTTGAAATCCTGACAATCTTGGATAAACCTAACTAAGCAGCTTTTTGTACTTGAAATTCAACAACCCTTTCTACATTGAGGGGGGTAAGCAGATGATATTAGCATCCCCAATATGGTAATATGAGCTAACATGCGACACAAAAAAGAAGAATGCAAATATATTTGACAACTACTGTCTCAAATAGCAGTAAGAAAGAAACTAAGAGCAGTGTCTGGTGGTTGACCTCATGTTGTTTTGTAACATAAGCTCTTTCCACCCAAAGGGCAGAAGTCAAGGAGGGTTTGATTGTGGAGTCAAAATAGTCCTATCACTTTGTTATTTTAGCCTCCCTTTCTTCCTTCTGATTACTCTACTCAACATAATCTACAGTGCTCAGTGATAAAGCAGCTGGCACACAATTTATAGGGAAACAACACTTGTCTCTCTTTCAGACCACTTATCTTGTTAAGCAGTCAAAGAAAAAACTATATATAGTGTCTCCTTGGCGTCTAGCCTACCCTCTTCCCTTCCCCCTCTCCTTTTTTTTGGTACAGAAGTGAGACACCAAGGTTTTATTCAGGGCAACCACGAACAGTTTTCTTTCCCACTTCAACATAATACATGCTTTTAAACAGAGCTGGAGGTAGGGGTAGTAATGCATGGCTGACTATGAGAAGTAACTGTCAAGGGATGATAAGATCATGTTATCATGGAACAGTGCTTTCATTTTGCCAATTTTGAAGGGAACAAAGCCATTAATCAATAATTTGTGCCTCCTTAACCCTGATTCAAATAAAACAGATGTAATTCCACTGGCTTAAGAAAAGTGATTTAAGGTGAAAATAATAACTTTTCTATTATAATTACACTTGTAAACATGCAGCAATAACTTAACATGAACACATCTTTTTTTTTTTTTTTTTTTTTTTTTTTTTTTTTAAGATTGGTAAAAAAGGAACCTTTTTACTTGATGTAGAGCTGAATATGTCTGGTTAAATGATCCTTGGAAAAATTCCTGAAAAATGTACATGTACATTTTGTGGGATTTTCCAAGGGTGGGGAGGGAAGAATGAAAGAAATGGGGAGGCAACCTAGTGACAGATGATGTGGAAAAGGCTGAAGTACTCAATAGCTTTTTCATCTCAGCCTTCAGAGGCAAGGTAAGCTTTCAGACTACTGCACCAGGCAGCACAGTTTGGGGAGTAGGTGAGCAGTCAACAGCAGCAAAACAAGAGTTTAGGGCAGAAGCAGGCAAAATATGGCTCACGGGCTGAACCGACTCACCAGGCGATTTCATTCAACCCATGGGCAGGCGCCTACCAATTCACAGTATCCAGCCTGGCCCCGGGTTGCCCCTGCTGTGCTTGCATAGGCCAAGCTCTGCTCATTCCCATGTAGGATGGTCCTGACCCTAGCCCCAAAGGTAAGGAGGTGGCAGCAGTGGGCAGGGGAAAGGCGGCAAAAGGGGGGAGCGGCAGCAGGCAGATGAATGGGAAGTGGCGGTGGGTGGGTGAGGAGCAGCGGTGGGTGGGGGTAGGTGCAGGGGAAGGGCAGCAATGGGAGGGGGCAAGGAAAGGGGGCAGTGGAGGTGGGCAGGTGGAGTGGGGGCAGCTGGCTGGAGCACAGCAGCAGCTGGGCAGGAGCATGGGGTCCATGCCAGTGCCCCAGTGCTGCCGGGGGCCAAGGGCGGGGCAGCAGGAGCATGAAGCCTGGGCTGGTGGGGGAAGGGGTCCACCTGGCTCCATCATGCAGGGCTCCCTGGGCTCACATGCAGTTCCTAGGTTCTCTGCCCGAGCTGCGCGCCTCCGCAGGGAGCGCTGTGTATAGTGGAGTCGGCAGCCCAGCCCTGGCTCACTGCTACACACAGGTCATGGGGAACGGCAGGGAGCTCATGCCATGGAACTAGGCCAACTTCACCTTCTCACTGCCGCCCCAGCTGAGCCCATGTTCTGCATGGATGGCTTCATTGTATGATGCTTCCCTTGGCAATGCAGGGCTCAGGCATGTAAGCCCTATGCAATGGAGCTGGTGGACTGGCCATTTGCAGCTTATCCTTGCAGATGATTGGAAAAGGGCGAATATAGTGCCCATCTTTAAGAAAGAGAAGGAGGATGCAGGGATGAAATGGGTATTATACATTATGAAATAGATAGCATCTATTAACCCTATTTTAACAGCGATGGCATAGACAGTAAGACAACCTTTTTTTTTATTTTAATGGCCACTTAGTGAGACAGGGAACTCCGGACTCTATTTCAGATCAACATCTTCTTGTGATCTACAGGTAGTCACCTGTTCTAACATCTAAATTACTATTAATGCTGTGATAGGGACAGGGATGATGATCAAAAGAAGGACTTCCTGGCTCCCATCTCTGAACTCATTCCACTACACTAAACTACTTTCAAGGGACATCAACACTTATAACTGTCTGCACATGTTTTGACTGCATTGATTTTTCTCAAATAGTCCAATGGAGAAAATAAAAGTGTTTGAAATTTTATCACCCATTTTAAATTTTCACAACTGAACAAAAGTAATTTTAGAGAAGAAAAATCTTTTATTCCAAAGTGCATACCAAACTGACCAAAATGACCAAATTTGCTATGGAAGTCTCCTTCGTACTTTATGTGCTGTCAGGAAACATTATTGCACAGTTTGCAAGAATGATACAAGGAATTAAAATGTAATTAAGAAAAGAAACCTATCTTTTAGATAGGTTTCAAGTCCTGCTCAACTGAAAAAAAAAAGACTTGGTCAGAATGTATGGTCACCATATGGCGATCTCTAAAGTTGGCCACTGCAAAATAAACAAACTAAAAAAGTGTGCTTCAGAAAGGTGTTTACCCACCGAGCAGATGAAAATATAGCTGAGTATGCTCAATTTCTACAGCACAGACCTCCTCTTACCTGCTTGTAATAGTTTTCTGACAAAGATTAAGGACAATACTATCCTAAGAATAACTGCATAAGGGTAGAGTTTGTAGCCATGTTGGTCTAAGGACATAGGCAGACAAGGTTCTTTGGGTAAATCCGATATTTTTTTATTAGACC
Source organism: Gavialis gangeticus (assembly GCF_001723915.1). Lineage (NCBI taxonomy): Eukaryota > Metazoa > Chordata > Crocodylia > Gavialidae > Gavialis > Gavialis gangeticus. Next base: position 26,574,389 of record NW_017729006.1, on the reverse strand, counting down.
AACTCAAATAATTGGAAAAATTCTTTTAAGCAAGCTTTTGGGTGTAAATATTCATCCCATCCAGGAAGAGCACTTACCAACTGCAGATGCTTCCTCAGCCTGATGAAGGGTATTTATACCTGAAAGCTTGCTATAAATACCCTTCATCAGGCTGAGGAAGTATCTGCAGTTGGTGTGTGCTCTTCCTGGAGAGAATGAATATTTACACCCAAAAGCCTGCTAAGAAGAAATTTTCCAACTATTTGAACTGGTCTAACAAAAGACATCAGACTGCATAGAGAATGCACCTGCAAACAGTGGTACTAACATGATTTGGTTATTGAATCAGTGGGAATGGGAATACTTGTATGTTGGCCATATGCAGGCAATATATTCATCATCGCTACACAGAAATATTCAAGGTACTCATTTACACCTATTTTTGCAGAGACAACAATTTATGAAAAATGAGAATTTGTGGCATATGTAGCATGAAATCTTTCAAAATTACACAGAGAAAGTAAATAGAACTGTAATACTCTGAGCATGACAAGTGAATATCTTACCACTGCTATAGCTTCAGCTCAAGTCCAAAAGAATCAGCAAACATTTTAAATGAAAAAGAAAATGGCTTTCTCCAAGAATCATGAGAAATTTTGATTTAAGTGGAGTATGAAGCCCCAGAATTATACTTAGTTGATTTACAAGCTATTTTATCCATGAGAGCCTTACGTCTTGCAGTTATGCTCTCTGGAATAAAGTATGAGAATTATGCTTCATTTGCACTGAGAGCAAGCTAATCTATCAAAGATGCTAGGTAAGTTGGTAGATGAGAGTAAGTTTCTTTATATCCCCAAATAATCCACAAAGTAAATCACTATCACTGCACTCATTTCATAAACACTTAAATGCCTCAGAAACTGGGCATTCTCATCTGCTATCTCTCTGCAGATTTACCAGTAAAAGGTTGGAACAAGATTTGGTATTGCTGAGACAAAAATATTTTACTGAATATATAGCATTGAAGCAGTATATTATAAAGGATGTTTTTGTTGGTATGATACTGAACTGAAATCCAGGAGCTCATGGTTCAATTCTTGTTTGGACACTATGGCTTATGTAATTTGGATAAAATTGATAAAAGTGCTCCATGCCACTGTGTTGTGAGCCATAGCATATTATACCATATGACCAATGTTGGTAACCTATGTGAAATGCCTCTAGCTTGTGTAAATCACTCTCTGTAATAGTCACATTTAAGTTCCAGGCTATAGGACAGGTATGACACAAATCTGGTTTTGTGACAAGTGGTAGCTTATGCTGTTTCCATACTCTCCACAGTGAATCCATTCCAGATGCATATAGATGAATCCTTTTAGTAGTACATCCAACAGACACCTGTCTGAAACAGACTGCTTCAAGGGGAAGACATATATTTAACTCCCTTGATGGAATTACTGTTAACTTGCATATTCTACACCTTGACCAGCTGCCAGATTCTGAACTTTGGTCTTAGTCCAGGAGAGCTGGAACAAAAGTGAGGTATTTTTCCTCAAAGCATTCAAGTGCATGTTCCAGGTGTTCTGCCAACTCACTGAAGAAAGCCACATGTCCACACAGTCCAGGTCTGTGAAGGTCACATTGTCAATCATGATTCCTGAACTACATACTATCTTGTTCTAACCTACATTCTACAGAAAGAAAGAATAAGTCTGGGACAAATGTGAGGCTTTGCCAGATGCCAGTTATAAACCCTCTATCCTAGCTCCTGCACCCACATGAAGGTTGAATATTATATTAAATTCATCAGGATATCCAGGAAGCAAATGCCAGGCATAACTTTCCATAAGGCATTTGTCTACAGAAGCAAAGGCCGATTTTAAGGGAATGAAAGTACATATAAGGGATGAACAAATTCCTGATGTATCTCTTCCAATTGCTGTCAGACAAACCACAATATCCATGGCTGACTGTGCTGGGCAGTGTTTACAAGTCATCCACAGATGAATTTTGGAAGAAAAAAACAGAAGCTTTTCTGGGAACTGCCAGTACTGTGACTGAATGATAGTTACTGCAGTATGAATGCTGAGCTGTGTCTTTGTACACTGATAGATACCCTCAAAGCTTGGCAATCATTTTGAGATCCCAAAGATGCAGTATGCTGTAAAAAGGTACAGACTGAACCATAAAACATTGTCATGTCACAGTCTTAACTTGTTCTAGTCTAAGTGGAAGCATCCATTATGACAACAGATCAGTGACTGTGACAATGAGGCAGGTGAACATAAAATAAATGTCTGAAACAGGACACCAAGTAACCACTGCTTTGAGCGGTGGGAAAGAGAACTCTGGCTACTTCACTATTATGTTCCTGACTTTCAGAATGAAGTGTGGCACCTGTGATGGCACACTGACCACTATTTCTGTAGCAAGTTTCTGTGATGCCAGCAACAGTTATTCTGTATATTTCCAGCTTGTGAATTAGTGCCTCATTGTTGACAATGAGAACCCAGCCATCTGTATAAAGGTTGAGGCTGATTCATGATTGAGGCTAATGGATGTACAGCCAGGTGTAGACATCAGTAAAAGTATGGCTTTTAACCTTGTGCTATGTATTTGAGATGCACTCTTGTGATCAACAGTCCGTGAGAACACTTTGCTCCATTAGCACAGGGAAGTATGGTGCCTGGGCAGGGAACATCTTGTTCTGTGTTTGTAAAACTAGTACAATGTGACCCTGGTCCATGACTATGGCTGCTAGGTGTTATGATAATATAAATAACTAGCAATAGGCTTGCAAAAACAAATGAACTTAGTACATTTTGCAATGTATTATCTTTCATTGCCTTTAAGGAATTCCACTTGCACAGTAATCTGGAAAGTTCAGTTGCAATGAATTATCCAATGATCTTCCAAGGTCCCTTCCAGCCTTACAATCTATGAATCTGCTTTTTAGAACAAATTATTCAGTTTCCGGTTTATTTTTTTAATGGATTAGGGATTGATCCTCTGCTACAATAAACTCATTGTAGCTTCAATTGAGATACAGTAATTTACATCTAGTACCTGTTCCTTAATCTTTAAATACATCAATCTTAGCTCCTGTGTCACCCTGAGGGCCCTGTATAATCACAACACTAATACGTACATACGTGTATATAATGTCTATTTCTCCAGGAGGAAGGCATTTGTAAATTCTATGTATGCTCATTAGCTCTGAAAGATACTATTTTCCCCACCTAGGTCAAGAGAGGAATGATTTAAGAAATTTCCTTATAACCTAATGTGAAATAGACATAAAAGTGAAGACTCTTGATATCCCCAGCATTTGGCTTTATAGTACAGAAAATAACACACACAGCAGTCCTAAGCCATATGTAGACTTTGTTAATTTGGCTCACCAATACAGAGGTTAAAACTGCCTTTTACAATTTCTTGTTATAAGAATAGATATTTGAATTGTGAGTGGCACCGAACAGTCCTAGGGCATACTGTCATAGATTTTTATGGTTCCAGTGGCAGGTATAACAGGGCCCGAGAAGAAACTGCAGACAAAATTGAATTATTTTTAAAGATTTCATCTACCTTGACGATTCCCTTATTACAAGTCCCTGTGATGGCAAATGCTATATTACAGCTGGTACAAAAACAAATATGGGAGCTCAGTTCATCCTATTTATAACTAAAACCATAATTACACCAGCATAAAGTGTCATATGTTGTACAGAAAGATGCACTGGGATTAGTTCCAACTACAGATTTCTCTTAACCTCTCTTCTTCCCAAACAGCAGATCAGTTATCACTACAATTTTATCACCTTTGTGCCATTGATATGCTCAGATAATTATGCCCAGTCAGAAAAATGAAGAGGAAGTTTGTATAAGATCACTCTAACGACAACGAAGAGCATCTCCATTTATATAATATATAAAGATTCAAAAGCCAAAACAGACCCGAGCAGAATAAAGGAACTTTCTGATAAAATAAACATGCTTTAACACTAGCTTTTTCTTCACAAGTGGGTCACAGTATGAAAGGACCTCTTTAAATTTCCTGGTGCAATGGTTCTATTCAGGGCAAAAAGGCTAACTTCTCAGTTAGTCAATGCTAATCAAGACCAGTTGTTCTTGTCCCCAGATACGTGCTTTGACTGCTATTTTATTATTGATAAAACATCACAGATACACCAGTCCACAGAGATTTTCAAGAGAGTTTGTTTTCCTCATGTGAGCCTAGATTTTCTTAGATTCTGAAAGGTAGAAGTGGGTCTTTAACAGCTGCATGTTGAGTCAGCTGAACTTTAGCCATCATCTGATTTAATGTGATAATAAGGGTGTTTGCTAAATGGCGATAGGCCATTATGTACTGGCTCTTCTTCCTATCTTTGATAAATTCAGGATTTGTCAAAATCTTACTTCAGCACTCCAGAGAAGGACTGTATATTCATCCCCTTGCTCAGTCAGTCTGCAACAGTAAATATTGGGGGAGCAGCAGTTACCAAAGTCAAGTTCAAAAGCAGGTCAGAAAGTAACAAGTCTCTATAGTAAGGGAGAGTTTGCCAGACCCAGCTTCTTGCTATACCATGAAAAACCCATAGGAATTAAAAAACACAAGTCTTTTGTTGTATCTAAGTCAAAGATGACTCCATATCACCAATCTGCAAGGACAAGATAAAAGTGAATATGTTTAGAAGACTCGCCAGTGGGCTGAAAGCTGAATTGCTGATGGAGGCTAGAAATAAAAGGAAAAAGATTTATTCATGCAGGGATCCATTCTGATCTTTGACATGCTGTTATAAACTAGTATTACGCCATTGTAGAACTTCTGTGAGATCAGAATCTGGCTTGCTGTCTTGGCAAGAATACTAGATAAATTGCATCCTGTGTTCTCTCTGCCAAGAGAGCTACAGGTCTCACACCAGTTCTGTTAAGAGTCATTTTATTTGGCAGCCTGAACCAACAGAGGTGGCAGGCAAAAAGTGTGTGCTGATGCATATGCCTCAGGGAGAAATTTAGTCACTGTTAAGTATGCCAGCTGGTTCAAATACAAGTTTAATAAACTGGTACAGTAGAGTGATTATTCCTGGTCACTACAGGCACATAATGCTTTAATCTCTGAGGACACTAGCCAAACTAGCCACTTAGGTACTTCGTCTTAAATATTAGAAATATTAAAAACTAGGCACCTGGCCCCAGCAGGGTGATTTGGAGAAACAGGGTTAGAAGCCTGGCTTAATGGGGAGAGTTAGGTTCCTCCAAAGGATGATCCAAGAGTTTGGATGCTGTGTGTGGACACATGGAAAGGTAGACATTTGGGAAATACTCTGTCAGGGCCAAACATTAAGCTCCTTCTGCTTGAGATGCATAGCACTGAGTCCTTGATGAGGGAAGATAATTAATAGCTGAGAAGTTAGGATATTCAGCTAGAAGTAGAGAAACTTTCTCTACTCTTCAGACTGTTTCTGTGTTTTACATTAGACAGACATTGGATAAAAAGAGAAGTAACCCTAAGAGGATGGACAAGAACCCAGGATTTCCCATCCCTAGTTGAGTCCTAGTCAGGCCTGCTCTTGCTGACACTTCTGATCCATGACTCTTGCACACTTGGCTGTAGAGTGGCTCAACTTCAAAAAGAAGGGGAGGAGGGTGTCCTCTTTCAGGCTATTTTGTAGCCTGGTAATTAGCATGCTGTCTTGGGAAGTATGAATATTAACCCCCTTGGACTAAGGAAGACCTATAACAGAGCTGTACAACTTTTAAGTGGCCAGGGGCTATGCATCTCTCAGGTCACACTTCCATAAGACATACTGGTGGGATCTGCAGGCCCTGGGGGCTGCATGCTCTCCCCACCCCCACTGCATCATGCCCAAGTGCCCCCTCCGCTGTACCAGGCACCTCCCAACTGCACTCTGTGCCAACTGGCTGCTCTCCATGCCTCCCATTGCACCGTGCACTCCCCTGCTGCTGCTCTCCATGCACTCCAACTACTGCACCACACCCAAGCCAACTTCCCACAGCATCATGCACCTGGGCACCCTAATTCACCCTTAGCAACCTGGCTTGCAAGCACTGAAGGTTTCTGGCACTGAAACTCCTGAGCTCCCAACACTGACAGCAGCTTTGTGATGCACCGCCCCACCCCTTGAGGAAAGGGCAGCAAGGGAAAGCCAGAGGCAGGGAGAATCCGGAGTCCTGAGCTGCTACTGTGGCCAGGAAGAAGCCCAGGAGCTCCAGTTTAATTCCTTGCAGGCCACACCTGGGTGCCAGCTGGATGGCCCTGGCCTAGAATACAAGTGTGGCAAGAATGAATGATCTAAACACTGGGGTGTAATGCAAAATGTGGGCAGCTGCATGACCAACACTGCCTTCTCTTCTCCTCTTGTGTGTTTGAAAGAAACTGACCCTAGTTCTTTTTAATGGACTCAGTGATGCTGGTGAATGTAGAAGTCAAATATAGATGTCAGTTTTGTTGTCTGAGCAGATATATTCTGGATCACTGTTTGGCACTTGCATATCAGATTTTGCCCAAGTCCTGCTTAAGTGTCTAGTGAAATCAGTGTTTGCCTGAAATGCCTGTAAGAAGTTAGTGCTCTCCTACTCTCAAGTAGTAAACAGCCATTTACTGTGTGAAAATGCTAATTCCAGGGCAAAACAAAAAATATTCTTCTTGTTAATCTCTGTAACTCTCAGGGACAGATTGAAGGGGAGGGGAAGAAGAGGGGCAGTGATGTAGTTGAACCCCACCGTCTGCTTCCCTGGCTGACCTAGGTGCAAGTGGAGTCGCAGAGGACACTGGGATGGTGACTGAAGCCAAGCAGGGAATAGGCACTGGAAGGAAGAACCTGTATTTGAATGGGGGACCTGCCTGCCACTGCCACTGTCCTCAGATAAGCCCAACTCCCCACACAGCTGCTCCCTTCAGCACGGCTGCAGCAGGGCAAGAGTGGCTCTGTGCTACCCTCAGGACTGCATTAGCTGAGGACAACAGTAATGGTGGCAGGCAGGTACCCTCTTCAACATCTAATCCTAGCCTAGCTCCCTTGTGTCTCCTCACCGGCTCAGAGACTCCAAACATGCTGTGCCCCCATCTTCTCCATGGTCTGGTGTGGGAGATTTCAGATCCACCCATGGTACTACCGTAAACTGGCTTTCCATTCCAGCTGCAAAGCAGAAGAGGAAAGCAATCCATTTAAACCTGTCTTCTGGGTAGAACCGCTGTAATATTCGAGATTAAAAAATGGCATTATTTTTCATGCAGCTTGACACTGAAAAGTATATTTGCAAGATGCCAAGGAAAAACTTGGGGTTAGTAGAATTTAGTAGATTCTCCTTTATCACGTCACTTTTATACATCGCTACTTATCCACATACTTTCCCAAAGAATAAAAAGATTTGCTAATGAATTACATTTTACTTAGTTATTTGCACATGGGATTTTAGCACATATCTTTACTGCACAAGCCAAAAGTAAGAAAGGAAGCCAAGGACTAGTTAATCAAATAATGCAAAGATCAATCAGTACACAGAAATTTCTGTGCAGAAGAGACCATTTATTTTAAGGTTTCAAATTATGAAACATTTTTGAAATGTGGAAAATAAATACACGTCTTTCTGTTCTGTTAAATTAATAAATGCATTTCTATCTTTTGAAATATAGTTCAATTGTTTCCTGTCATTAACCATTGCATTGGCAATATGGAACACTCATTTAGCATTGTGACCAAGAGAAAGAAAACTGATTTGTTCCATATAGGATTTTCTTATTCATTGTGAGTAAATACATCGGCAAGCATAAGGGCATAAAGGGGCAAAAGATGTTACTGGACAGCAACTCCTGTCCCTTTAAATTTATTCTCAATGGAGGCTTAAGAGTTGACAGAAAAATGCATGGAGCACCTTGCAGTGCAGTGCCACATTGCCACCACTACCTTTTGGTGACAAATGCCATAGCTACAGTCGGTACAAAATTGAATGAGAGTTGTTTATTTTATTTTTGTACTGTTTATTTTTCCCATTCCATTTATTGGCACAGTCTGCTTATTTGCATAGTTCTGGGGGGAAAAGGCTATGCAAACAATAATCTACTGTAGGCAAACTGGAAGTTGGGAAAGAGGAAAAAGCTTTGACATTTAAAATGTAATTCCCTTCCAGGCAATGAGCCTGTTAATGACACTGAAAATGCAAATAAATCCATGATCTTTTAATCTGCTAAATTCTTCCCCTTGGAAAGCTTACTCAATTTTATGCTACACTAAACATTAGGAAGAGTGTAACTGTATAAAAGAAGAAATATTTGGTACTTATATAATGTTTGCCAAAGGGAGAGCTGAAAAAAATGGAATTGAATTAAAAGTGAGATAAAGAGAAGCTAAGGCCACATTTATCAAGAAGTACCTTTGATTGAATGGCCAACCTAATTTTCAAGTGCACTGAATACCATGTGTTTTCACTGACTTAAATAAGAGTTGTGGGTGGTTAGTACTTCTGAAATTCTAAGATGTTTCAAGAAGTTTGCCATCCAAGGATCAGGTGTCCAATATCAGAGGCCCCTTAGGACATTTCTGGCTTCTGACTTGCATAGTACCACATAAAAGTCAATGGTAGAGCAAAACGAGGCAAAAAGCTAATTTCTAGTTTGAGCCTAAGGTTACATATTCTTGCCAATCAATGTCCTCAGTATTTTAAAGGACTGAAATGAATAACATCTGGTCCATGAAGAAAAGTGTTACATTTAAATTTAACTGCATTTAAAGCCACACCCCCCTTTGGATAGTATAAAAAAGGTAACTGTATTTTCATTGAGAACAATGAAATTTGAGATCCAGGTTGTCCTTGAACAAGTCACTGATTTTTTTTCCAGCCTGCTGGCATAATCAAGGTGAGAGGCAAGTTACAGTTTCCTCATTCACACTTTTATGCCACATTATAGATGATTCATAATTGCCTATTCTCTATTGTCAAAGAAACATGCTGATACATGCAGCAGTCCTGATACAAAAGGGCCTTTTAAAAAAGTGGGGATCATAAATTTGATTGCAATTAAAGGGAAGGAACGAATGTGTATTTTTATCCAATTTTCCAATGCATCTAAATGGGGAAACTGACTTACTCTGCTCCTGTTCAGCCTGGATACAAGTCAGCTTTGTGTCTCAACTACTCTGCCTCACCCATGCTTAAACAGTGATTGCCAAGCTTCTTTAAGTCTGCTTCTATGTTTTGGATATTGCCAAAAAAGTAAAACTCCTTGAATATAAACTAAGGAGATAACAGGGAGTTCATGCATTGTAATACATGTTTTCTATTTGGAGTTGAGAATGACTAAAGGCCTTGCTCTTTTGTATTAAAAATATTACATTACAAATGTAAAACAGTGCAACTTACACTGATAATCTAATAAATGTAACAATAAACAGTTAGAACCATTCACAGCATCATTCCCAGACTAGACAGTCATACAAAACACTGTGATCTGTCTCACAGGGCTAATGATATAAACCATACAGAAAACAAAGCAGGACTGAGTCAGCGTTCTCTAGCAGGAAAAACACTATACAGCTCACCAGCTGTTAAGAGAAGGGAGTTAATGAATTCAAACCCAAAATAAAAATGATAGGCTTCAAAATCTACTGGCTTCTAAGATAAATGGAACAGAAACAGTGTTAGGGCAGAAATCAATGATCTAGGTCTTGCACATGACAGGATGAGGTAGCATTGCTATGTACGTTGTGCATTTGAGTTCTTTACATGAAGGCACAATGAGCTGGCTTGTGTACATACCTGAATTAATGCGTTCTACTGGGTACAACATCAACCTTCTTAATGTGCTTATCATTTCTTTCTGCCACATCCTTTTGCATACCACATCTTTAAAGTCAAAAGTTGTGATTAGGGACCTACCTAAATGATACTTTCATGGATTCTGCAGAAACTGTGAAATAGCTTTGTCCACGATTGCCGGGAAATCCAGCAATGGCTACAATTTCCCACAAAATCAACTGAAAAAAGCCAAAACAATAGTGACATAGACTGAGTGAACAGACTCTCCACAAATCAACGGTGAAGGGCAGGGCTGCTGGGGTCCCTCTGCCAATCAGCAGTGAGGGGCAGGGATACCATGAAATACTCGTGAAACTGGATCTGTGCACTGCAAGCAGGCTGTAAAAAATCCTTTGCCTCACCGTGACTTAGGCAGGTCCCTAGTTATGATGATACCTTTTGTCCATAATTATGATATTTTTTGTCTAATACTAAAAGATTGCAATTAGGTGATGTATGGTTTGTTGTAATTCAGTGTCAGTGAGCCACAAACACTGTGTCTATTTGGCTGTTAAGTACACTTATAATATGTGCTTAATCACTTCTGATAGTCATACCAAGAGTCAAGGGAACATAAGCATTTTTAAACATATTATATTAATATATATGCATGAAACTCACATCCCCCCCAAACTCTTAACAGGGAGGTCTGGAAAAGAATCTCAATTCTTGAATAATCTTAATTATTCCTTAATGCTAATTATAAAATAAACATTAATGTAGTTTTTCTCCTAGGCTTAATGGACACAAAAGTCATGTCCCCTAGCCCCCGCACCATTTTTGCTGCCCTCTGCTGGACTCTCTCCAATTTGTCCATGCCCTTTCTGTAGTTGGGGGGAGGGGGTGTGCAAACTGAATACAGTTCTCCAGATGTGGCCTCACCAGTGCTGAATAGAGGGGAATAATCACTTCCCTTGACCAACTGGCAAAACACCTACCAAAGCAGCCATTAGTCTTCTTGGCAACAAGGGCACACTGATGGCTCATCTTCAGCTTACTGTCCACTGTAACCCCCAGGTCCTTTTCTGCAGAGCTGCTGCCCAGTCAGTCAGTCAGTCCCCAGCCTGTACTGGTGCATGGGATTGTGCCGTCCAAAGTGCAGGACTTTGCACTTTTCCTTGTTGAACCTCATGAGATTTCTTTTGACCCAATCCTCTAATTCGCCTAGGTCACTCTCAATCCTAGCCCTACCCTCCAGTGTATCTACTACTCCCCCCAGTTTGGTGTCATCTGCAAACTTGCTGAGGGTGTAACTCTATGCCATCTTCCAGGTCATTGATGAAGACATTGAACAAAACCAGCACCAGGACCAACCCCTGGGGCACTCCATTTGATACCTGCTGCCAACTAGACATTGAGCCATTGATTACTATTCTCTGAGCCTGATGGTCCAGCCAGTTTTCTATCCACCTTACAGTCCATTCATCCAGCCCATACTTTCTTACCTTGCCTTCAAGAATGCTGTGGGAGACTGTATCAAAAGCCTTGCTAAAATCAAACAAAGTACACCACATCCACCGGTCTTCCTGCATCCACAGAGCCAGTCACCTCATCATAGAATGTAAACAGGTTGGTCAGGCATGACTTGCCCCTGGTGAATCCATGCCAACTGTTCCTAGTCACCTTTTGCTCCTCCAAGTGCTTAGAAATGGATTCCTTGAGGATCTGCTCCATGATTTTTCCAGGGTCTGAGGTGAGGCTGACTGGGCTGTGGTTTGCTGGATCTTCCTTCTTCCCTTTCTTAAATATGGGCACTATGTTTGCCCTTTTCCAATCATCATGGACCCCTCCTGATTACCATGAGTTTGCAAATATGATGGTCAATGGTTCTGCAATCACATCAGCCAACTCCCTCAGCACCCTTGGGTACTTCCCATCCAGCCCTATGGACTTGTACACATCCAGCTTTTCTAAACAGGTCCCTAACCTGTTCTTTCACCACTGTTGGTTACTCACCTCCTCCCCAAGCTGTGCTGCCTCGTGCAGTAGTCTGGGAGCTGACCTTGCCTGTGAATGCTGAGGTGAAGGCGGCATTGAGCACTTCAGCCTTTTCTGCATCCCCTGTCACAAGGTTGCCTCCCCCATTCAGTAAGGGACCCGCAATTTCCCAGGTCCTCCTCTTCAGTTACACAGTAATAAGTAAGATCAAATTAAGCCCATTTATGCATACAAATTCCACCAGTAAAATGCATCACTCAGAGGTGGAGAGAAAAACATTTAGTGCATGGACACAATATATAGACACAACAGCACAACCATTTGGGGCAGGACTTCATGGCAAACCCATTCACCTGTGAACAGTAATTTTTAGGATCAATCCAGAATATTTTTAGGATCTCAACTATAAAAGGAATATAAAAAATGGAAGGGTACTCAATTTTATTACCTTAAAGAAAAAAAGCTGAACAAACCCTCCTAACATTTGAATATGAGACTTCAGAGAATGAGTTAATCCAAAACTGACATTTGGGTCATTGAGTCCCCACTCTTGGTACTAATAAAATCAGCAGTATATTCCAGTAAGGAGTGAGGGCAGCTGACTCACTCTGGAAGCATATAATCAATGTGAAAGTAAATCTCCCATGTAAAGGAAATCCTTTGGAGAAGGGAACATGATGACAAAGAACTGCCAGCCAAGTCAGCCCTGTGGTCAGTGAATAATAAGAATATGAAATATCAGGGCTAATTTAAGTTCCTGTAGTTGAGGGGCAGTAATTCAGTGCTTTTGCAAATTCTCTCACCCAGCAACTGTTTGTAGCTGAGCTGATTTTCTGTGCTGAGCAGAGTGTATGATTGCTGGCCATAGTGAGGGATCACTCAAGAACGCAATGACAGAGTGGGCTAAGAGTGGAACAGAAGTCAAAGGAAGTCTGCACCTAGGATAGAGTCCCTCTTTAAGGTTATTCAGTTTATTTAATCTCTCTGCCTTAATTTGTTACTAGTGATAATAATGGTTACGCACTCTATGGAAGTACTGTGAAGATTAATGCCTATAAGAGATAATGCCAAAGCTGAAAATCAACAAAAGACTCTGAAAATCCTATGATAGTTAGGTAGCTACTAGATGCCCAGGATCCTAATATATTTGGGCAAGTCTCTTGCAGATCCTATTGTATTTTCTGAAGTATAACATGCACTTATAAAGCACATTAGCAAAAAAGATAAAATTGTGGGGAAAAATCTTTATTATAAATTTGATTGAATTGGGGCCGGTTTTTATTATGATGATTTCAGCTATTATTCAATATGTTGTTTTGGTATACAAGATGTACCTTAATTTTAGACCTCCTTTTAGGGTGGGAGGGAGGAACAAAGGGTGCAGCGGGATATGGTTCATATACTAAAAGATACAGTACTGCAGTAGGAAACGTGAGATTTTCATTTTTGAGATACTCCCTCCCACCCCCCCGACATACACAAATACCTACCTGCTTTACAGAAAATGAGGCATATGTCATCTTAACTTCTAGACCGCATGATGTTTTCAAGTTTATAAAGCATTGCACAGCACAATATTTTCATGGTATTATGGCAAAAGCCCAAAATGATTCACAGACACCCTCCAAATAAGAATAGTTTTCACCATAAAAACAGCAGCCTGCTCTAGATACCTGTACATGCCTGCAGAGAAAGATAATGACTGAACATCTAAACCATGTCATTCAATAAGGAAATGTAAACTTTTTTTTTTAAATCTGAGATGCACTGAAAATAACTTTTAATTAATTCACAGGTGAGCAAGTTTATGCAACAGGGAATACTTTTCATCCAAGCTTTCAGAAATAAACAACCACATGTTGTTTCATCTTCCAAAGGGTAATGAAGGCTACAGGAAGCATGCCACTGCTATCTGCAACTACCACCATATTGAAAGCAATTTTAGGAGGCTTAGCTTTAGACTTACTTCTGCTACATAATAAGTGACTTTTCCTTTGTTATGCTTCTCAAACCTTTTTCCTAGCAGAAGGCTCAAGCTATAGAATCTGAACAGATGAAAGAACTCAAGAAATATTGTAAAAACTGATAAAATGTGAATGCGATGCAGATGCCTCTGTGTAGATTTTAAGACTGGGAGGTTAAACTTTTTCTAAAGGATAGCAAAGAGGCTATCCTTTCAACACAATCTGATTGCTTTAAAAGAAGGATCTTCCCTTTTCCATAAAAAATCTTATTTTAATATGAACTTTTAAAACACCAGTTTGAAGTATTTACTATTGATTTAGTGCACTATATCCGGAAACAGATTTTAATGACAGTTCAAAGTGAAAAAAGAGACAACCAAGGTAAATTAGAAATGACAAAAATATAGCATAATACTTCTTATGCTGGTAATCTTGCCAATGAGCTAGCCCCATTTTCAGTGACACTGGCCTATTGGTCACATCATTTTGTACTGAATCAAACTGCTCAACAAGCTGTTTCTCATATGCTGAAAATCTGACCCATGAATTTTATTATGAAAGAGAAGGTCATTACAAATTCTAAAACTCTGAACATTCTTGATCAAAAACATCTCTTTCTGACCTTTCACTTTCCTATACTTACAAATAAGATGTTGTATGAGATACTTTTTTCAACTGTCCAAAACACACCAATTCCCAATGCCACAAAGCTGTGTGGGCTTCCAACCATGAAATACTAAACCACTAACAAGGGCAGTACCATCACATTTGTGTGTGTTGTACATTGATTACATTGGTTACAACTATTAAAATGTAAACAAATTATTGTTCTCTCAGTCCAGCACTAAAAAGAAGGGTGACAGACATCTTTTAACATCATTAAGAACTAGAAAAGATGCTCCAGTTCTCTTAAATGAAATATACTATTGCATGGGAGTGACTTCCATGATATTCTCACTTCTTGTAGTGATATGTATGTTATCAGTCACTAAAAATATTACTTCATATGCACTGAGCACAACTTTTTGTTTAATAGCAAAAGCAATGAGCAGCCACAAACAAGAATGAACAGCTACTTCTTTCTTTAAAAAGTGTTTGGAATTGAAAATAAACCAAACTATGGTCCAGTGAAATTTGGCTTTGTTTAATGACCTGTATGTTAGTTTCTCATTTCTCCCACGTTTCATAAAGCACACCATTAACCCCTTCCATTTGCCAGTGGTTGAAAGCGAAGTGTACTGGTAAACTATGCCTGTAAAGAGGCAGCCTTCAATGAGTTATTTTTTCTTTCACAAAGGTGAAGAGTTTTGCTGACCCAGTGAGAGACGAGTTGAACAAAATTCAATTCTGCTGCAGTCAACAGGAAAGTAGGAAGGAAAATAGGATTTAACAAACAAAGCATAACAAGTCTGCAGCAGGAAATCATTATTTGGGCAATTGTTCACTTTGTTAAGAAGCTGGACTCTATTAATATCTATCAGGGCACACTGCTGTGTTTGTGGTTTCTCTTTAGCGCCACGTCTAGTCTAATTAGTTACAAAGTGGTCATACAGGCTAGAGAAATTTGCAATTGTATGGGGTTTCTGAGGAATACATGTCATTGATGCATAGTCTGGCACCAGTTTATTCTGGTTAAAGTTTCAGTAGTTGGCCAAAACTGAATCAATACTAAAGGAAGCTCAGAATGCCAACTGAAGTGGTTACAGAAATAGTTCACTGACCATTACATCTGCAATGGATTAAGCACGTTAAACGGTTCAGTTCAAGTTAACATTTATAATATAGATACACATAAATAAATGCAACCACATATTTAGATTGCATATTTGCAGTTAAAAGCCATTTAGGAACTCACATGACATTGTTTCACATGACCACTGGAAAAAAAAAATCTGTTTTTTAAAGTTGCATTTCTACTTCAGGGAGTTTAGACTCTAATATAATCTGGATATTTGACAATAATTATCCAATTATCCAATAATACAGATGTTTGAAAAGAAAATCCACAACCTGCTGGACTAGTGACATTTTAAACACTACTGTAACAGCTGGAAATTCAATAATCTTATGATGAGGAGGAAGAAAAGGACAATGACAGTAACAGACAAGCCAAAGTGGTGCTACAAAGTTTGTAACAAATCAGTATTTTTAACCTCCATAAGTATTAATGACTCACCACACCAAACCAACTCACAGTACTTATATTCATATCTGCTTAATCTTTATCTCCACTTTTTGTTATTTTCTAAGGAAAAGTAGGCATACTGCCATCAACTTTCTTTGAAGTTACTTACAGATTTCAGATGTTAAAATCAGTTCCAGACAGGTGGACTAAATGGTCAAAGTACAGGTTGTGCTTGATTTTGTATGGCCCAACAGTTTATTGTATAGCCTATAGCCTCAGCTGCTACAGATCAGTGTGCAGTCAACAGAGCTATGCCAATAATATATCAGCTTAACATCTAACTCAATGGTGTTTAATAAGGGAGTAAATAACAAGCATGAAGACAAACAAACTTAAGTCTGACTTCACTTGGTTTAGAATGCAAGTAAGCTCCACTCAAAATAACTCATGACACTACAAATAAAAGAGAAGTAGGAGAAACCAAACATATAGGTGGGAGTCCCTACCTGTCCCAAAGGACAAGTCTGACCTAAAACTGGATCTCATTTCTTTGCCTGGTTTATTAGAAATTCTTCCTTCAACCAGTGAATCTGGAGTTGGACGTTTCTTCAACACACACAGGGTACCTGTTGCTAGCCAGTTAGTTGGAGCAGAAAACTGGAGAGAGCCCAATATATGCAGCTGGCTATTGCAAAATGCACAACATGAATAAAAATAAGTATTTCCCTATTGACTCACTAACCCCTTGCTCACATATCTGATATTTCAGAAATAATGAGGTATTTGTCATATAGGAAAGGCTTCTCAGTAGGACTTGCACTTGCTGATATGAACAGCATGGTAGTAAGCCTTGGCCATTTCTCAAAGTGCAAGATCATGGCCAATATCTGGCACTGTTCTAATATTTCTCTAATTGAACTCTATGGTGAAATATACTCATGAGGTGGGGAGTTAGTGTATCTCTCTCTACTGCACTTATAACCCACCAACAGCCTGTGCAGGATCAGTTAGCAAAAGAACCATTAAGGGTGTCTGTGCAGATTTTACTTTTTTTCAGAAATCTAAGCCAGCCACAAAACATATAGTTTAGAAGGTCACCATTGGAGTAGTCTGGGGATTTTTGTTTAACATAAAGCAGATCCAGTGGCCCTAGTATCCTGCATAATAAGCAAATATAGGTTGCAGAAGATGTTCTGGCTCAGTCTCAACCAGATGACCTAACCAGTAGTATAGATTATTCACCTGTATCTCCCTTGCATGGTAGAAGGTTCAGGTAACCCAACCATATGGATCAGCAAACCTTTGAGTTGCAATAATGTAGGAATTTTGAATCCTGAAGCATACATCACTTTCCATACCTGTGTAAGATGGCAATAATAATACTACCACGTTTATACCTCCTGCTTGTCTCATCGGTTGAGATCTGAAACTCTTCAGGGTGGAAACTGCTTATTACAAAATTGACAAACTGGTACCTTGATAACAGATGTAGCCTTATTATTATTACTACTATTTTTAAGTACAATTCCTATTGAAATCTTTGGACCATCACCTGCAGTGACACACTGGGTGAAAATTGCATAAAAAGATATCAGTTACACTCTAAGTTACACTAAAATGGAAATTAACATGTGCAAATGAGTAAAATACATGTGTCAATGGGGTGACAATGAGCTTATTAAATAAAGCAACTAACAGGCTTCAGACTGCCCTAAACTGCCTTATGCTGTATTAGTCACTGCACTTTATTGACACTTGCTTCAAGTAATGGCCTGTAAATTATATTTGGTGAGCATATGTACGGAACGCTAATTCAATGCAAGCAAGACTATTATCGTTTATCATGCCATTTTTGTACACAATGCCCTGAAAGATTTTGGCTTAATTTATATGTGCGAATCTAACAAAACATGCTATAAATTAAAAAAAACCCAGATAGACAACCTTTAATTTTTTTTTTTTAAGTTTGGAAATTGATTTTAGAGAAAAATATGAATATACTTAATGATAGAGAGGAAAATTACTACAAATGATACAACTGCTAACTTTCTAATCAGCTATGAACCATTATAGCCTTTTTTTCCCCCAAGTACAGCATTTACAGAAAGCTGGTGCTTTCCAATTTACTATTATTTATCAATCATCTTGCCTTTCACTTACTTATTGCATTTACAACTGTTTATTTTAACTACCAAGAAATATGTATTAATACAGTTCAAAAACTGGCACACTTTCAGAAGCAGGGGTGTTGTCATTAATGAACATAAACCTTGTATTGAAAAAAGATACTGGTTGGGATGTCTGCTGTGCAACAAGAATATTGATATTCTCCTGCAGCATTTGTATCAACCTTCAGGGCGTTGTATTATCTTTATGTCTTCCTCCTGCATGTCATACACACACACTAACGAATGTGCCAAATCCTATACTGCCTGTAGCGTAATCACTCTATTCATGCCCTAGCATGTTATAATCCTTGTCCAAGCGTATATAAACTAAGGAGCTTTTTCTCCCAGATCACATCTGATTTTTCACCTCTTTACCAAATATATGTTGTAATCAATCTCTTTCTGTACTAATGGTACAGGAAACTTTCCTTTCCTTTACTGACATGCAAAGATTTCCCTTTGCACCGCATTCAAGTCTTCATACATGTCTCACACACCAATTTCTTTAGTGTCACATATTTTTCAGTGAAGGCCTAATGAATACAAAACCTTACTGAAATTTTTAAAAAGCCCAACAATCTTGCTCTATTTTATCCATTTTGATCCTATCTTATTACCATGCCCTTCAAAACTTTGAATCCACCAAGGCATAAGTGCTAAGTACTAACAGTCAAAAAGCCCAAGGGTGAATCGATTCAATCTTTGCAGGTTTGTCTAAACTGCCTAGATTGAACCAATACGCAAGTTAACTGACATTCACTTTTGATTCTGGAAATGCAGTCACATTTCTGCAGTGGCCCAGGCCAGAAGCTGGGGGACACTAAAGCACACCTCCCTGCTCAGCTGGAGCACACAGCTTGGGCCAAGGGGAGCCTGCCCACCCTGAGAGGAGGGGGGAGGTTTGCAGGGGAAAATGCAAAGCATCCTGGGATGCTGGAGGACTGTGAGTTAACTTGAATCTGGATGGGATCTGGGACAGAACTGCAATAAACCGATTTAGCCTAAATCAGTTAAGTCTGATACTACATCCATCCAGGTTTATCTTAAACTGGTTTGGGCCATTTTGTAAGAGGTTTATGTGCACTGAACTTCTGTTGTGTTACAAGATTTGAACTGGTTTCCGATCACTTATACTGGTTAGTGTGTAATTTCTGGCCCTAGGTAAAGGCACGATGCAATCTAATGCATGGTCCACACAATCATGACTCCTGTCATGTCACATGTGCGTTGCACAAGGCATGATTGTAGGATCATGCAACAAATTCCATTGTGCCTTACTGCTGGTGCAAGAGGAGCCCAATCCTGGGCTCCTCCTGCACTGACAAAAAGCAAGCTCCCACGTCTGGGAGCCACCTCAGTCAAGGGACTTTCAGCCACAAGGGCACCCCACACACCCCTGGGGCTGGGGGGGGGGGATCACAGCCACGGCCCGTGACTGCTGCATCCCTGTGGATCCCAGCACCAGGATCCCCACACTGCAGGGACCCAGCCTCCACAGCTGCAGGACTCTGGGTCCTGGCAGCTGGTGAGTACCTGTGGGAACCAGAACTGGCATCTGCTGGGGCAGAGAGTCCCCTCAATTGTGGGACTCCCAGCCCCGGCTGGGCATAGTGCACCTTGGGGTTCTTAGTTGCAGGGAAGACCCTACTGCATGTGTAAATTAAAGCTCAATGGCAACCAGCTATAAAATTAGTATACAAAAGATGGTTGGACTTTTTTCTGGCATGATAGTTGATCAAATTGTGAGGTCACAATTGTGGTTTGAAATGTTAGCAAAATTTGCAGGTATTACTAGACAGGGGTTGCAACGTTAACATTTCCGCTGTGGCACAGAGCCTCAGATTAAGCAACACCTGCTAAAATGCCCACTGCTTGAAGGCACATGTACAATGAAAGACCTTGCAAAGTACAATAAACAAGCACAAGCTTCCATAACAAAATGGTCAAATGTGGTGTACAGACATGAGAAGAAGAATGGCATGATAGCTACTTTTCATGTGTAGTTTGTCTCAAGGTAATTGTCCTATTAATCAGTTAATTGTGCAATACCTGTAATCCACAGAGGTCAGCTGAAAATAATTATTGCATGACATGGTCTTCCACTTAATGAACAGAAAATGTCAGAATTAGTCTTCCACTTAAAGAACAGAAAATGTCAGAATTATTTCAGTTGGGAGTAATACTCACACCACTCTGGACTTCTAGGATGGCAACATTCATAAAATGCTCTTGTTCATTACTAAAAAAGGTCTCATTTTTCTATAAAGTAGATGTCAAATTGAAAAAATATATACTTTCAAAATGTAGGGAGCTGAAGATTTTACATGAAGTATAGTCTCAAGCCTGCCTCAAAGCTGTCTTTGATCTTTCTGAACTTTTCAATCATGTGTGACTAAAGAATTCTCCACAAAGAATTATGTATGGCTTTCTACATTAATGAAAATCTAGTACACAAAATTTAGGAAAACAAAAAAAACAAACATTTAAAAATATGGTAATAAAAAAGCCACAAGAGACTTAAGCTAAAGAGTCATTGCCATCTATATGCATGTGTTACACAACATTTTTCTGTCAGATTTATTAGGTTTCATTTGAATTCGTTTTCCCAATGATGTTTATTCAGAAATGATTAGGGGTAAAAATATAAAGAACTAAGCAAACTAATATTATGAAATCCAACCCCTGGGTGAGCCCAGAAATAATGAAAAGGCTGTGGAGACTCCTCTCATTTCAAGCTCTATTTCTTAATTACCAAGGTCACAAATACAATAGCTCTCTTTCACAAAGATTGATTGTAAAGCATGTGTAACCCTTCATTTGCTTTGATGCTGCTACTTCTGTACAACAGTGACCTCCTTTGAAATGCTAGAGTTCCATAAACAGTGACCATACACAGACATCCATTTTCTCCCAGAGAGGCTCACTGCTCTCCCAAGAGAAACCACAAGTGTACAGATGTTCAGGATTTTTCTCCCAGAGCAAAAATGGATACTCCAGCTGAAAAATAGCCCGGGAACATCCTGGGTTATATTACTCCCAGGAGAATTTATCCTGGCAGAGTGTGTACAAATATTTACTCTCTTTTGAAAGAAGCCACACCACAGTCCTCCAGCATTACAGAGTGCTTTGCTTCTGTATCACACCTCCCTGCCCAGGGTGGCAGCATGTTTCTCACTGAACTCTGCTGCTCCAGCTGAGCAAGACAGCCAAAACATACACGCTTCACAATCCCACACTGTACTGCAGGGAGACACAGACTAACTCTGAGCAGCCTGGGTCAGCCAATCAGGGCCTCCCTATGCCCCTCTCATTCTGGTTCTGGGCAGACTGAGGGAGCCTGCAGAACATACTGAGATGTGTGCACAGGGTCCCCCTGTCTGAACATTGTCAGCACTGCAGGTTCTCCTCTGCTCTTCAAGGACTCAGCACTCAAATGTCTGTTTAGGTATTTCCAGGTAAGTTTTTCTGCCACAAGAACATACCTGGGAGAATTCTCTCACATCGTTTGAACCATCATACATTCTTCCTCTGCTGGCAGAAGGAAAAACAGCAGAAAATGGACTTGTATGTGTTGGACCCTGCACCACTGAAATCAATGGCAGCTTTGATATTCCTCTACAGATGTTTATTAGTTGAGATGGGGCTCTTGTAGTTTTGCATTAGGAGAGATTTCTATGCTGTAATAAATATCTTATTAGAAAATAATGGTGGCAATACAAAATAAACAATTTCACCCAATTCTTTCTTTGAGTTACACTTACCAAGTATGTGATTTTTTTAACATAATCATGTTCTTCATTCTGACTGTAAACTAATTTTACTCTTCTTATTCTATATATAGTAGGTACACATTTAAAATATTTTGCCATTTCATCTCTACCAGTGTTAACATCTTGAAAGCCCCAGTAAAAGCTGCTGTTACTGTCACTTTAAGCATCATGTTATCTAAGGACTTGTCTTAACTGCAGTTAATTCTGGTTGTTACATGCATGTTGCTTCTAACTTGAGTCCTGCCTCCTATGAACCCAAAACGTTTGAGAGTGCTGCTGCTTTTAAACTGCATGTTCTGGCCTGCCAGGGGATATAGCATACCTTGTTAGTTGATAAAAATAACTGCTTCATTCAGCTCGTGTATTATCTAACAGTGTATTATTTAACAGCCTCTCATTCAAGTGAGGCTACACGGCCAGGAATTGACTTGAGCATAGATGAGTTAATTCTGTAGTAAAGACAAAGTAACTCATCTCAGAGCCAATCTAACTGAAATAGCACATAACATGGTGATGACAACTGATGGATCAACTATTGAACAGCTGCCTACACTTCAGATAAATTCAGGCCTCCATATTACAAGTATCATACAATTAACCTGTTAATCTGCAATTACCTTGAGACCAGCTACACATACAAAGTAGCTATCACATGATAAAAAGCTCCAACCAGCTATAAAGACAGACCTAAAAGATGTGTACTAACTTTATAGCTCCTTGCTATAATTTGCATGTATCCCCTGTGGCTGGGAGCCCCCTCAGCTGACAGGTCTCCCAACTGCAGGGTGCACAGTGCCCAGTGTGAAAAACCTGAGCCCTGGAAATTGTGGCTACCATGAACCCCAAGGCTCAGGGGTGTGTGAAACCCCAGGGCCCACATGGGTTCCCCGTCCAGGCTGTGCCTCATGCAGAGCCTGGACCAAGAGACCCCACAGCTGAGAGGGCTCTGGGTCCCAGCTGTGCCTCATCGGCTGTGTGTGACCACCATGGCTGGGAGCCCTCTTAGCAAAGAGGACCTCCCAGCTATGGGTGCCTGCTTCTTGCTGATGCAGGGCAAGCCCGGGATTGACCAAAGTGCCCTGCACTGGCAATAAGGTTCGCTTGGATTTAATGCGTGAGGCAAGTCAGATCAGAAGAGGCTGAAGGAGGTAGGCATATTCAGCTTCCAGAGAGGGTGCTTAAGAGGGGACATGATAACAGTCTTCAAATACTTAAAGGGCTGCCATAGAGAAGAGGGAAAGCACCTTTTGTCTCTTGCTGCAGAGAGGAGGCTATGGACTAATGGCCTGAAACTGCAGCAAAGTAAGTTTAGATTGGATGTCTTGAAAAACTTCCTCCCTCTTAGAATAATGAGGCAGTAGAATAGACTGCATAGGGAAGTTGTGGACTCTCCATCACTGGAGGTGTTCAAGAAGAGGTTAGGCAGCCACTGGTCAGGGATGATTTGGGCATGGCTATGCCTATTTTCTATCATGGGTATTTCTCATGTTTTTGGGCTTTGTTGGTTGCTCCTGCCCCTGCCTGCTTTTTTCTGTTATATGCATCAGGATGTTTTTTCAACCCTTCTAATGGGTGCTGGCTATAGCCAAGGCTGGCAACTTCAACTGGAGTGTGCCAGTCTCCTGCTGGGGCCAAAGTCAAGGTTATGGGCCTTGCCCCTCCACTCAGGGTCAGACCAATTGCCATATTTGGGGTCAAGAAGGTATTTTGCCTCATGGTCAGATTGGAATGGACTGTGGGGGGGTTTTGCTTTCCTCTGTAGCAAGGGGCATGGCCCTCTACCTGGGACTTCTTGAGTGCATAGGAAGGATGCTAGTTTCTATTATTTTAGAAGCATGTAAGAAAAAAAAAAAAAAGGCCTATTGGTTCACAAAGGAGTTTTAATAGTATCCATTTATAGTAATCAACAAAGCAGCTTTTCAGTGAATCTTAAAGGAACATTTATATATTTAATACCCAGAAACAAATTTACCTGTTGCATCTACCTTTTGTTCTAGCTACTTTACATTTTGACACTTCCTTGTAGGCAGTGGTGAGTTGCCTACGGGTAGAGAAAAAAAAGGTAGTGGCTTCTATGCTACTATAGAAGCACTTTCCAATCCCAAATGTAGTTCCTTTGGCAAGCAATTCTCTTCTCTTAAAACACATTCATAGAAAAATCTGTTTCTTTTAGAAACATAACAAAGTGACTAGTTTAATTTAAAGGAAGGAATACATCAAAAGTGATGTTCTTCCATATTTTGTAAGAAGGGCTTTCAAACATAAATAACTGAAAAAGAGAGTATTGACAGGGGCTTTAAGATGTATATTTTTTATCATAACTGGATATGAAGAACAGTAAAAGTATATCTTCATTATATTTTGAAAATAAACAGTTAAGTTGGTTATATGGTCATTTTTCTGTAGATCTTATTCTAGCTATTAAGTGAAATAATACAACTATGTATACTTGATGCTTTGATCTAAAGAACTTAATATTTTGGTATTAAAAATAAAGATTCACATTAAACAGGTTTTTACACTAGTTCAGTAAAAAATACTTCTGTACGCTGATAAAAGTGAAGAAGTAGATCATAGTTGAGGACAAATTTATGTGGAAAACAGTAACATACTCGATTTAATGTTTAGCATTGCCATTTTTTGCATATTACAATAAAGTCTGTTTAAGGGTGTAGCCTCAGGTTATGCACTTACCCAAATTCAATATAAGCAGTGCTTATTAACTACAGGAACCACAGGAGAAAGCTTTCTACACCTCATTAACACTCCTTGTCTCATTTCTCAGAATGCTTCTAAATCACAGCCTTGAAACTGGCAGGACCTGCTAGTTCAGGGATGCCTCAGAAACTTTGAAATTGATGACTCCTATGAACTTTCACCAATTATTCAGTTAAATAGAATACAATTACACTTAAACAGCAGACTGTTTAGTTGCAGAGTTCTCAGAGACTTAATCGGTTTAGGCACTTAACTTTATAAAGAAAGATAACTGATGTATGTTTTAATGTAAAGCCAGAGGCAAAAGACTGGAACCAGAATCCTATTATGCAATTAAACAAGTTATGCACTTATCCAACATGCATAAAGACCACACTGTAGTCTTTTTCACTGTGACTAGGAAGAAAGTACAACCCATTAGTAGGAATGGCAAGAAATTGATACAAATTGTAATGTCTCAGTATGTTTGGGTGGAAGTTTGTTGGCTACTTCGTAACAAAAGTTAAAAAAAAATTTGGTTACAAGAAGCAAACTTAGGAGGCCCAGTTATGTTAAGTGTACTCCCTGAGCCACATTATTAGTGCTGACTTACAAACATTTATGCTTGTGGGCAACTTTCTAAATAGAATTTTCAAATACACCATATAGGTCTGTGCATGGTCTTACTTTTGACATTTGAAGAAAACAAGCCAACAATAAGTATGCTGCATTCTTTGATTTGGAAGCTGTCAGCAGCTGCTTGCCTATATGAAAGACAACTGGCCTATTTCCCCCATTTGAAAAGGACTCATTGCCATGCCCTGACTCTTCTGATGGTCAGTTTTCTCATTCACTAACACAGTGATTCTCAGCCAGGATGCCATGACACCCTGGGATGCCTTGACATGCTTTCAAGACTGCCATGGAGTGCCATGCCATGTTAGCACTGTTAGGTGTGCAAACACAATTCAGAAGATAAACCCAGAGATTTCAAAATGAAATCCATAGTGTTAAAAACATTCTGACTTGTGGTCTTTCTGAGTTATTCGCAACAGAATAATTACTCTGTTTTCTCTGTAGTCAAAAACTGAGTGATAACTAAGAACTGACATTTACAAAAGGTGCCTGGAGTCTACACAGGGGTCCCTTGGGTATAAAAAAATGGTTGAGAGCCACTGCACTAAGACAAAGACAAGATTGCAAATTTTTCTGCCTACCTAGCCTCATTACCCTTTGAAGCCCCTTCTTTCAGAATCTACTGTAGGGGTATCTCCCTTCTGCATGTCTCTCAGCCTTTTACAGCTGTGTATGATAATTGGTCCCAACACTTCGAGAGGCAGAATGCCCTGTTGCAGAAGCTAACTCCTCAAGATAATAGTAGTATTGCAGAGTAAAGTTTTACTCAATATAAGGCCTCATCTCACATTACATTTAAGGCAGGCATAATTCAATGGTTAATCGTGGCTTAAGTAGTCACCTGGCCACGTGTCCAATCAACTGCATGATAAAAAGAGGAATGAGCTACAAAACTGTTCCACAAAATATGTATAACTTTGTAGCTGTTTCCTATCACACCATTAATTGAATGTGCGGCCAGGAGCCCCTGTGGCAGGGAGCTCTGTCAGCTGATTGGACCTCCCAGCTGAGGGGGTCCCACGCAGACCTCTGCAGGAGACCACAGTTGCTGTGATGTCCCAGCTGAGGGGTGCCCCATGCACCCCTGTGGCTGGGAGATTGCAGCACCAGCAATAAGGCACAATGGGATCTAATGTGTGATCCACACAATTGTGCTTCCTGCCATGTGGCTCACACATTAGATTTCATAGAGTTCATAGACATTAGGGCTGGAAGGGACCACAGAAGATCGAGTCCAGCCCCCCACCCTAAGGGCAGGAAGTCAGCAGGAATCATAGGATCCCACCAAGATAAGCATCTGATTTACTCTTGAAGGTGTTCAATGTAAGTGCTTGAACTATCTCTGATGGCAGGCTGTTCCAGACCTTGGGGGCTTGGACAGTAAAGAAATTCTTCCTTATGTCCAGCCTGAAATGGTCTTGCAGTAGTTTATAACTGTTCAACCTCATCAACCCTTGGGGTGCTCTGGTGAACAAACGTTCCCCCAGACACTGGTGGTCACCCCTGATAAACTTATAGGTGGCCACCAGATCATCCCTGAGCCTGTGCTTTTCCAGGCTAAAGAGCCTCATAGATCTCAGCCTGTCATCGTAAGGTCTGTTTTCCTGACCTCTGATCATGTGCATGGCTCTTCTCTGGACTCTCTTTTTGAATTGTGGAGCCCAAAACTGGACGCAATACTCCAACTGTGGCCTCACCAAGGCTGAGTACAAGGGGAGAATGACGTCCTGGGATTTGCTTGAGAAGCACCTATGGATGCAAGCCAGCATTTTGGTCGCTTTACTAGCCACAGCATCACATTGCAGGCTCATGTTCATCTTGTGGTCAATGATGACCCCCAAGTCT
>NW_017729006.1:26546273-26546486 GCF_001723915.1 Gavialis gangeticus | reverse complement strand
CACTGGTCACAGGGTACCATGATGATTGACTTCCATCAATTACCACCCTCTGGGTCCAACCATAGAGCCAGTTCTCCAGCCTGCAGATCGCGGTGGACCCAAAGCCACAGTTGGCCAGTTTTGCCAAAAGGTGATCACGGGATACCAAATTGAAGGCTTTTTTGAAGTCAAGATATATGACATCAATCTCTTCTCCCTTGTCCAGGTGATAGG
>NW_017729006.1:26534194-26541273 GCF_001723915.1 Gavialis gangeticus | reverse complement strand
TTGCCCTTGCTTTTCGTCTGGCTCCCCACATATCTGAAAAAGGACTTTTTATTGTCCTTGATGCTCGAAGCTAGTTGCAGTTCAGTTGCAGCCTTGGCTATCCTGGTTCACTCCCTGCAGGACTGGACCAGTGCAGCGTATTCCTCCTTGGAGGTGAATCCCATCGTCCATCCTTTGTAGGCCTTTCCTTTTAGCCTCAGGAGGTCTGCTAGATCCCTGGAGAGCCAGTGGGGCTGCCGTGCCCTCTTGCTGCCTTTCCTCTGAGATGGAATAGAATTAGCTTGTGCATTGTGCATTTACCTTCATGTGTAGAAGGGCACCAAGAGTGACTTAATTAGATACAAAAGTTGGAAGTGTTTAATCTATGAGCAATGCTTCATCAGACTACAAATAAGAAAATAGCAGCAAAAAAAAATACAACACAACACAAAATGCTTCAATTTTCCATCCGCTTTGAACAGTAACCATTTCAGTGAAAATGGATAATCTTAGCAAGTTTGATTCCACTGAACTTTCCTAATTCTAGCTTTTTGATAGAAAGATGACAATTTATTCAGTTTTTACAACTCTTAAAGGTTCCTCTTCAAAACAAATGATAAGAAGGTGCAGTGCAATGGTTTCACATTCTGTATCTTGCATCATGAAATGATAAGTTAGAATGTCATATCCACACTAAATTGCCATTTTTCTGATCACTAGAGAGGATGTTACAATCACATTACCTACCTACAAAATAGATTTTTAGGCAGATTCTGAAAAAGTTTACAACAAACAAAAGGAAAAAAGCTTTTCAAAACTTTTAAGAATGTCCTTGTCCTTCCTGAGCATCTCCTATACCATCCAAACAGATGAGATTACTAATAACAAATGAAATTGCTGATGTAAAAAACTATCTACAAATGTCAATCTCAGGTCTAAAAAAGCAGAAAATTGCCACAGGCTGAACTGTTCACAACCATCACCCTTCTTTTCCTGACAGAAACCACTATAACTTTATGTAATCTTTTTACAACGTTTATTGTTGAAGATTTCATAAAGAATGTACAAGGTGGTATGATGAGCTATTGCCTATAACTGGAATAAGGTTACAGATCTACTAGCACATGTTTCTACGATTTCCATTGTCATCCAGGGGTCAGGTTGGCTAACCTTTTATCACTGAAACCTCTCAACAGGAATATAACAGATTGCCAGTTCTAGATAATTCTTAGTTTATACACCCCCAGCCACTTCATTGCTGCTAAAAAGCTAGAACCTGTGCAGCTACAATGTTAGGGCTCCATAATTTACACATCAAACATCCCCCCCACCTCACCCTCCCCATTTTTTTCAGATCCTGCATATTGAAACAATGCTCGAGATACACAGCAGTCAGGGAAACATATGCAAAAACATGACATTATAAATATTCACTGCTTTTATATATAGAGCAGGACCTGAAATTTAATACAGTGGCAGCAGACTACTTCAGAACTATATTCACACACACTCTGGTGATTTGTAAACTCTGTAGAATCACTCTCATACATTTTCATCTTCAAAGCAGACACCAAACCAATGAGAAGTTGTCCCCAGTTTCTTAACATCAAAGCTTAATTAATCCCTGGTGGAACTCAATGAATTTGGTCCTTGATGTTATTCCTTGGGAAAAACACTTTTCCAAAATATACATTTAATTCACACCCTCTACAATCTGTGAAAACCTACCAGACATTTAAACTTATCCTTGTGTCATATTCATTGCAAGTACCACAACTTAACATGTAGGCCCTGTCTGAAACTTTACTGTTGTAGAAAGTAAATTTAAAAAAAATTAAATGCATATCTAAAAAGGGACTGCTAACACTAATTGAATATGGTTCATTTGCTAACAGTATGATCCAAATTGTGACAGTGAAGAAAGAACTGATCATGGGAGACAAGAAATATCTGACCATAAATCTGATCTTGTTCTTACTGATATCAATGGCGAATTTCCTATTTGCTGCAAGGATGCAAAATGAGGTCCCATATAAAGAAAGTTGGTGGCTGGCCAGGGTCCTGATTAAGGCAAAGACTTAAGCATATATTTTAGAACTTTCCTGAGTAGACAATGAATTTAGAGATAGAGGAAAGTTACTCACTGGCAAAAATGCTTTTCTGAACCAGGCCTTGGGATGAAGAAAAACAACAGTTGAGGAACTGACGAATATTATAGCTAGAATTCGCTTTTTCACAGCACAACTTTATCATGGAGCAAACTGGACAAACTCAATTCTACAGTAATTTTTCAGACTTTGCATCCAATCTGTCTTCTTATATTGGAATAGCAGTGATAGAGTAGGAACTATAACAAATTCCAATGTCCCAAGCCACAACTGGAAAACATGTGTATACTCTGGATAGTCTGCTATCAGATGAATATCTTAAGGGCATACAAGACAGTAACCAGGACTAAGCTGAACTGATACAGTTAAAAAAAAAAAAAAAAAAAAAAAAAAAAAAAAAAAAAAAAAATCAGAAACTTGGTATGTTTGTGGAGACAGTGGACTCAAATGGCACTGTGGAAGAAAAAACAATTACTACTTAGAGACAAATATTATAAAACTATATCTAAGCAAACGATGCAAGAATTCTCAGCTTTCTGTCTAGTGGTGAACTCAAGGACTTACCTTAGATTTTTGGGGAAAAAATAAACCCTGAAAGTTTGACATTAGATAAAACAGGAGGCTCAATCTATACAACACCCTCCCCACTCAAATAGCCATTTTGACACTCATAAACTATCTCACTTACAGTCTGACTCTGAAAATACAAAAAGGAAGTTAAAAGGAGGGAGACGACAGAGAAAAGGATACTTGGTGAAGAACATTAACTTTTAGTCTGCCCTGACAAAAAACACTGTGACCAAATCTAAAAGGGTGAAGTTGGTACCAATTAAAAGATGAAACAGCTTTTCCATATGCATCAAAGTGGCAGATTTATTAGTAGATTTGGCAACATTCTTGAATTTTAATTTTCAGGAAGATTCCATCTGAAAATAGAAGTTGACTAAGGATTGCTGAAATATTCACAGATTACAGCAAATAATTAGATGAACCTGACCTGTGTTTCAAGCGTGCGCGTGCGTGCATGCGTGCGTGTTCATTTCTTTGTTCATTCTTGGGTCAGACCTTTTTATGCATTTACTCTGAAAAAAGTCCAGAAGACTACATTTGGATTTCCAGGGGTAAAATCGCTTGTTTATAGAGCATCTGTAAAGTCAGAAATTATAAACAATAAAATAATCTGCCATCAGCATTTTAAATGACTTTTCATTTGGCACCACTGCCCTGAACATGAAGGCTAATGGACCAGATGGATTGGGGTGTGATACGATCCTTTAATATAAATGCCAGGCAAAATATAGGCATCAATCATACCAAGCATCTTGCAGTCCACCATCATTTCTGACATAGGTTAATATTTTGCAGAGGAAAGACTTTATCCCCACATTATTTTAGTTATTAGCTCTTTGGATTTTCTAAACCACAACATGGTTTTTAAGAATTTAAAAATGAAAACAAAATGTTCAAAAAACAAAATGTTCCTTATGTTTTAAACATAATTTTCTCATTTAGATGCTTGCATACAGATGTAGGCAAAGTAAATATAAAGTAAGAACACAAATACCATGTGCATGCAAATTAGATCTTTCATGGAAATAAATTTTGCACTGAAATATTACTGATTGCTTACAAAGTCATTATGCAATTTGATTTATCATCTTAGGAAACAGATCTGAGAAATGGGTGGAATTTCATGATTAATATGTAACCAGGTGTGCTTTCCAAAATAACATAGGTGTGAGAGAAAAAAATCAGGCATCCTTCAAGGTATCTGAGGTTGAGCACTCAAAAATCAAAGACCACTTTTCATAGCTTTCATAAGTTTGTTTTATTAGGAAGTTAACCAATGCAACAGAGGTATCATGAACTAAGGCAGGGGTGTCAAAGGTATGGCGCACAGGCTGGATCTGGCCTGTGAAACCCTATCATCAGGCCTGCAGTGCTACCTGTGGATCCCCCACCAGTCCCATGCACTGCATGCAGCATGAGCTGGCCCCAGACCTATGCTGCAGGCAGCTCACAGAGCATGTTTGGCATGTACTGCACACAGTGCAGGGGTGGAACTGGCACACATGCTGAACACAGCATGTGGGACCAGTCTGGGATGTGCGCTGCACAATGTGTGTGGGCCCTACATGCTGGATCTGGGGTTGGTTTGGATCAGGCCCATAAACTGCCTGCACATGCTGGATCCAGAGCTCAGGGCCAGTCTGGTTCAGGTGCCACATGTGGTATGCACCCAAGACCAGCCCCATGTTATTCATGGGGTTGGGGCTGGCACATGCTGCATGCAGTGATGATCTGGTGCAGGCCAGGGCACGTGCTGCCTGCACCAGACCACTTCGGTCCACTGGATCCAAAGTTGGTCTGGATCAGGCCCAAGAGCTATACTGGATCCAGCGTATAGGGCCAGTCTGGACCAGGAAGGCATGCCATGTGCAGCATGCACCCTGTATTTGCCACACACTATGCATGGACCAAGGCACAGGACACATGGTAAGCAGGGCTGGAGCCAGTGTGCATGCTGCAAGCAGCATGTGGGGACAGTCCAGGGCACGCGCTGCATGTGGCATCCATACCAGCCAGGCCTAGCACACTGGATTCAGCACATGGGGCCAGCTGTGGGCCCAATCTAGCCTACATACCAGCCCTGCACCCCTTGTCTTGTTCACAGGACCAGTAGAGTCTCACATCCCTGAATTAGGGTACCTTGAAAATATAAGGCTTGAGCTCTGATCCTGACCCTGCTACGGACTTTGTGTGGCTTTGAATGAATCACAGCGGTTCATATCTCAATTCCCTCTTTAAAATTAGCATTACTTAAGTACCTTTGTAAATCTCTGAGTTGTTTGGATAGAAGGCACAATATAAGTGGCAAGCTCTTTTATTTATTAAGGGAGCCATGCACCACAGATTCTGCCTTAATGCTGTTTGCCCCCCCATTTCCATTTAAATCTATCAAGAGAATTATTGATTAATGACCACATTACCTTCAGTCCTGAAATATAAAAGCAATAGAAATATGTGTATGTCTCACAAATCA
The DNA here is from genome assembly GCF_001723915.1 of Gavialis gangeticus. NCBI lineage: Eukaryota > Metazoa > Chordata > Crocodylia > Gavialidae > Gavialis > Gavialis gangeticus. Next base: position 26,536,143 of record NW_017729006.1, on the reverse strand, counting down.
GCCATCTTAAGCAATGTGTTACCCAATTTTATCCATTTATCCTAATGCACCTCCACTCTAGCAGTTTCCAGCAGCCTAAGTGGATACACTTTACCTTGGCCAATCATAAATCTTGTAGGTGGCAGAGTGGTGTTAGTGCTGAGGTGCTCTTAGATTTTGTTTATGAGCTGTTCAGAAATCATTCCAAAGATCAAGCCTGTCTTCCTTGCACTTAAAGACTTGCAAGTTCATTACAACTCCTGTTTCAGATTTCTGAGCCAACCAGCAGGACTACCAATGAAACCATAGTCTTAATAAGCTATTGGCTACTTACAACAGCCATTCTATGCAGCTTAACTGGGATATGCCTCATCCAAGGCAATATTCATAAAAAGATGAGTCGGACTTACTTCAGCGACTCCATCACAAGAGTGAAATCTGAACACATTACAAAGAGTTTGTTGTTAGGATGACTGTTTTTCTTTGTACGGGGTACAAGTAACTGTGCACAGTTATTGCATAGAAACAGCAAAGAGCAGAAAGGCATAATGTTAACATTTACTTGTTAGCGAGTTAAAGTAGGCAATTCACGATACAAAATGTCAAACTGGGAGGAAGTACAATTGGGGCTTCCCAAGGGTCTGTCTAGAATCCAGTACCGTTCAATAGCTTAGTTAATGATGGGGGAGGATGATAATGAGTACATATTTTGTAAATTTGCTGATGTTATCAAGCTAAGTGGGGTACCAGATAGTTTAGAAGACAAAGACAGGATTCATATCGCCTTGATAAATTGGAAAAACAATTTGAAATAAATAGGACAAGTCAATAAGGACAAGTACAAAGTACCATACTACACTACACTAAAAAGGACTAATCAAAATGGAAAACAGCTAGCAGGACTGCAATACTAAAGAAAAGGACCCATGGGGCACGTCCACACATGCAAGCACATGCACTTGCAGCAGCTCAAATAGAAGCGGTGCAAATTTTAGCCAGGGCTTTTTGCCTCAGTGCACATGCTTGGACATGTACTTTGTTGTGGAGCTAATTGTGCCACTTGGGGCAAAATAACCCTGGGGGCTCCTCCTGGATCTGCAGCCAGGGGGAGCTAGAGCCCGGGGCCAGTACCTGTGCTGTCCCCAGCAGTATAAAAAACTACCCTGTTCTGGCCCCATCAGTATAAAAAGCTGCCCTGGCAAGTAGCTCAGGGCTACTCACCCTCAGGAACTTCTGGGGCCCAGCCATCTGGTACCTGGGGATACTACCCTTTGTGCAAGATGGACTGCCAAAGCAGCCCTGAGAGTTCCCTGTACCCTTTACCCACTGCAGCAGCCTGGTAGTGGGGGCTGCTGCCTGGCTGTGACCTGCTGCTCACCTGCCAGACCCGGATGGGGACTGCACAGACAGTAGAGGCATCTGGCTCCTCTGGGCCAGCTGCCAGTGGGCTGTGGCTGCAGAGTTGGCCTCTTTGCAGCACTACTGCAATGTGTGTCCCCTGCCATCTGGGCAGCTATCATGTGGAAGATGTACCCAGTGTGCTGGCCTGTTTTGAACTGTCAAAGCATGTCCTCCTGGCCCCATCTGGCCAGGAGGTCAGCCACAGCCAGCTGGGTCCAAAGTGCCAGCTCTGAGTAGGCAGAGTCCTGCCACTGACCTCCTTAGCAGGAATTCTGGTGTTCCCTATTGGAAAACTGAAAAATCCCTGATAAAAAAAATCCCAAAATCCATATTCCTCCACAAGTAAAACAAGACACCACTATAAAGAGAGACAGAGAGTGAAACAGAAACAGCATACAGTTGAACAATGTTTTATTGATATATCTACAGCATTAAACCAATGTGGAAGCCTACTAGAGCCTCTTATCATAATAATAAAGTGAACTCTAAATACATGGTTTCAGGAATTCATGAATACATGAATATATATTTTGCTGCCCTCCCACAGGGGCTTACAGCCCCCACACAAG
>NW_017729006.1:26517699-26529194 GCF_001723915.1 Gavialis gangeticus | reverse complement strand
GCAGACGCTGGGAGGGCTCCGGGGCCTCCTGGCAGAGCCCTCCCAGCAGCACAGGACAGTGGGAGACAGGGGGGCCCAAGCTGGGGCCACTGGGGCTGTCCCTCTGCCCTGTTTGTGCGGACGGGGCCCCAGTGATACAGATGGCAGCTAAGTGCTGGGGGCAGTGGGGGTTGGGTTTTTTTATCCTACTGGGATGCTGGGGTGGGGAGCCCGGGCAGAGAAGTTTGCAGTGCAGGGAACATTTTTGCGTTCTGCATGTGCCTCTTGCCCCATCTCAAAGGGGTTTGAGGCGGGGCAAGAGGCACACATGTGCTTGTCTGGATATGCCCATGAAGCTTTTCATGTATTATATATTCAATTTAAGTCAGCAGTGTAATATTGGAATAAACTAATAACATAGTGGGATAGAGAACAGGACGAGTAATGGTCTGAAACTGCCATAAGGGATATTAAGATTGGATACTAGAAAGAACTTCTAACTATAAGGGTGGTATACACACTTGAACGGATTAGCTAGAGAAGGGTTGGAATCTTTATCCTTGGAAACTTTAAAGTGTAGGTGAGTAACTTTTGGCTGTGATGGTTTAGACAGAAGAGTTCCTGCCTTGAGGGGAGAGTTGGACAAGATGACCTCCATAAGTCCTTTCTAACCCTGTTTTTCTATGTTTATATCATAATAGGAGTGCTGTATCCAGTTCATAGGAAGTGATTCTTCCACTTTACTCAATACTGGTGAGACATCACATAGAATACTGCATCCATTTTTAAGTACCACACTTCAAGAAAGATTTAGCCAAATTGAAAAAAGCCTAGAGAAGGCTGAGAAGGAATCTGATAAGAGTTTTGAAATCCAAAATACTTTGTAGTGAAACGGGTGGGTGGTCAGTTATTCTGTTCGTCCCCAGGGCACAGGACAAGAAATTTGGCTGCTTGCAGCTATTTAAAAAAAAAAAGTGCACTTTACTGGAAGAAGCAGCACGTCACTTGGATCCAGCTCCACAGCATCTGCATATATTGGATGCTTCAGTGGGGCTTTTTAGTGCTTTTATTTAAAGCTGAGTCAATCAGCTATTAGATAAAAACCCCCCAAAAGCCCCACTTAAGTTCCCGATCTACAAAGATGTTGGGCAACTAATATGCTGCCTCTTCTGGGCATGCACTGGGCCTGCCACAGGAGCACACTGAGTTTAAAGCACCATTTTGGGGAGGGGTGTGGGGGTTAACATCTACAAGCAGCCAGTGAGCTTAACTTGCAACAGGAGACATTTAGCTTAGATGTTAGGAAGAGCTTTCTAACTAAGAAGTCAATTATACCTTTGAACAGAATACCCAGAGAGGCTGTAGAATCTCCCGCAATGGAAGTCTCTACTGACAGGTTTATGATTTAAAAAAAAAAAAAAAAGATATGGATGAACTGGTTTTCTTAGTCTGGTCACCACTTCTTTTGTCCAATAAGGCTTCTATACAGAGAGAAGATTTAAAAAAAATGAACAACTTTTCATTGTCACCCTTTTGTAATCAACCTAGAATTTTAGCTCAGGATTATGGTAAAAAGAGAGCAGAGAAAACAGGTCAGCCTTAGAGTCAGAACAACAATTTAATAAAGCTACATGCAGAAGTTCATAATTTCATACTGGCCTTCATACAGTTAACATATATAGATCCTCTAAAGGAAGAGTCCTTCTGCAGTAACAGCACAAACAGAGATGAGATTTTAAAACAAAGCCAAGGAACATTTGGAACTTCTGACAAACAAGTGGCAACACAGCATCTGTGAAAGTATGCAATGAATTCTGAGTGGCTGCCTTTGCAAGTCCCAATACAGCCAATGATTTTAACAGGAGGCTTAACTACTTTTCCTGCTACGCTTCTCATTAAATCAGCTCTGTTTTAACCCTCATGTGAAAAGCAGTAATCAAACCAACCCTTGCCAGTTATTTAAAATGGGTGCCAAACTCACCATGGGCCCTGGTTCTAGACTGCAGGCTCTTCACAGGCTATAACCAGCCTGGGGTGGCAGTGGCCACGGCGCAGTGCTTGCTGACCCCATGCCACTGCGGGCCTTATCCATCAGGGCCCCAGATTCGATAACAGGCCCCACCTATCACTAGCCACATCCCCAAGTTCACTGGCTTGTTGATAGCCTGGTGGACCAGACTGGACCATGTGTTTGACACCACTGATTTGAATAATGCCTTCTTGGACAGTATCAGTGTTAAACATACTCTATTAGGTTTTCTTTCTATGGACATTACTGAAATCAGTGATAAGAGAAATAAATATAAAGAAAACAAATGGTAAATGATTAACTGGATGAGCTGGAACTCTTACTTGCAACTATCATCAGAGAGAGTGGCAAAAAACTGAATGTTACATGGCAGCAGGTAGGTCTATTCAACCCTCAAAGTTGACTTAGATGACAGTAATGCCAACTCCTGTGAAATTACCGCGACAGTCACAATTTCGAAGTAAAATTAAGTCCGACTCATGATCTTGCAATAGAACTCTCAAATCTCAGGATTTTTTCTTTTGGTGCATCTCACGTGAGACTTGTACAGCCTTCCAGGGTTGGGCTGAATGGGGGCAAAGTTTGGAGCTGGCCTGAGGTGAAGCCCAAATGGGCTGGAACTGTCCGCCAAGTCTGAGACCATAAACTGTGGCTGATTCCTTCTTAGACTGTGAGACCTGCATTTATCCCTCGACAAGTTCACACTATCCCATATTACTAATGCTCAGTCTTTATTCACTCAGAACAGTTATGCTAGGGAAGAAGTGTAAAATACAGATTACTATCAAGAGTCTGATTATAACTGTTTTCTATATTAGATCAAAAAAATAATTAACTGCTTGATATTGGATGATGCTACTGTACAGGACTATTATTTATTATTTGTGTTGCCATAGCATATAGCTGTCCCAGGCATGAACTGCGATTCCATTGTGCTAGGCCCTGTATATACACACAACAAGAAGACAGACAGTTCATGGCTTGGATCCAGATTCAGGAAAATATTTAAGCATTTGTTTTCCTCCATTTGTATTCAGCACAACAGTAAGAACATGCCTAGTGTTCAACATGTCCAAGACTTTGGTATGTTGCTATATTTAATAGAGATGGATGATAAATTCCATCACCAAAGAGCTATATCTGTAACGAATTGTTAAAAAGGAAATAGAAACAGGCTGGAAAAGTCTGGCTTTTCTAATAAGAGTTAGCAAGGAAAAAGCTATTTGTTTCATATTTTTGTTATTTTTCTCAACAGCTGGAAAACTGGAGGAAAACAAAATCCAAGACATTTCCTACTGCAGAAGGAATTACTTGGTGCATATCACAATTTATCAAAAAACATGTTACTCATCATGTTCATGAGATTGTGAAGAACGCAAGACAATTCATTCAGAAACATTTCAAAACTGAAACGCTTTTTGTACAGACTTTTTACAAGGTGCATAATTTGTAAAATAAATATGACGTCAAAATATGTACAACTCAATCTGTGAAATACAACAAATTAGCTGACTGATGTAATTGAAAGAATTCAGTCTCTAATATAAAACCAGGACCACCAAAAAGAATCGAGCAATTTTGGAGCTGGAAAAGTGAAAGAAGTCTTGTGTGTTCCTTACACAAAAACAATTTTTTCAGTTTCAAGTTCATGTGTCCTTCAAGTACATTCACATTCAATGAAGAAAGACCTGCAAAAGTGACTATTATCTATGAGGCTGGGTCAAATTGTACATGGTCTTAGCCAAAAGGCTGAGAAGCGATAAACTATGGTATTTCCCTTTGCACTGGGCAGCTAAGAGGGAGATACTGAGGTCAAGAGGACACGTACCAGCCAGACGGTGTATGGCTCAATGAGATGGAAGCTGTGATGGAAGGGAGCGGGTTCTAGCCAGAGCTTGTGTTCCCAACACTTATCCACTATTAGTTATTCATTTTATCTAATAAATATTAAATACAAAGTGCAAGTGGGCTAGCATTAAGAGGAGGACTAGCGACTAGTCTGGACAGTACCTAGCCTGCGGCCTGGTGGTTAAAGCACTTTGCTGTGAATCAGAAGATGAAATTTAAAACGAGGAGGCAAATGTCCTAAACACTAACTTCCTAGGGTAAAAGGTGAGAAGTCTCTTCATTTTACTTCTGGTAGACATGTGTACAAGATGATTGTGTTTTGCCACAGGAGCACATGAAGTGACACAGGATTTAGCCCAATATTCTACTGTTATCTTTTGGTAAAAGATATAATAGACAGTATAGTGTTCCTATTTTATATCATTAGTAATGTTGCACGATTATCATGTAATTAATGATGACAGATAGAATATTAAAAAAAAAAAAAATCAAGCTTTTATGACAATGTTTCTTTAAGTAACAGAAAAAGTCACAAGCCTTCCTTCACTAGTGACTACATACAAGTTTCTAACCAGTTCTGGGGGTTTAAAATCAAATACAATACAAAACTTTTCCCACTGACATTTTTGGAGACAGTAACATTAACAGAGCAAATATTGTTTTAAATCATTGGGAATTGTTTAAAACACACAGTATACATTTGTCAGTCTTACCACAGAGAATGTTACCCTTGACAATATAAGCTGCTTACAGATGTGAGGGGAACCCCACCCTGCCAAAGCCCAGCACTTCACTTTCAGCTCAGTGCGTCCCCACACCAAGCGTCATACATGGCCAGAAGAGGAATTGTGTCAGTTTGACCTGGCTCATCCAGCATCTGTACAGCTCATGTGCTTCAGCGGGGCTTTTTGGTGCGTTTATCTAATAGATGATTGAATCCATTATTAAATAAAAGTGCCAAAAAGCCTTGCCAAAGCGTGTGAACTATACAGACAATGGGGAGGCAGGTCAAACTGATGCGATTCCTCTTCTGGTAAAACACTGTTCCTAACCCTCATGTCTATCAGCACCCTTAATTTCAAGGATCACTTGGCATGTTCAGTCAAAAACCCAACTAAACAGATTTTTGGAGAAGTATAATCTTTTGATATCATAGCATTTTCTCAATAATTAGGATCAACAGTTCTTTTCCTGATACAGAACTATGTCTATGAAAGCTAAAGTTTAGTAAAAGCATGGATTTATGGAAGAGTTAGAGGGCTGAATCAGTATTTTTCCCCTTCACATAAACTCGATGGGTAGCACTCATTCAGTGAACTACTATATATGAAAGAAGAGAGACTGTAATGGCAAAATTAGAATCCCTGTATTTTCTCACATATCACATATCTTGAAAAAATGCACACCTTTGTTTTTAGAAGGCAGAAGGTAGAAAAAAAAGATTTTTTCCAGAATCATGGCTGACTGTGTAACAGAGTAAGTCCTCCTGGAAACACAGCAGGCACCTATACACGAGCAGCAAGGCTGCTCCAATGCACTGTTAGTACAGTGTGTGGGAACAGGCTTGATTAATAGTCTGCTGGAGCATGGTAAGTACATACATCAGCGTGCCCGTGTTTAAAAATGGTGGCGATGGTGCTTTAACTAAAGCTCATCGAACAAATTTTAGCTAAAGTGCCCCCGCCACCATTTTTAAGTGTGGGGTACACTGATACATAAGATGCTCTGGGCACTTTAATTAAAGCAGCTCTAATTAAAGCACACGCCCTGAGCACATGTATCCCGGTGTGTCCTGGAACTGTATGATTGCAGAAGATAACCTGGGTGAAGCAGCAGGGACTTCCTGATGTGGGAGGACAGCAGCATGGCGAGTGCCCAGAACCTTGCAAGGGTGGCAAGGTTGTTGCTTCTTTACTGTAAATGAAGTCCTGTAACTAGTAAAGGGTTGTTTCCACTGTGAGCCTCATCAAGATACTGCAGATTGCATGTAGCAGCTCACTCACTCTCAGCCAGCTAAACAGCTCTTCAGCCACTACTACACACCAGTGGCTGTGAGAGTTAATACTGGACTCTGCCTAGGGCAGCAGCCCCAGGGGAGAAGCAGCAGCCATTGTAAGGCTTCTATACTGCAGCCTGTGCAACTAGGTGAGCCACACTCAACTCCGTAAGCAGGGCCAGCTGAGCACCAGGCCCTGCCCCGGGATAGGTTCTGTGGCTGCTTTTAAGGAACTCCTGCAGCACCTTGGCTCTGCTGTGTAATGTGCTGGCTTCAATTGCTCTTGCCTCTCACTTGTCTGGCTCCTTCCCCAGTACCCCTGACTGTGTACCCAGCCCTTCAGACTTCAGACTCCACTTTGCCCTTGGCTTGCTTCCTGACCTCTGATTCTGGTAAACTCTCCGGCTTGGAGTTTGAACTCCAGTTTGCTTCCTCACCGACACCCCCCAGCTCTGTATCTTAGCTCCTGTTTGAACTTTGGCTTGACCTTGACTTACTTCCTGATCCCCAAGCTTGTAACTCAGATCTACGTTCTGTTGCTCCAAACTGCGGCTTACCTTTGCAACCCCCAGTCCACTCCTGGCTGCCAACACTGTGGACTGTGACAGGCAGGAGTCACAGTGTCTGCTTGTTCTATTCTACCCAGCAAAGAAAAATCAGCTTCCCTGCTTAAGATAAACACCCCAATTTTGGAGGGTTGATTTGGTGGTGGTGGTTGGGGGGGGGGAGGGGAGTGAGAAGCTGAGTGTAGTTTGTGAGCAAATATGGTATTTGCTTCTATTGCAGTACAAAACAAAGAACTTTAACTACTAAAGAAATCAAAAGATAACCTTATATAGAGTTGAACAGGAATTGGATGATTCCTACACTGCTGATTAATATTGTTTAAGAGGAGCTATGGAGAGGAGACTGCTGATGTTGAGTTTGTACAAAATTATCCAGTTTTTTTCTCATTATTTTCATTGTTTCCCCAGTAGGATTAAACTTTTCCACAGCAAGACAGAATAACTAGAATGCCTTGTAGGGCCATATTATGAGGCCTGTTGATCTGCTTTTCAGAGATCAGAGCAAGCAACAAAAAAATTCAGTCTGAAATAGAGCCATGGGAGAAAAAAAGCACAATGTTCAAAACAATGTAAATTATTAATCCTGCTCATCAATTACATTTTAATAGTTTTATGACAGAGCTCATTTTGAAGTTGTATGTGTGCTAGTTAGCAAAAAGCTGACCGTAACTCATCAAGAAAAGCATTCAAATGTAAACAGTCTTGACTGAGTCTCAGCAGCTGCATTTTAAAAATGGAATCAGGACTGCAACTGCTTAAATTCAAATTAAAATGCTGATATTTTTAAAATATGTAGGGCTTGGAAAATCATTATGAAACAAAAAAAGTCAGAGTTCAGCAATGGAAAACAGACTGCAAGGAACCAATGAGGGTCTCATCTTTTTACATATTTTCCTGGACAGCTCTTGCTGTCTACTCCTCCTAAGCCTCCTTTCTTAATGCTCCATTCATATCTGTGATGCTGTCTTATCTTCATGCCTTTATTAATATTGTACTTTACACTTGGAATTCCCTCTTGTTCCTTGTGGTCGAGTTAACATTGCTCTTTTCATTCTGATCCCTCTCTAAAAACAAATTTCTTCCATGACAGCCAATCCGTCATGCATATACTGTATTTATTCAGCTACAAGAGAAGGTTCCCCCCTCCCCCCAGTTGGCATGGGGGAAAAAGGCCCCTTGTCCAGGGTCAGATTAACACCTAGGCATACTAGGCACATGCCTAAGGCCCTGAGCTGGGGAGGGGGGATGGGGGAGAACTGCTGCTGCCATCCCAGAGACTTGGGTACCTTCACCAACCTCCGGCTTGCTCCAGGCAGGAAGAGGGCAGGTGCTTGGGGGGCTGCTGCACCTGGGCAGAAGTGTGGTGGACCCCGCACACGGGCAGTGGGAGTGTGGAGCTCAGGTTGGCAGAGTGCGAGTGTGAGGGAGGTTGGGGGTCTTGGGACCCCCCACACACTCCTCCCCATGGCGCACATCCCTGCCGCCAGCAGTGGTAGCCCTCAGGGCATTTGTGGCCCACGCAGGGCATTTGTGGCCCATGGCTCCGGCCACCGCTACACGGTAGGAGCAAGGAGTGTAGCCCTGCCAGCTGCCTCTTGCGCTGGGTACCATGAGGCACACATGCAGCTCCATGCTACCAGGGAAAGCCTGGAGCTGGCTGACTTCCCTGCCCCATCATGTGCAGGTTGTGGGAGCAGGGGGTGTGGAAGGCAGTTGGCTCCAGTCTGCACTGCTTCCCCCCAGTTGCGTGGAGCTGCACATGAGCTGGGCGGAGCCTGGTGCAAGAGAGGCAACCGGCGGGGCTGCACTCTTCGCCACCACCATGCAAGGCTGGCCAGAGCCACACACTGTGGGGTGCTGGTGCCTGTGTGGGCCGTGCACCATCAAGGGAGGCTGTAGGGGATCTCCAGAGCCCCCTGCCTCCCTCTCACCCCCACACATCCACAACCTGCCTCCACAACTCCCCTCCCACATATACACCCCAACATACCCTACTGCCCCCCACACTCAGCCACACACACCTCCCACCCCCACTCGCCTCTCTTTGAGATGTGTTGGACTTGTTTTTAAAAGGCAGTGCTGCTCTTTTTCCTCACGAGACTTGGTCACACTGCTCCAAGCCTCACTCCCCATGGGTGGCAGCGCTGGGGTGGGGAGAAGGGTCTTGACCAGCCTGGGGCCCACAATTTTGTTTGTCTAGGGCCCACTAAAGGGTTAATCCAGCCCTCCCCTTGTCTTACAACTGTATACAAGGAAATATCACTAAACTTATTGTCTATCATTAAACTGCTGTCAAAAGCAGCATGTGCTCAGCAATGGAAACCAATTATGGAGTTCATTAAATGCAGCCACCAGTGAAAATGACTATAAAACTTATACATGACCCACATTGGACAAACATGTTGATGGAGATGTACCACAAGAATAGACTAGTGTAGCCCATCGTAGTGCCCATTAAGCACAGTCCCCCTCACCACTGACTCTTTTTCAAGTCATGGTGAGTCATGACTTTGCATAGTTCCCCAGAATCCTTCTGTAGCCCCCCTCTCTCAGTCTGGCACATATGATTAGTGTGGCCCCATCCTCTATGAGGTGAACCTGAACCAGGACTTGTGACAAGAACACCCAGTTGCACTCATGAGTTGGGGCTAATTGGGACATGGATCCTTTGAGTCGGAGGAGGGTATCTGGAGTACACACACATACTGAGTAGTGTTCAATTGTGGGGTCACCTTGGCTCTGGTGTGGCCCAATTCAATGAACTCTGTGGTAAGTCATGAGCCTTTGCCTTTGGACTAACAGACATAGTTTGTACTACATATAGGTAGGTGTCAAAGGAGACATAGGCTGATTCTGAGTGGGCCAGCTAGTCAGAGCTGCCCTGTGCGCTGCTGCCATTATGCCTTTGGCAGACTGAGGGAGCCTGCAGAGCATGCTGAGATGTGAGCACAGGGTCACCTGGCTGTGCAGCATCAGCACTGTAAGCTCTTGGCTCTCCAGGGGCTCAGCAGAGGTTCAGGTGTCTTCAGGTAAGTTTCTCTACCAGGAAAACAAACCTAGGGGTGCCTAGAGATATACAGGCACATCAAAGCAGTGTCATTACAATGCATCTGATCAGCCTTGATTAACTGAGTCTGCTGGAGCATGCTAATTAGTGCACCTCCAGCAGCCTCCATGGATTGCATATCAGTGTCCTGCACTTCAAAATGGTAGTGGGGGTGCTTTAACTAAAGCTCACTCAATGAGCTTTGAAGTGCCCCCACTACCATTTTGAAGCATGGGGACACAGATACACAAGATGCCGTGGGCCTTTAATTAGAGCGGCTCCAACAGCCACTCTAATTAAAGTGCCTCTCTCCTGCCTCCCACCCCTTGAAGCATGCGTAAAAATGCCCCAAGAGAATTCTTCTAGATTGTCTGAACACATGCACGCAGCCCTAGTTTGTGCTGATCACCTACCCCTAAATCATGCTTGGGTATCTTCTGCGTCACTCCACTGTGTATAAAAGGATCCTAAGGCATTTAACCTGCTCAAACTTAATCACTCTTCAGAGCAAGGAGCTCATTGCAATGCTTAAATGTAGGTGCCTAAATACCACACTTGAATCCTGGCTTTAGGTAATTTAGGTGAGGACTACGTATTTATGATATCACAGCATCATGAACACTTATGAGACTCAATAATACAAACAATAATATATAGATGGATTTAAAAAGTGAATTTTAATTTAGTTAAAATTAATTTAAATTACTACTTAATTTAAATTAATTAGACACCTGTCAAAATTTGCCACATCACAGTGCCTAAATTAACACAGCTCTCATGTCTAAGGACTCTAATATTAAACAGGATCAAGAGGTCATCTTTTCATAAACTAGCATTTCGTAAAAATCAATTTGGGTTTCAACAGATAGAGAACTTTTGAATAAAGATATTCAGGACTCAGAAAACTGTATGAAAAACACTGTTAAATCTTTTAACATTTAACAACAATCAGAGTAGAGTGATCCCACTGCAACCCCTGTGTAACTATTACAAGCTTCTGGCAATGTGGCAATATGAATCATGATCTAGGTATGTAGATTCAGAAATAAGAAAGGTTGAAAAAGACTATTAGGAAAAATGGTAAAAATATAAGCTGGGTATACAGTATTTATAATTAGCAATGTATTGCTGAAGAAAGAACCGTTTTTGTGCCTGCTGAAATAATAGCATTACACAACAGTGAAAAGCATTTGGAAGAAAAGAATATGAACTGTTTTAGATTCTGGCTTGAAACTGTACTGCTGGGTGATAAAGTGACATGCTAAAGGAAAGACAGCCCACAGAAGCCTGATCCTGAGAGGTGTCAAAGTGCCCTCAGCAAAATATCAAGAGACCTCAAATCCTGCTTAAATCATGTAAAGAACCTCAGTGTCTCACAGGATCAAGTCCCTGGCTGTCCATTGCCAGATGTTACACAATACATTCCTGGAATGTGATCAGCATAAATGAGAAATGCTATGTTTAGTGCAGTACATAATGGGGTTATGAATCAGGAATCTCAAAGACAAGAAGCTATTTTTTCTGTTCAAGATGTACTTCCAGAATGAATTAAATACACTAGTAAAGCAAAATGACCAGAATTTTGCCCTGGAAATCTTACAAACTTTCTTTAATCTACCTTAATACATTACCTATACCACAAAAAACAAAATATGTCAATGGAAATTAAAAATAAAATGTTATCTCCATTAAACGCACACAAAAACTTAATGGCTTTGGACAGAAATTACACAAACTGGTGCAAGTGATCAGAAACTGGTTCAAATCTGTAATGCAATAGAAATTCAGTGCACATAAACCATTAACAAAATGGCCAAAAGCAGTTTAAGATAAACCTGGATGGATATAGTATCAGACTTAACTGATTTAGGTTAAATCAGTTTATTGAACTTCTGTCCCAGATCCCATCCAGATTCAAGTTAACTCATAGTCACCTAGCATCCCAGGATGCTTTGCACCTCCCCTGCAAAACCCCCTTGCAAGGTAGGCAGGCTAGCCTTGGCCCAAGCCATCTGCTCCAGCCAAGCAGGG
>NW_017729006.1:26509362-26512699 GCF_001723915.1 Gavialis gangeticus | reverse complement strand
TCATAGTCACCTAGCATCCCAGGATGCTTTGCACCTCCCCTGCAAAACCCCCTTGCAAGGTAGGCAGGCTAGCCTTGGCCCAAGCCATCTGCTCCAGCCAAGCAGGGAAGCATGCTCTAGTGCCCTCTGGTTTCTGGCCTGGGCCACTGCAGCCACATGGCTGCATTTCTGGAATCAAGAGTAAATGTCTATTCACTTACTTCTCAGTTCAATCTACACAGCTTAGATTAACCTAATATGGAGAAATGTAAAGTGCTCTATCTGGGGAGAAATAACCCACACTTATAGGCTTGGCAGTGCTACGCTTGCTAGCACCACATCTGAGTTAGACCTGGGTGTTGTGATAGATAACAAAATGAACATGAGCCACCAATGCGATGCCGTAGCTAGCAGTGCTAATGAAGCACCGGCATGAATTTACCAAGGTATCTTGGGCAAGGCTTAGGATGTCATCCTCCCTCTCCTCTCTAACTGGCCTTGGTGAAACCACAGCTGGAGTTCTCTGTCTAGTTCTGGACACTGCACTTCAGGAAAGATGTGGAGAAGCTCAAGAGAGTCCAAAGGAGTGCATGAGAGGCCTAGAGACCAGATCATACAAGGAGAGGCTGAAAGTCTTGGGACTGTTCAGCTTGAAGAGAAGATTCAGAGGGGATTTGGTGGCAGCCTATAAGGATATCAAGAGCATACATCAGGGCCTGGGGGAGCATCTGTTCACCAAGGCCCCCCAGGGGAGGACAAGAAATAATGGGCACAAGCAGATTGAGGATCGCTTCAGGCTAGACATATGTAAAAACTTCTTTACAAGTCAAGTGCCAAGGATTTGGAACAGGCTCCCCGCAGACGTAGTACAGTCATCCACCCTGGCGATCTTCAAAGTGTCTTGATGCCCACCTTGCTGGGGTCATCTGATCCCAGCAATCTTTCCTTACCATATGCAAGGGGGGGGCGGGGGAGGCTGGACCTGATGTTTTGTAAGGTCCCTACCAGCAGTTAACAACTATGAAACCTGCAAAGATTGAATCAATTCAGCCTCTGGCTTTTTGACTTGTCTGTACTTAGTCAGAGTGAGACTATCCAGCAAAATAAGGACGGGAAAGAATATAATATCAGTTAAACTTACTAGTATAATTACATTTCACAAAGGCTAAGGTCAGAGGAGTTAACAATATAAATATGGTAAGCAACTTTACGTTCAAATTAGTAAGAGGAAAAGGAAGTACTACAGTTTTTAAATGGGACTAAGTCAAGTTCTGAATAGTTTTATCCTTGCAAGAAAATGTAGGAGTAAACTAAGGGTCATCAAATATCCCAAATGATAGGTGTGATCAAGTTTTAGGTAGCAAAATCCTAAACTATGTCTGTTTAATTAAATAGCAGGCACAAATTTGTCCCAACCAAATCAGAAGTCATATTTCAAACGCAGCCCCTCAGGGGAAAAGAAGAACCGCTTCCATTTTCCTTAAGACTTCCCAAGTAGCAAAACCTTATACCTGGTTGCCACAGGGCTTTTCTGTTACAAGGAAATTTGAAACGTGCAAACAAAATAATACAAAATAATGTAAAAGGGCCTGTAGGAAGCACATTAGTAACATGTATGATTCTTTCCCCCTCTATTTTGCTTTCATCTGCTGTATAGCTATATAACAACACAGATCTGATCCAAAATAATCCATGAACCAGATTAAAGAGAAATTAATCAGGGCTTCTACTCCCCCCTCTTTAGATTAAGCTATTAAATTACTTTTTCCTCCACCAGAAGGGATGTAATATGTAAATATCTCCTTTTAAGCCAGCAATTTCATATACCCATGATTTTTTTTAAGTAGTCTCTTAACAAGTTGTAACACATGTAGACACCCAACGTATCCAATGCATTAGAGGAGGAGGAGGAAAAAATGCCTCTATCCAACCCCCAACTTTCTGTCAAGGTAGAGCTGTGAAGTTGTACGGTGAAGTTAATTCATTATGGAGACAATTCACTTATTTTTGGTTCCTGGATCTTTTCCCGATGTACGTCTTTGAACTTCTGCCTAAACTAAACCTATGAATCAGTGTAATTTACAATATGCATTAAGATAATTGAACAGAGTAAAGAGGAAATGTATACAAGAAATCTAATATTTCATGTAGAGAAGATAATTGTATCAATGTAACAGTGCAAAGCAGAGCACCTTACAATAAGTGCCTTTGGTACACAGAGTTAAAGGACAGTCAAACTGTGTAGGTATACTTAAAAGATTTCTTTCCAATTTTCTTTATTATCATTCCAATTATTTAACTGAAGAATTAAAAGGACTCAAATCCTACATCAAGTACATTTTAAATCCATAAAATAATGATACACTGTACGAGAAAAACAAATATGAAAACTAAAGAGGACAGAAGAAAAATGTAAATGATTTCTAGGCTCAAAATGGTTAAAACAATCTTTACACCTTAAAATACACATTCACATAGCAGGACCTGTCTATGTGGGCTGAACTTCTGTTCTGTTACAGTATAGACCAGTTTCTGATCACTTGTACCAGAAAAACGTAATGTCTGAACCTGATCTTGTTTTACCTCTTGTCAAACCTCTTGTCAAACCTTACTGCTTTCATTACATACAGAAAGGAAATGGACTCAATGATATCAGAGACCAAATGGCCAAAAAA
Organism: Gavialis gangeticus; assembly: GCF_001723915.1. Classification (NCBI taxonomy): domain Eukaryota; kingdom Metazoa; phylum Chordata; order Crocodylia; family Gavialidae; genus Gavialis; species Gavialis gangeticus. The sequence continues at coordinate 26,510,045 of NW_017729006.1, read as the reverse complement.
TATTGTTAATTAAATTCAGTGTACACATTTAGTGCCTGATCTTCAAAGACTACAAAATTCAATGGAAAGACTTCCAGTGCCTTCAAAATGCTTGGATCACGTCTCTATACATCATGGTAATAATATTCGCCTTAAAATGTAGCTCTGAGAAGATTCCAATGTCTAATCTGTTTTCCCTAAGGAAAATCCTGGTTTTACTGGCATCAGTAGTAAAAACTCTACTGATTTCAATACACCAGAATCTGACCCCTTCAGCCCCCTTCAATCAATAGAAGTCATGGTCCTTCTTCTCTTTCAGAGGATGTGTGGTACCTTTAAGGATGTGGCCTTTTGAAAGAAAGGAAAAAGTGTGGTGTTTTCTAATTCTGCCATAGATTAAATCAAAACAGCTGATTTTGGATAAACATTCCAATTAAAAGCAAGTGTCCTAAACAAGTCTCAAACAATCAAGATACAGAATTCAAAACTGTATGCATAAGCACAAATATAAAATGATCATAACACAATGTTACTTCCAGAGAGGATTAAAAATGTAATGCTTTTCATTTAAAGTCTTAATGAAGGAATTTAATTGTTGTCCTTAATTTTTGTCTGCTCTGGTGCTGGGCTGCTGCAGCACAGCCTGGCTCCCGATGCTGTCTCAGGATGGGAGGGGGAGAAGGCAGGGGAGGGAGATCCATTCT
>NW_017729006.1:26484097-26509252 GCF_001723915.1 Gavialis gangeticus | reverse complement strand
AGAATGGATCTCCCTCCCCTGCCTTCTCCCCCTCCCATCCAGAGTCTGCACGGGAGCTGGGAGAGTGGTTGCGGAGCTAGAGGAAGAGGCTGCAGAGTTGCAGCCTCTCTCCCTGGATCAGCTCCAAACTGGAGCTCTATCTCCACCCCCCCAACCCAATAGCTAATGCCTGTTGGGTCAGGAGGATCGGTTTAACTCTGAGGTGGGCAAAGTCCAGCCCATGGGCTGGATCTGGCCAGCAATGGACTCTATTTCCCAGCAGCCCCTGCCCACGTGGCTGGGGCTGGTTTCCATGGAGACTGGCCTCAGCAACGCTGGCCAGTAGCAGCAACACCAGCCTCTTCCTGGTGGGGGGGCTGCGCTTTAGGTGGGAGTGGGGCAGGCTTAGTTGCTACTGCCTATGTGGGGCACGTGGTGGTGGTGACACCATTGGGAGGATTCGCTATGGGGGGGGGCTATGCGGAATTTTGAGGTGGCTATAGCCCCCCACACCCCCTCCCCAGTGCCGCTTCTGCTGGCAGGGCAGGGAACTGCTCCTGAGCCGGGCAGTGACAGCATGGTCCAGAGCCATGGCAGAGCCACGATCTGCAGCCTGCTCGCCCCAGGCAGGGATGTGTAGGCAGTCCATTGTGGCTCTGCTCCAGTTCCAGACCACACTGTCACCACTGCAAGGAACTAGGGCAGAGCTGCAATCTGCTGCCTGCACATCCCTGACTGGGGCATGCAGGCTGCAGATCCTGGCTCTGGACCACACTGTCACCACTGCAAAATTCCAGCCTGGCTTCAGAGCAGCTCTACGCCCTGCCGTGCACCCTGCCAGCACTGCTGGGGCTAGTCTCCATGGAAACCCCGCCCTCATGCTATCACAGCACAGCTGCTGCTGGGGTCTCCATGGAAACTGGCTCCAGCCATGTGGCTGGGGGCATTTTGCCCATCCATGGTCTAACTCATGGTGCTTTCTGCAAAGTACCACGAGTTAGACCCAGGAGCTGCCCTTCTGTCTGTTCCCTGTGTGTGCTGTCTGATCTCACTAGGGGAAAGTGAAAGCTACTTTTGGTAGTCACCCTATAGCTCAGAATGAATTACCTGGATCATGATTGGAGTGACCCTTGAAGCTCTGCTTCCTTCTTACAGATACATAAAGTCTTCTCTGCTGTAGAGAATCTACAAGAATCTCTTGGTACAAATCTGTCCCCTTTCTTTTTCCTTGCCTCCTTTTCAAGGGTAGGCTACGACCTACCATTCTACTTCCTTTTACCCATGATTTTTGTTTCCTATTTGCTTTTGCTATGCTCTCAGAGAATTTGATCATTCAGTTTAGTTCTTTCCACTACAGGATTCTTTCTTCACCAAGGAATTTCTATCTCAATTTCAGCTGTATTTTAGAAAATTATTACAATGTAAATAAAGTCATGTTAATGTTGTGTTCCCAGTTTGAGAGATATGACAATAGAAGAAAGGCAATTTAAAGTGTTTTGACCTCACTTGAAAAGGTGATAGAATAAGATGAAAATAAAGACAGGTAAGGTTAGCTGATGAAAATAAAGACAGGTGACGTTAGCTGATGCTTATGTCTTATGATGATGGGTACTCTAAACATCTGCAATGGAAGGAATATTCTAAACTGTCAGACCTTGAATTTCTACTCATATCAGTTTAGCACTGAAAAAATTCCACTTAATTTTAGTGGAGTTACTCCAGATTTATACCAATATAAGTGAGATCAGAATCAGACCACCTGCTGTTTTGAGTTCAGTAGAATTTAAGGAATGAAAACACTGTACACTTATTTTCTCTAAACAATATTGGTTTAAAAAATGTAGCAATTTGTTTAACTGTAAAAATATAAGCATAAATAATTAGTTAATATTTAGAAATTCCTACAAGGCCAGGCTTGTAAACTCTATACATTAACATCCTTTCTATGCATGCTTAATATATTAAAATGTTTGCTGTATTTACTAAGAGCCTGACAGTTCCTAAATGAGCCATCATAGGAAAACAGAAGTTAAATAACATTGATAAAGACCGTAGGCCTTAATAAATAAATAAAAATAAGAAGTAATTTGAGTTCAGTTGACTATTTTTAATGGTTGAAAACTAGACTTTTCAAATTCCTGCTGTAATTTTTATAATATATTTAATACATAAGGACACCATGTTGGTCAAATTCTTAGTAGATTCTAATGGCAACAGGTTCTAAGACTGCCAAAAATTGATAGTGAACCAAAGGGAACATGAAAAAAAAAACAAGTTTATGTCTGCATAAGAGGGATTGGATTATTCAAACTAAGGGGTGGCACACAGTAGTGAAGTTTGAAGTCCCTTGAAACAGGTTGGCAACCTATGTTCCACAGGCTGGATCCAGTCTGCAGACCCACAGAGCCAAAGACCTTTAGTGGCTGCAGTGGATAATCCTACCCTGTAGTGGAATAACTTGACCTCCATAAGGAGTGCTTAAGACCAGTTTCAAGTATTAATGAGTGGACAGTTCAGGTTTTTAGCTTCTCTCATTCCTTGAGAGTCTCAGACCAACAGAGACTCCCTATGCCTGATGAAGGGTGACTATGCTCAAAAGCTTGCTAAGAAGTGTCTTCCAACTACTCAGTTGGTCTAATAAAGGAGATCACATCTGCCCAAAGAATCTTGCCTGCCTATGTCCTTAGACCAACACAGCTACAACCAAAAACTCAGCAAGTGTCCTATCCAGCAGATAGAAGAAAAGTGAAAATGGGAAGCAGAAGCAAAGGATGTGTGCTTCCTCAGGGTTCCAGGGGTATAGGTTGTAGCCATGTTGGTCTAAGGACGTAAGCAGACAAGCTCCTTTGGGTAAATCTGATATCTTTTATTAGACCAACTTAAATAGTTGGAAATTTTGTTCCAACTATTTGAGTTGCTTTAATAAAAGATATCGGATTTCCTCAAGGTTCTGAAACTTTGAGGAGAAGGTTAAGGAGTGGAAGATGGATACACAAAGACCCTGGTATGGGGAAAGAATGCAGGACCATGAGATATGGAAGGGGGCTTTAAGGTATAAATAGGGCCCCTGTCATGAATGGGAGAGGAGGTAATGAAGAGATAAAGACTGAAAGAATGGTGGGGTAGCCAGAGCTCTTGGCATGGAGGATAGAGTATAGTTAAAGATTTGTGAGGAAGGAAGAAAGAAAGCACAAATCTCCTGGTGTCTGGGAGAGGAAGACTCAGGACACATGGAGGCCTGACGTGGGGGATTACTGAGTTGCACACAGGAAGCTTATGAGGGAGGATGGATGGATGCAGGGAACACTTGTTTGTGAAATACATGTGACCTATAAAAACAAGGTACTGTGTAACGCTTTAGAAATAAATAGCAAGAGTAATATCTAATCACTCTTTGACCATCTTTATTCTAAAGCCCTACAAATGTATTTGTGGCCTATCCAGTGAATCAGAATACCCAAAACATTGGAATGGAACAGAAAATTGAGAGATGAATATGCTGCACTTCTATATAAATCCTTGCAATCTTAGTTAAAATGATGAAAAAGCTCTCCATCAGTGTCCATACTTTGTATGCCTTTTGCAGTCTATAATGAAGCTGCAGTCACACAGAAGGTTGTACTTGCTGCATCACAGTCCTTTGACATAAAATACATTAAAGACAAAAACCCCACAATATTAGAGCTTCAGTTCTGGATCAAATCTAAAGATAAACTGATTGTTAGGAAAAACAGCTCTTATGCACACATATGTCTCTTCCATGCCAGCACAGGAAATAAAGATAATTATTGGCAAAGTTTATTGCTTTTGGTGCAAGTATTCTGAGTTTTTTTGGTTTGCCCCTGTGTGAAAGCCCTACTTTGGAAGTCAGGGCTAGTGTACTGGATTTCATCAACTTGAATGCTAATGTTTCAAATATTTGGGCTCCTGAAAAAACTAATGAAACACTGGACAACAAATACCTGCTATAAGAATAAGCTGGAAATCAAACACAGTTTAAGGGTTTTTTTCCTAGTTTAGTTTAATGTGAAAAGTCCTTTTAAGAATAGAATAGGGAAACAAATAAGCAGTAATTTAATTTTAGATCATTCCCAATCAATTTCCAGTTCACACACAGATATCTGGAAATTTGCCAGGAAAAAAAATAATATTTTAGAAGCACTGGATTAAGGCTTCATTTGCATGTTACACTTAAGGCATAATTAACCGGTTAATCATGCCTTAAGTGGTCACCTGGCCACATGTTCAATCAATTAATGGCATGATAACAAGAGGAATAAGCTATAAAGTTATTCCACAACATATGTGTAATAACTTGGTATCTACTTCCTATCGCACACTGAACTGAACATGTGGCCCAGGGTCCCTGTGGTTGAGAGCCCCATCATGACTGAAGCTCCCTATTGTGGGGGAACCATGTACACCACCAACCCTGCTCTCTTCTAACAGGGCTACCAGCTGGGGGAGGGGGCCCACACACCAGCCACATGAGATCTCATGGCCAGCCCCCGAGGGGCATGTTGCACCCAGGCAGAAAGCAGATCATATCTTCTTCAGTTTCCCAGCTGTGGGGGTGCTGCTGCAATCTCCCAACCTCAGGGGTCCATGGTGCACCCCAGCGGCTGAGAGATCACATACACTGTGGTCTCCCAGCTGCAGGGGTGTGTGTCTGCCCCTGAAGCTGGGAGATTAGAGCAGCTGTTGTCTCTGAGCTGTGGGAGGTGTGGGGCACCCTGGCAGTTGGGAGCCCCATTAGCTGAGAGATTCTAGCTGCAGAAGCTTGCTTCTTGCTAGTGCAGAAAGAGCCCAGAATTGGGCTCCTCCTGCACCGGCAATACAGTGCGATGTAATCTGATTTGTGATCCCACAATCATGCCTGCTGCCATGCACACATGGCATGGCAGGCGGTGTGATTGAGTAGATTGCACATTAGATCCCACTGCAACCTTACCTACATGCATAGAGGGGTCCAGAACAGGTGATTCTCCGAAAGTTTTGCTGTCGGCTATAAACACCCTAAATGTTAGATGTGCTGCTCCAAGACATTTATGTGCTGGCTCAGACCCCATCTTCACAATGGAGCCGCTACCTATCTATCCCCTTTGCCTGATATAGTGCTGAAAAGAAAAGGAGGAACAGCCGGCCTAATGTGAGATCCATTTAGGCTGACAATTAATGCTGTTCTAGGGGAAAAAAAATGAATGAAGTTGTTTCAGGAAACTGAAGAGAGTTTCCATTTTATCTACCCCACTCCCAAGCGAATCCAATGAGACTTCACGTGCTTAGCTACGCATGTCTTTAAGTGCTTTTCTGGATTGGGTCCTGTATCCACAATTTTGCACTTACAAGAAAATGCCAAGAAAAATCATAAATGAGGTCTGGCACCATTAAGGCAAATTAAAAAATTGGAGGCCTGAAAAACAGTCCCTAAAAATAAAGTTTTACTTTTGGCACTGATTCATTATATAACAAACTTAGTCCATGACCCAATGAACTCACACTTCCATTTAATAAGGCAGTCCGTACAAGTTTGCAGAGCACAGTAACAGAAATGGCATCTTAGTGCAAGTACTAAACACAGAAACTAAGTGTGTGTCTACAATGCTATCACTACAGCTCAAAAGTACCTGCCCGAGCTAGTTTTAAAACTAGCTAGCTTGGGTCTTGAAAGCAGTCTACCATGGCAGACCTGAGCACATGCTACTTACACCAGTATTTCCTCAGCTCCTCAGGCAGCCTGTGCTGCATTTAAGCTGAAGGGAGTGGGGGCCTGATCCTCCAAGATGCTGAGCACTCTTAACTTAAATAGAGGCACTCATATGCTTAATTTGGGCTTGTGCTTAACCACTTTGCTGAATGGGAGCCAGGGTCCAGCATCTTGCAATGTCATGCTCTGCTGATCTTGTAAAAATGCCTACTTTAATCTTCCCATCTAGAGAAGAGAGGTAACATACTTATGTTATAAGGAATGTTCTGTGTATCTGCTATTAAAAGTTCACTTTCCTCTTGCTAATGCTTTCCTCCATCTCCTTTTTATGTTGGTGCCTTTCCTCTCTGTTCCTAAAATAATAAAGGCTGGCAATTTCCAAGTAGCGATTCATTTATACTTGTTAGATATGTAGAAAAAGTCAAACACTTTTCTTTGGAGTGTTAAAAAGAAAAAAGAAAAAAAGCTCCCCCTTAATAAACATGTAATTCAAAGGAAAAATATTTTTGCATGTCATTTTGCCTAGTTTTCTTGAGCAACACAGGAGACCAAATAAAACTAAATTAGTTATAGCATTCTGATAGGCTACTTGCCAGAAAATGACCTTGACTTTTTGCTTTTAAAATAGATATATGTTCTCTGAGGAGTTAAACAAATACTAGAGGAATCGCAAAAAAAAGTCTATCACCTTAGCCACTGACACACAGAAGCACTAAACTCTGAGAACACATATATATGCCAACTCTACCTATGAACCAAATATATCAGAATTACATAGTTGACTCTCATTACTAACATTGATATAAGACAGACCTTTGTTGAGATATTTTTAAAGAGTGCATCAGCTAAAGATTCAGCATTTTATCTTCTATCTCACTCAATACAAGCTATAACCTAACTGATATCAAGATATTTTGGCCAGACTTATTCAGAAAAATAAACTAGGCTAGGAAATGCATTGTTTCTGTTGCTACCTCTGTTATTTTTTTCCCCTGAAAGTTACTGGGTTGTAATTAACTTATGCGCAAGACAAGCAAATATATTTTCATTAGGTAGCAGAGCTCATTTTCAGTTTGGGAGTTGCACCCTATGGTAAAATTAATACATATATAGCCCATTATTTTGTGAATTATTTTGGAACACCCTTTAATCTTTCGTCTAAGGTAGTGGCCTCCAGATTTTTGAAAACCAAGCTGTGCATATGGAAATAAAAAAAAAATTATGCACCCATTCTGTTTCCAACATTTGTTGTTAAGAGCCTATATCTCTGAATGTATACAGGTTTGCTATTCCCTGGCTAACCTTTCAAGCTCAACAACTTTTAGAAAAACCCTATCTCCTTTCTTGTATGTTTGGATGGGCAGTGAAATAATTACTTATACCAATGCTCAACCATCATTAATGGCATATCAGAGAGCACGTACTGAAATGAATGAAGCCATTCACATTCAGAGCTACAGTCTCTTGCTTTCTCAAAAAGACATCTCAGGGTTAGCCGCATGTATTCATGACAGATTTTGTTATTTGTTTTAAAAGCTGACACATTTTAGAACACTACTGAGATGTTTATCCATACTCACACGACCCCGGCTACTCATTTGGGTTTCCTCCAAAGTACACACTACTTTTTTGAAAAGCAGTATCTGCTGGAGCTGGACCTATATACCATGTGCCTTGGTAATCCCATAGCTGAGAACATAAAGAGCAGATGGAGACTCAAGCGTTATTTCGTTTCCTTGGCAAGAACGATACTATTTGGAGAGGACGCCACATAGGTGTGTGGCTCATGGAATCCATGTGGACAATATATCTTGAAGAACCAGGGTTAGGGTAACGTAGTCATTATTTCTGGAACAATTATCCGTACAAGGCCCTCTGCTCTCTGTGTTACCTCAAGCCTGGGGATAGGAAAAAGGGTTTTATTTAAAGAATTCTTGCAGTTTAGCACTCTTTAAATCTTGGTTCAAGCTGCTTCTGAAGCCTGAACCAAGGAATAATGGGAGGAAAATGTAGAAATAGCGCTCTGAGTAGCACCAGTAGCTATTTCAGACATCGGGCTGTTATCCAAACAACCAGAAGAAGATGCCTAAACTTTCAGAGAATGGGATCTCATCTGACCTGGAGGACCCATCTTCTGAAGGATGGCCTTTTTTAGATGGAAATAGGGTGCCCTATAACCATTTCTGCAAAGAAGTCCAGAATGAGTTTCATTCTGTCCCAAAAAAAGGATAATCGCCTTGCTACATGTCTGGAATGTGAATGAGGAAGTCTGGGATAAAATGAAGCCTCAGAAAGAAAACTAATATGTAGATAGATTGACTGAGGTGGAAATGTAAGACTACCTTAGGAAGGAACCTGGAGAAATGCCTTATCTTTATAATAGATGTATTCCTCCCATTCTTCTAGTCTAAGAATTAGTCACCAGAAAGCCTGATTTCATTCAAACTGCAAGCTGACCAAAAGGGATGATGAGATTGATGACAGCTAAGTCAGGTTTCCATGAAGAGGAGAGAAGCCCTAAACAGGGAGAGGTATCAAAGAGACGCTAATAGTTTAGTTGCTATGGGTTGTAAAAATACAGTACACCCCTGAACCAGACAATGATAGAATGTGCCCTGATTGAGCTGAAAGACACACAAACTGGACGAGGCTTCCCAGGCCATCAGGTCCAATTCCCTACCTTCACAGGCAACAATACCACCAAATTTCCTAAGTATCATTCACTCCAAGCCCCCATACACAACTACAAGGCACAAAACAAGGAGCACCTGACAACAGGCCACAGATAAAAGCAGAGAAGATGTGTCTACCTAGACTGGAATATGTGCAAACAATTAATAAAAAATACTGGTAAGCATTCAACATCTCTACAGGGAGTAGTTCCAATACCTTAGTCAACTAAGGATAAGCAGAGGATTTTAAGTATTATAGACAGAATTATGTAATGCCTAGAATAAGAATTGTTTCAATCTACCAGGATCAGGATGCTTTCTTAGAAGGTTTCTCAACAACTGCCACAAGGAGCAGTACTTCAATAGACAGGGGTGAATCAGAGGGGACAGGCGGGTGCACTGGACCCCACTTTGTTTTCTGCTCTACCCGAAGTTTAAAGTAACTGCCTGGCAATGGCAGAAGTATTTCAGAAGTCAAGCAGTGCAGAGGGAGTCAATTGATTTCAAGGCTCATTATAATTTACCCAATCCCTTCTAAACTCTTTATTCCACAGATGTTAACATCCCTTTCTTCTTTTTCTACCAATCCAGCTCTGCTTCATTCTGCAATTCCGCTATCTGTCAGCTGCTCCTGGTAATGGACCTCCTACTTCACAGTCCTGCAGATTGTTTTAACTTATTTCAATGAAGTTAAAATTTGTTTGTGCTTCAATCTTAAACTGACTAATACAGGCCTGGGCCCCTAGAATATTTATAATGCTTCTAGTTTATTTTTAACTGAAAAAAATGTGTGTTGTATGTGTGATAATGCACCTCACTATCTGCACCCTGCTTTTCAAAATTCTAGCTCTCCCCATGTCAGTAGTACAGTAATATATACAATTTTGCCTTCCAACAAGTGAAAGAAATAATTATTGAAATGTCATATTTGCACTTTAGAAACATTTCTTCAGCATTCACAACAGTATTCAAAAGTATTATGCTCCTGAATTCACATTCCCACTGACATCTTTTCCTTAATGACATCATTACAAAGCTGAAACAATGTTCAAAATGTGCTGGTTTTTTTCCACGGTACCAATGATTTTCTACAAAATGACATGGAAAATCTATTCACATTTTCAACAATCTGCTCCAGCAAAGAGCATATGGGAATGTACTTCCTCATTTTAGGCATGTTAACATTTTTTTTTTCTTAAAGAGGCAATGTTTCCATTCAAATCCCTTATTTTTCAGGAGGTAACACAGTCAGCCCTTGGAGAGAGGGAATATACATAAGCAGCTTTAGGTGCTTTTGTGCTATCTTATATCTCAACATGACTTAAGAAAAACAAAGTTTTTATGCTATTAGCTCATTATGTGGACTGCTGCCTTTGGGAATTGGGGGAAAAATAAAATGACTTCTAAAAGAAGCTATTTTGGAAAGTAAGCTACAGCACCTGCACAGCGTCATTTTTCCAACAACAGTTTTTAAATTTTAGTGTTATTCTCTTTGTGTACCTGTCTGGTGGCCAATGTTGACAAGATACAAAGTCAGCCTTGGCATTTTGGTCTGGACCTGCATAACAGTTTTCCAGTCCTATTCTAAACTTAACTATTCCCTGTCCAATGTGATCACATAACTGCACAGAACCTATCACATCATTTTGAGGGAGATTAGTGAGGTTCACAGATTTTAGGGCCAAAATGCACCATCAGCAGCAGCTAATCTGACTTCCTACTTAACATAAGCCACAACACTTCAATGAATAATTTTTGCAGCGCACCCATAACTTTTGCATGAGTTAAAACAATTTTTAGGATTTCTTAAAATTTAAGGTGGAGCAAATTAGCCTAAGTAAGGTGTATGACTTCATTCTCTGTCACTGAATACCTTCCCTTCAATTATTTTTACATAAAGAAGGATGGGAGAAACCACAGGCTGCCATTAGCCCTCTTTACCTGCCAAGTTAGCATTGAGGTTCATGCAAAGATGTCAGTATTCACAAATGGCCACTCTATGTAATAAACTGAACTTGTCAGCCACAACTTTCATTCCCCCGAAAGTTCAATGGGCTTCCTGCAACTTTTAGGTGAGTTTCTCAGTCTTTCCCCTCCAATGATGTCTATACAGAGACCAGATTAGCTAGCATTTTTATTAGTATATTTTTTGAAAAGCTTGTAAAGATCATTCTGAGCATTAGATAAGGTCTTTTACTGCTGAAAGATAAAAATTTGAATGAGTAACACTAACAGAAATTCTTTTTCATAGTCCCATTGCTATAACTGTGAAAATGATAGATCAGGTTACCTGCTTGGCCAGCTCCATGAAAACCAATGAAGGCTTCAAAAAGGAAGTGACATCAAGGACAGAAGAGCTTTTCACAGCACTAACTAAACTTTAACAATATGAAAATCAAAGCTATATGTATATCACTAAAACAAAACTAAAGTTTTTTACCTCAAATGTAGTATCAGTGCTAATCCATGGCTGCAAGATCTGGAGATTACCAAATTGTCAGACAGGAAACTAGGGGTGCCTGGAGACATGCCGGGAGACTGCTCCAATGTACTGTAATTACTGTGCGATTAATTGAGTCTGCTGAAGTGTGCTAATTAGCACGCTCCAGCTAGTCTCCACACCAAACAAGTTTTAGTTATAGTGCCCCTGCTGCCATGTTGAAGCGGGATGCTAATACACGAGACGCTGCAGGCACTGTAATTAGAGTGGATATTAGAGCTGCTCAAATTGAAGTGCCCCTCCCCATCCCCAGAGCATGTGTAAAAATTCCCTAGATGTCTATGAAAACAAGACACTCAACAGACTCCATTATCAGAGATCTGAAAAATAACCAAGTCTACATGAAACAGAGGGAAGCTCTGGACATAATATCAGGCATGCACTCCAGGCGCCAGCAAACAGATCCCATTAGGCAGAAACCAACTAGTATGAGGAAATGATTAAATCCAAAAGAAAACCTAGGATCCATCTTTACGAATGGCAGAGCAATTGATCCCAATGCCACAGAGTAGGAGGCGGCAAAAGAAAACGGTAGAAAAAAGTGGGAGAGACTACATTTCATTCTGTGCAGAAGCACTGACATGGGAAGGTTAAATGAGTAAACATTTTCTTCACACATATAGATTAATCCAATATCTGTCAAAGGACAGCAATGTACTAGACCTGTACTTCATTGTTTATGAAACTGCTGTTCCAGACCCCTTCCGAGTTCAAGTTAATCACAGCCCCCCAGCATACTTTGCAGTCCTGGGCTGGGGTATGTTGTCTGCTCCAGAGAGCTGGGCTAGCCCCACCCCTCTGCTCCCTAGCTGGAGCAGTAAGGGCTGGCTGACAAGGGGGTGGGTGGGGGTAAGCCTGGCTGGCGATGCAGCTTATTCTGCAAGGGAAGGGAGGGCTGCCCCCCCAGGCAAACCCCAGCTGGGGTCTGGGGCCAGGGAGGGGGCTTAAACACCCCTGCCCCTGCTCAAACTTACTGCTGGCTGCGACTGTAGACTACAAAACCCAGAGACACCTGGAAGCAGGAAGAGGATGTGATGACCAACCTTGCAGAGTGCTGCTGCTGTAATTGTAGACTGCAAATCCCAGAGACCTCAGGGGCAGTAGGAAGAGGAAATGAACACACAGCCAGACAGCCATGCTCTAGTGCCCCCCAGCTTCTGGCCTGAGCCACTTCAGGCATGTGGTTGCATTTCCTGAATCAAGGGTAAATGTCTCACGCTGTTGTTTCAATTTAATTTGTGCAGTTTAGACTGACCTGCAAAGACTAACTGAACTGATTCAGCCTTGGGCTTTTTGTACCTAGCTTTATTGTCCAATCTCCTGCTATAACTTGCAGGACCTGAACCAAAGCTGATAAAAATCAATGGAAGTCTTTCTATAGAGTTCAATGGGTTTTGGATCTGGCCTATTCTTGTTTAAAATTATTTCTTCCCCACAATCCCATTTTCAATCCCCCTTTTTCCCCAGTTCCACACCCTCAGTAGTTACAATCCTTTATAGATGAATTCCAGAATTCTCTGAGATCCTGGAATAACAATGTACTTTCATTAAGCATTTTTCATTCTTAAAGGCAGAGGGGAAGTAATTCCACAAAAATTGGACCTAGATTTTAGACAGCCAACTAAGATTTTGATTTAGGCCCATCTACTTCAAAGTTTTAAGAGAAAAGAACAGATGCTGTATCCCACCACCTGTAACATCTTACATCACTTTCCCAAGGCAGATAATTTATAAGGTTTCACCTGTATCAAATCATAAGAATAATATGCCCTATTGTTCTTGCTGTTTCAGTAAACAGGCTTAAATTTGCAGGTTTAAATTCTTCTCTACAGGAATATTTTTCTTTTTCAAAAAAGTAACTTCCTGTACATTGTTACAGCTTTGGGGATGAGCAAAATATATAGGGGGAAGGTGGCAAATATAACAAGATCTTTCATTATGGGAGAGCCATGGATAATAAAATGGTCAGAAAATGCTTGAATCTGTAAGAAGTGGGACACTGATGGGACTTGTTTCATTTTCCTTGGTCATATTATACTTCTCAGGATATACTTCCATAAGCTCATCTTGACTTAATGAAGGAATTTTTGCATTCATCTTGTTAAGCTGTGCTGTTTCATGGAAAAAGAGACTTACTGAAAACCCCCTATAAAAATTTCCCAACACACTTTGCAAAAAGGGTTTTTTGTAGCCCTGTGATTCTTTTTTGTACCTTTTCATGTGGAAACAGTTAACTTAGTATCAAGTGGACTCAGCTTCAATTTGCTAGCTTTTCCTTGACAAAGGAATATCCACACTGAGGGGAAAAAATAGTGCCATGTTTCTGAAGTGGCTGATTTATTCTAATGCTAATACGAGATACTGGTAGGCACAGAGATAAAACATGCTGTTGTGAGTCATTCTTCAAAATGCTTTAGAGTGAGCTGATTCAACTAGTGTTAAATTCATCCCTTCCATGGCTCAGATGAAGTTATGCTAGACATTCATACCCTAATGTTTTTTTAAAAATAAGTCAATGGGAGGCTACATAGGCTTGTTAGTTTTGAAAATCAGGACCTTGATTTTTTTTATTATTATTTTAGCATACATTTAGTAACCTAACATTAGACATTAGGTATAAAATTGTGGTCATCATTTTTTTAGTTAATATCCATTTATCACAACAATTGTTTTGGACAGGTCCAGCTCATTATGCATACGCACCTTATCCCAAACAACAAGTACGTTTTTCCAAAGGGTCCCCCAGGTTAATTTGTAATCACATCTTTCTTTCTATTCAGCCTGACACGTAATACAGTACAGTATTGTGACACATTTCTGTCCTTCTAAATATATGGTCTAATCTAAATTAAATTTCTATTCGCTCACAGTGAAAACTGTCCTATGTACAACATTGGTGAGAATCTCAGACTTTGACAGATTTTTCTTCTCTCTACCATTTGAAATGTAATTATCTTAGAATTTAACTAAGTTTTTTTTATTAGTCCCATAGAGAAGAGAGATCTGATTCTAAAGCAAATAATGAAATGTTATAGATACCTGATCCAGATTAATTTTGTCAAATTATTGTTGGTTAATCACACCAAAAGAAAGGTTGAATATATACCTAGATGTGAATGGGGATTGGGAAGCACAGTTGGGATGGACCAAGAATAATAGGCAAGGAAGTGGGAATGGGTAGAGTAGGGTGGACTGTTAAAGTTTTAGTGCTTTGATGTGGGGAGCCTACTGTTATTTCTTATCTTGTGAGCTGCCTGTCTGTTATTGTAAGTCTCTCTGGGCATTTCTAGAAAGGGCAGGATAAATCTAAATAATAATGATTTAAAGCAATAGTGGTTATGGAGAGCTGACAAAGAGAAAATAAATTTGTCCTCAAGCTCCCTGCTATCCTTCAGGATATTACTTTCTAAACTCAAGCGCATGAGATCCTGGTCCAATATTTCATCCTGTATTATACAATCTTTTTTATATCACTTTGCTATGAAACATTCAGGAGATGGCAGTGCTTAATCCATTCATACATTCAGATTAAATACACTTATTAAAAGGAACTACTGACATGCTTTATTTAGGCATGTCCTTATGTACTTTACTACAGGTCCCTAACTCAGCAATGTTCTATTTACAGAGCATTTATGCACAAAATTTATGTGCAATTTTGGAAGCTAATTTAAAATACTGGCCCAGAATATCTTTTTTTTAATGGGGTTCACTCCTCACCCTTACCAATATTTTTGTACAGTCCATATATTTAATCAGAAATAATAGACCAGATGCTTCAAATTAAAGAGAGATTTAAAATCTCTTCCAGCATATAACTATAAATTCTGAGACTGTTTTCAGTCTTAGAGACTGATTATAAAACTATGAAAGTATATTTATTTTGCTAAATATAAACATATTGGATAATAATTTTGAAATTTAATCTTTAAATCATTGAAATATTTGCATAATGGTACAGCACAGAGTGTTTAACTAAAAACAGTGGTAGCACAGTAGCTAGTGCAAGCTCTAACATTTTGGAAAGAGGTATAAACTTAGGGTGCCTATACACATACATGGAGGCTGCTCTGACACACTGTAATTACAGTGCATTGAGCAGACTCAATTAATTGATTAATCGAGTCCGCTGGAGCATGGTAATTACTGTGCTCCAGCAGACTCCAGTGTCACATATACTGGTGTCCCCACACTGAAAAATGGCAGTGGGGATGCTTTAACTAAAGTTCATTTGACGCAGTTTATTTAAAGTGCCCCCAGCACCATTTTTCAGTGCGAGAACACTGATGCACATGATACCCCAGGCACTTTAACTAGAGCTGATCTAATTAGAGTGCCCCAGCCTCCAGATGCCTACAGTGGCTTAGGCCGGAAGCCAGGATAAAGCATGGCTCCCTGGCTGTGTGTTCACTTCCTCTTTTTGCTGTCCTCAAGTTCTCTGGGATTTGCAGTCCAGAATTATAGCAGTAGGACTCTGCAGGGTTGCTCAGCTTCCAAGTGCCTCTGGGATTTGTAGTCCACGGTTGCAGCCAGCAGTAAGTCTGAGTGGGGGAAGGGGTGTTTAAGCCCACTTCCTGGCCCCAGACCCCAGCTCGAATTTGCTGGGGGGGGGGGGCAGCCCCCCCCACAGATTGGGCTGCATCCCCAACTGGGCTTGCCCCTGCCCACACCCTCCTGTCAGTCAGCCTTCACTGCTAGAGCTATGGAGCAGAGAGGTGGGGCCAGCCCTGCTCTCTGGAGCAGACAGCATAGCCCAACCCAGGGCTAAAAAGCATGCGGGGATGCTGGAGGACTGTATTTTAACTTCAACCAGGAAGGGGTCTGGGACAGAAGTTTCATAAACCAGTTTGACCCAAATCAATTAAGTCTGATAGTGCATTCAATCAGGTTCATCTTAAACCAGTTTGAGCCATTTTGAAACTGGTTTATGTGCACTGAACTTCTGTTCTGTTACAGGTTTAAACCAGTTTCTGATCACATAAACTGCTTTATGTGTAACTTCTGTCCCTAGTCTCTGAGTACAGATGGCAAAATATGGCCCTAAAAAACTGAATAATATTTACATGTTGCTGTTTAGGTAAAGATATTTTAGAGGAGAGTATCCCTTTGATGAAATGCTCTGTCTGTAAAACTGGGAACATTCTCACAGCCACATGACATGAAACTCAACAAAACTGCTACAGAATGTTGGGAAATTCTGAACTGCTGCTGAAAAAGGTAAAAACTCACAGCTGCAGGTTCGACTGTTATTCCCCAAAGAGCAGAGAGAAACTTTGGCCTAATTATTCTCCTGTTCACACTGCAGAGGTCAGTATCTATTTATTATGGTTTTACTGTTCAGGTGACCTGTATAAAAGATAGCTGGCCACAACCATCAAATATAACCTTTCACCAAGTATACATTTAGAAGCATTCCCCTATAATTATCCTCTACTATCCATAGTCAGCAGCTTACTTGATAAATATCATAAAGAAATAATATAGTGCAACTGAAAGGCTGCCTAGCTTGAGAATTAAAAATCACATACCTCTGCCCTATTATCTTCCAGATCATGTAAAACCTCTCCTTTAAATGAAATTGATTTGCATCAACCTTATCATGAACCTAACAACAGTTCATTAACTCTAAAAAAAGAAAAGAAAAGGTCATGGAAAGAATGCACCAAGCTTATGGTCTGCCCTGCACTCAGAATTGTGACTACAGCACAGCTAGACATACCTGTCTTAGCTTTCCTTTAGAAAGGTCAGTATAAACAGTAGTGAAGAAGTGAAGGCATGGACTTTAGTAGTCAACCTGAGCATATACCCAGAGTACTTGAAGAGCTTGTGCAAAAGTGGGTGCTGGCTTCTCTTCACCATAGGCAGCTGGATCACAAGTGACATGAGCTATATGCTTACCACATTGCAATCACACTTCTGAATGCAGTGCAAACATACCTAAGACACTGAGAAAAAAGCTGCTGTTTTTCTATTAATTGTTGTAGAATATACAGTGGATTAATGTTGAATGGACAAGTGGCCCCTGGCATGTGGCCTCTTGTACAAATGATGTCACTAATCCCCATTTCAGACATGGTGGGTGGGTCTGATTACAATCTTGGCTATAGAATTACAAATCACTTGGAGGGGGTGGGAAAGAAAATCATGAGAGATTAATCACTGGGACAAATTTAAATTTAATAGCTACTCCACAATAAGCTGTTTTTGTGTTACTGGTCTCTAAAGATTATCTACAGCTACTACACAGAAATATAGAGAACTTCTTACCAACACTAACATAGCCTCAAAAAGTCTTACTGATGGATCCAGAGAGAATTATTCTTTCCTATCCTTGACACAATGTGTTACTATTAGATATTTTTTCTGTTTTCCACAGCTAGGTAAGTGGCTAATTTAGCCAAAGACATCCTAATTAGGGTTGACAGCGTTGCCTAGTAAGGTTGCCTTTCTTCCCTCTATAAGATCCTGTTGTAGGTTCTTATAAACCTTTGCTCACTCCTCTTGGTGCATGGTTCCTATCCCTGTATCTTTTACGGTTTTCTTTCAGCAACGTTACTCTGCACGCCAATGTTCTTGGCCCATTCTCCTGATAACTACAAACTTACAGCCCCAAGCACTCCATCTATAAGCTAGCAAGAATTCTCTGTATAGGACAGCTCATCCCTGTTTTTTTTCTTTCAAACAATCAAATCCAGGACTTCCTACTTTCCTAATCTGTGGCCTTTTTATCTTGATCCAAATTAACATCTGGCCCTCTATGCTCTATCTTGTCTGCTGCATGTTCCAAATTTCACCTTTCTATAAAGGGCCCATATTGTGAAACAGGAATGGGCTGGCTTCAAGACTCTTGTTCAGTAAAAAGAATGGACTACATTGCTAAACAAAACTATATCAATTCAGGCTGAAATTTTATGCTGGGCATCTGCCTCTGGCTGAATATGAAAAATAGCTGCCTCCAGCTGAATAACAATTATTATTGTTATTTAAAAAAAAAAAATTAGTCAAAATGGTCCAGCAATTCCCTAAAACAAAGCTAAAGAAAACATATTCTTTTGTCCATGTTAATAAGTTCTTGACATCTTTTGTTTGAAATTTACCATCAATCCCAAACACTTAAGAGCAGGGACTGAGAATTAGGCACAAGAAATTACGTTTGTGCCTGGGTGTCAGACATGTACTTTTCCCATTCCAGTGAAAAACTACTAAATATTGCAAAGTTAAAAACTGTAGAAAAAAACCCTCATAGTTCATACATGCTTAGTATACACTGAAAAAGCTTAAGTATTAAACACTCCTAAAATGCTGTCTTTCAAGTATGCTTCATCCCCTCACACATCTCTCAGTTTTTTTGTTTTGTTTTGTGTTTTTAACCAGACTGCATGCACACCATCCCAAAGTACAAATGAACATATTCCAGCTCAGAACTACAGCAAATCCTAAATCAGGATGGGTTGGACACCAGAATTCAGAGCATTCAAGTGTTTCAAGTACACTCAATGATCCCTCTGCACCCAGGCAAGTTGAGAAGGACTAAACACAAATGGAACAGAAGACAAACCAGGAGCAGGGGAAGGAGTAAACTACAAGAAGTCATCTATGGCAAGACTATGACTGGTGGAAGGAAAGAGAAACTATGCCTGGGAGATAAGGACAGAAGACTAGGAATGGCTAGGCAGGTAGTTGGGAGGCTGAAAAGGTCTAGGTAAGATTCACTGAGTAAGGAAAATGGGACTGGGAACTAGAGACCTAATTAAAGACTATCATAAAACATTCCATGTCTGAGGGGTGGGAGCAAGTCTGCACAAGCAAATTTATTGGCACTTCTTAACTTCTGAGTGCTTGCCTTGGCAACATTAATAATGTTATTTAACCTGGGGTTTTGGTTACTGCATTTGAGTGAAAGATTAACATTAATATTCAGTGCCTCTGGGAATAATAGATGCTGCAGGTTAATTTATTATCTTATAGAAAACACCTGCGACTTTCTTTTTCACTGGATATGGTCACTCATTTTCTCTAGTTCACTTCCAAACATTGGTTTTGTCTCTTTACGCTTCAGCTTTGTTTCAATCTAGCAGTTTATACCTGGATATATATGACTTCATTTTTACCTGACGTAGAACTAGGGCTCCCTTTCAGAAACCAGCACTGCCCATGTTCTGTTGGACACCGAGTACATACAATTAGGAGATCTCAACCAGTACAAAATGCTGGTGCTAAGATCCTATGTAGTTTCGGGTGGAGTAAGCATAACAACTCAGTTTCATGGTCAGAAGCTGGATTCTGCATAAGATTTAAGGTCGTCAATAAAGCACTTATTTGGTCCTTTCAGCACCACCTTCACTTCCAAGTTCCAGCTGTTACTGCAAACAGTTGCCTTAGGCTTCCTTGCGTAGAGAGTTTGGGCGCTATACCACTGTTTGCTCCAATTTAATGCAGAAGAGATGCTTGTTTTCAATCCTTTCATTATAAACATTTGGTCCTGCAGCCTCCATTATTAGACACCTTGTTATGATAAGGATCTATGAAAACTGAGTTCATATGTTAATAGAAAATGTTTGTCAAATGCACAGAACAGAAATTTGTGTGAAATTAATACTGTTCTTTACTGTCACTTGTGTTGTCCTTACAGCTAGTGGGCAAACAAATCTCCAAGAAAAAAATACAACACCTAAAGTTAGCTTAACTATTTATCTTTGGTTCTTTTAAAGAAACAGAAAAATACACAGTTGAATTAAAGGATTTTCCTCTCCTTCCTTTCTCTTTTTACTTTTGGAGACTAGCATTAGTCATACAAACTAAATATAATATCCCAAATAACAGAAGATAATACAAGTCTTATTTGTCACCTTATTCTTGCCACAGTCTGATGGTTGGGCTAGAACACAATCCAAAAAAATCATGTGCAGAACAACATTTCTACACTGTGATTTCATTCTTTCATGTTACCTTATGGTTTAAGCAGCTCCCCTGGCTCTTGCACTTAGAGCACTTAGGATTTCCAGACAGCTCAGTGGCAGATAATTTAAGCTTGCTAATGCAGCACTAACTGGCACCTACAAGTCAGTTCTTACTGTGAATGAATAAAGTTCATTGGTATAACACATGGTTATTAACCTACAGGGTAACTGAAAACTTTCAGAATTTTCATTTGATTTTTTTTTTATTCACTGCCCACCTTATACAGAATATCACAAAGAATACACTATAGCCAGCAGAAGGATGTAAGTTTGAATTTTTATCAGAGGTTAGAACTCACAATAGGACATGTAAAACACTGAGTTACCAGTTGTGGGTATCTATGTGCTCTGCTTGTCTGCTCTAATCTTATCATCAATCAAGTTACCTGAACATACAAGAATGTTATTCATTCAAACACATAGCAAGCACAACCTTTTGCATTCAACAACACATGTGTGATTGCAAAAATGGAACAACAGACAGAGAGGAGTGATAACTGAGTACACATCCTAGATTTGTTGTTATAGCCATCTAACAGGGAAGTTGGAAATGTATCAGGCCTGAGAGTCTATATTTTGGAGATCTGATGTATTTCTTCAAGATCTCTGGGATCCAGAAGGAAAGTAATGCATAGCTTACAGAAGTTGTATCATGTGTCTGTCAGCCTCCATGGAGTCCCTTTCCCTTCTGCTCTGGAGTCAATGGTGAAGGCAGGTGTTCTGCCTCTCTGACCCACTAAGACCTTCTACAGACTTTTCTTGGTGCCATCGTGATGTGATATCTGCTATTCATTTTGGAGATCAGAGTGCTGTAGAACAGTACCAGCTGAAAGCTTTTTGCCAAGACTACTAATAAAAATCAATTATTTTTTTGAGGCAGAGGGCTACATTTAAAACAGCAACAACAACAAAAACAGTCATTTAAATTTCTTATACCAAATCCAGGCCAAATTGATGCAACCTTTGCTTATTCTATTCAGGAGTTCTGTCTGATCAAATAAGCTGTATATATTTTCCCCACGATCCTCTTCCTATTAGTCCTGGGCTAGTGAAAGGAACATTGCTGCTTATTTCTTGGATTGCTCTCTCTGGAGCTGTGTAATTAAATAATGCTCCCAACACATTATGTATAATTAAATTAAGATAGTTGTTTAAGCTGATTTACATGCAGGACCCCTGCTCTGCATCATTCACTTTTAACTCAATTTATACTGCTGCATCTTCCCTCTGGACCTATTTGCCAAAGAAACTAAGTCAAGGTGCAAATAGCAGTTATACTATAAGAAAGGAGGTTAACCATGTAAGTCTGAAGTCTGGGCAGGGTGGCACCTTATGGCACCTACACATGTGCCCGATGCCTGCTGCAAAGCATGCTAATTAGCGCACATAAGAGCAGACTTGATAAATTGAGTCTCCTGGAGCATGTTGATTAATATACTCCAGCAGCTTTGGCATCACATGTATACAGCATCCCCGTGCTTCAAAATCAACCAAGCTTCAAAATGCCCCCACTGCCATTCTGAAGCACAGGACACTGTGCTGTGAATACACAAGACACTGCAGGCACTTTAATTAGAGCGGCTCCTGAGAGCTCCTATAATTAAAGGTTTCACCCCCCACTCCAGAGCACATGTAAAAGTTGTCCTTAGAGACTAAATGAATCAGGAAGGGGTCACACTACCCTGCCTTCTACCTATCACAAGTGAACATATATACAAAATATACAGTCGTGTAGTTGGACATGCAAGCAGCTATATGCGTTTCCAAATAAATAAATACAAGTATGCATTTTGCACACAATTCACCTGTTTCTGTAACTGCATAAGGTGTCAGTTTTTTAGTACTTTCAGAAAATATGTCTTGGCTGTATATACTATATTTTGTATCCAATAGAATACTGTTTTATTAGAAATAAAATCGTATTGTTCTGAAATTTTAGGAAATCTTTAAATTACCATAGGAAATGACCGTATTTTCCACCAATAAATGACCATATTTGAATCAACTTGTACTAGTTGATTAAAAATTTGTTTATTAACAAGAAATATCCAACCTTCATCTCTACCTAATCTTTAGCTGAGGAAGAGATCAGATTAAAGTTTTCAGCTACCTCATACGTACTTGGCATATCAACAGATTTTCAGAGGGTAAGTTGTTCACTTCAGCTAGATAACTCTACACTGACAATTTTCTGGAATTCCTCAAGGAAATGCTTTGGGAAAAAATCCTGAATAATTAGAGAATCCTATAAAGTTATAAAATGCAACTGAACCAGGAAAAATGGAACAGTAATCTTAGAAAAGTACTGTCACTACCTAGCAAAAAAACCAACAAAGTTGGAAATGCCTCTTTCAGTGAACCTCCATGGTGCACACACAAAGCCCTGAATACATTTGCTTTGTATTTGAAGTGTGAAAGAATAATTTTAGTTCTTACCAGGTTTGGATTTCTGCTTTGTAAGGTGCTTGTGGTCGGTAAATATTGGTGTGGGGTCCTGTACAGCTGTTCTTTCCTCCAAGTTAGACTCTGGGATAGTAGTGCAGCCACCTAGTTGAAAGTAGAATACCTTCATGTTGTACATATGCAACTAGAATGTAAACTCAGTGGTATGCAAATAAGAATAAGATATGATAAATAATGTGGCAAAGGCCTTTAAGAGTATATAAAGTTGGAATGGTCTTTCTTTTGATGAAAATATTGTGACGATTGTGCACATTGTCACCATTCTTTTTCGTATACCAGTAAGACCTTAGACATTCCTCTTTACCAATGTTAGTCATGTAAGAAAAGTTAAACCTATAGCGTACATTAAGGCTACTTCAGAGAAAGGTTGGAAATAATGAATTATGTTAAGCATCAAATGGCTGGAACCTATTACAGTACAAAAAAGTAATCAGTATGAAAAAAATAATTCTACAATAAGGAAAATCTGTGAAGACTGTGATAGCCTGCCACAAAGGCAAGAGGGTCTTTCATATTATAAAAGCATGTATACAATAATTCTGAATACTTTTTGCCATAGATATAGGAGCTTAGTAGCTCAGTGACATTACTATTGCTCAGTAGGTTTCACACTACCTACACTGATGCTTGAAGTAGCATACAACTTCTCTTATGTGGTCTGTTATATTGACTTGTATGACCATGTGGATTTTTCCATCTGTACACCCACAAGCAGATCCAGGATTGTGGCAACGGGGGTGTGGCCACACCCCCTTGAGCAATGTGGCACATATGCAGTGAAGATGGCTCACTGTCCATCTGCCATACAACCAAAAGCAGTGTCACCACATCCCCCCCTCGAAGATCCTTGGATACCAGTAAGCTCTTTAAGCTCAGCGGCACATCAGCACAACTCCTGCTGGGAGCTCTGCATCCAGTGTGAGCTCTATGAGCTCACTGACAGGGTGATACAAGGTCTGTCTGGAGTCCCAACTTTGCACACAGCTCCAGAGTCCAGACTTTGAACACTGATGTTCACTCTTTCCCATCCTCCTGCCTCCACTCCATCAGAATTCAGCAGCAGGAGAAAAAGGGATGAGCAGCGGTGGTGGAGCTGTGTGCAAACAGGGGATCCAGGCACGCCCTTCACCAACCAGCTGAAAAGCTCAGAGCTCATGGCACATGTGGAGCTCCCGTCAGGAGTTGTGCTGACAGGCCAGCATGTGGCCCACAGCCAAAGGGTGGCGAGACCATGCTGCTGCACCCCCTTTAGATCCATCCCTGTAGACCTTACTATAAATTTAAATGTCATATCAAATGCCTCCAGATGTGGAGAAAGTAAAGGAAGTGAGAAAGAGAAAGTGAAGAAAGGGAATATTTAGTACATTTATCAATCACCACTAAGAAACAAGTTGCTTCTGCATGCCAGCAGCACTGCTCACCTGGAGGCAGCTGCCATAATTCAAAATGGATTAGGATGTGGCAGGGATGTTTCAAACAGCTGCTCCCAGTACCTCCAGGAAAGTACTGCTGTTTGGTAGCAAAAATATGAATCTGCTGGCTCATAAATGTCTGCTCTTTGGTGTGACTTGACTTTCTTCAAGGAGCAGAGAAAGACAAACAAGTGGAAAAAAAGGATGGGGAGAGATACAGAAATAGGAATGTGGGAGAAATAGATAATTCCATGTTTCACATTCCCTTACAGGATGTGTATGGCTAAACGGAAATAGGCACATTTGCATAATTGCTGATAATTGGATGCATATGCCATACTGAATCAGATGTAAACTTACATGTGCTTTTACAGCTATGAAGAATAGGTGGAGTAAGTGCATAGTCAACCAGACAGCATACAGCATAAGTGCGGAATATGCAGCATTTGTAATTTTTCAAATGGAAAGTGATGCAAGTAACTCCCATTGGACCCAGTTAGATTTGAAAGGAAGGAAGAGTTTAAATTCTCAATTTTAGCACAGCTGGTAAGGGTATGGGTAGTCTTTCTGCAACTTTTTTCAAACCAGAAGAAATTCATATTTTGTTCTCTTTCTTTTAATGCTGGAACTCAAAGTATTCTCATATGTTGCTTAGTAGCTTCAACTGAGTTCCTGATTTAACCCAATGAAGTTCGTGAAAGGTCTACGCTTAATTTCCAGCATTTGTTCACTCACTCAAGTGCTTTAGAACAGGGGTTGTAAACTTTTAAAAATAAGCATACCCCTGGCGGCTCCCTTTTTTAATAAGTGTACTGGGGGGGTGGGGGAGGGGGTGCATGCACAGAGCAGGGGCTGTGGTGTGTCATGTCAGGGCGTGTTGGGCTGTGGCATGTTGGGCCACGCAATGGTGTGCTGGGCCATGATGTGTCATGTCAGGGTGTGTTGGGCTGTGCCCGTGGCATGTCGAGCCGTGCCGGGCCTCACCGTGTCCCACTTGGAGGCGATGTCGAGGTGGGACAGGGCGCTGTAGGGGTTGCCGGCGCTGAGCTTGATGCCGTACGTCTGCGCGATCTTCTGCACCTCAGCCTGGATACCAGCAATGGCCGCGCGCTCCTTGTCGGCCTCGGGTAGCGTCGCCTTGAACTGCTCGTGCGCCGTGATCAGGGTCTGCGGGGGGGGCGCAGGGTCAAAGGGGGATGCAGGCGTCCGCGCTCCTGCCCACCTGCCCACCCCTGTCCTCGCACCCGCACCTGGATCTCCTCGATGCTGTGCACGATGAACATGTCCTGCAGGTCCTCGCTGGCGCCGTCCAGCCAGTTGTTGAAGGGGGCGGCGCGCTTGGCGAACTCCAGGTACAGCTGGTCGATCGTCTCCAGCAGCTTTTCCACCCGCTGGGGGGGAGCCAGGCTGGGGGGTCAGTGGGGGGCAGGCCCCAGACTCCCCAGGGGTTTCCCAGCCCACT
>NW_017729006.1:26473767-26479097 GCF_001723915.1 Gavialis gangeticus | reverse complement strand
AGCAAGACGGGGGTGGGGGGGTTACCCCTGGTTGACAACCCCTGAATTATGTGATATAAGGGAGGCTAAACCAATTAACATTAAATGCTTTATTGTTTGGGCCTGGTATGCTGCTGGATTAGTACACAATAGGAAACAATATTACAACTCTTAATCAATTGTTTGCATAAACTTGTTTCTGTATAACAAAGTTACTATGGCTGTCCTTTAATATTTATAATTTAAAACCTTTAACATCAAAATAAAATCTTAAAGCTAAACATCTTCAAAAATAAAAAGTCATTGAAAAATATCCAAAAATAAGCCAAATGTAATTTCAATCTTGTTTCAGTGGGACACTTGGGCCTGGTGGGTCTTGCACAGCTGCTCAATCCTTGGAGCAATATCAGAAAGACAAACTCTCATCTCATCGCTGACATCCAATTTTGCTCTGTGTTTTGTTTTAATAGCACCCAGTGCAGAAAATCCAGACTCACATAAATATGTAGTTGCAAACGGCAGCAGGACTTCCACTGGTTTCCTAGTAAGCTCTGGATATTCAGTTTGATTGTCCAACCAAAAACTTGAGAAGTTTTATCCACAACTCTGATGCTTCTGACATAAAAAGCTGTCTTTGATCAGTTCGATCAGTTTGTCTTTTTGTGAACATTCGGACTGCAGCATTTCTTTGTTGGTAGCACTTGAAAATAGATCCCTGATCCAGTCCTGGTCAATTTGTAGTGACTTTTGCATTTCACCAAAATACCTGTTAAACTGAGCAACAAGCCCTGGTAGATGGCTATAAATTACCTCTGAAATGTCAGCGACTTCTGATGCTCCACCATTTCAGTCCATTAGATAAGGGAACATCGTCATTATTCCCATTTTCACTCGTTCCACCATTCTGCTTTCACTGTGAACCCTTTTATTTTGTCACAAAGATCTATTACATTAGTGTCTGGTCCCTGCATGCTTATGTTGAGCCTGTTTAGTTCATCAAATGAGTCTACCAAGTAAGCTAGCTTAGCATTCCATTTGAGGTCTTTGAAATAATCAGCAAATGAAGACTTCTGCTCCAGCAAAAACTGAGTTAACTTTGCTAGCAGATCAAACACTCGTCTCAATACAGATCAATGGGACAGCCTTTGGAATGCAAAATGAGGTCAGGGTACTCAGCACCCATTTCATTACACTGAGCAGCAAAAACACGTGCGTTCAGAGGTGAATCATGACATTCATGATTTTTACAACAGAGAGTAAAACATTATTCAGGTCAGGACTCTGTTTTGTTTTTTTTACACTAGTGCTTCTCTGTGCAAGATGCAATGAGTTGAAACAACATTTGGTGCTACCTGTTGTATTCTTGCTATCAGACCACTTCTACTGCCAGTCATAGCCTTTACCCCATCTGTGCAAATACTGACACAGTTGTTCCATGAAATGCCTTTTGTACTTAGGTACTGATTAAGAACTCCAAAAATATCCTCTCCTGTTGTTCGTGTTGGCAGTTCAAGACAACAAAAAGAGTTTTCCACCAGCTTCCTTTCCCAAATGTAGTGAACAAATACTAACAGCTGAGTCTGATTTCCTACATCTGTAGATTCGTCAACCTGAAGAGCATATGTAAAGACTGTTTTCAGTCTCTCAAGCAGTTGCATCTCCACATCCTCTGCCATTTCATTAATTCTTCAAGAACTGTCTGAAATAGGTATCTTTTTTACTTTATCCGTGTGCTCATTGCCAAACAGTACTTCACAAATATCTGCTTCAGCAGATATAATCAAAGATTCTCCAACTCTATGTGCTTTCTTGTATTTTGCAATTCTGAGCGATATCAGATATGAGGCCTTCAGAGCACTTTTGCTGACTTTAATGCTATGGGTAAACACCTCCTTCTGATGTTTGAAACTTTCAAGCTGCCGTTCAAAGTATTCAATTGGTTTTCCAACCAAGCTGGCATGCTTTGTTTCCAAGTGTCTTTTTAATAAAGACAGCTTCATACACTCATTCCTTCAAACAAATGACACACTTCAGTTTGGATTCATATTTGGGACCCACGTATGTAAAACTGAACTCCAAATATGTATTGCTGTACTTACGAACTTTCTGTTGCTTTGCACTTTCTGTAGTACAGCCTTCTGTGGTTTTTTCCTCTATTTTTCTTTTGCACTTGAGGAATTTACCCATGTTCAATTGAGTTGCCTCAGCGTTCTGGCACTCCACAGATGCTGAACTGCCCCTTGGGGTTACAGAGGAAATTCAGGGAGAAAATTTTAGTTGGGGGGGCTGAGTACGTGCATGCTTGCATGCATATGTACCCCCTCTCCCAGCAGGTAAGTCTGTTATGGGGAAGGGGCATGGGGGGACAGATCAATGCCCCCACAGTGAAGGAGGGAGTGGGGCAGAGGCAAGAGCTAGAGTGAATGGGCACCGGGGCCGGGGGAGGTCATGGGATGCTTGGAGCCCAAGTGGCTCGTCTAGGGGCAAAGGGGGGCTCCTGTCACTGCACACACCCCAGCAGAGGTGTCACATGCCCCCCAAATCTGTGTGCGGGACAGAGATAGCTCCTGCTGCAGGCTGGACTCTGCACCCACTGCCACTGCCTCGAGAGCTGCCATTGGGTGGGCAGGGGACACACACATGCAGATGCAGACATGCAGACACATGCAGATGCAGACACACAGAACCCCCCCTCGCCCCAGCAGGTAAATGTGTGTGGGGGAGGGGCAGGATAGGGGAGAGGCAAGGGGCTGGGGGGGGCAGATGGGATCCCCAAGAGTGCAGGAGGGAGTGGGGCAGGGGTGAATGGGGCCTGGGCCAGGCCAGGTCCTGGGACAATGGGAGCCCAGCAGCTCCCACTGTGCGACTGACAAGGAGGGGCTGGGGGCAGGGTGGCTGCCGGAGTCCTACTGCAGGAGAGCAAGTGCACTGACATAGGTTCCCTGTTGGGCTAGCAGGCCCAGAGGCAGATTAATCAGGCAGTGATTCAATTTACAACCACTTTCAGGCACCTGCAGAGAATCCCCGTCACCCTTGCCATCAACATCCCCATGGCTGGTCACGTGTGGCTCTGCCAGCTGCTGACGCACCTTATACCCGGCCAATCATGCACCGCTGGGGCAGGCACAAAACACACTCCCCCTCCTGCCATTCAGACCCTCGCAGCTGTGCTGCAAGGGAGTAAGGGCCATTCTGGAGACCACGCAGGGGTGGGGAGGCACCATGGTGTGCTGTATGCAGGTTCAGGGAGTTCTTGGGTAAACAGTTGCCTGTAAGTGCAGGGAACTGGATTCAGTGGCCTAGGAGGCCCCATCCAGTCCTACATTCCTAACCCATCATGTCTTAATCAACAATAACAAAGACTCCTACTTCATACGCTACAATTTTTCTATTTGGAAAATAACTGCCATAGCATATGCCCCATTAGAACACCCAATTTACAGCAACATAATCTCTCTCTCTCATGGCAAAATAAGAGAATAAACGTTTGCAAAAAATTAAAATAGGCCAACCTAGTAGCATTGTACAGAGCAGTACACTGCAATGAAGGACAAACAGCTTTTCCAGCAGCTTTAGAAACCCTGATCTTCTATCTAGTGAAGACAACAATTTAGTGAGGTAGAAACTCTGATCGTTAGTTGGGGTAAAATGGGGTTGCTCCATTGACTACAACAGAGGTATGCTGACTTACACCACCTGAAGATCTGGCATGACAGTTTTGATTTCAAGGAATCAGTGAGAGCAGGAGCCCTTCTTATCCCAGATATGCACTGTCATCCAATATAATGTCACAGACTCCATTTGCTTCCTCAGAGAAAACTGCATTTTCTATTTTCTCAGCAAGGGGTTGTAGTAAGGAAGGTCATAAACAGAGAGAAAATTTAGCATAAACTTAGATACAAAAAGCATCCAGCACAGGAGTGTAAAATTCACCCCACACCCTGGGCTGGATCTAGACCATGGAGCTCCTTTGCAGACTGGATCCAGTCTGGGGCATCAGCAGAGGGGGAAGTAGTGATTATGATAGGACCAGCAGTAGGGCAAATGGTGGCTGGACCAACAGCCACAGGGTGAGAGACACTGTGTTACCAAAGCCCCTGTCCATCCTCCTGCCACTGGTGACCAAATCCAATGAGACCAAGAGGTCTGGATTCTATCGTAGGCCACGCTCCCTCCACTTCTGGTAGCCCACCAGTAGCTTGGTAGGCTGAATGAATCGGCTCTGTGAGCCATATATGACATCCCTGATTTAGCATAAAAACTAAAGAAAGATAGATAACCAGACATGCAAACACTATGACATTAAAATAGTGCAACAGACTGCTATCCAATGGTAATTATAAACATACATATTATCTGAAAGAATATACTCAATAACTCAAAACTGTAAACACATAATACATCTCTAAGCATTCATTTAAATAAGAAGTGCTGAAATTATTATCATATATTACACAGGATTTTACAACACTGGGATTATGAGGAAAATGTCACATAATCCATTAGCACCTACTGAGTTTCTGCAAAAGGGTCATTCTGAAAGGTTCATTCTAAAACCTAGAATGCCACAGGTTACGTAGTCCTGAGAATTAATGTTTTTTGATGCCGAGTTCCTTCATTAGTCATTAGCACTATTCTCCTTTTGATGGTAACTGAATCAGAGTCAGAAAATATCTACTTGCCCTTAGGCAGGCCATACTATTGGCTGGAAGGAAGTTGGATTTCCTGTTCTTGGTTTTGATGTTAGAAGTCTGTTAAGATTTACTTGTCAACTGATACTGTCAAAACTTACCAGAACTTACCAGTGGCTCAGGAGCCGGGAGCAGTGGGGAGAGGAGGGATCCAGGCACACGTGTGTCCCGCACGCACGTGTGCCCCCTTACCATACCTGAGGCAGAGGAGGATGCAGCAGCAGCAGCAGAGCCAGCAGCAGGGGCAGGAGCAGCTGATCCCCCTAAGGTAAGTGGGCAGAGGGACCGGACGCAGCTGAGCCGGATCTGGAGGGAAAGCCCCCCGGATCCCTCTTAGCTGAGCCGGTAGGGAGCCGCACTCCCAAGCCGCACCACGCAAACAGAGCACGTAAGGAGGGGGAGGGCTAGGGGGGACTGTCCCCCAAGCTAGGGAGCACTTCCGGGGTTAACCCTCAAGGAGCAGGCTCCAGAGGCACCAGATGCCCCCACCGGGGGAGCGTAGGGGGCGGGATGGCCGGCAGGCATTTCCGGGAAGACCGGAGCGCCTGATTGGCTGATTGGGGCAGCAGCAGGAAATTCAAACTGTGGTCTTTAAAAGTTGTGATTTGATGTAGCCCCCGGCACTAGGGAGCCAGGAGCAGCAGGGAGAGGAGGGATCCA
>NW_017729006.1:26468498-26468767 GCF_001723915.1 Gavialis gangeticus | reverse complement strand
GGTGGCGTGCTGAAGGAGACAGGCGCACAGGTGGTATTCTCTTCTGTTCTACCGGTGAGCGGACATGGTAGACTGCATGAGATGTGCATCGCCGAGACCAACTGGTGGCTTCGGGAATGGTGTCTTGAGGTGGTATTTGGCTTCCTTGACAACAACCCGCACATCATGATAAGAGACATACTTGGGTGGGATGGGCTCCACCTTTCCCCTAAAGGTAAGCATGTGTTCTCTTCTAAGTTGGCAGATCTCCTCCAGTGGGCTTTGAATTA
>NW_017729006.1:26463064-26463498 GCF_001723915.1 Gavialis gangeticus | reverse complement strand
GCACCACGCAAACAGAGCACGTAAGGAGGGGGAGGGCTAGGGGGGACTGTCCCCCAAGCTAGGGAGCACTTCCGGGGTTAACCCTCAAGGAGCAGGCTCCAGAGGCACCAGATGCCCCCACCGGGGGAGCGTAGGGGGCGGGATGGCCGGCAGGCATTTCCGGGAAGACCGGAGCGCCTGATTGGCTGATTGGGGCAGCAGCAGGAAATTCAAACTGTGGTCTTTAAAAGTTGTGATTTGATGTAGCCCCCGGCACTAGGGAGCCAGGAGCAGCAGGGAGAGGAGGGATCCAGGCACATGTGTCCTACACGCACATGTGCCCCCTTACCAGAACTGAGGCGGAGGCGGATGCAGCACCAGCGGAGCCAGCAGTGGGGGCAGGAGCAGCTGATCCCCCTAAGGTAAGTGGGCAGAGGGACCGGACGCAGCTGAGC
>NW_017729006.1:26461955-26462999 GCF_001723915.1 Gavialis gangeticus | reverse complement strand
GGGGGTTGCCCAGCAAGGCCCGGGGGGGCAGGGATTGGGGACCCCCACACCTGTCCTGCAGGCACCTGCCTTAGGGCCCTGGAGGCACAGGTGAGGGAGCTCCAGGAGGAGGTTAGCAGGTTGAGGGGAATCAGGGAGGTGGAGGAAGAAATTGACGGCTATTTCCTTTCCCTGCAGGGCCACACACGCAAGGAAGAAGCACCTCGGGAAGTGGCCTCCACTGCAGAGTGGCAGACGGTCACCTCCAGAACCAGGGCTGCTCATAACACAGCAGTACCAGTTCCTCCAGTCCAGCTGGAGAACAGGTACGAGGCTCTGGCAACACTGGAGGAGAAGGAGGGAGAGGAGGCAACCAGAGAGGAGGCAACTCCACACTCTCCAAGCTCCAAACAGGCCGAAGGAGCTAAGCAGTCCAGGAGGAGAAAGTGTCAAGTGATCATCATAGGCAACTCCATCCTGAGAGGTACAGAGGGCCCCATCTGTCACCAGGACCCCTTGACATGCAAGATCTACTGCCTACCCAGAGCAAAGATTCATGACGTGACGGGCATGATCCAGGCTGTGACCCAGCCCACCAATTACTATCCCATGGTCCTAATCCATGTGGGTGCTAATGATGTGGCCAGGAGAAGCCCTGATCACCTGATGGCGGACTACCATGCTCTGGGTGGCGTGCTGAAGGAGACAGGCGCACAGGTGGTATTCTCTTCTGTTCTACCGGTGAGCGGACATGGTAGACTGCATGAGATGTGCATCGCCGAGACCAACTGGTGGCTTCGGGAATGGTGTCTTGAGGTGGTATTTGGCTTCCTTGACAACAACCCGCACATCATGATAAGAGACATACTTGGGTGGGATGGGCTCCACCTTTCCCCTAAAGGTAAGCATGTGTTCTCTTCTAAGTTGGCAGATCTCCTCCAGTGGGCTTTGAATTAGGCTTGTCAGGGGAAGGGGAAGATGAGGGAGAAGGAAGCCTTGGACCGCTAAACCAAGCAGCACTCACAAGTACAGCCCAGCCTAGACCGACGAGGGAACATATACACA
>NW_017729006.1:26442078-26461489 GCF_001723915.1 Gavialis gangeticus | reverse complement strand
CCCTGTTCAAATTTGCTGATGACACTAAGATGTGGGGGGATGTGGGAACGTTAGAAGGGAGGAATAGGCTACAATCGGACCTAGACAGGTTACAGGGGTGGACGGACGAGAATAGGATGGGATTCAACACTGACAAGTGCAAGGTGATGCACCTGGGGAGGAAGAACCAGCACCATACCTACAGGCTGGGGAACTCTCTTCTCGTCAGTGCAGAGACAGAAAAAGATCTTGGAGTCATCATTGATGCCAAGATGAATATAGGCAGGCAGTGTGGGGATGCAGTCAGGAAGGCCAATCGCACTTTGTCATGCATCCACAGATGCATCTCAAGCAGGTCCAGGGAGGTGATACTCCTCCTCTATGCGGCACTGGTCAGGCCGCAGCTGGAGTACTGTGTCCAGTTCTGGGCGCTGCACTTCAAAAGGGATGTGGACAACATGGAGAGGGTCCAGAAGAGGGCCACTCGCATGATCAGGGGGCAGCAGGGCAGGCCCTACGAGGACAGACTATGGGACCTGAACCTATTCAGCCTCCACAAGAGAAGGCTGAGGGGGGGGATCTAGTGGCCTGTTATGAACTAGTCAGAGGGGACCAGCAGGCATTGGGGGAGTCCCTGTTCCCCCAAGCACTACCAGGAGTGACTAGAAATAATGGTCATAAGCTGGCAGAAAGTAAATTCAGATTAGACATCAGGAGGCGTTACTTCACTGTCAGGGCAGCTAGGATCTGGAACCAACTTCCAAGCAAAGTGGTGCTGGCTTCTACCCTGGGGGTCTTTAAGACAAGGCTTGACAATTACCTTGCTGGGGTTGTTTGAACCCAGTACTCTTTCCTACAATGGCAGGGGGTCGGACTTGATGATCTGCTCAGGTTCCTTCCGACCCTACTAACTATGAAACTATAAGAGCAAAATTCACTTTTTCCATTACCTTGCTTCCCAGATAAAGAACAGTGAGCAGTGGAATGTCACCATTTCAATTGGGGGCCTGACCATGTTACATGCAAAGAAAACATAGACTTGGAAAGAGCCATAAACCATAGTATCAGCCACATTTTCAACACCATAAATAGCACTTATTGCCTACTTTAACAGAATTTTCAAAGATTCTGTACTGTACTGTACTGGTACTGTATGTGGTTCTACTTTAAAGTAAAAACAAAACACATTTCTGTAAGAGTTGACAGTGTATTCAGAGCTGTGCAAGATGAATAGAATACTGGAACAAATTATTAGTTCAACTGAAGTTAGTGGAAATTTTGGCATTGATGCTAATGAACCTCCTGTCCCTACTCCAAGAAGCATGTAAACTAGAGATGCGACAAGAAAACCAGAAGAGAGAATGCCAATGACATCACCAATATAAAGTCACGGTCATTGTCACGTGACCGTGATCTCCCTAAGGCCCCCTTCCTGTGCCAAGTTAGCCCAAAGGGCACCCTCAATTCTCAGCCGCCCCATCTTTGATGATAAAATATACATTAGGGAGGCTGCCTTCATGTCCTCTTGGGCACGGTTTGCTATAATATGTGACCCCGCGGACCCCTTGTGGGTCATGTTCTGTAATGGGTGTTTCAGGGCACCCTAGCCTCATGGGCTATGCGTGGCTCCAACCACCCCTTTACCACACCCCAAGCCTTGCAAATGGAACGGATGTCACTCAGTCTGGACCTTGTTATAATTTGGACCCCTTGCCCTCTCTGGGCTGTCCGCAGCCCTGTCTTGCACTGAGCCCTTTCTGGCGCTCGGGGTTGGTGCATCCCAATGCTGTGCCCTCTCTGGCACTGGGGTCGGTGCACCCCCAATGCTGCGCCCTCTCTGGCGCCAGGGTCCCTACGCTGCCGTGGGTCCCCTATGAGGCCTGCTCCAAACCCTAATAGCCTCATCCAAACCACCGGTTCGGGCTCTCCACTGCCCCTGGGCTATAACATAAATTCTAGCCGCCTGGCTGTAACATTATTCACACCACCCCAGGGGTGCTCCGTCCTTCAGCAGTCTCGGAGTTGTACCTGCAGTCAGGCCTCTCCCCTTTGGTTGCTCTGGGAGAGCTCCTACCCTCTTGGCTGCTGGCAGAGAACTGCCAGCCAGGCCTCAGCCCTAGGGTTTAAATGTGGGCCAGGCCCTGCCCCTTCCGGCTAGCTGACCACTGGCAGGTGTGGGTCACTAGCTAACTCTGGTTGCCCTGGCAACCAGCAGCTGGGGGTCCTCACTCACTGCTAGGGCTCTTTCCCTAACAGTTTCCACTCTGAGGAGCAGGGCACTTAAGTGCTCTGCGACAGTCATATGAAGGCATAGAGAAAAATAGCAGAAAGGGATATTTGTTTGACTCACAGAAGTGATTTATGAGTGAGCTTGATGAAGACAATAGAAAAGTTGTGAACTAGAAAAAGGAAAACATGACAGCCATATGAGATGGGTCAGAAAGAGAGAAAAGAATGTCAAGTTTGGCATCATTTCCAGAATGTAGAAGCAATGCAGTGATGAGAAACAAACTTAAATGAAGGAGTTTTCTGATAGTAAGACATTATTTGATAAAAGCTTCTTTTATAGACCACCACTGTCGCCAATATTTCTTAAAGCTCTGAACCATCTTGCCACAACAATCATGGAACTCTCTTATCTGTGATTGAGACAGAGATCAATCCTAGAAAAAAATATCAGTTGTTTTTTCACATTTTTAATATGGCATAAAACTCTCATTAATTAACATGTTCTAAAAAATAAAGCTTAGATTTTCCCAAGTAAGTTAAACACTCAGCTCCCACTCATGTTCAATGGAAATTGTACGTTCAATTCCCTATGAAAATCCTAGCTTAAGTATACACATACTATAATAGATCTCTGCTTTGCTTCTTTACTGTTACCCTCTCTCCCTAATGTCATGAGAGTATTTCTACTGATTTTAGCACTATTATGTCACTAAAGGTTGGCATATTAGACACCAGTACATTACTGTATAACAGGGGTGTCAAACTCGTCTGGTTCTGCAGGCCAGATGAGCACTGGTCCATAGGCTGGATGAATGGTGTGGGGCCAGGATTAGGCCCACAAACCAATCTCCCCTCCCTTCATTCAATAGTGGATCCAGCACCTGCTCCTGCTGGTTCAAGATGTGATCTGTACATGGCAGCAGCTGGTCCAGGGTGAGCCCTTTGTACAGCATGGGTCCTAGACTGGCTAGAACTGTTGCCACATGCCATGCAGTCCTAAAGCAACCCAGGCAAGTGTTAGATCTGGCATGCAGGGAAGCCATGGCCTCCCCCTTCCCTCCTGTATGCCAAATTCAGTGCCTACACTGTCTGCTTCAGGACTCATGCTGCACACAGCGATCATCCTGGACCAGCTTCAGTGGACACTGTATGTGGCACACACCTTGGACTGGCTGGAATACACACCATGTGCTGCTCAAATCCCAGACTGGCCACGGGGAGTGCCATGTGTGACGGAGTCACAAATTGGGCACCATGGGTGCTAGATCCAGTGCACAGGGGAGGGGTGTCCCAGACTGCTCCTGTGCAGGTACCACTTGCAGTACAGGGCCCATAGCAGATGCAGCGTCTCAGGGCCTGAACTGAAGGGGCTGGGAAAGCACCTGCTGTGTGTGGCATGTGGGTCAATTAGATACCCTGAGCCAGCACTGAGGGCTGGAGCATATGGCTCTTCAGGCTGAATGTAGCTCACAGGCCGTATCTTGGCACCCCTGCTGTATAAGACTTACTACAACCCTTATCTTGCACACACTGGGTGCGCCTATATCAGTCGCTTACAGCGTAGTAGCCTAATAACACTGTGTAGTACCATGCCAGTCAAGAACTGTGCTAATAAGCTACTGTGCAGTGTTATTAAGCTATTGCACAGTAACTGTCACACAAACCTGGCACCAGTGCTACTGTGCGGTAAATGTAGTTACTGCACATTCAGTTAGTACTTCATTAAAGAAATACTAAATTAAATGTACAGTAACTATTGCACATCAATGAACATGTAGATGTGCCCACTGAAGGCCAGACACATTTTGCTGCTGGTTTCAGTAGTATAAACAGCAGCTCCTATATATGTATTTTTAAAGCCTGTTCAGGTTAATATGTACATTTGTTTGCTGGGTTTAAAAAGCAAAACAAAAACAGACTCTGGCTTCCAGACCACCTTTCAGCAAACCCAAATGGGAGCTTGGTTCAGGTCTATGTGCACAGTGATGAATGTAACATTTAAAGATATAATTGATTTGAGTTTGCAATGTGAAAATGTTTCAAAACTCAGCAGGGTAGGTATTATTTAGACTGAAATGTTTCTATTAACAACTCTGTCCATTATATTTACATACTGCAGAGACTTATGTCACTGTAATAGTTCTTTATATCTATATTCAGAGAGATCTCTCTAAATTCCTTTGTGAGCTCGTATGCGTTTCCAAGGACATGTACTGATGACCAGTTTTAGCAACATACTATTTAGAATCTTTGTCTATCCAACGGACTGCAGGAAAAAAATCACAGTAGCTAATCTCTCACATACATTGATACTTATATAAGTAAATGATAGCAAGCAAAAAAGTTAATTTTTCTCTTCCTTTATTGTTTAAGCAAGAACTGCACATAAATTCTACAGACTGAAAACAATCCAGATTAAGAAATTCTCCAGATGTCAAATCTGTAAACAGTGCTTCATAAAATGAATTTCTCCATTAATTGTTGGCAGGAACATCATCTAAAATATGTTATAGCCTTCTGACCCCCTCTTCCCCTTTTACTGTGTAACTGAATTCCTATATAACACGACAGACATTTAAAAATTTATTATGATAAATCTAGCAATTGGGGTAGGCAAACTATGGTCAGCACAACTGTTTGATATAGTATGCTGTTCATAAAATTATAGCCAAGCAACTGTGAACTTTGTTCACTGAAGGACATTAGACTTTGCTTATTTCCACTATAAGTTTTAGTAACACATTTAGGTCTTAGTTGGAAAGAAGCACACACTCAGAAGAAATATAAATATAAATATATGATAAATATATTTTGTTATTAAAGTACTGACAGTTTTTTTACAGCTTCCCATTGCAACATTTTTACAAATCTGAAAATGGTTCTTTAAAGCATGAAACAAAACTAGTGTAACAGCTATAGAAGGTTTTGAGGGCAAGACTATTTTTGTTTCCTCTTTCTTTGCCAATTGATCAATAATCTAAACTATTCCTCATTCTTCTGAGATTAAATCTTGCAAAAATTCTTCCACAAGTTAGAAAAAAAAATTACACATACCATCTTGTAGGTAAAAAAAAAAAGCAAGAAAATGAGCAGAAAACTCTGTAAAAAAGCAGCTATTAACTTCAGATATACACCAATATATGACAGAGATAGTCTGAACAACAAAACCATCACAAAATCCCACGGTTTTAAGCAATTGCATATGTAGGTTTACCTGCAGCACAGGCTGAAGGAGTGATCTTAAGTAATGTGTAGAATGAAAACATTGTGTTCAATAGATCTTATTGCCTAGAAGGCACTGAAGCATTAAAGGGCTCATAACTGTAACTCCAGCCACATACTCCTTGGAGTATAGCCTATTTACTCCAGTGATTCCACTCTTTCAGCATATTCTCTTGGTACTTTTCAAGAAGCAGAATTAGCACTTTGGGCAGCTTTCCAAAAGATTTCTGTTGCAGCTGCCATGATCCAGCAACTCTATGTGTTTCACGCATCCACACTGGCAGCCATGCACCTTGGCTCCTGGGACCCAGCTGGGTCCTGGCACCCAGCATCCGCATCTACAGGACTCTGGGTCTCTGTGCTGCCGGGCCCCAAAGTCAGCAACTGCTGGGGCTGAGAGGCCCCTAAACTGAGGGACTCCCAGGCCTGGCTGGACACAGTACTCCTCTGCAGCTGGGAGCCCTGTCAGCTGAGGTTGTGCTGTTTCCATCTTGCTTCACCGCTATATTCATTAATTAAAAGTAGTTTGTTCTAGTAGTTTATACTTTTGTAAAACCTTTTCTGTACCTTTTCATTCAGACAGTGTGAAAATAATTGGCATCCCTTGCTCCTGGTTCTAACAGGTTTTTGAGGCTCTGGAAAGTAAGTTGGATCAAGTGCGTTTACATGAATTCAGAAGCTCTCTCAACTTGTGGAGACGCAGGGGACCTTGGCAGAACACACTTTGTCTAAGAGAAGTTATGCTGTGCAAGTCATCAGATCCTCTTGCCCATTTTTCCAGGATGAGATTCAGTGCATGTGGTATGCAAGTCATAGGAATGGCATTGGGAAACCCTGCTAAGAACAGACCCTAACAGCTGTTTCCATTAAAGCAGCATTATTGGATATCATGCCAAAAACATCAAAATCAACATTCGGTAGTACACTTAGTAAAGCATTGCTGAGTGGAATAATTTTAATCTATTTAGCCCTTAAACTTTTACTAGAAGAAGTTTCTGACTAGCTGGAAGCAAAGGATGAATGATGGTGGTGCACGTCACCCATGAGTTTGCTTCATCCAACACTGTATTCACCTGACAATCATGTAAAATTAGTTCCTTCTGTTCATATCTTCATTAGGAAAGGAAAATATTTTTGAGATGTGTGGAGTTTGGAGGAATTCCACCTTCTTTTGTCTAATGGCATGAAACTTCACTATATAATGAAGCCTTTTCAAGGGGAAAAAAATCAGCTGAGAAAAACTTCTGACATATACCAGAAGAAGTTTAGCATTTTATCCTTCATAGTGCGTGGTCTGACTGAAACAGCCAGTACCTGTTGCTGTCCTTCTACCTATTCAGCATCTTTACTCTCAAAGTACATTTTTAAATTTATCATCATTGCATAGAATTTGTATATTCAGTGCTAGATACTATAGCAGCAGAAGTTACAGATTTTTACTGTCAAATTTTCAGGACCCAACTTCACTTAATTTATGGTTGAATGACTGGCGGCTGCTTTTTTTTTCCAAGTTAGTGTGTTATTTTAATGGTACATATATAACTAAGTGCTAATGGGATTTTACTTATTGCATTACTAATTAAGTTGACACGCTTAAATCTTGGTTGTGCATCTCTTTCTGGTTTTAAATGTAGAAATTACTTGAAATATTACTTTCCAGGATTTGTTCTCTGAAAATATTTGTGTATATAAATAGGCGCATGCGTACAGTTTACTACTGAGTCCTTGTCTCCTGTCCTGCATACAGACCCAAAGAAAACTCCTGATGGTCCGTATTCTGAGCTGTTGAGTCCAATAAGAAGTTTCTTCAGAGCATACCTGCTCTTAGTAAAATTAATCACATTCTGTTTAATTAATCAATCACATTCTGTACACAATACCTTTTATTACTACACCATTATTCAATATTTTTATTTAAAATGTATATTATGTAAGTTATACAACAAAAAAAAACCCCAACCCTCTTAGCATTAGGTGCCTTTAAGACACTTTTAACTACAAGTTCCTTCTTATTCTTATCTGAAAAATCTTTGTGTAGCCTGAGGTACATTAAGACATATATTCAGAGGAAGCAGTCCCTAGTTTGAGGATTCATTCGTTCACATGCACACTTAATCAAGAAGGTAATTAGGGATCTATCCCTGATGAGGAAAGAGAAAATTCCAGGACTGATTTGCTTTCATGATCTAGTTTATAAGACTGTTCAGTGGCATGTGTGCTGTGATGGCCAGGTGCCTTACATGTATACTGGAGGCTTTTTACCTATGATCACTTCTGATAACAGTTAAGTCAGAGGAAACTAAGCAATGGAGGACTGCACAGAGTTTGCTTTTACCTTGAGGCCAGAGAGTAGGAAGAGAAGATGAACAATAGAGGTAACTTGACAAAAATGACTGTAAGCATAAGCAGGGAGATATATGTGATTCTTGAATGGGTACCTGGCAAATGATGCTTCTGTATAAAATGGTTCCTAATGGACCTCATGGAAGAGAAACACAATGGGAGAAAAGTACTCCCACTTGTTTAAAACACAAATCATTGAGATGGAATTTGATACATTTATAAACAGGATTGTGTGACACCATTGCTTGTGACAGCAGAGGATGGGACCTGATTATGTAGGAGGCTCTTTGTTGTCCTCTGTCCTATATTCCTATGGAACATTTCTGTCCTATAGATAGAAAACAAAGGAACAAAAGGATCACATAAAAAAAATGTCTTTATCACTCTTAAGGGAGATGGCCTAGTTTTATTAATTATAGGAAGCAATCAAGTAACACATGATGAAAAACAAATGTAAACAATTTGGCATTGAACAAAATTATGCTGATTTCTGCTGTTGAAACTTTTCACTGGAACAGCAACATTGTCAATAGGGACATAAAAATACCAATCTGGGAACTTCTAGTTCTCTGTGGTATTTGAGCAAGAAAGATTTGTGAACTGACATTTGAATGGATACCTACAGAACTACAGAAATGCAACATAATTTATTGGCAGAAAGTCAGTAAAAATAATCAGGGGCTGAATTTGTTAGGGAATAAAGAATTAGCTTCTCTGTTCTACTGTATTTCCAGATATTACTCTGAAATAATCAAACCTGGTAGTGAAATAAACAAGAGTACAAGCCTCCTCTATTAATAAAGTCAAAACCCAATATATAGCCAATGAATTTCAAACTTAAGCAACTAGTAGAATCGTTGGGTATGAATAATCAAATCAAAACAACTAAAGAATTTACAAAGGTGAAAGTAGATTCTTTTTAATATGAAAAAGAATCTTCCATTGCTTGAAACAACTTCTCAAATGAAGCAGTTCTATCTTCTGTTTAGTATACTATTGAAGACTGCAATATTGAAGTTTGTTGATGCACAAGTTTCCAAGTTTATTTTTGACGGCACCCCAAAGACCAACAGAGCTTTATTTGGAAGTACTTGGTGGGAAAATTCACAAGATCTTTGAGCAACATTGCTTTTTATTTAGTAGAAGAGATTTTCTGAATGATTAACTTAATGACTTCCTTGGGTTCTATTGGGGGTGGAGAGTTAAATTAATATTAGCATCAAACACAGTGTCCTTGTTTTGCTATTGCCGTAACATTTTAGCGACTTAAGTCCTAGCAGTTTCCTTGTTTAGTTTTGGAATTAAACCTTTTTTTTTGCAACCAAAACCTCCTCAACTTGTGTTGGATTATCCTTCCTGTGGCAAAGTCACTGGCATTTTGACAAGGATACCTTCATCAGGATTTCTCTCAGCATACTAATGGTTGTATTAGAATGCTGACAGATCCCTAAGAATCCACATAGATGACAAAGAACAACATGGCTGTAGGATCCATAGACATTTTATATCTTAGCACTGAACTGGGCTCCATTGGGTTAACAGTGTAGCTTCATTTATTTAGCTTGTTTGATTTTGAGAATACAGAGACAGAAGATAGCATTCTAAAAATTTAAATGTTAATTTTGTTCTGAAGAAGTGAGAGGTATTTATTAATTTCCAAGAACTCGGTGCTAGCCAGTAGACTTCTCTTGGCAAAACACTTGAAATGCTGAGTCCGGGGACCTGACTTTGACCTCTCTTATCCCTATGTAAATCAGACATAACTCTACTGAAACCGTGGTATTAAATTGTTGTAAAAACAGTACACAAGAAAAAAAAAACAACAGGTTGTACTGCTGGAGTGGTTCAGAATTTTTTCCCTTGTTTAATTAAGATTGGAGGACTTATTTTATTAGGACCAGCAAGCATCCTACATAATACCTCGAACCCAAGATCTTCTAAAATTACTAGTCATTTTGTGTGCCTTGTTTGACAGATGTTAAAGAGGCATGATTTTTAGAAAGTACTGAACATCCTCCTTCTGAAAACCAAGCATTTCAACATGTCTTAAGCAAAGCTCCTGATCTATACATTTGAGAAAGCCTTGAGCCTGACAGCAGGTGGTTTAACTTGGCAAACGTCACCAAATAAATTACGTCCACTAGTCGTTAGAAGATAAAGGACATTTTACGAGAGTTATGTTCAAGTTAACCCAATCTTTTTGGTAAAGCAATCTCTGTTTTTATAATAAAATGCTAAGAACGAGACAAAGCAGCTTTTTATATAGGGAAGACATAGGATTAATTGCATTGCTTCAACTTTTGCAAAACTGACAGTGCTGTTAATGTACAAAACTGACAGAACAAGTAGAGTAGAAAGACGCAATCAGTTATTCTCCTGCTTTATGCTTATTTAACTCATCTAATTCAACTACATAGTTTTCAAGGGTTTGCTTCTAACTACTTTTATAAAACGATGATGTGGAAATTAGAACTTTATCAAAGGTATCAGAAATTACTCCTTTTTTTAAGATTGCAAAGTTCTTGGTACATAGTCATCTCTTTATTTCTCTTTGTGCGTGCTCACATTATTGAGACCTTCAAGTGCTATTGTAACATGAAGGTTAGACAATAATAAAGAACATTAATGTTTATCATTTTTTAGGAAAATGTGTTTGTTGAAATCCATGTTCTGTTCTGTTATTTTTTCACCTTGCCATAAACCCATACCCTTCATAACACAGCAGGTGATGCAAAATTAAGAAACTCTTGGGTCATGTGATCAGTCTCCATCCTACACAAAAGAATATTGGGCAAAGTCATGTTTGAGATGGCACATGCAATATATATGTTGCTACAAAATAAAAAAGGGCTACGCCAAAATTGCAGTCATGTCTGAATTTAGTGTTTATACTCTGATGCTTTTTCACGTCTTTATGAGAACTTGGGATAATCAATTTGTTTCAAATACTTGTCATTTTCCCTGCAACTTCCCTTATCAGTCAATATTCCTTAGATACGAAGCTAGAGATATATTTTAAATTTCCAAGATGCTTCAACTTGCCCTTGTCAGTGACATCAATCTTGGGCATTTTTGTGGAACATTGAACTATACCTCCCACAACATAGCAACAGATCAATATTCTAGAGAAGAGCCCCTATCAGGTTAGTAGCGTCTCCAAGGTGGAGGCAACACTTAAATTTCTATTCAAACTAATATTTTAGAACCATGGAATTCACTGTATTTAAAACTGAGTGGTATGGTTTACATCCCCATAATATGATTTTAGGTTAGGATATCCCTTTGTTACAGAATTATATTCAAGTGCTATGTATGGACATGCA
The DNA here is from genome assembly GCF_001723915.1 of Gavialis gangeticus. Classification (NCBI taxonomy): domain Eukaryota; kingdom Metazoa; phylum Chordata; order Crocodylia; family Gavialidae; genus Gavialis; species Gavialis gangeticus. The sequence continues at coordinate 26,450,393 of NW_017729006.1, read as the reverse complement.
TAGCTGAACATTATGTAACATAGGTTAGTACATCTGATAATATTTTTGAAAGAGTATCACAGACCTGTGTGATTAAGCAGGGTCTGAAACTGGTTTAACGTTGGCTGCAGAATGCATATACTTCCCCCTATACCTGGTAATGTTACTGCTATTTGCCAGCTGTTTCTACAATTCCACTCCCCATACCAGACAACTCTGAAAAACCAGGTGTGCTCTTTCTCTTCTCTACTGATTCATCACTTCAAAGAAACTAATCTAAGCCCAAACACTGGGGTGGCCAACCTAATAAAAATGCAGTTTTCTATTAAAAGGAATATACTGTTTTGTAATAAGATCAACATTTTACCAAACTTGATAGTTATAAATGTATTTATAGCTTTTCAAAATGCACAAAAAAAAAAAAAATCACATCCATTAAAACAAGTCAAAGTATTTTAAAGTCTGTTGTGACTGTTAACCCTACGAATTCCCTTCCTTTTCATATCATTCTGCTATACCAATCTTTCATTTACACATCTTTAACCATAATATTTTAGGACTGGCTCTCTGAGGACAAGCTTTCACTTTTGTCAGAGAGGAAAATTCCACTGGCTGCCATGTGAGTTATGTCCATTTATCAAAAAGGAATAATTAAATACTATATCTGGAAAATTATAACAAATTTATACATTTTCCATATACAGAAACTACTTATTGGGGAGGTCGTTCATATATTCAGAGTTGTCTTGTATTTGAGTAAATATAGTCTATTGAATGTTTCTGTATTTTGTGTAGATATACAAGACAATTATCTAAAACTATCTTTAGCATTTTCCACTTAAATCTACTGACTTACCAGATATGCAGAATGAACCAGTGACAAAGGATATATTTTTGTAGTATAAAGCAAGAGGAATATTTCTGTGTTGATTTAGTCTGAAATAGAATGAACGGCTGTGCTGGTCCTCAGCTAATGATAATGCGTTTCAAAGGATGAAGCAGTTGGTCAGTGCTCTACAAGCCCCCACAGGACAAAGTGCGTTACAAGCAAAACACCAAAAATCATCTCCTCAAAAATTATGATTTATACTTATACCATTTTAAAAAAATACACATATTTACTGAGACTTTCAATCTTTTCAGCCTAAACTAATGTAGAAGATTGAATTTTAAGCTTAAAAGTTTTCTATGCCTTAGGGCAGAGTAATTACACAGGGAGAAATAACACAGCGTTTATCAGCCCATCAACAAAACAAAAGCTGCGGCTAGAAAAGTGAGCAAAACGCTGGCTTGCATCCATAGATGCTTCTCAAGCAAATCCTGAGACGTCATTCTCCCCTTGTACTCAGCCTTGGTGAGGCCGCATTTGGAGTACTGCATCCAATTTTGGGCTCCACAATTCAAAAAGGATTTGGAGAAGCTTGAGAGAGCGCAGAGGAGAGCCACACACATGATCAGAGGTCAGGAAAACAGACCTTATGATGAAAGGCTGAGAGACATGGGACTCTTCAGCTTGGAAAAGCACAGGCTCAAGGGTGATCTGGTGACCACCTACAAGTTTATCAGGGGTGCTCATCAGGATCTGGGGGAACATCTGTTCACCAGAGTGCTCCAAGGGATGACAAGATGGAACGGTCACAAACTCCTCCGTGACCAGTTCAGGCTGGACATAAGGAAGAACTTCTTTACTGTCCAAGCCCCCAAGGTTTGGAATAGACTGCCGCCAGAGGTGGTTCAAGCACCCACTTTGAACACCTTCAAGACACATTTGGATGCTTATCTTGCTGGGATCCTATGACCCCTGCTGACTTCCTTCCCCTGGGGCGGGGGGCTGGACTCGATGATCCTCTGGGGTCCCTTCCAGCCCGAATGTCTATGAAATCTATAAAACTGTTCTCTTCTGAGAACATGTACAGGCATTGGCTGTCCCTGGAGAAACTCTCCTGGGAGTTATTTAACCCTGGTTTTTCTTAAGTTATTTTTCCCCTGAGCTGCCTGTTTTTACCCTGGGAGAAAAAGCGTGAATATCTGTACACTTGTGGTTTCCCCTGGGATAGCAGTGACTCTACCAGGAGAACCTGAATATCTGTATGAGGCCTCAGTCTCTGGAGCATGTTTCTAAAACAACTTTCATGCTAACTCTTTTACAAAAGTTTTTCCTGCAATACTAAGGTTGCCATCTGATATTGAGCATAAGGAAAATTCTAAGTGTACAACTTTCGATTTCATGGGAGAAAACCCAGCCAATTAAGTCAATGGCAAATCTCCCACTGACTGCAGTGGGGCCAGGATTTCACCCATATCTTTTTGATCAAAACAATAATTTCATCATTAAGAGGAATCCAGACTTTTTAGGTCAGCCAAGAATTTCTTCATGCAACCTGTCAGGCAGTGTCTTTTAAACTGTATATACCTCTGTAAAGATTCCCTTTCTATTCTACCAAGGTAAACCATTGGTTTGCCAAAAAATTACAACATAAGAGAATAGCGTAAGCAACAAAGACCTTTCTTTCATTTTGGCACAGAGCAGGCTGGATCACGAGAGCTGGAGGAAAATATACTCTCAAGAGCATAACTTATTGCTCGTCCAAAAAGCAGTAATTAACACCCCGTCATCACCTATCACCTGGCAAAAACTACAGCATATACTCAGAGAGGCTGGTCATGTCTGCAGGGATGGGGGAAAGGACTTCTCAGTCCCTACCAACCTCATGTAACATACAAAAGGTTTTGCCCAATGGTAAAATGATTTTCTTCTGAAAATGACAAACTGCAGTATTTAAAATTTCACTGCTACTTTGGAAGTTTTCTATCTTTCCCTGAGCCACACAGTAAAATGTTTAAAAGAGAAGCTCTTGTTCTACATCATGAATTTATTTTAGCACTAAGGTATTAGTGCTATCCATTAGCCATGGATATTATAACTGCACTTCTCCTCATACACTCCTTCGCATAGCCACTGTTTACAATATATTTCACCAATGTGATCTCATTTGCCTGAAACTCAATAGGTATAGAGGACAGACTTAGCCACATACAAATCAATTTTACACTAGATGAGAATAAAATACTGCTTTTTCTGTTCTAGAAAAGAACGAAATATCAAAACTATTTTTGGAAGTAAAATGCCTGAAGTCTGTTTTGAAATGTTGGGAATATTTTGGACAGTTGACACAAAAATCCGTTCTTCAGCACAGATTAAAAATGAAGTGAAAAACATTCCAAATTCACAACAGATTTTGCTTTCCTATAGTCCTCCATTAAAGCACTCAGAATCCTTTACTAAAGAATTAAGTAAATACTAGTAATGTTTGTAGAAAAATAAGGCAACCATTGATATTCAGTATCTTCTTACATCAACTACTTAAGAAGCTGCTTGTAGAAGGAATTTAGTTTAGAGCCCATTGACATCTATAATTTCCAATGTGGTTCTAAATCTGAGCAAAAAGAAACATAACGTCATAAAAGCCGCCAGTTTTATTCTATTCACATACACTACTCATTGATTAATGTAATTCCATTCCTTTTATGATATACACTGGAAAATAATCAGGATCAGTACCTCAAATAATACAGCATATTTCTCTGACACTGATTTTATCTCTGCTGACTCCTAACTGTTAAGCTATTATTTGGATTATTAATCTCCCAGTTCAAATGACAATGCCAAAGCACAGTGCTAGGCAGACAAGGTTTTTTGGGTAAATCTGGTATCTTTTATTAGACCAACTAAATATTTGGGGGGGAAATTTGCATATAAGAATTTGCATGGATACAAGAATTCCATATGTATTCTTGGAAATAATCCTTCTAGTATAGGTTGCAATTGTTTGAGGATTTTCCATATAGCTTCATATAGGGAGGAGTGATATGTCATAACCACTGGTATGCAATTCATAGAGGTTTTCCTTCTGTAGCGCAGCAATTCTTCACATAGTATCCAGATGGCTCTTTCAAATGTGCAACCGCTCTCTCTGGAGGAGTGTCCTTGTTGAGTGAAAGCCTTTTTAAGATTAGTGAGGTGTCAATCCCGGGTGTTCTCTTCAATGCAAACTCAGTGGTATCTGAGGGCTTGGCTGTATATAACAGCTTTCTTGGTGTGTTTAGGATGATTGCTGGTTCTGTGCAGATATGTATGTTGGTTTGTGGGTTCTTGTATAACATGGTCTGTATTTTACCATTCTGGATACTGATCATCGTATCTAAAATGGAGATGTTGGTGCTGGAGTATTCAAGAGATAGTCGGATGAAGGGGTGGTGATTGTTGAATTTCTGATGGAAATCAATCAGAAATTTCAGGTTTTCAGTCCAAATGATGAAGATACTGTCAATATATCTTAAGTATAGCAAGAGTTTGATGGTGTAGTCCTTGAGAAATTCTTCTTCCAGGTGGCTCAAAAAGGTTGGCATACTGTGGGGCCATTCTGGTGCCCATAGCTGTGCCCATAGTCTGAAGGAAGTGTTGGTCATTAAAACTCAAATTGTTGTGTGTGAGGATGAAGTGTATAAGGTCAGTAATATCTTTGGGTTTTTACTCTGAGTTATCTTGCTCTTGAAGGTATGTAAAGCAGGCTTGGATGCCATCCTGGTGCGGGATGTTGGTATAGTGCTATAAATTTGAGCAACAGCACCTATAATGGCTATTTTAGTTATATAAAATTCCCTGCTTTAGAGGAACGGTAGAAATAGTAGCAACTAATCATTTCATTTAACAGATTTGTAAGTGTTAAATGAGAAAGAAACTGCTATTGATTTCATCCTGTATATCACAAGATGAAATTTCCCCAGTGATTCCTGCATTCTGTTGAAGCATCTTTTCGAAGGATTATTTCCAAGAATACACATGGAATTCTTGTATGGAATTCTTGTATATATGCAAATTCTTATACATTTTTCCCAGTGATTCCTCCTGCAGGAGGAATTCAAAACTTAAGATGAAACCGATGGGACTTTTTGGGATTTAACAATTTGAGTTTATAATACAGAATTGATGCAAATGCTAGAAAAAGAAAAATCAACCCATACCCATCCCCTGATAAAACTTCAAAATGAATAAAAAAGTATCATCTGTGTAGCAGTAAAATGTAATAAACCATGACCAGAATACCAAATAACGTAACCATGATTTTTATACTATTTATCACCGTCTAGCTGTACTATTTCAGTCCAATCGTCCATTTGAACGGAAGTATCCTTCATCATCCCTATACGTCAGATGCTATCCTTGATCTCCAATGGTAAATTTAAGGGCTGAGTAGATGTTCTTTGAAATGCATAGCATGGCACAGCAGCGTATTGTTACATGGAAGACAGCATGCCATTAAAACAGAAACTCAATATACTAGAGCATCTCCCTAATCATAACATGTCTTTGAAGTTACACCACTTTCAATGATAACTCTAATTTACAGTCAAATAGTTTTCTGTAAGTGCAATAATATTGAGGCTTTGGTTAAGGTCAAGATTAATAAAGCATGTCTTTTCAAGAAAACACAGAGTACTACTACTGGCAAATACACCTTGCTGTGATAGTTGAAATTATAATATACTGCACACATCCAAAAATGGGCATTCTACCATGTTAACTACATGAAATTCATTAAGTCTGTGGTTTTCACCATTTGGCTGAAGTTTTTTATAGCTCTACAAGAAATTATTTTAAAAACTAATAATGTTCATTTAACCCCACATTATTTTTTTTAGTATATAGTGTTTTAGGTATTTGGAAAAAGTGAACTAAATCTTTGTCTCAAACTGAAAGTGAACCAAACCAAAACCTGTAATTCAAGGGTTGGTTTGTTTTTTTGTTTTTTGTTTTTTGTTTTGTTTTTTTTTTAGCTTTTCACTCTTATCTGCCCATTTTCTACCTCTCAACTTTGTGGTTTTGGCCTTTGGTGCAACAACAGAAATACAACGAAAAAAAGTGTATTTTTGAGGTAGTTCTAAATGAAGCAGCACCTCATGCCTAATTCTTGTTATATTTTCCCAAGCAAATCTCAGATGAAAGTCAGATCTGGACGAACTCAGGGATAAATAAAGCATGCATCCTGATCTAGCATTCCAGCCCTGCCTAAATGTATCCACACCAACTTTATCAACAGACCCCTGTAGTTGGTTGCTAACAAAATTCACTGGTGCCCTCCTGTCTCTGAGTGTCCTTAAAGAAGAATATTTCAAAGAACAAGAAAAACTACCGATTCAATCCTTTCTGTATAAAAATTAATGAAACTGATGCTACTGGATCCTTGTATTTCATAGCTTTTATCCACATACCTTGAGAAAAATCAAAACAGTGGTCCTTCACTTTCCTTTCAGAGATGGAAAGGAAGTAATATCCCTGCCATTACCTTCCCTGCCTACTGGGAATTAAAAATGTATAGCCTTCCCTCTTCTGTTTTGTTTGATTAGGAAAAAAAGAACAGTAGTTCTCAGTCAACATACTTTTCCTTTCTGTACATGATTGAAAGCTCACTCCAGAAAGTACAAAGTCTCCTACCAATGTTCAGTTGTCCTCCTTGGTGCTGTTACTACCTTTTAGAGAGGCAGATTAGAGGGGATAAAGGAGAAATTATGCAGATTGTGGGAAGGAGGATAAAAAATAAAAAGAACTGTATACGGTGAAAAGAGGATTATGATGATATTGTAGAGAAAAAGGAAAAGAAGAAATGTTAATGAGGAAAGAAAACATGACAGAAAGTTAGAAAAGGAAAATAAGGAGTTGGGGAGAGAAGCATAATTCAAGCAGACAAAGGAAAAAAGCACAAGTACTTAACGTGTTTGAAAAAAGATGAAACACAAAAATCCTGGTATGCAGTAGAAGAGAAAGTAGGCAAAAAGAAGCAGTAAGCAAAACCAAAATCAGAAGATGCTTAATGATTTTTTATTTATTTTAAACCATCGCAGATAGCAAACATGTTAACTACCAAAGTGCTCACTATGCCTGAGATCAACATTTCCCAAACTGTGAAACATGCCCTCCTCTATGAGGGCACACAAAAGGTTCCTATGGGAGCATGTGGGAACCACAGCAGCAATTGCCAGTGCCCCCCACCACTTCCCCGCACCAGCCATTCTCACAGTACCCTACCTAAGATAGTTCCCTACCTAAAGTACTTCAGCTGCCACCACCAGTGAGGGGTAGTGGTAACAATGGCAGCTGAAGTAGGGAGGTTACAGGAGTGCCCAACTTTCCCATTGTGGGACGTAAACCCATGAGGCTTGGGAAACACTGAGCTAGATGATTTCCAAGAACTCAAGAACTTTGAGAAAATCATACCCTAAGACTATAATTTCAGACTATAATTTACCCTTTGTATGTTTATAGATCTCTAAAAAATCCCTCTCTGGTTGGAATGTTACTTACTTGGTCTCAGTCCCAGGATAAATTCCTTTTAAACATTAAAGAAAAAGTCGTCCACCTAGTAGAATTGTGAGATACAGTATAGGGGAAAAAAAAACTTTTTCTTCTGTAAAACAAAAAAAAGCATCAGGAACCTTTCTGTGTGCTATTCAAAAACAGCTGCCCTTTACAAGTTAAAACTTTCCAAGTGCCTAGGCCTCTTTATACATTTTTGGCAAAACTAATTTGCAAAACCTGAGGACTAAGGGCCTAAGCCAAAGTTTCCTGAAGTCAATGGAAAGATTCCCATTAATGTCATCAGGTTTTGGACTAAGGCCCTAAAAGAATATGAAATAATTGAAATAAACATATATTGTATGTGCATAACTGATTGTTCAGTTAATCTAGAGTTATGATATTATTTTATGGCAATATGGCATGACAAATATATTTATATTTATTATGTTGGTGTGGTTTTATGCTGCTGTTTCATTGTATACTTCCATAGTAACATATGCTTTTCATTATTCAACAGCGTAAGTACAAAGTGAAATCAGCAGTTATTAAAGAGGAGTATACCTCCTCTGCTCGGGCCTGTAGGCGAGCTGTTAGGAAGGCCAAGGCGGACATAGAACTCGGATTAGCGTCCAAGATTAAGGATAACAAAAAGTCCTTTTTCAAATATATTGGGAGGATGAAGAAGGCGCCGGGTAATGTGGGACCCCTGCAGGATACTCTGGGCAATCTGGTGGTTGTGTCAGAGGAGAAAGCGGACCTCTTTAACCAATTCTTCACCTCCGTTTTCTTGTGCAGGGACCGGGACTTCCCTGCTGTGATAGAAGCCGGACTCGAGGGGATCGCCTTCAGACCTCAGGTTGGGGAGGACCGGGTTAGAGAGCTTCTGGAGGGGCTGGACGCGTTCAAGTCAGCGGGTCCGGATGCTCTCCACCCCAGGGTGTTGAGGGAGCTAGCTGGGGTTATTGCAGGGCCCCTGGCA
>NW_017729006.1:26426410-26441760 GCF_001723915.1 Gavialis gangeticus | reverse complement strand
CCCGCTGGCATAACAAGGAGTAATGGGCACAAGTTGATGGAGAGGAGGTATAGATTGGACATCCGCAAAAACTACTTCACAGTTAGGGTGGCTAGGAGCTGGAACCAACTTCCAAGGGAAGTGGTGCTGGCCCCTACCCTGGGGGTCTTTAAGAAGAGGCTGGATGCCTACCTGGCTGGACTCATTTGAGTCCCGTTTTTGTTTTTGGGGTTTTGTTGTTCTCCCGCCCTGGCGGGGGGTCGGGCTAGAAGATCTACTTGGTCCCTTCCGACCCTAAATCTATGAAACTATGAAACTATGAAAAATACTTTATTTTTTCCTGCTTAGAAGGGCAGGAATATAAAGAAAGATGCAATTAATGTTACAATTTTACACTTGGAAACTTGGGGCAGGAGTCTATCAAAACTCACAATCAAATGTAGTGCTGCTATATGATGTAAATGACAAATTTTGGCCTATTCTGGACTGATGTGCACCCAGTTATGTAATTCACTGATTTCCCTGATTTCACCAACATTAAAGAAGGATCTGGCCCAGTAAGCTGTTTGTCAGAAAACTAATGACTGTTCTTAAGTGCCTAAGCCATGTAATTACAGTGATTAGGTATTTCTTTCATATGCTAAATCATGTAATTTACATGGCAAAGAGGGAGGAAAAAACATGTTGCATAAGGAAAAGGTAATTAGAAAAATTCTCCTTTTACTTTAACTCGTGTTGCATCATCCCTATATTCCCAGATCTAAATCTGTCAGTCTAAACAGATCTTACCAACTTCACTAAGAGGTATACTGCTTCAGCCAGGCACTTAGTTTCATTTTCACATCACATCAAATCAGTGTTAGAACTTAACTGATGCAACATTTTGCCAATTATATTTGATAACTTACTACTCTATTTAGATTGCTACCGATTTTGCTCATTTGAAGACTGTGTGAAAGCTCTGCCCTACTGAATTTGATGGAAAATTTCTCACGGACTAAAATTTTGCCCAGTACATCCAAAGGCTAAAGTTCTTAAAGAAACTTTAATTCCCCACATAACATAGATGTGTGTATCTTAACATAGCTATTGTATCACAGTACAGAAAACAGAAAAGTCTCATTGATTTGATCCTATGCAAAACAAATGAATTACAGTTAATACAAGACTAATGGACCAGATCCTTACATAGGCAGGCACAACTCTGCTGACTCAAAGCCACTCTTCTCATTACGTTGATGATATGAACTATAATTTTTGGTATATCCTGGCACCTGCTCTTTCCCCTGACCTACACACATTCCTGCCACTACCAGTGCCAGAATACATCTTAGATATCCATACCTCCTTGAACATACCCGGTACTTCTAGCTTGACTTGCTAGAAATAGATAAGCTATACAATTGTGGGAAGATGTTAAGTGTGATAGGTGAGGGCAGGAGGGGATACGTATCACCTGGGGCATGAGCTAATTCCATTCTCAAAATAGCTGTTGCTTGCGTATAGGTTGCTGTTGCAACCTTGTGTAGGCTTATCACCCAATTTCTCTGCCACTCAGGCTGCCAGGGCAGTTTAATAGAGCCCCACAATTCAGCAGAATTAGAGATACCCACAGTCAAGTCCAGGTGTCCTGCTGCCTCAGGAATGCCTTGGATTATCAAAACTGACAACAGATTTGCTAAATAAACTTGTCACATCTACCTCCCTATTACCATTCAAGTTAACTTGAAAACATTATTTCACAAGCCAGTCCTTTCACCCATCCATTCCTTCATATATGGACCATGGGGCCCCAGTGCTCTTTGGGGGGATTCAAATGTGTGGTTTGGGCTGTTATTTTTTTAACACAATATGTCTATAAAATTAACTATATTTTACATATAACATAGAGGTTACAGTATTGAACACAAAGCCAGGATGTGCCAAATGATTTAGCTATTGCAATATACTAGGCAAACTTTGACGTTGAAAGATCCCACTGCTGGTTACAACCTTTTAAATAACTGCCTGTGTTTTACATCTTTTGTTACCACTAGTAAGACTTCTAAAAGAAAATGTCAGAAGTTACACACTCTCTTCATCATCTTGATTTTCTCTGGTTTTGAACAATTAGCTTGTTACTTAGACTGAAGGAAGATACATGTGCTTCTGGTCTCCCAAGAACACAAAAAAGAGTTAAAAAAAATGAAGTGTACTGACAAGCATGATCATTAGGGAAAATTCTTTCACTGACAATTATTTTCAGCAGAAGCTTACCTCAACGTTATGAATCATTTGTGACCACTTACACTTAAGCTGAGCATATTAAAATTTAATGGGTTTCAACACAAAGAGCCAGCGAGAGGATTCCACACATGAAGGCACTAATGTGTTGAGCCCAACTGTACTGAGATGAGGTGGGGGTTGGAATTGCAGTGCTGCCAGCACCAAATACATACAAGTGAATGAATCCCAAATCTCAGGCGGGATTTCTTTTTTATTCATTATGCATGACTTTTTTCCTCTTTAAATTATTCATTCTTTTAAATGCTATTGCTTACGCCTTTTAACCTTTATACTTTCTTGCCTTTGCCAGCTGCCATATCAGCTGAGCAGGGGAGTGTTTTTTCAGCAACGTAATAAAAAGACTTTCATTGTAGTGCATACCAAAGTGTTTCACTATCATCCCCTATTTTTCTACTTCCTTTCACAATTGTGAATATTGGGAGGATGAATATTCTTGGAAGCTGCTGGGGAAAGATGCAATGGCAATGTTCAGAACCTGTCTCTGCATTTCCATTAAAAAACAAGGGTTTATGTGACTCATGCAGTTCAATCACCTGAAGCAATCGCTGTCAACGGAGTCTGCCAGACTGATAATAAGCCAACTGAACAAATTTTCTCAAGAACCTTCTCCAGCCCAAGCCTGGCTCACGTTAGCACCCTGCTCCCTGACTTTCCAGATTTTTCCTCATATACGACCTTGAACTATATTTTCCACTCACCTGTAGCCAATCCAAAAGGGTGCAAAGGAGAGGAAATGAGGTTGCGTGGGTTCTACTTCCAATGCTGTATGAGCCTGGGCAAGTCATTTACATTCGAAAGAGGGAGAAATTCATACAATGAAAATATCTGAATAATGGCAAACGAAAATGGAAATCAAGTCTCAGATATAAAAGTTTTGTTTCTGAGAGCCAAATGATCAAAGAAGATTCTACTTCCATCATAATGTACAGAAAACTTCCTTGAGAAAACACAAATTGTATTGCTATATTTTCTCCTATATCCATCCTACTGATTTTTTAGTTCACTGCCCTCTTTACTAAATCATATTTTGGGATTATGGACTGTATCACTGTATTTACAAAACAGAACTTAAACCGTGAGTTAAAAAGTATAACTTAGCATCTGCCTATTTCTAGATATTTAAATTGATTAACTGCCAGTGAAAATGTTCAGAATTGTTCTGACACCTGATGAATTGCTGCAAAAACACTTAAAATATGGAAAAATATAAAATTACAGTGGATATTTCAAAGTTCCACCACTATATCATGTTGCATTGTACACAATATCATGTCACGTTATTAGCTGACATGGTAAAATATAACAAAAGTGTGTTACAATGTAAGTGGCTGTGAGATTCACTGGATTTTTGTGTTTCCATAATGCAATTTTCGTGTGAGATTATCAAATGCAGTCAGCTGGGGAGAAGATGGTTACATTTAAACTATATCAATAGTTCATTCTATACAGAGCTGCCCTAATTGAATAAAGAGGAATACAACCATCATAGTATTAATGGATTCAGTCCCCATTGCTCCTTCCAGCAGCCCTGATGGAAACACACATCTAGTAAGTCAAGGAAACAAGTTTTCCTTACTCCTAAGCCACCCAAGGTGACAGTGGAACAACTACCACAGCCAACCAGGATAATATTCTCTCTTCCTTTATTGTTCCCTATAACTGTAACAAACATTTCCCCTTTAACTGGTTGGTGAGTCTCTCTCTCTCTCCCTCCCCTTCTGAGTAGGTCAGAGGTAAAGAACTATGTAGTAGCATGGAAGAGATGTGGTTTTAAAGCAGCACATATGGGAAAAGAAAAATTAGTGAAGAACATGGCAGGGGAAAAGAAAAACAGGACTAAATTGGGAATAAAAAGCAGGTAAGTGAGCTGGCAAACTTAAGAGGGAGAGGCTTGAGGAATAGAGAGCAAAATTAGAAAAAGAAGAGCTTTCTAGCGGGCACAAGCTATGGAACAGGGAGGAAAGTCTACTATTTTTGCCCACAGTGGCTGTATCCACATGAGCGTGAATGTTTGGTTTCCTGGGAACAACTAGCAGCAGGACACCTTGTGCCTCTGCTAGTTGTCCCTGGAGAACACCTGTCCCCTGCACCCTCTAGTGCACAGCAGGTTACCCCGGATGGGGTAGGGGAGGCTGGGGCCAGCACTGGGCTGGCCCCAGAAGCCTTACCTGAGGTCCTGGGGGCCTCCTGGGGCTGCAGCGGCAGTGATCATGCTGCTCAGAGCCTGGTCAGCAGCCAGAGTGTGGCTCCAGCTGGCCAGTTTTGAGCAGTGCACACTGCCACCACATATACCACTCTGCATTTTTTTTGCATGGATTTTTTTGCCCTCTGGATATCCAGGGATCAACCCCCCCAGCGCTGCTCTCTTGCAGCACAGAGAACAGCTGAATGTGTGGTATGTGCCACCACAGGCATGTCTGTGGCGCCACATACCACACGGCTGCACTCGTCTGGACAAGGCCAGAGATGCTTACACCACAGAACAGACGCCCTCAAACTTATTTGCCTAACTTAGGCTTGCAACAAACGTACCTCGAACACCTGGAAACCTGGTAGATTGTCTACACGTAACAAATCAAAGCAGAAAGAAACTTCATCAACTCAAGGCCTAAACCTACCGAAGAGCAGTTCTTGCTGCAATTCACACACAAAGGTGACTTCTAACAAGAATGAGCATACTGTTCTTTCACTTTAAGGACATGATTTTCTCTGCAAACTATGGGCAGGAGATTGTGATCTGAGACTGTTTTAGTACAACTAGTGAAAAGACCCGGATATACAGAGTTACCTAATTCTAATACATTCTCCCAGTAGAAAGGTGGAGATTGAGGGGATCTGAAAACAAAACCAAACGCCACCACATTGCAAGGTACACTGTCACAATGCTCTGTGCCAGGCCTGACTACACCAAGTTTTAGAGGCAAAAAAGGATCTGGAAGACTATCGTAAGCTACTCTTATTAAACAACATTTTCTAACTTTATTACCAAAATGATTTAATAAATTTATAGCAGATGTTCTCTATAGCCCATATTATTTTCATTTCTCATCCACTGCATCCTAGCTTTGTTAACAGTGTAAATTAAATGTGACACATGCAATCCTTTTTGATTGTACCATGTTTCAAGGAGCATTTTACTTGACTCTCCTTGTAAAAGGTCATTACAGGGAAAGACAAAGCAGAGAAGGTCATAGGGACAGCTCTCCTTGTTTCTGCCTTAGGACAAGCCAATGAGTTGTTAAGTGGGAAAAGCTAAGATCATTGCTGGAGCCAAACACAATGCAGAGAAGCAATACACAGCTTCTTTTCACTTCTGTTCAATGGGCTTTTATTCTAAGACTAGAAACCATGTTTCGGTAGGTGAATGGGTAACAACTATACAAAATGGATAAAAGGTAAATATTTTTTCTCCAGATCGGGTACTAATCTGTAATGAATTCTGAGCCAATCCTATGGGTTGAATAAACGACAGCAGTTCAGTACAGTACAATCTGAAACAAAAGACTATAATCAGTACATGATAGAACAAAATGTATGTCCAGTACTAAGAACCAAGATTTAACAAAGGCAAAGAGAAATTGGACAAGGTGTGGAACAAGAATGACAAAAGATTTGGAAAACACAATCTATTACAAAATTTTGAAGATGGAGTATCAAGTACAAAAAAGACAAAAATAATAGTGTAGAAGGAAGGACAGCAGACATTCAATATGCAAAGAAAATGGTAATTAATTGCTTTCCTGCTTCCAACGGACACCTCCCTGATTTACAGCAGATTTGACTCAAGTAAGATGTTCGAGAAAACTTTCCAAGCTAAATGGATATTTAAGCATTGTAACAGAAGAGAAGTTGTAAAACTGCTCTCAACAGAAATTTTTAAGAATAGATTAGATCTGAGGTGCTCAACCTCCAACCTACGAGCAAAGTGCAGCGCACACAGCCTTGGAATCCAGCCTGCAGAGCTCTCCAAAGATCAGGAAATTTGGTGGTGGAGGAGAACTGACAGTTAAAAACTGCCACTCCTCCTCACTGCTAAAATCCCAAGCCCTGTGCAATGGGCTGAAGCCAGGCCATGACTTTCCCCCGACATGGCTATGTCAGGTCCAGGCCAAGCCCCTTTTTCTCTGCATGGCCAGCTGGTACTGAGCTACACCCCCTCCCCCTTGAAGGGCCTGGCCATTCCCCCACTCCCTACATGGCAGGTTTGAGGCTTGGCTTTCTCCCCTGCCACAGGGCTGGGCCACTTCCCCTTCCTCCTGCAGGGCTGGATCAGGGCTGAGTAATGCCCCCTCCCTGCCATGGGTGTCGGCTGGGCCGAGGCCAAGCCCCCTTCTTCTGCACAGCTGGATCAGGCCTGTGCATAGCCTGATAGGGCCCCAATGCACCGGCCCTAAGCACTGGATTGGGATCACTGGCCAGATTCAACCCATGGAGGGACCAGATACTGGCCATCTGGTCCATCAGGGAAATAGGTTGAGCACCACTGGATTAGATTAACAACTAGAAGGGATGGTCAAAATGAATTTATCCTCCCTCAGCACAGGAAGATGGACTAGTTGACCTGGTGATGCCTCTTCCAGCAGTATGTTTCTATAATTCTAAAATTCTATCGATATACAGTTTAAAAAAACATTATAAAATTCTACTTTCTAAAATTTAAAGCTTCCTGCATGGTCAATTGCTGTTTATGGCAACACTCTCCTATCATATATCTGGAAAAAAGCTTACAAATGCTGTGTCTATGAGATGGACTGTTACATTTTCAGTTGATCAAAAACTGGAGAAACAGGCCGTCTTTAATTAGACAAGCTTTGTACAATTCCACTCACTCTAATAAAGTTTCAGTACAACTGACTTCCAAGTCCAACAAATAAAACTGTATCTACTGTCCAAACCATGACAAAATAAGTAA
The DNA here is from genome assembly GCF_001723915.1 of Gavialis gangeticus. Lineage (NCBI taxonomy): Eukaryota > Metazoa > Chordata > Crocodylia > Gavialidae > Gavialis > Gavialis gangeticus. The sequence goes on along the minus strand of NW_017729006.1, from coordinate 26,434,583 downwards.
TATAAAAATGTTAAAAGAGAATACAAAAGCATCTTATCAACATTGAAATGGACAAAAATAATCAATAAAGACCAATAAAAAAGAGGACGTAGGGAAAAGTTTGGGGCAGAAAGTGACCACTGTCTTAATCTGAAATACCTTTAAAAAAGCCTAAAGATATTAAATGTGGGGAGTTGAGGTAAGATAAATGCCATTTGGAAAAGGGACCTACACCAAAGACCAAAACAGCAAAGTAAGGTTGCATTCCAACCCAGTCTTGCCTTACCCACATCTTAAATGTGGGTAAGGCAAGACTGCAAATACAGCTCCTTTTAGAATGAAGCCAAAAGGTTCGATACAGCAACAGCCAATACTGCTTAAGGCTTTAAAAACAAAAGTAATTAACATGTTGGTATGGGAAAGAGTTTGAAAAACTACAGATTACCATTGTAGGTAACCTGGATTTATAATATATTTTTTCCTACCCATTAAACTTAGTGTATTGCAAATCCAGGTGGTCTACACTACCTTTCAAGGGAGCTTTTCTGGCCTTGACCAGAAGTAAGGATTGGCACAATTTCCTAAACCTTTAGCTGCTTCTTAGTCCAACTGTTTAGGCACTGCCAAAGCTAACATAGTGCAACATGCAGTCTGATATGGCTGAAGTTTTTTTATGATCACATTCAACAAATGCCTTTAGATCACTGTTTGCCTTAAATGCCTGAGAAACTTAGTCTAGTCTATTAATTATTCTATTAGCCTCCATAAGAAATCACTTCAGAACTACTATTCCACTTTATCTTGGATTAAGCAAAGGTGGTGAATTGAGCCTGCTTGTATATGTTAAAAAAAAACCCTAAAAAGGGCTTTACCAAAAGAAGCAGCACATTACTTCAACCCAGCTCTGCAATGTCTCTATAGATTCAGCACTTCAGTGGGGCATTTTAGAACTTTTATCTAATAGCTGATTCAATCAGCTATTAGATAAAAGTGCCAAAAAACCCCACTAATGCACCTGATCTATAGAGGCATCAGGCAAGCCGGGTGCAACTAATGCACTGCCTCTTCTAGGCATGCGCTAGGCATGGTGTGGGAGTGTACAGAGTTTAAAGTAAAGCACTACTTTTGTGGGGGTTTAACATCTGCAAGCAGCCTTAAAGTCCTCATGTAGATAAGTCTTTAATCTAATTCAAGAATTTTTAATTCTAATTGTGGCCTTCAAAACACCTCTGAAACCCCTTGCAGTTACGTGTTATACCCAAATTTTAAAAGCATATTCACTAGATCATTATTGAAGTCATTAGCAAAAATACTAAATAAAACAGGGTCCAGAACAGAGTTCAATAGGACTCTAGTTAATATGTCCTTTCAGCATGATGACATACTCTGCATGTGGCTTCTCAACTAGCTTTGTACCCACTTTTAGACTGTATTTTCTAAGTTTGCTTATGACAATGTCATGTGGGATCATGCCAAAAAACATTACTAAAAAGTCAAGATATATCACATTACCATATGTCAAAGAAGAAACTTAGATCAACTTGGCAAATCTATTCATGATAAACCTGTATTCTCTGTTTCTCATCACTTTATTATCCTCCCAGTATTTAGAGACTGATTGTTTAACAATTTGTTCCAGTATCTTTCAAAGTATCAGACTTAGGCTGACAGATCCATTTTCCAAAGGTCTTTCTTTTTCTCCTGATTTTTATACAGTTTCTAAGTTTTCCCTTCCTTGGTCCCCTGTGACCACACCTGTTCTCCATGAGTTCTTAAAGATAATCACTAATTATTCACAGATTGCTTCATACAGCTCCTTAAAGTACTCAAGAGAAAATTTCATCAGGCCCATCTTTATTTGACTACATCTAACATTGAAATATTATTTAAATATTATTTTTTATGGCAGACATTCTTTGGAGAGTTTTCAACACATTTTGGGCATTACCACAATATAACAACAAAGACAAGGAATAAAAAGAAAGAAACAACTTTTATTCTGAAAATACAATCACTTTTCTGGAACCCAAGTATGAATGATACATGTTGGCTCCTTTTTTGAAAATCTTAGCCAAACTACATGTTCTGTATACCCAGAACTGTTTATGTTGCATGCTGCATTGCTATACCTGCATTCAACCATCTGCTTATTTAAAGTTCTTCCCTATTCAATGTATTAAGCATTTTAACTGTGATCCACATTTATTCAATACATGGTTAACAGCCAAAGTCAAATATTTTGTGCTTTGCTTGGAATGGACCTCTTCCTTGTGCTATTTTTATGAGGCATGCTGTTTAATTGTCTACCTGTGTCATAATGGGACATTGCATGAAAAATGTATGAAAAATTCCCATTAGCTTTACCAGCAAGGAAGATGTTCTCTCTAAAACAGAGATCAGTGAAGTCTGCGGTATTTCATTTTATGAGCTCAGTCCGAGAAAGGAAAGGAAGTTATATAGCACCTATTTCACCCTTTCACAAATAATCAGAAAGGAAAACAGTTTATATACTATGTTTTGCAAATGAATAATTTCTTCATGCATGTTAAAACAAAGCATTACAAAATACACAACAAAAATACACAAACCTGATTTGATCTTTATTCTGAGGTCACATTATCTACACATCCGTCCTCTTATGTATAGATATTGACAAAAATAATTTCTCCAAGAGAAAGGAATTAAAAATAGAAAACCTTTTCTCCCTAATCAACTTGAGATAATTATAGTTAAACAGCTCCACAGCAGCATATCTAGCAAAGGGTTGCTTGATACCAGGTTCAAAGACTTGTTGCTGTAAGTCTAGCACTTGCATAGGTCATTCAGAAGATTTTTACACAGCAGATCAGACTTTCCACATCAAATATGGGAAAAGAAGCATAGAAAAAGAGAAATTATGAATATCTGGATTTTTAAGATGAGTTCCCACATGCATACTCATCTGCCAGAAATACTCAAGCTTAGACTTTTTAAAAATACAGTGGGTATGTGTTCTGTCTCTCTGTACTCTTCACTGAATGTATAAAAGATGGTGCTACCTGGTACAAGCCCCCCAGGCTGCCTGGAAGCAATGGCGATGGGTAGGGGGTGCATAGGGGTTCACATGCACCCAGAGAGAGTGCTGGTGCACCCCCTGACAGCCAGTGTTCCCGGGCAGGGGGGCAGGCGAGAGCACTAGTGCCCTCCTGAGAGCACAGGCTGGGGAGTTGGGGTGCCAGGAGAAGCCATCCCTGTAGTCCCCCCACGGCTGATCGCACTCACCCGGAAGTGGAAGTAGCACGATCGGCCGTGGGGGGACCCTCCATGGTCGCTGACTAGCTGACTCAGGAGGCACCAGTCACCCATGCCTGGAAGAAACTGGATACATTTCTCAAATTTCTGTATTGTCAGACCAGACATGATCAGCATTTACCTGCCATCGCCTCATTGAGAATCACAGTGGATAACCTTGCTGGGCACACACTGTTGTAAAATATCCACACCTGCCTCCATTAAAGAACATTCCAGTTCTGAGGACACAAGCCCTCCTCCCCACTCCCCCAACCCCTTCACCCCTGCCACCCTACTTAGGGTGTAAGTATAAATAAACTTTGGGATGCCAAGACAGAGAAAAGCAATCCTAGGTGGTAGGTCCTAACTCTGCAAGCACGCCTTGAATATAAAACCCATGGTCATGTTGATAGGAAGGGGTACTAATAGGAATTAGACAAGGAACCACCAGACATATTCCACTGTGTGTGTGGGCATGCACCTCAAACACTCAAGCCCTTTATGGCTTCAGGGCAGAACATGAGAAGAGCCAGCATACGCACCTTGTGTAAGGCCTCCAAGCATGTTCGAGGTGCTTGCCCACATACATCGGAATGTGCATACAGACTTCAAAAAAGAACCAAGATATTACAGCTAACACTACTTCCAAGCACCATGAAAGATGTTACTGTACTTACTTGAATCTAGATGAGGTTTTTTCCCCCCATTCAGCATGGTGAAAAAGCCCTTTGTCTTAGATTCACATGCAAAGTGGAGGGTGGGAGGCAGCTGGATCCTACAGCTCTAACTCTGGCCCTGAGCCCAGGTTCGGGCCAGAATCAGACCCACAGCAGACAACTCTCCAATAATTAGATTTGGTACCTAGAAAATTATAACAAATTTATAAATTTTCCCTACATAGAATCTAATTATTGGGGGGCCATCTTAGGTTCAAGTAAATTTCGTAAATCCCAATTACAAGACTATCTGGAAGTCTGGAATCTGCATAACTCATACACCTTCTTGATGAAGCACAACATTTATGACAAAATAATGGACTTTCCATATTTTCAGAGGTATTTTTTTCTTACATGAAGATGTGTATTTTTTGTTGGTGCTGCTCCTCCAGTGCCAAATTTCCTGACCTGTGGGGAGTCCTACAGGCTGGGTGCCATGGCTGCATGGGCTGAATTTGGCCCACAGACCAGGAGATGAGCTTCTCTGCTCTAAACCGTTTTTACTGGTTAGCAAAATAAACTGAGCATATTATTATTCTACATTGCAGAGAAGGAATACAAACTTTTATAAAAGATGTAGCACCAAAATTCTAACAAGCATGTTGATTCAGTGATATTCTGAAATTTGAGGGAAAAAGGAAAAGCATCTCTCTTGGCCATCTTCATTTACTGTGAAACAAACTCTAAACTTAACCAAATATCCATTACTTAATTTGAATATATGTAAACATTTTGAATTAAGAAAGTATCTTACCTGGCATGATGATAGCCTGCTGAGTATTTGTGTCTGCATTCAAACAAAGGCGCCCACCTTTGGCCAACCTATCACAGAGCAAAGTTATGTGTTTCTTCAGCCTACTAGTATCTTTTGGCATGCTCAGCTGACTGGTAAGAGTCAAGGCCTGTTCTTTAGAGCTCTTGGAAAGACAAGTTCTCAATAAGTAAGAGATTGCAGCATCCACAGTTTCTTCCCAGCCCTAGATAAAAAGAAAAGAAATGAAATGAAATATAATAACCCTCCTTTAACTTGAACAAAAGGAAGAATATACAAGTCAAATTTCCAAGCAATGAGTCACTAACAAGTTTCAGTCTATATTGTGGTGTAAAATAGACTTTTTAATTTAATAAACTATCTTGAAACGAGATTTTTTTAAAGTTTGCATAGAATAACATCAACTAATAAATTGATAAACAGAAAATCCCCCCTAATTATTAAAATCAGAGAAATAATAATACAAATCCCAGAACAGTATCTGCAAAATAAAATTACAAGCTAAATCAAAGCTAAGCTCAATACCTTTATTTAATGTTATAAATAAGAATTTTTACTAGTAGTATTATAAGAATTTATAATTTATTTATATAAATAAGAATTTTCACCATTCTGGAAAAGCTCTAGAAGAGATTCTGTGTAAACATAAGTGTTTGCTACGATATGTTCGTTTGCAAACAAACTAGGGAGAGAGAAGAGTAGAGTTCATCCAATTGTATTGGAAATCACCATAAAAAAATCCTTTTAATTTAAGGGTTAAGTGTTACAAAGTATTTTTTTTCCTGTTAAATACCTGTGACGATTTTAAGATTAAAATAATTCCTAGCATTTTATGGTATATATTTACATAGGCAAAGACTGTTAGAAATTACAGCTGCATACTAGATAATTTAAGTAGATATGGCACTCATTACAATGAGCATAACAAAACTCCCTTTCATAGTCAGTTGTAGGTCTAGTCATGTGCCATATCACATTTAGGCATTTCTTATAATATTTCTTTATATTAGGAGGCATTATGCCAATACCACAGAAAGAATGCCACTGGAACCAAAAGTTATTACATTTAGTATCCAATCATAATACTCGTAGTGTGCATTATGGCTCCAATACAGCAAAGCACCAGCACATGAGTGTTTGAATTCTTTGATAAACAGAGGCCTATCTGATTTAGAAGAGAGTAAACCTGCAAAAGCTTTGAGTGACATGGATAGGTCATGGGGTAACTTAAAACAAGTGGCTATAGAGAGACAATGGGCATATCCACACATGCACACACATGTGGTGGAGTAGCTCAAATAGAAGCAGTGCAAATTTGAGTCAGGGCTTTTTGTCTCAGTGCACTTGCCTGGACATGTACTTTGGTGTGGCACAAATTCTGCCACTTGGGGTAAAATAACCCTGCCTGGCTCCTCCTGGATCTGCAGCTGGGGGAGCTAGAGCCCAGCAACAACACCTGTGCTTTCCCCAGCAGTGTAAAAAGCTGCCCTGTCCTGGCCCCATCAGTACAAGAAGCTGCTTTGTCAAGTAGCTCAGGCTACTCACTCTCAGGAGCTTCTGGGGCCCAGCCAATTGGTACCTGTGGATACTACCCCTTGTGCCAGCTGGACTGCTGAAGCAGCCGAGAGTTTCCTGCACCCTTACCTACTACAACAGTCTGGTAATGGGGGCTGCTGCCTGGCTGTGACCTGCTGCGCACCTGCCAGACCCGGATGGGGACTGCACAGCCAGTAGAGACATCTGCCACTCTGGGTCACCTGCCAGTGGGCTGTGGCTGCAGTGTTGGCTTTTGTGCAGGACTACTGCCATGTGTGCCACTTGCCTGGCCATCTGGGCAGCTATTGCTCAGAAGACATTCCCAGTGTGGTGGCCTGCTTTGAACTGTCAAAGCATGTCCTCCTGGCCCCAACTGGCCAGGAGGCCAGCCACCTCTAGCTGGGTCCGAAGTGCCAGCTCTGAGCAGGCTGCTCTGCCTGGGTCCTACAACTTGCCTCCCTAGCAGGAATTCTGGTGGTGGCTGTGGAGAGATGTGGGAGGCCATGGGTTGTGTGGGTAGGTGTAGATGGATTATGGGGGAATTGTGCAGGGGGGATGCTCAGGAAGGGTGGGTCCCTTGCTCCCCACAGCCCCCCAGCAAAGCTCGCAGGTTGCCTCCCACAGGGGCCACAGCCCCCCCCAACAAGGGTCACATGGCCCCCGCAGGGGCTACCACCCCCTCCTGCAGGGTCCGCATGCCCCACCCCCGCTTGCTCCCCCAGCCCCTTGAATGGCTACCCTGCCTGACCCATCTCCTGCCAGCTCCTGCAGCCCCCTGATGGCCGCATTGAATGGGGACAGGGATTTAAATCACCAAATCAAATCATTGTCCTCTGAATCAGCCAAATCCAAATTGAATACTTCCCTGTTCACACAGGCCTACTAGCTGGCATATGTGGAACTTTTCTTAAAGAGGATTAATACCACCAAGATACCAAGATTATGGAAAAGACTCCAGGCTGGCCTGCCTGAGCAAGTGAAATCCAGGCTAAAAAAAGATCTGCCCACCCCTCATCTAACTGAGTTTAGAGCATTTCCAAAGAGCAGGGTTACCTGTCATCCTGTACTATTCTTCCAAGTACATCAATGTGTGCTGACCAAGGAGCGAGGCTTTCCTATAGCCACAGACAATGTTTCTTTTTGCATCTGCTTTAAGGAGGTTGATTAATCAGACAAGAGTTGGCTACATTCACATATACTCTGTGAACCACTTTCTTTCAGGTTTCTATGTAGCTATTCCAATTGGGCTTCTGAAAGGTCCAACATAACTTTGATAGTGATATGATTAGAAAGGCTTTAGGACTTGCATGTATGACAATAGGACAGCACTAGCTATGCATTAAGTCACTAGATACAGATTGTTACAACCCAAAGAGGCTAGTGAACAGCATTGGTGACACGCAGGGAGACCCCTGAGATCGGCCATGCACCCCCTGGAAGCGTCAGCCACAAAACCAGGTCCCCCCTCAGCCTCCTCTTGCTGTTCAGCCTCAGCAAGAGAAGGCTGAGGGGGGACCTGGTGGCTGCCTACAAACTCAACAGGGGAAATCAACAGCAAATAGGTAGAGCCCTTTTCTCCCCATCACCACCTGGGGTGACGAGGAACAATGGTAATAAAGCCGATGGAAAACAGGTTTAGGTTAGAGATCAGAAGGCAATTTTTTACAGTTAGGAAATCTGGAACCAAATTCCCAGGGAAGTAGTCCCAGCCCCTACCTTGGGCAAATTCAAGAGGAGGTCGGATGATCTTATGAACCAAGCATTCATTCCTGCCTGTGACAGGGGTCAGGCTAGATGATCTGTTCAGGCCCCTCCTGACCCTAGCTACTATGAAACCGGAAGTACACTTCCAGTTTCACCGGTGGCTCAGCAATCTGCCACTGGGGGGACCCCCCCCCCC
>NW_017729006.1:26400427-26426323 GCF_001723915.1 Gavialis gangeticus | reverse complement strand
CAGCAATCTGCCACTGGGGGGACGCCCCCCCCAGTTGGCAATCGAGAGGCACCATTTGCCCCTGGCGCAGACTTTTCTCCATCTTTTGGAATGAAAGCCTCCTGACTACTTAGAACTGAACAGAAGGCACTTATTCTTGGATCCAGACCCATTTGATAAGTTGCCTGTTACAGTATCATTGTCATCTTATCCCAAGGATGTAAAATGGCTATTAAAGTCTCAGATGCACATCGATGGGTGACTAATTTGCTAGAATTGGTATAAGTCAGATGATATTTAGTTTCTTATAGATATTAGTGGTCTCAACTCAAAAAATGCCGGTCCATGTTTTGCATGATGCTGGCTGGCTTAGCCCCGTTTGAAATCCTGGAAGACAGTATTTCTTTCCCCCTCCCCTTTCTTTTTGATGTTCTGTTCACATAATACTTTGAACAAGTAAGAGGTGAGAGGGCTTCAATGTTGAGGTGTCCTAGACTTACATATGAGCCTATATTATTCTTTTGGTGTTAGGCATTTTGCTTGAGGTTTATATCCCAGTGCTTTTGGGACTACAAGACTATTGGTCAGTGTTCAGTCAACATGTGTACAGCACTGGTTGTGCCAAAGTATTTGACAGGTAGGAATATATAAGGGCTGACATCTTTCTTTCTCAAATTGGCATAAAGTGAAGCTGGAGTAAATTCTGGCCTAAATTAAGCATACAATGTAAAGAATTTTATAAATGTAACTAATGAATTTCTTTCTAATTAGACATAGGGGTGGGTATGCTGATTTGGTTTATTTTGATCAGCAACAGTAGTAGTAATTTTTTTTGCTGCACATATCAGAAGAGGAGAATGTGCTAGCACTTAGACATTTCAGCTTCGCAAAAAAAAAAAGAAATCAAATAAATATTAGGGCTTTCATGCTTATAATGAAAATCTATTTTATGAAAACTCTTCCATCTTTGCCCTTCACATTGGGCACTGAATTCTAATCACACTTAGGATATCAAAAATATGAATTTCAGACCCTTATGAAATAATACAAAGCATGATAAATTCTATTCATGATAAAATTCTGTTGTCAATGCCGAGAATCACTAAAAGGCAAAAATGTCCATGGTTATTTGGGTTCTGCTTACTGCAGCTGAGGATCTTAGTAAATTTATCCCTCCAAATAAGTTATAAAATCCAAGGGAAAGAAACATTTCAATTAGGACTGCAATACAAACTAATAAAATTCAGGAAAGGACAAATGGCTTGTATTATGTCATTGGTGCATTGAGATATATTTAACTTTTTCCAAACCTAGTTTTTGTATTTTATTTCATAGTTTCATAATTTCATAGTTTCTAGGGTCAGAAGGGACCTGAGTAGATCATCTAGTCTAACCCCCTGCCATGGCAGGAAAGAGTACTGGGGTAAAATGACCCCAGCAAGGTGTTCATCTAACCTCCTCTTAAAAACCCACAGGGTATGAGCCTGCACCACTTCTCTTGGAAGTTGGTTCCAGATCCTAGCCGCCCTGACCGTGAAGTAGTGCCTCCTGATATCTAGCCTAAACCTACCTTCTGCCAGCTTGTGACCGTTATTCCTGGTCACTCCTGGCAGTGCTCAGGGGAACAGTGACTCCCCCAATGCCTGCTGATCCCCCCTGACTAGTTTATAACAGGCCACTAGATCCCCCCTCAGCCTTCTCTTGTGGAGGCTGAACAGGTTCAGGTCCCGTAGCCTCTCCTCATAGGGCCTGCCCTGCTGTCCCCTGATCATGCGAGTGGACCTCCTCTGGACCCTCTCCATGCTGTCCACATCCCTCTTGAAGTGCGGCGCCCAGAACTGGACGCAGTACTCCAACTGCGGCCTGACCAGTGCCGCATAGAGGGGGAGGATCACCTCTTTGGATCTGTGGATGCATGACCATGTTTCCAGGTAGCCTGCTTTTTCAATATACCATAAAACCATCTTCTCTAGTTCAAGAATTGTTGACTTCATAGGCCTTCATGACTGGCAAAAAATATGCGGAAATTACTACCAAATGAAAAAAGCTTTCACAGAAATATTGTTGTACAACTAAGAAATAATTGCCTCAAGAGATACCATATTTGCTAGCAAATATGATTACTAAAAGGAAGGGGAGAACCAAAAGGAGCAGATAATCTTTCCTATCATATACAGGTTAAAAAAGTAAATGAAAGCTGAAAGGGCAAGTGTGTTATGCTACTCTAGGATTCTTTGGGTAAATGAGATATATTTTATTAGACAAACTAAATAGTTGAAAAAAAATGTTCTTTGTGAGCTTTCAGGCATAAACACTTTTCTTCAGCCATTGGAGAGTCTGCTGTTGGTTTGGATGCTCTCTTGAGTAGATTAGAAGCCAATATGCAAAACTGTCGGGCTGTGAAAATGCAACTGCATGGTAGACAATAGATGGGGGGGGAGGGGGATGTTGACCTATATGCTACTCTATACACATATATCCCACAGCAGAGGTCTGATTCTACCCATAGGCTCGTAACATAGACCTCTAATGTTTTGCCTAATAATGTACGTATTTGAGAGCCAATAGCAAACCAACTGTAGACAGGTATGATATTGGCAGTTTAGTTCCAAAAAAAAAAGTATCCCTATGTTGAAATAGATTTATCCAGGCCTCTAACTTGACTAAAGAAAAGAGAGTGAAGAAAAAAAAAAATGAAAAAGATGCTGACGCTGTATGTTTAAGAATATTCTAAGATAAGAAAAACCCTTCTACTTTATTATGTCTTTTACAGTTCTTTGGGAACAAATGTTTCTTTCTTTCCTAAAATCAACAAGGTGATAACAGTTCTCAAAACAAAATGTGTTGCTGAGCAAGCAACTGTTATGTGTAACAACCGAATGATATATTTTTTCCTTGACACTCAAGGTTGCTTTGTTTAAATCATGTGTCTGTTTTCACAATTTTAGGTATAAAAAGGTATGTTAACTTGTAGAAGGGAGGAGTTCTGTTTAGAATCCTCCCTGAGATCGTTTGTATGAACGCCAATAAACTCAGACTGGGTCTGTGAATTCTAATGCCAAACACAATGCGAAGTTTGATTTCTTCCACACCTAATATATGTACATGTCTTCCTCAATTCCTAGTGCTTCCCCAGTCACTCACAAAAAGGTGCATTGTTGAAAAAATTAGGCACAATATAAAGTATTTTATTTCCCAAAACAAATATATTGGAAAGACCCAAAAGTATTAAATTTCTTTTGTTCCAGACTTGCTAGAACAATGATGTCAAGCTTCCATTGATTCCTTTCCCAGCAGCAGAGAGAGAGAGAGAGTGAGCAAGAGCACAGCACTGTTGATGATAACTTCTTTCCGTTTAATTTTTTAAACAGAAAGATATGTAAGAACAGGAACAAGTTGTCATCATCACTGCTGATACTAGAGGCCCCAGTTTAGCAAAACTTTGGAACACTTTGAGTTTAAGATTTAATACTCATTTAAGCACATGCTTACACCCTTGCTGAACACAGATAGATTTATTAAATCACATACTTAGGCCTCAGGCTTTTATCATATTAATAATATGCTTTGATTGGTGCATTGCAAATGATCAAGTTAGTATGAACACATGGTTTGAACAGCACGTGAGAAGAAGGCATACATGGAAAAGTCCTGGAGATAACGTTAGAAACCAAATTGATTACATCACCATCAACAGAAGGTTTAGGGATGCAGTTCAACAACTGAAAAAACTTACCCGGGGCAGACTATGGAAGTGATCACGTACCTGTAGTATACACCATCAAGATAAGGAAAGTTAAGAAACCAAAAGCAACAAAGCAGCTTGATTATTCAATTCTACTGGAAAAAGATCTGATTAAAAAAAAGTACACAGTTGCAGTCAAAAAACATTTTCAAGAACTTGCAGGAAATATGTCAAACTGGGAATTTTTCAAAGAAGCACTAGTTGAAACAGCCAATGAGGTTATCCCATCAAAAGTAAGGCAACAGAAACAGGAATGGATGACTGAAGAAATCCTTGAACTTACAGAAGAAAGGTGAAAACTGTAGTATGGAAGAGTATAAGAAACTGGAAAAGAATTCAATCAAAGTGCGATGAAGAAAAGGAAAAATAGGTTAATGAAAAAGTGTACAGAGATAGAAACACAAAAGGATAAAGATGTTAGATTGATGTATACAAATATCAAAGGCAGCACAGGCAAAAGAGGGTACCACTAGGGGATGTATAAAAGCCACGAACGGTGATGTAATTATGGAACAAGAACAAGTACCGAGAAGACGGACAGAGTATATTGAAGAGTTATTTCATGACAGTTGAGAAGAAAAGTCATCTATTAAGAAGAACATGAAGAGTTTGATCATTACAGAAGTATGAATAGTTATCATTCAAATAAAAATTAATAAAGATATAGGACCAGATCAAATTGCAATAGAACAAATACAATATTTGGAAGGGTTTATTATAGAAAAGTTAACAACTATAATCAATGAAAGTGGAGAAATACCTGAGGACCTCAGTAAATCAATCTTTATTGCACTCCACAAAAGACTTGGAGCCATTGAATGTGAACTCCATTGAACCATCAGTTTAATAAGGTATGTGACAAAGCTCCTCTTAAAGGTGCTGATGTTGAGAGCTAGAAGTAGAGTAAGACTGGAGATTGCAAAAGTTCAATGTGTTTTTTTGAAGATAGAGGTACAAGAAATGCTATCTTCCTGGTATGAATGCTTTTAGAGAGGGCAATAGAAATGAGGAAAGACCTTTTCTTATATTTTATTAATTATACCAAAGCTTTTGATAGAGTCAAGCATGCAGAATTAATGCAAATAAGAACTGGATATTGATGGTAAAGACTTGAGAATTTTAAGAAACCTCTATTGGGATGAAACTACAGCAGTGAAGATAGACAATGAACTAAGTGATTTCATCCAAATTGAGAAGTGTAGGCAAGGCTGTGTTTTTTTCAACTTGTACAGTGAGAAAATACTGAGGGAGATTGAGGATTTACCAGGGCTCATCACTGGAGGACAGAATTTGAACAACTTTCATTATATTGATGACACCATCTTAATAGCTGATTCAGAAGAGAAGCTGCAAGGAATTTTAGATAAAATTATTAGTGAAAGCACGAAGGTGGTTTTAACTATCAACTGTAGAAAAACAGAATACATGGTAATTATAAAGAAAAAAATAATTCCTGTATGCAACATCAAAATGGAAAAGGAACAGATAAGGCAGGTCAATAAACGTAACTACTTGGGAAACTGGATAACATCAGATGGCAAATGTGATCATGAAATAAAATGGAGAACGGGGATAGCAAAAAAATGCATTTCTGAAAATGAAAAAGCCATTGACAAATAAAATTTCTATGGGGATGAAGTTGAGAATTTTGGATTGCTATGTTATACCAGTCCTCAGGTATGCATCAGAATGCTGGACAATATTGTCAATTCTGTAAAACAGAATTCAAGCAAGTGAGATGTAGTTCTTAAGGCATATCTTGAAGATATGTTGGGCAAGCCAAACTTCAAATGAAGATATTTCATTAAGAGCAGGCTACAGGAGGAAGCTGCTAATTAGCATCAGAAAAAGACAGTTTCTCAGACACATTATGAAGAAAGAGGAAATTGAAAGTCTGGTCATAACTGGAAAGACTGAAGGAAGGAGGGATCATGGAAGACAAAGGTCGACTTATGTCAAAAGTCTATCTAAATGGATGGATGCATCAACACTAAAAAGTCTATATGTCTCGAAGAGAAAGATCTGTGCAAGGCCACGGTCACCAACATCCTGTTTAGATATGGTACCTAGAGAGAGAGAGAGAATAAGCTTTCATTATGTATAGCTTACTGGTGTGCCCAGAGGCTTTCCATTTGTAGCCTCTGACCCATGAAAAAAATTCCAAAAATCTTGGCCCCTAGCTCAATCTCAGCAGCGGTAAAGGAGATTTATATGGAGTCCAAAATTATAATGATGGAAATTGTATATTTATTTTTTGTGCTATGAAGCTGGAAACTTTGGCTAACTTTTTTTTTAACTATATAAAAAAATGAAGCATCACCACTGACAATGGTTAAGGGATAATAATTTGCATTCACATTTGGAGTTGGGTCAAATATAAATTACAAAACTTATTTATGAAATATTTTAAAATACTGTTAGTTGGTTACTTTTGCTATATTGTAACTTAGTCACCGCCATGGGGGTGATCTCAATTTGCTTGTTTTCTACTATTTTCCTCTCTCAGAAATGAACAGGTTAGGAAAGTTTTCCATTAGATGAATGAAAACAGATTTGCTCTCCATTGCAGTTTGTAGTGTTTAACACAACAGGAAAACTACTTGACAGGCCAGTAGACCTGAATGCTGCCATATTCAATACCAAACTAATCAAAGGCATCTTTTAATATTTCTTTCCTAACTTAGTGAAACTGGAATATTGGGCAATAGAAAGTAAACATGTAAACATCAACCCAAGAAAAGTCATTATTTAGCTTGGAGATCATAGCAATAAGGTTTTATGAGCCAAAAATTATAAATGAAGACAAATGAGCTAGTGGTTTACTCTGTAAAAAACAAAACAAAACAAAAAAAACAGCCACATTGAAATGACCTGGATACATGAAAGGGGAACAATACAATCAGAAGGTTGTTTTGTTTGTGTTTGAGAGGTAAATGCTGTCTCCTGAAAGTCTGCTGAAACAAAACGAGCAGACAAGACTGGAAGTTCTTGGAATCTGTCATGTCTTTGGCATTGGTCAAAGCTCTTCAAGTACAAATGTCTGCCTACAGATTATCAGTATCAAAAGCTTATTCACAATCACATCAGTCAAGACCAACAAATATTTATTTCACTGTATAACATGAGCTTATAATGTTAGACTATTTACATAAGTGTTGAGTGAGAGGAAAAGGAGAGAGTGTTTACATCACCAGTTGCCTCTAAATATAAAAGAAAATATTAAATATGTAATACATGACATCGCACATTTTTGTTTAATTAAAACTTAGCCTCCAGGTCAACTAACTTTCAGGATGCATTGCTTTCTGGGGGAGAGACTTCTCATTGCAGTACTCTAGGTAGAGCTGGCTAGAATTTGGCTGAGAAACAAAGAGGCATTTTAAAAAACAACTTATTCTTATACAAACACAGTAAGTCTTCTCCAGACTGTGCCTTTAAAATATTTTGGCTGATATTTTGTCAATGAGATAAAAGTTCTAATAAAAAAATACTAACCTGATAGGCATAAAAAGGTACAACAAGGCACAAAATGAATATTGTGAACATTTTAAGAAAACTTTAAGAGCCACATTGTAAGTGTCAGAAGTAATCAGTTCACAGAGGGATTTAGATAACTTTCTGGACTGTACAAAAGCACAGACATTTTTAAAAATCTAAAAATATCAGGAAAGTGAAATAATGAGAGTCACATAATGTCTCTGTGGAGTTGAGATTTACCACTTGAACTTCTGAGTATCTGAGGTGCGAATTGTTTTTAGTGATGGTAGAGTTTCCCTGGCTAGTACTGTGGTTTGAACACCAATAATAAAAAGGTAACCAAAATAGGTAGTATGCCATCTTTTGTGGAGCAGAGAAGGACTGCTAATAACATTTCTACAGTAGGCCTAATTCTTTCATTCTCTCCTTTATAGTAACTTGTTCACAGAGAAGGAGTCTGGATGATAAATTGGAATCTGATGCATCTAGTCAGTCTAGAGGATAATTGTCTTGGTCCTTGCACTGAAATAGGAATAACATCTTGGAAAGGACAACTTCAAAGACTACAGGTATCTACTGTGAGGGATTAAAGTACATTTCTTTTATGCCTTTGGTAGCAATTGTGTGTCATAAGATAAATTATCCTTATCTGGAATCATGACAGTCTATCCTTTTTACATGCATCTTGCCCACAGACATTTGTTGAACAGAAACTATATAAACCTAGAATGGGAGAAATGACCATATTTGGTTTGACTTTTCCTCTTAATCTCATCTACAAGTTGCTTATTTAGTACTATTGGCCCCTCTTTAGTAACCAATGAATGGAGTTATTGTACGTTTTGTGCGAGTTGAATTGCTTGGTAAACTGGCTTGCAAGATGTTTTGTTTGGCTTTTTAGCAATCAGTTAACATTTCATCTTTCTTTTTTTCCAAAAAAATCTTTTTACAGTAACTTTGATGAAAGTGAAGTTCTGTTTGGCTTTTGTAGTCACTGTCAAAGCTTTCTGCATGAAAATGCACCAACGTCTAGGGATTTTGCTGTAGAACTCAATATATCCAGCAATGTGCCTACTACAAACAAGGCCACAAATTCAGCAATGCTTAGCGAGATTACATTCTTGACCTTTAGAACATCTCTTGGAAGGAAAAAACATGGAGGAAACAGATGCTTGAAGAGATACTCCTGAGACTTCTCACTGCATCCCATCACACATTTTATTTTCATAATCACTGGTATCCTTAGAAAATAACTTCCCTTCTTTTATTATGATAATTTCCTTTACTGGGCTTCTACTACATCTGGCTGCTACTACTGGAATACTACTACTAAGGGGGCATATCACGTGATTTTCATTGTTTCAGGAACCTGTAAAACATGGCACCCTGCTGGGTCAGACATTTGGATTTACTGGATTGCTCCTATTTCCATGTTATGACATTTTCCACTGTCACAGGGAATCCCTGTTCCTTCCTTTGAGCTAGAAAGAAGCATAATCTGATGCTAAGTTTACTTTCTTCTGTTAGTATATTTGGATTCCCAAAGCTTACACACCTGGAATGTCACTTTTAGCAAAAATTTCAAACTGTCTCTGAATTTTACACTCCTGCTTCAGACTGTGTGCAGATTATCATTCTAGACTGAGAATTTGCAAAAGTAGAGACTGGAAAGTGAACTTACCTTTGTGCATTTGGCAATGTTCAAATTTCTCTCTCTTCATTTCTGGCCACCTGGAAATAGGGGAGTGGCCACAGGTTCTTTTTCATTGTTCCGTTTTCTACATTTGCCTCCTACATAGCAGGGCTAAATTTTGGCTGCATCAATATTTTATTTAGTTGAAAGATTTATGCAAGGATGGCAGAAATATGTCATATTATTGGCTTTCCAGTCTCTGTTCATTTGTTCTGAGCTGGGCACATACTACAGATGGACAGAACACACAGTTCCTTGGCTACATCATTTGGAGAACTAAAGAGGAATTATTTTACAAAGTCGAGAAGTCCTGGCAGAAAATCAGGCTCGGCTTCAATTATCCTGGTTTTACATGCCGAGTTAAGTCCAATGAAGTTTTACGCCTACTGCAGCTCGAGGTTATCTTCATAAACAATAACCTCCCTGCCATTCATATAGACATTACACTCAGACCATACTAAAGGCCTTTAAATCGTGAGTGTCCACACATTAAAGCTCCTTAATTCGTGCTAAGTTTCCTCTGAGGCATCTGGCAGATGTAAGATGTGATTAACCAGTTAATGAAGCCTTCAGTAACCCGGCCATATGTTCATGCATTAATGGTGCAATAAAACAGGAAAAAAGCCACAAAGTTATTATATAAAATATGTGTAATAACTTCATGGGTGGTTCCTATAGCATTTGAAATGGAACATGTGGCCAGGCCGATCAGATGATCTGTGCTCCCAGCCTTCAGAGTACATTGGAGCCCTTCACTCTGCTGTGTCATCAAGGTTGGGAGGTCCAGTCAGCTGATCAGCACTGCCACCCTTGGGACTGCACTGGAGCCCCAGCTGACTGGCGCCTCAGGGATACACCAGAGCCAAAGGCTCTGATGCCCTCCTGAGGCTGAAAGCACTAATCAGTTAACTGGAGCTCCCAGTGAGACACATTAGGCATTATGATCCTGGGTTCCCCTTGCACTGACAATGGGGCCTGATAGGCATCTGATCCCCAGTCCCACAATTGCACCCCTTGCCATGCACTTGCAGAATGGCAGGAGGTGCGATTCTTGGGATCACAGATCAGATCTCATCGTACCTTTAACTGAATGTCTGCCAGGGGGCCAAGTGTCTTAAAACCCACTTTAGGTAAGGATTAACTCTGGGCTGGGCTACCTAACTCTCATTAGGGTACTTCAGTCTACTCCATGAAGATATTTCAAACAATCTGCAGTCCTCCAGCATCCCAGGATACATCGCTTCCACCTCCCAGACAGAGTAGGATAGAGCCCAGGGTGGAGGGGGGGGTGTCACTTTAATCAAAGCGGCTCTAATTACAGTGCCTGCAGCATCACATGCATTCAGCGTGCCGCACTTCAAAATGGCGGCAGGGGCACCTAAACTAAAGCTCATTCAATGAGTTTTAGTTAAAACGATCCATTACTATTCTGAAGCGCAGGAACACTGAACAGTTGTGGTACAGAGGCTGTTGGAGCACATTAACAAGCTCCAGCAGACTCAATCAAGTCTGCTCTGATGCATGCTAATTAGCATGCATCACAGCAGACGTCCTTCATATGTATAGGTGCCCCAGGTGTCCTGACTCCTAGCTATGCACCTGCTGACTAGCCTTCTAGTGGTAAGTCAGAGTTGTGCAGGTAAGAAATGGTATTGACTTTTAATGCCCAACTGCTCACAGCATGTTCTGACTTTAACACAGCTTAACATTTTACAGATTTAGTATGGCCGAAGTACAACGCGCAACTTTACCTTCACCTTAAGACAGGTGAAATAATGCTTTGGTCTTCTTCAGACTATACTGCCCTGTCCTTGCGAGTTGGATGCCTGGAAGATGCGTTTCCACAAAGAATTTGTTGAAGAATCAAGAATCTGTCCCCAGTATGATGTAGCTGTCATCTGTTCCATTTGAGGAGATTTAACTACAGCCTTATTCAAACAAATCACACTGTACCCATACCTTTGAGAAAGATTACCTATTATTCAACCATGCAGTATTAACAATGATACTTTTGTCAAAGACTCACAAAATTGTTGGGAACATTTCCACCTCTTTTTCCTCAAAGAAAGCCAAAGATTTTTTTATTATTATGTATATGTTAATATACCATTGCAGCATTTGCAATTGGAGCACTGAACCACTAAGTTAGAACAAGTCAACTAGAAAGTAAAAATGACTGTGAACAGAAATAAAAATGACTACTTTCACTGTCACTTCAGTAATGTAAACTAACAAACCTGAAAGTAAAGGGTAACCTTTAACATTTAAAGTATTATTAATCATATAAATAGGGAAATTTCTATTTTAAAAATGTTAATCTGGGCCTGATTGTTCATTTAGAATAGCAACATACTATGCTAAACTAGACCAAACTTCTGACATGTAGGTCTAGTAGTTATTATTCTGGCTACTTTAAAATAAACACAATAACTGTAAAATATGTATCATTCATAATTAATCATGTGCTAAGTTCAGTTGCTTTGGACTGGAAGAACAGAGCTGTAATTATGGTCATACGGCACTGACATCACTGGGCAGTCTGGCTGAAAATCATTAGGAAATGTTACTATACGTTGTGTATGCAACAGTTAATTATTAAACTAAAACATCTTGGGTAAAATACAAGATGCTAGCAGCTTAATCTACTTAGTCTAGCAAACAGAAGATTCAGAGGTGAAATGATCTAAATATCTAGTTTGAGAGAAGATTCCCTGATAATAGTTTAATCTAGTAAACAAAGACTTCAGATCCAACAACTGGAAGCTGAATCTAGGTAAAAGACTAGAAAGAAGGGAAATGTTTTACAGTGGGGTACAGTTTAATTACTGAAACATCTAACAGATGTAGGACGCTCTCTATCAGTTGAAGTTTTTACATTAAGAGTGCATGTATGTCTAAAACATATCCTTCAGTTCAACCAGAAGTTTAATGCATGCACCAGTTGGTTTAATACATGTACCAACTGTAGGGCCTACATTATTAAACTGGGCCTCAGACTAAAATCATGCTGATCTGTTCTGGTTTCAAAATATTTTAATCTCTGAAGTTTTAAAATACATAGCAAAGAGATTTGGTGCCTATGTATTAGTTATTTATAGTCAGTAATTTTTTTATATCAAGCAAGACAAAATAAAAACATGGGGGGGCTGTTTTTTTGTTTTTTAAACAAAGTTTATCTTTTTCTACGAAAGGACAGAAGGAATTGCAGATGAATGACAAACAGATTTGGAAATAGCAGGAATACCCAAAATGAGTGAAGCATGTTTGCAACTCCTTCAGGGCAGGAAGCTACAGGTGGGAATGTACTGTATTGTAGATTTTTATTAAGTCCCCACAGAATTTCACTAATCCCTCCATCCCAGCCCTATAAAGAACATGTATTTGCCACTGTATCCATGAAGTTCATAATAGAAGGCAGCATAAATTCAGCCACACAAAATTCACAGTACAACATGGTGGAAGCAGGCTCTCCTGTTTGCTGTATCTCTTCGCATTAATCTGTTATATATCATGAGAACAATATACAAACATTTTGGTAGCAATGAACAATGCTCAGAGTAAGTGATGAGACTGTAACTAGCAATTTGACTTCGCTCCTTCTCCAAAACTGTATATCAACATGTAGCACCTCTCACCACTCCCTCATTTTTTTTCCCCCCTCTCAAAATCATATAGACTGATTAACCAGTTTGGAAACCTGCTTTTACAGAATTAAGCTAAAACAAGATAAAACCTTCTTAAACAAAAATAAATCTACCCACACAAACTGATTCAATTAAATTGGTTAAAAATATACCTGTAGTTCAGTTAGTGAAATCTGTGTCGTTGGGATCAAATTCTATCTACCACTTTATCCTCTGCTAAACTACCTACCACTGTCCCTTGCTTGGCTTGAAAACAACTTGGCAGAAAATCTTGAGCATCTTCCTGCTCTGAAGAATATGTAAAAAGCAACAAAAGTGCCAACTCCAGCAGACCTTCCTACAGCCAGGTTACACGTATCCTTTGCTCCTCCATACATATGGACTAGATCTGAGGACCTGCTCCTACATATGCAGTGCTACCTTCCCAAACAGGTCAAAGGCCCTTAACTTCTCTCTCTTCATGAATTGACAGGGAGTAAAATCTCCTTGCACCCTTTGTTCTACCTTTCTCACATTTGGGCACCTCATGCTGTCCAAGCCTGTACTCAGACTGATTTCTTTAGCAGCAAAAATACAGAATTGAATACCTGTGAGCTTATACTTTCAGAGAGGAGATTTCTTAGATGTTAGAAACCATCAGCTCTTTTTTGATTAAATTTTAGAGACTGCCAGTCCCTCCCTCTTTACTAGGGTCAGAAAAAATGGTCTTTAACCTTATGATCAAATTCAAATCCAAAACAAACCAACAAAAAAACTTTTTCCTAATCTGGCAAAGTTCTATATTTTGTAATAAAGGGGTTAGATGTCACCAACTCAACCTTCTCTAAACTCACCCATGCCCAACTGTACTTCCCACTGTGTTCCTCGCAGAGATGCTGTTAAAAAAACTAAACAAAATAACAATAACAAGCAATAAATACTTATCATAAAGTATTAGTTTCTTAAAAAAAAATAAAGAACGGGCAATATAACTAGTAGGGCATGATCCCAGTACTTCCATACTACCTGTTGCTACTATCTAGAAATAATTTTAAGTGGAAAAGTGGAAAAATCCTTGCAAAAAAAATCACAAAAAGGAATGACAGTATTCCTGATAGGTACATGAACAAAAGCAATATGATTTATAATATTAATAAGTATTTTACATACACTGCCTCTAGGATTGAAATGAAGTTGATAGAAATTACATAAAAAGTAGAGAGCAAAGGTCACTCCACTAAGCTAAATATGGCAGAATTGTACCAATATCTGGAATCTAGCTACAGGAGAATATGAGAACATATGAACCACCCCAAGGACCTATGACAGATTTATCATAGTGGAAGTAAATCAAATCTTGACCAGAGACTATATGCTAATTATTAAAAACAGCAAGACTAAAACTTCTGATAGTTTCTAAAAATTACAGCTTCTGAAAACAACGCTGCTTGCAAAGTTTAATTATCTATGCTTATAAAAAAACCCCAAAGTTTGTTGATCAGTTTAACAGATGGTGGACATTGTTAAGTCCTGAGAGAATTACACTTACTGGAATGAATTTACTTAAAATTTATACTTAACCTTGATTGCTGGGTTTTTGGTTGTAGTCATGCTGGAAAGGTGACTGTGCCTAAAAGCTTCCAAATAACTTTGTTCCAACTACTTAGTTAGTCTAATAAAAGACATCACATCTACCCAAAGAACCTTGCCTACTTAACCTTGAAATCTTTCTGTCAGTAAGTGATCCTCTTTGCAAACTGAAGTGTTCTGTGTTGTACAGACGCTTCTGTTATCATGTAAAAATGCCAGCTTGCCACTTTGCAAAATTCCTTCTCATTTACATTCAAATTTTGCTTCAACTGAAATCATCTGCTGTTGAAAGACTAACTTCAAAGATACTATTACTGTTTTTTGATCACATACAACAAGCACCTTTTTTCAGAAATCACCTGCGGGAAATTGGAATACGTATTATATGTAAGGAAATAGGGTAACAGCAGTATCTGCTGCTCAGGGAGCAAGAGCAAAAGTAAAAGTCTGTGTGAAATCCACGCGGAGCAGAACAGTGAGCAGCCTTGATTCCCTAGCTGTTGCTATTCAATTGCTTAATTTTCATATTACGTTTCAAAATCAAGGTGCATTATCTGTCATATTCTAGGGCGTGCTGTATGAAAGAATGCAGTATTTGGAATTTAAAAGTTTCCTTTGCTGCCATATTTTGAACAAGGTTATCCTAACTTTCACATCCAACTGTGTTACTCCCACTGCATCCACACCAAGTTTTGTATAGTCTTTTTTTTTAAACAACAACAGATTTTCACTTCTTGGCATTTGCCTTTCTCCAAATTCCACTTATTGTATAAAATTAAGTCAAGATTGATTGTGGCAATTTATTTAGTAGCTCTAATATCAAATGTTGGAGAGCGAGATGGCAAAAAGGAAATAAAAAGGTCCTGCATATGAATAAACTGGTGGTCATTATTTAATACAACATCATACCATTTGATTAAAAAAGAGAAGGGGCATTTTGTGCAATAGAAACCATATTTTGACATTATTTGGTAACATCACGGGAACTATGAAAATATTTATTCTTTGATTAGGTTCCCAGAGACAGCAATATTTACAAGGGTTATCTAGCAGTCATAAAATTAGGCTGTTAATAGTGACAGGCATTTTTTCCTTTGTAATATTTTAAACAAAGAGGGCATTAATAACTGTAACGATCAGACATCTGAGTCATCACTCAATCCAGACGCCATTCAACCATTATATCAAAACTATCCTGTGCTGTACAAACCCTTTGAACCTTTTAAATGAGCCTGGATAAATTCCCTCCTTTCCCAAAAGGATTTCCTATTGTAAACATATGCACTATCACAAACACGGCGTTTTGAAAAACCATCCTTCCCTTCTACAGAGAGATGAGTTTTGTACAGAACATAATCAGTGGAAGAATAACCCTAAAGGAGTTTTGATGTCTTTTTCATGTTAATAAAATCAAAATTCTTCTACTCACCACTTTTATAAGTTAATAGTAAAAGACAGAGCCTTACAAAATACTTACATGTCTTTCCTTTCAGACACATTGTTTTGAATATATGAACTATGGTTCTGATACATCTTTGTAGGTGGCAAAACCACATTTTATAGCATGTTTTACATGCTCTTAACAGACAAAAGTCTCCACCAACAGGAACTGCTTTCTAGTCTGAAAAACTATTTAGCAACAATGACTTTTTCTTTGCTAATTGCCTAACAGAACTAATTGCCAGGTCTAGAAAACAAGATGCAATCTGTTCTAAATGGAATGGCATGTATGAGAATAATGTCGATGTTATGGTTAGAGGAACATTTCTTTCTACAGGAACTCGACATTCTAAACATTTTCCCCTTTATTAAAAAAGCACTTTCTTAGTTTAATGTTCATGAGGCATAAAATATTCTAGAGAGGCACAGTGTATTCAAACTATCTTCTAACACATTCCATCCAAATAAAAATACAACAAACCATTGTGCAGGACTGTTTGAAGAATAAATAAAAACTCTTCCATGTACTTTCTTTCACCACAGTTCCACTGAACTGCTTGTGGGGAAAACTGAACACTAGCTGGGAGCTTCTGTCTGTAAGCACTGTTGGTATGTCAAAAGCTTTTCCTTCCCTAACTAAACTTCTCTTTAAATTACATTCAGATTTCTGTGGTACCATAATAATTTCAATATGGGATGTATTTCAATATTTGGTAAAGGTTTCTTTTCTATTTCCACTCCTAGTTATTTCAGGTTTAGGTTTTTTTTTCATTCCAGCCTCCATGCAGGACATACTACCCCCCCAATATTTACCTGTGAGGTCTTGTAACTTAATAGGGGTTATTCTGAACTCCTCTATCTATGACATCAAGAAATGTATAAAAATGGTATCTTTTAAGATATGTAGCAGGATTTTTTAGGTGCATCAGAAAATGTGTCAAATCAAGGTAGTAATTTGAGACTTAATGGACTAAGAAGAGGGTATCACATAAAACAGAATGGTTTTAGTTTCCAAGGGACTTGGGAACTTCAAATATATGTACATCCCTGCACTTCAAGTTTCAGAACCAAATAAAAAAAACAGAAAAACACTTAACATCTCTTTACTCTTTAACATCTTCATCAGTGATCTGGATTCAGGAGTTAGATATGAACTGGCCAAGCTCACGAATGATACTAAATTATGGGAGAGGGCGGTCAAACCACAGGACAGGCTGGGGATACAGGGCTGTGGCAGGGTACTGTTGGTGCCTGCCATTAAAGGGCCGAGCCAAGCAGTGAGCAGGTGCTTGATTGCAGCGGCCATTTTAGATCCCAGGCTGCCTATATAAACAGGGCAGTTTGCTACTGGCAGTGCAGGCAGTAACATTGCCTGGTTGCAAGGCTGCATGCAACATCTTGGAGGTAAGGGCAGGAGCTGTAGGGGATGGGTCTGGAGGCTCCTGGTCCTGGGCATGACCTGAAACTGCACCCTGCCAGGAGTGGGTGGCCTGGTGGGGCTCTCAGTGGCACGGGAGCCCCCAGGAAATGCCAGGCCAGTTACCACCCCGGTGAAAGGCGAGTAGGGGCACTTTAACCTCAGCCCTCACCTTTGGGTGGGCCAAAGACCAACAGAGCAGGGTAGGCCAGGTAAGCTTCTGGAGGTGCCTGAACCTGCTGGGGGGAGTGACCCTGCAGGGTCATGCACGCTTCCAGGAGCACGTGAGCTAGGAATGGGGGACCCCAATCCCTAAGTGCAGGTAGGAGGCAAAAACCCAACCGAGGCACTCTGTTGGTCAATGCTGGGGCCAGGACCAAAAGGGTCAAAAGGGCCAGGGGCCCACTGCAAGGGATGCCCATGGTGACCGAAGAAGCTCAGGGTCCCAACTGGCCTGAGACGGGGCCAGGGCTTATGGAAGCTGAAGGTCCCATAATTGGGGGCCACAGCTAATGGGCAAAGGAGACAGTTGAGGCAACTGCCTGAGATGCCATCTACGAGGTCTGGGCCAAAGTGTAAGGGTGGAACAGAGCCGCGGATAGCCCCCCCAATATTGGGGTGTACAATGGGCAGCCTCCCACCTTAATTAACAACCTAATTAATTACCAACAATGCGTTGCAGGCAATAGAGGTGGGCGGCATGCCCAGAGGCAGGTGGGGAAACTAGCTCTGTGGCTAGTCAGGGACCCCACTTTGCCACAAGTGTGACTTGGACACACTCTTAAGGTGACCTGACCAAAACCTGACAGCCTTCAATCCAGAGAAGTGCAAGGTGCTGCACCTCAGTAGGACGAACCCTCAGCATACTTTCAGGCTCGGCAGTGCTACACTCAGCACCATGACTGAAAGGGACTTGGGGTTCTTGATTGACCACAAGATGAGTATGAGCCACCAATATGATGCCGTGGCTGGTGAAGCTAACCAAACTCTGACGTGCATCCACCGATGCATCTCAAGCAAAACCAGGGAAGTCACCCTCCTGCTTTACTCAGCCATGGTGAAACTGCAACTGGAGTACTATGTCCAGTATTGGGCCCCCCACTTCAGGAAGGATGTGGAGAAGCTTGAGAGAGTCCAGAGGAGAGCCACTCGTATGATCCAAGGCCTGAAGGGAAGGTCATATGAGGAGAGGCTGAGGGATTTAGGACTCGTCAGTTTGGAGAAGTGAAGGCTCAGGGGGGACTTGGTGGCAGCCTACAATTACATAAGAGGGGTACATCAGAACTTGGGAGAACACTTGTTCACCAGAGGTCCACAAGGGATCACAAGGTCTAATGGCCATAAACTCTGAAGGAAGACCAAAGGAAGGCTGATTTAGACTGGATATAAGAAAAGAGTTCTTTACAGTGCGTGTGTCCAGGGTCTGGAACAAACTACCCCAGAGGCAGTGCAAGCACCTACTCTGGACTCCTTCAAAAAAGAGGTGGATATATTTCTTGCTGGGTCACTTGATCCCAGCTGACTTCCCACCTATGGCGGTGGAGCTGGACCTGATGATCTCTTGACGTCCCTTCCAGCCCCTAATGTCTATGCAATCTATGAACACCCCCCCACAAAGGCAAATCTTAGACAAAATGTTTTGTTTTACTGGCTTTGGTCAAAGCCATGGAAAAGCAGTTTATTTAGTTTTCTAATTGAAATCATGGACTTCTCTAGGTTCTCCTGGAATCTAGCATAAGCTTGCTAATGTATTTATGGACCAGCCCTGAGTATGAGATTCATGATGCAGCTCAAAACATGGATTCAGTATATACTGCAATAGTTTGACACAGATTTAATATACGACTTTATGAACATGTATGTCCTGCAATATGTTTTAAAGGTCAGATAGCTTGGAATCTTTTTAAAAGAAATGCAAGCCAACATTATCTTCAAGCAATCATTTGAGATATAGGAATATTCCCCCTCTTATCGTAAACACTTGTTTCTAAGCACTTTCCTTTGGTTCCTGGCCTAGACTTCCTCAGGTTCTAATGGGAAGGTCATTGCTATCTGCTTCATTAAAATACTGGTACAACTCCAGCGATGAATTATCATATGCTTCTCGTCCACTTTTGGGTCTGCTGCCAAGCGCACTAGGGAGCCCCCTGTGTTCCTGTGGGACGCTCCATCCGCCCCAACATCGCAGCATTCATGAGCCTGGTACCTTGAGATACGTAGAAAAAACTTTTAAAGCTGTGTCTATGTCTGAATCGTTAAATCTCTCCGAATTGATTTGGAGGGTTCTAATTCAATTTGGAGAGATTAAAGGGTCTCCTGATTCGATTCAGATATTTGGCCACTGAAGCATGCTGAATCTCCACTAAATTGAATCACAGACTAAAGATTTGCACAGGCCTAGTACTTATCTGCCTGAAACACCTACAAGAACACAGTTCAGACCCAGATTTACAACATCAACACATTGCACAAAATCATCTATTTCATCCTCACCCACAACAACTTTACTTTCAACAACTATCACTTCATTCAAACAATGAGCATGACTATGGCATGAAGATGGCCTCCCAATGTGCCAACCTCTTCTGACCCAGCTTGAAGAAAAATTTGTAGGAAACCGTGCCATCAAATATGCATTATACCTGAGCTATGTAGATGATATTTTCATCATCTGGACCAAACACCTAGGCTTGCTTATGGACTTCTATCACAGACAACTCATTGCCACCCTTCTATCAAATTATGTCTGGAATAGTCTTACACTAACATCAACTTTCTAGATATAACGATCCGTATTTGGGGTGGCTCCCTACAAACCACTATATACAGAAAACCCATGAACCACCAGTTACATCCAGAAAACCAGCAACTATACCAGACACACCGAATAAATGTAATCTAGTCAGGCCCACAGATACAACAGCACTGGCTCTGAAGAGAATACTTGTGACATCTACTTCACCAGCCTGAAAACTGCTTTTACCCAGCAAGGACATTTCAGCCAAGAAACAAGTTT
Organism: Gavialis gangeticus; assembly: GCF_001723915.1. Lineage (NCBI taxonomy): Eukaryota > Metazoa > Chordata > Crocodylia > Gavialidae > Gavialis > Gavialis gangeticus. Next base: position 26,406,343 of record NW_017729006.1, on the reverse strand, counting down.
GCATCTTTCAACAAGCCACACAATAACCTACTAATACCAAAAGAAAAACCCCCATGGGGCTAGATCTAGCCCAGAGAGTCACTTCATTTGGACCACCAGGCTACCAGAAGTAGGGTAGCATGGCGTGCTGCAGAATCCAGAGCCCCTGAGCTCCAGTGGACATGGTCAGAAGGTAAAGAAAGGGTACCACAGCTTTGCTTGTCCTGCAGCTGCCAGTCTCAGTGCCGTCTCCACTGGCACTGTGTGAAATATAACCCCTTAAAAATGGCTTTGTTATAGAATACATGGGGAAAACCATGTTAGTTTAAAGAATTAAGACTCTTCCAAATGTGCAAGTTAAGTAAATTTACAGATCCTTACCAGTTCTTGAGTATCTTGCATTAATGGCAAAAATGTAGCTTCCAAAATAGCAACTTGGTCAGGGCTGAGTTTCTGCCATAGACTAATCAACATAATCACCAGATGGGTGGCACTCTTCAACTTTATGAATGCCTGGAACATATTGGCTTGGTTTTCCTGTGCAGCATCTGCTAAAGCTATTACCTGCAAGAATTACAAACTTCTGTTAGGTATAATTTTACCATACTTGTGCACACAATACCAAAATTGCATTTGGCACACTTTTGTTTTTCTTTAGAAAATCCTGATGAACTCTTGTCTTCCATAAACACAAACCACACAGAGTATTAAATGAGTTATCATTTGTCTGAATTTGTCTTTTGTGCATTCAAGGTAATTTAAAATCCATACGGTAGTAGGATTAATCTATTACAATCAGTGTAAAGAGGTTTCTATTTAATGCATATTCTATGATAAGGCATTCCCCAGGTTGAGCCCCATCATATAATGTAACACAATAGTCCCTGACAAACTGTAAACATTCAGGTTTATACCACACATGATGCTAATCCCTGTATGACCAGCAGCCCTGAAGGACTCATCAAAAGTACTGAACATATTTTATCTCTCTTAAAACAGTTATTTTTAGTTATTTCAGTTAAAGCTGTTATTTTCAGTTATTTCTGCATGAAAATAATTACTGCCTTATTATTTTGTTGGGGGGGGGGGGGGGCTGGGGGGGGGGGGGGGCTGGGGGGGGGGGGGGGCTGGGGGGGGGGGGGGGCTGGGGGGGGGGGGGGGCTGGGGGGGGGGGGGGGCTGGGGGGGGGGGGGGGCTGGGGGGGGGGGGGGGCTGGGGGGGGGGGGGGGCTGGGGGGGGGGGGGGGCTGGGGGGGGGGGGGGTATGTGTGCATAGTTTGTACCAGTTACTTCAACATTGTACCAATAATGTAGATGTTCTGGCATGTGACTGGTTGATGCTATTTTAACATAAATGGCAGACACAGGACCGCACAGATCTTGAAAAGAAAATTCATTTTGTGCTTGCTTGAAATGGTACCTAAATTTCCTGTAAGCTGGTATGATATATTATCCTTGTCAGTACTTAAGTAAAGAAAAAAACAAAACCAGAAGCACTGGAGAGTACTAAATGTTATTTTATTTATTTTAGATGTGTTACATTAATATAGATACTATTACCTACTTCCTATACATAAACACATAGCATTACCTTGCAGAATTGCAAGAAAAAACATTATTTGACTTAAGGGGAAGTTATTAAGGGATGTATCCAAATTGTCAGTTTTTTATACAAAATACTGAAACATCTACTAGTCATTATGAACTAGCAATATAGCTTCCCATTTTGTTTTCTATATACCAGGAATAGATTCTTCCATGCTGCCCACACTAAATGAGTTTTATTTTAAAAATCAGTAGTACCTGGTAGCTTAAAACTGGGCACTTAACCAGAACTTCCCTGGTCTCCTCTCTGCCAGTAACTCTATGTACTTCCTATTCAAAGCTTGGTTTGCAGAAGTTCTGATCATTTGTAGCTACCATTTATATCAACACAAAGCACCACCCTTCACTTCTTTTACCTTTATTTATTCATGTATAAAATGGGAACATCACCACTATTAAGGAGGACAAGGGTTGGCAAACTTTTAGGAGTGATGGGCTGAATTAACAGAGTTCAGTTAAAAGATGGGGTTTGCAGACTGTATAACATTGCCTGGCAGGCCAGATTTGACCCAGGGGCCATAGGCTTCCAATCCCTGAAGTGTACATACTATTAAGTCTTGATTTTGTAGACTACTGTATGACACTCATGTGAAAGTCATACACAACTAATATAAAAAATAATTTACTATGTAAAGCAAAGGTATGTCAATTTATTAAAGCTCAGCAATCTTTTAAAAAGGCAAAGATACTATGCTATGCATCTTCACCCTAGAAACAAAGCCAACCAGCTGTTAGCATTTGTTTAAGGAAGCCTATTTTTAAAGTGTAACACTGGCACTACAGATGTGTGTGTTCCCTCCAGATTCCCACATGCCCAGAAACAAAGACAGAGACTTGGAGGAAGTCATACATATGAAGTATTTCAAACAAAATGTGTTGATAGCTTTTTTGTTTTACATTTTAGGATTTAAGGTTTTCAAGTAAAAAGGGAACTTAAAGGGTCCCTCTCAAGTCCAAACACTGTATCAACTGAAGCCAAATAGTGAAGCAGAGGCCCACTTAGCTGCACTAAGGAAAAAAGTCCAAGTCATAAAAGGTAGTGTGAAATTAATCCTAAAAAGTGAGTGCTGCCAAAATACGCTCTAAAATTAGTTACAGAAAAGCAGCAGCATTGTAGATATGAATTATATGATATCAACATGGTCACATAGCTCCTTTACCTTAATAAAGTGGCACTGTTCATGTTGCATATTGCATACAGTACATCCATGATATAGTTGCTAGCCTACAGCAAAAAAATGGGGCAAAAACAATAACAGCATTAGGTCCAGCTCAAACAATTACATGTTCCCTTTGGAAAAGGTTCACTAAGCAAAAGTTAAAAACTGGACAATGGCAAAGGGAATCTGAGAAGCTCTGATAGCTCAGCAGGCAACTCTTAAGAACAGGACATTCATTTTAATGCCTTACCCCTCATCACTAAAGTTTTAGGGTTGCCACCATGCCAGAACTTTCATAACAGTTCTAGCTGCAGCCTCTTTAAGACAAAAAATCTATACATAAGCCTCTCTACAGATGACTAGTTTTCCAGCCCAGATTTTACCAGGAAGTAGCTGAAAATGCGAAGAGTCTGCTTACTCCATCTTAGATCCTAATAAGGCAATGGACATACTAGGAAAAAATAGTGTTTTGTTCAGAAAAAAGTTTTAAGATACAGGCTCTCTCATTTCCATATACAACACAAAACCAGTGCCAAGACCTATATCCTCTTTCATTGTTACATTACATATGCATACATAGAATCATGGAAGTGATTTATGTGATAAATACAACACTATAATAAACAGGATCTGTTATGCACTGAGAACCGTATCACCTCAACCTCATGTGAATAGGTGACTGTCCAATCTGAGAAGATATAGACAACAACTTGTAGAAAACTGTTCTTTCTCCCCAAGGAGTCTTTCATAGGGACATCACAGCTGTCAAATAAGTAATCTTTCCTGTGCAATGTGTTTTGGGGAATCTTGGGAGGGTACATTTATTTATTTATTTGTTTATTCACTCAGTTTATATGCCACCCTTCCCAACAATGGCTCAGTACAATTTAGAAGAAAACAAAAAAAATTAAAAACAATAAGTAACAAGAGGACTAAAGCAATTTAAAAGGGAACAATGTAGCAGGGAGCCAGAGGGGATGCCACAGAAGGCTAAGCTTGCTGTGTGGGGCTGGCAGCTGGGCAAAGGCGAGCTGCTAGGAAGCAAGCAGGCCAGTGACAACAGGGGTAGATGCTACCAGGCAGTGACTACCCTGGAGCTAGCTGTGCTGCAGGAAGCAACCCAGGGGAGACCTCAATGTAGCGCAGGAGTAAAGTTTGCAAGCAACTGGGTGAAACTTCAGCAAAGGAGGGCAAGCTGGCCACCAATCCAAAGCGGAAACCCCAGTATGTTGCTGCAGAGCCACTTGACAAGAAGGGGTGGGGCTCTGGGGCACATAAGACCAATGCCACAGACCATGTAGGCAGTCTGGCCCTGCAGTCTGCAAGGAGAGGACCTCCTGGAGGAGATGGCTGCAGGAGATGGATTGGCAGGTGCCTGAGCTATCCCATAGCTGGAAGGAGAGAACTAAGGGGCTTATGGAAAAGATCCAGAGTGACGTGGATTTTACTTTTTAGGTTTAGGACAGCAGTTTCCTGGTATTTATACTAGGATTAAATTTAAAACTGTAGGACTTGGTGGTGGCTGTAGGGGAGGACAACAGCCACAGAGGGGTAGGACACTGGGACAGGCTGCTTCCATTGTACCAGCCTTCAGCCATGTGAGTCCAGGGAAGAGCTAAGTCCAGTGGAAGCAGCCTGGCCTGGATCCAGAGGGCTGAGGGCTGGTACAGAGGAAGCAGCCTGGCCTGCAGTCAGGGATACAGAGGGCCTGCGGTCAGGAATTCAGACAGGCAGGGTCAGAGGAAGAACTTAAAGTATCATCTGTGAGGCATGGGCACGGACACTGCTACAGAGGAGAATGGAGGCCATGAACACAGCTGATAAGGCGACTGGTGCCCTGAGGTACTATTAGGGTCAGAACGACTACAACTTAGTGCTCAAGGGGCAAGGCTGAGGTGGACTGGGCTTAGCCAGGGACCCTGTGGACAGCCTCCTGAAACCCTGTAAGTTGCATCAAGGTGTGGCAGGAAAGGTAAAAAGAAAGTATACCCCAAGAAGCAAGAGTGGAGACACCAGTCACATGGCCACCAAGGAGCACCACAGCCACCCCTGGGGGGCCAGATCCTGCTACAAACTAAAACATCAAATTAGAAACCTCCTAAACAGCAACTCATTCTTGGTTTGTTTGGTGAATTCCTGTCCAAATACGAAGGAATAAAGAGCTTCCAAAAGATGTCCAGGCTTGGGCCCCAGGGAGCCTGAAGAGGGAAGGAGTGCCAGAGCCAAGGAGCAACTGCAGAGAATGACCTCCCATATTTTTACCAAGCAAACTTGGTGCACTGACAGCACTTGTAGGAAGTGGCTCTTAGCTGACCATAGGGATAGTGATGGGGCATAAGTGAAAAGGCAGTCTGTTACATTTGTAGGGCCCAGACCATTTAAGGGTCTTATAGATCAAAACTAGCACCTTGAACTGTGTTTGTAAAACCATTGGAAGTCCATCAGACTCTGGAGCACTGGAGTTATATGCTTCTGGTGACATATCCCTGTCAGAAGGCAGACCATCATGTTCTGCACTAACTGCAGCTTCTGGATGGTTTTTAAGGGCAGTCCTAAATAGGACGCATTGCATTAATTTAGCCTTAAGGTTACAAAGGCATGGATCCAGACCATGCCAGGACAAGAAAGGCAAAACGTGCCAACACATCTCTACCACTCCCAAAATAACCACACCCCACAGCAGAACCATCATAATTCCTGGATCTTACACCTGCACCTCCAGAAATATAATATATCTCATCCAGTGTACCAAATGCCCTGATGGAAAGTATTTAGGAGAAACCAAACAACAACAGTGTACCAGAATGAACGCACACCAAAAATCCATCAAAGCAAAAAATATCCAATTACCTGTGGGTGTACACTTCTCACAAGACAATTACTCCCTCTCTGACCTTTCAGTTCTAATCCTCAAAGGGAACTTACAAAACATCTTTTGTAGATTTCATAGATTTCATAGACATTAGGGCTAGAAGGGACCTCGGAAGATCATCGAATCCAGCCCCCTGCCCCAGGGGCAGGAAGTCAGCTGGGGTCAAAGGATCTCTGCAAGATAAACATCCAAATGTCTCTCAAAGGAGTCCAAAGTAGGTCCTTGCACCACCTCTGGAGGCAGTCTGTTCCAGGCCTCAGGGGCTCAGACAGTAAAGAAGTTCTTCCTTGTGTCCAGCCTG
>NW_017729006.1:26399556-26400416 GCF_001723915.1 Gavialis gangeticus | reverse complement strand
AGAAACCAAGGTGGCTTTCTGCCACAGGGGCCATTGATGGGGTGACCAAAAACAAAAAGGTGGGGGTGAAATTCAATCAGAACCACAGGAGGAGGATCAGAAGGTGGAGGGTTGCAACCTGGTGCACTTGAGGGTCATATGTGCTAGGGTCTTTCTTTGCCCACAGAAGGGGCAGGAGACTGGGATGTCCATGAAGCTCACCACATACATGCCTATGGCAAAGGCTCCATGTAGAAGCCACCAGCTGAGGTCCCTAGTGGCTCATGAGATGAGGGTGGAGTACAGACTCAGCCACTGGGGTGCCCCAGCCATGCCCTCACTGAGCAGGTCCCACCACTTGCTGTCTGGGCGGGACGGGAGGGCAGCATGATGAATAGTGTGGTGCACAAGCATGTAGAGGTGGTGGTAATGGACAGTGGAGAAGTGGACTGGTCTGGTGCCCTCCAGCCAGCTCAGGTGGTGGAACAGGTAGCACCACGAAGCCGGGCAAGGCCCTGGCCCCACAACAAACTCTGGTGGGCTGGAGGACATGGAGGGGGAAGGGAGGGTGCTGCTGTGCAGGACCTGGTCAACAAAGGCAAGGGCATCGGGAGGAAGGGCAGATTTTACCTCCTGGACCAGACAGCTGGTTGCACATGTCATGTGTAGACCCACGCACCACACCAGTGCAGTGGGGTCCACCCACTCCCACCTATCATAGTCTGGGAGGTTTCCAATATGGGTGACACCAGCCAGGAACAACCACTGTTGCAAGTGGGGTGCCTGTCCCATCAGCACCTCCAGCTGAGGGTTCCAGAGGAGGGGCTTGATGAGCAGGTTGGTACTCTGGGTGACTGTTGGGGGGACCTGGAGGCAGAGTC
>NW_017729006.1:26376102-26394556 GCF_001723915.1 Gavialis gangeticus | reverse complement strand
TCCCATCAGCACCTCCAGCTGAGGGTTCCAGAGGAGGGGCTTGATGAGCAGGTTGGTACTCTGGGTGACTGTTGGGGGGACCTGGAGGCAGAGTCCAGCCTCCAGGCCTGGAGGAGGTCCTGGTAGAAATCTGGCACCCCTTGCAGGTCCTGCAAGGAGAAGCCCAGCAGCATGAGGAGCTTCTAGTCATATTGGAACCCCTGAAAGTGGTGAAGGAAAGCGCGTCTCAGGTGGCCCCCTGCCATGTTGCCACCAACACTGTATAGCAGTCACTGCAGGGCCTGAAGGCAAAATGGCAGGACCTGGCTGCGCAGGCGAAGCAGGCCCTGGCCACCCTCCTGCAAGGGGAGGCTCAGAACCCCTGCAGCGACCCAGTGTTGTCCTGGCCAGAAAACCTCCAGTGCCCATGTCTGGAGTCCCGCCAGGACATCAGGGGGCACAGGCAGGGTATGTAAGTGGTGCCAGAGCATGGACAGGACCGGCTAGTTCAGCACCAGCACTCTCCCACGCAGGGAGAGACATTGCAGGAGCCCTGCCCCATGCCCTGAGCTGCTCTACCACCCTTTCCTCCAGCTGATGCCAGTTCTCTTGTGGGGAGGGGTTTGTGGGGGACAGGTAGACCCCCAAGTAAAGCAACGAGCCTGTGCTCCAGTGGATCCTGCAGAGCATGGGCAGGAGTGAGCCCACCTGCCACCCATCACTCACTGCCAGGCCAAAGCTCTTGACCCAGTTGACTTGGGCAGAGGAGGCCACCAAGTACAACGAATGGCAGGCTTCCATCTGTGCCAGGTCACCTGAGTCCTGGACCATGAGAAGTACATTGTCAGCATACGCTGACAGGATCAGATGCACCACCAGCTCCTAGAGCATCACCCCGCCTTCCCTTCCACAGGAGAATGAGGAAGGGCTCCAGAGCCAAGGCATACAGCCAGCCTGACAGCGGGCAGCCTTGATGCACCCCTCTCCTGAATGGGATGGACTCTGTCAGGGTCCAGTTGAGCTTGATCAAACACTCTGCAGAAGCATACAGTACCTGGAGAGCCTGCACAAAGTGGGGCCCAAAGTCAAAGGCCTGCAGCGTGCCTGTGAGGTACCCATGATCCACTCTGTCAAATGCCTTCTCCTGGTCCAGGGATAGGAGGGGAAAAGACAGGCCCTCCCAGTGAACTAGCTCCAGAAGGTCCTGAACCAGGCATAGGTTGTTGGAGATGGAACATCTGGACACCATGTACGTCTGGTTGGGGTGGATCATGTCCATGAACACGGACCTCAGGCGCAGCAAGATGGCCTTCACTGCCACCTTGTAGTCTGTGCAGAGTAGAGACACGGGATGCCAGGTCCTCAGGTCATGGGGATCCCCCTCCTTTGGCAGAAGGGTCATCACGGCCTTCTGGCATGACAGGGGGAGTTCCCCACTTCCCTCAGATTTGGCCCAGACTGCAGCAAGATCTTGGCCAAGGACATCCCAGAAGGTCCGGTAGAACTCCGTGGTCAGGCCGTCGATGCCTAGTGCCTTGTTGCCAGGCATCAGGTGGAAGGCAGCCAAAAAGTCAGCCAGGGTGAGAGGAGCTTCCAACCAGTCCTGGTCACCCATGCTGACCTGCGGGAGTCCCTCCCAAAGGGTCTGACAGGCTTCAGAGTCCGTCGGATCCAGAGAGAAGAGCTCTTCATAGAAGGCCCACGCGTGCTGGTGCTTCTCACCTGGGTGAGGGGGGTGCTGTTATCCGCCAGAAGTCAGGTGATATACTTCTTGGCCCCCTACCTCCTCTCCAGGGCATAGAAGAAGTGGGAGCCACAGTCCATCTCCCAAAGGAGCTGGACACACGAGCAGACAAACGCACCGCAGGTGCGGTGTTTGGCCAGCGTGCAGAGCTCTTCCCATCTCTCCTGACACTCTCTGCAGAGGGATGGGTTGGTTGGATTGGTGGCCAGGCACCTCTCCAGTTCTAGCACTTCCCACTCAAGCTGCTTCCACTCCATCTCCCTCTGCTGGGTGTGCCCCCGAGCGTAGCTGTGGCAAAGGCCAGATGCGCACTTTCCCCACATCCCACCATCTCTGAGCTGAGGGGAAAGCTGCCTGTTGCTCCTGCCAGGCCAGCCAGAACTCCCAGAAGGCCTCCTTGAAGCTCACATCCTCCAGAAGACTGGCACTGAAATGTCAGTAGGCAGACCCCAGGCACCCAGGCCCTAGTGTGGCCTGGGCCCAGACAAGGTTGTGATCACTGAAAGGGGTCAGCAGGATGCCAGAGGACTGGGTCTGAGCAAAGTCTGGCAAAAATATATAAACCTGGTCGCACTGGGAGTGGCATGCCTGCTTCTCCCCCACCCTCACGTACTTGAAGGCAGGGGTGTCGGTAGGGTGACAGGCATGCTAGACATCCACTAGGAAGTAGTCCATCAGGATCTCCCCGAGGATGCCCACGACAGCCTGGTTCCACTCCCTGCCTGACCGGTCTCGCTCATCTAGGGCGATGTTAAAGTACCTGTCAAGAACCAGGCACTCCCAAGGGTTGAGGGTGCTGATGTCTGTGGCCACCTGGCAGAAGAAATCTGCCAACTCTGGGTCCCTTGCAGGGATGTACACATTCAGAAGGTTCAGGACCAGCTCCTGCACCTGGACCCAGAGGTGCAGCAGGTGGCCCAGCACCATCTTAACGTCCTGGAGAATGTCTGGCTGCAGGCCTGGGGAGAACAGGGTGGCCACAAGAGGTGGCCAAGAGGTGAATAAAAAGACCCTGCCTCCCCACTCCAGCTGCCAGCTAGGCTCTTTGGCTGAAGTAGTTAGGGTCTCCTGCAAGAATACCATGGGGTACCCTCCCTCCTGAAGGAAGGAGAGCACCTGGCGCCTCTGGAGACCCTTTCTGCAGCCATGGACATTAAGGCTTGTGATCTTAAATGACCCCATATTTGCGGGGGTGGAATAGATGGTTCAGCAGGGGCCTTGCGCTTCTCAATGCCCAGTGTGGGGCCAGCCGGTTCGCGTAGTGCCCTCCCATATGTAAAGAGGGCATCTATGAAACTGTGGGCCCACATACAGATCCAGACATTGCAGCTTTGGGCCCCTTGCCTTCCCCCTCCAGTGCCCTTGACATGGTGAGGACACTGTCAAAATCACCCCAGCAGTCCAAGGCTAGCTGTACCTTGCTGGTGGACCGGCAGGTGTAGTCACGGTTAAGAAATGGAAGTAGCTCATCCTTGGGGACCACTGGGACCGAGAGGTCCACAGGCTCCATGGAGCCTGCTGGTTCTTGGGAGTCCTCCTCCTGGTCCTGGGGCTCATTGGGCTCCTTAGGCACCATCTGAACCCCCCAGTCTGCTGAGACCCCAGACTCTGGCTGAGTTTAGGAGAGCTCTGCAGCCCCTTGGGACAGGGATGGGGGTAAGGGTGGGGCTCCTTCACAAGATGGTGGGGTAGAGCTGGAGCCCTGTGGGGATCTGTGCAGGGTCCCTGACAAGATTGGTCTGTTGTTTAGGGGACCCCACCATGACCCCCTCTGGTGCGGGACTACGGGGCAGGCTGGAGGTGAGGTTTCTCTGGGAAAGGGAGGGAAGAGACCCACCAGGCACTGGGGTGGCTTCGGTGTCTGCTACAGGGTCCTGGGAAAGGAGACGTCCTCCCTCAGGACTCACCAGGGTGAGCCCTAGGGCCTCTGTTTTCCCCAGATTGTCAGAGGGATGAAGGTCCACTGCCGGGCCTTCCTTTGGGTAGGCTGAGGCCTCAGCCTTGGTGCCTGTGGTTTCAGAAGGTAGGCCCTGGTCAACAGAATGAGGGGCTTCCTCCATGGGCTCCTGTTTGGGACTATCTACCAGCCCCAAAACCTCCTCCACGGGAATTGCCCATTTGATCTTTTCCAGGGGTGGGGTGTCAGGCACAGCTGGGGAGGTCCCCGGAGGCTGGGTCGCTCCTTCCCCCCATGTGGTGGTCTTGGGAGGGGGAGAGGAGTCCTGCACATCAGAGGGCTTCAGCTGCACCTGGGTCTTCCTTTTCCCTTTACAGCCAGAGGGGACCTGCACCCATTCAGCCATGGAGTGGTCCTCAGGTGGACAGGCTCTAGTAGGACATGGTGAGGGTTGTGGTGTGGGGCAGCCACAACAGGGGCATGACTAGGGGTAGGGTGGCCTGTTCTCTCTCCTGCCAGTTGCTGCTGCCCACCCTGGGACTCTCCAAACTTGGTTGGGGGCAGGGTCCCTTGAGCTCATGGAGGGGGGCTTGTAGTTGTGGCAGAGGGGCCAGCGGCCCCCCCTGAGGGGGAATGGGCACTGGTGGTGGGGGCAACCCTTTTGCTAGTGGGACCTATGGATTCCCTCCCTGCCCGGCCCATGGGGCACTCATGATGCAAGTGCCCCGGGGCATGGCACTGGAAGCACTGCAGGTCCCCCAGTATATAGAAAATCCTCACCAGGGTCACCTGATAAGGAATTGCCAGGCACCTCTCAGCCTTCAGCCATGCTCTTGCTGCCAGCTGGATCATAACCTGGTGACAGAAAGAGTGCACACGGAGGAGGCCAGGGTCTCAACACCTCAGTGAGAGGGCCACCACCAGGGAAATAACTCTCCTCAGGGTTTGGAGCTGGGGCAGTAGGGCCCAATTAGGGATATAGGGAGGGTCAGAGCTGAGGACCACCCCAATCCCCAGCTCTTCTAGAGGCTCAAGGGAGATGTATTTGCCCTCCACCATGTGCCTCTTCTCCACTGCCTTTTTTGTGGCAGCCTCTGGGGCAAGGAAAAAGACCCCCTTGCCATGAAAGCAGGAGGCTGCCATGATCTTGGGGGCCCCCACTACCTGAGCCAGGGCCTGCACCCAGGTCTTAAAATTTAGGTTTTCCTGCTTGGGCAGTTGGCACTTCACCCCGTGCCTGTGGGTGAGTGCTGGAGACAGCGCCCTGCCACCTGAGCTAGAAGAGCTGGTGGTGGAGGGTCCAGGCCCCTTGGCTTCAGGTATCCCCACAGCTGCCTGTGCATAGCTGTGGTTCCCCCCCAGGGGCCGTGTTGGTGGAGCCAGGGCTAGGGCTGGGGACAGGCTGAGTGGGTGTGCTGGCTGGTGTAGTGCACCTGGTCCCCTCTAGTGCTGGTGGTCTAGGCTTGGGGGCAGGGCCCTTGTCCTTCCCACCCCGAGCTGTGGAAGAGGCTAAAGAGGAGCCCTTCCTACTACCTTTGCCCTTGGTCCCTGCTGACAGGAGAGGGGGCTTGGGAACCTCTTTGGGGGAGGGTGCCTGGCCATGGGAGACCCCTTGGCCCTGTTGGTTCCCTACCGGAGTCCCAGTTGCAGGAGTCCAGAGTTGCAGGCTTCTCCATCCCTGGAGGAGGTTGGTTGGACTCCGCCTCCAGGGTGGAGGCTGCAGGGGCACGCATCCCCTTGGGGGCTTGGCTGGGATCCAACCCCATAGTGGGGGCCACAGGAAGTTTTGTGGGGGCATCTGTCTCCCAGAAAGCTCCTGCCCTGCCACTGTTTCACATGAGGGCAGGGAACACAATAAAGAAAAACAAAATATCCAGTGGGGCTGGTGAATCTAGTACGGGCAGGCTGGGGTTGTGGGGGAGAAAGAGGGTAAGGAGAAAGGGGGCTGAAGGTCACTGAGCTACAGCCTCACAGGAAAACAAAAACAAAATGGGAGGCCTATGCTTTGAGAATGTGGGAGGGGAGGAAACACACACACACAAGGGCTGGGGAAACCTGAGTTGGCTTACTTGGGCACACAACAAACACCAGGGAAGGGGGAGGGGACCACAGGACTTACCACACAAGGGTAAGCATACACAGGGAAGACTTCTGAGACAGATGTAAAAGATGGCTGGAGCAGTGGAGGGGTTTTGTTTGTTGAAGATCTGTCCAGAAGCCTCACAGGCCTCCTGACAGGTGCACAGTATCAGAGCAGTAGGCAGGAAGACTGGAAAGCTCCAAAGAGAGAAAGCTGGATCAGATGTAGTGAGGTAGCTGTAGGGGAGGGCAGGAGCAGTCAGTCATTTAGGAAGTAATCCAATGCACGTGTGGTGCCAGGTGGTGCAGCAGGGAATCTCCCTCTCTCCCGAGAGGGGGTGACAGCAGCAGCAGCAGCAGTAGTAGTAATAGTAATAGTAGTAGTAATAGTATGGTGGGAGCCATCTAGTTCAGCCACTCAGGGTGTGCTTCTGGTGAAAGTGGAGGTGAAGGTGGGGGTTGGCCAGTCAAGGCAGCTGGGGCAGGCACCTTTAGGCTCTGGCAGTGATGGTGGGCAAGGGGCTCACAGGCAGCGCAGGTTCCTTCCCCCAGATGTTCCCTTACCACAGCTTGGCAGTGGGATGGGCAGCAGTCCAGAACAGGGGTGTAGAAGCTTGTGTGTGGTGATGGGGTGTGGAACAGTGCAGTGTGCCCCTCCCCAAGGGGGGCAGCAGTGCGCAGCAGAGGACCCACCCATGGGGGCGGGCAGCAATAGCAGCAGCAGCCGCCCAAGGCAGGAACGAGTGCGGCTGACCTACTCTAAAAGCTCTGAGACCAAGCCAGCAGCAAACAGTAGCCAGAGGCAGGAAAGGGCCTGGCCATCTCCTCAGAAGCTCCTGAGGCCAAACCTGCAGCAGCAGCAGCCCGGGACAGGAAAGGGTATAGGCAACTTTCTCCCAGAGGTTCCTACCCCAGAATCTCCTATTTGTATCCTTTAAGTATCATGGGCTGTAAGGCCCACATGCCTAACTAATAGCCCCTACTGTGTGGGGCCAATGGGTGAAAGATACAACAGAATCCTTGGGACAAAAAAGGCAAAAAGCAGGATGGGAGTGTTGTGTGGGTCAAAGGGTCAAAATGTGAAAATAAGTGCGCCTGAGGGGGACACTGAGCAGAGCCCCCCGGGCTCCACCCACTGGTCCTCAAAGGCATTCAAGGAGACGGTGGGTGTCACCCACTGGTGCTCCACCCGGAGACATGCATGGACAAGTGAGAGGAAAGCAGCTCCACAGTCTCTGGGCACCTTCCCAGCCAAAGCCTCCTTCCTGGTCAAATATAGGGTCCGCTTGCCCAGGGCCAGGAGGAGGTTGACCAGGAGTTTCTGGGACTTGAAGGGGCCACAGATGGGGTGACCAAAAACAAAAAGGTGGGGGGGTTAATTCAACTGGAACCTCAAGAGGAGGCTCTTGAGGTGGAGGTGGAGGGGCTGCAGCCTGGCACATGCGAGGGTCATGTGTGCCAGGGTCTTTCTCTGCCCACAGAAGGGGCAGAAGACTGGGGTGTCCATGAAACTTGCCACATACACGCCTGTGGCAATGGCTCAATGGAGGAGCCACCAGCTGAGGTCCCCAGTGGCTTGTGGGATAAGGATGGAGTACAGACTCAGCCACTGGGGTGCCCCAACCACGCCCTCGCCGAGTAGGTCCTGCCACTTGGTGTCTGGGCAGGACGTGAGGGCAGCATGATGGACAGTGTGGCCTCCAGCTGGCTCCAGTGGTGGAGCAGGGAGCACCGTAAAGCCAAGCGAGGCACTGGCCCCATGACAAATTCCGGTGGGCTGGAGGACACAGGGTGGGTGGGGACTGCCATTGTGCAGGACCTGGTCAACAAATAGAAGGGCATTGGGAGGTAGGGCAGATTTCACTTCCTGGACCAGACGGCAGGTTGCATGTGTTGTGGGTAGACCCATGCTCTGGGCCAGGGCAGATGGGTCCACCCACTTCTGCTTATTGTAGTCCAGGAGGTCTCCAATATGGGTGACACCAGCTGGGATCAACCTCTGTCGCAACATGTCAGCACCTCCAGCTGACGAGCCCCTCCTCTGGCACCCTGGGTGACTGTTGCAGGGGACTAGGGTGGCTAGGATCTGGAACCAACTTCCAAGGGAAGTAGTGCTGACTTCTACCTTGGGGGTCTTTAAGAGGAGGCTTGATGATTACCTAGCTGAGGTGATTTGAGTCCAGTTTTCTCTCCTGCCTTGGGCAAGGGGTCAGACTAGAAGATCTGCAAGATCCCTTCCGACCCTAGATCTATGAATCTATGACCTGGAGGCGGAGACCAGCCTCCAGGCCTGGAGAAGGTCCTGGTAGAAATCTGGCACCCCTCACAGGTCCTGCAGGGAGAAGCTCCACAGGTTGAGGAGCTGCCAGTCATATCAGAGGTCCTGGAAGTGGTGTAGGAAAGTGCGCCCCAGGTGGCCTAACCCGCGTGGCTGCCAACACCATACAGCAGTTGCTGCAGGGGCTGAAGGCAGAATGCCAAGACCTGGCTGTGCAAGAAAACCAGGCCCTGGCTGCCCACCCACAAGGGGAGGCGCAGGACCTCTGCAGTTATTCAGTGCTGTCCTGGCCAGAAAACTCCAGCGTCCATCTCTGGAGTCCTGCCAGGACATCAGGGGGCACAGGCAGGATGTGTAAGTGGTGCCAGAGCATGGACAGGACCAGCTGGTTCAGCACCAGCACTCTCCCACACAGGGAGAGACATTGCAGGAGCCCTGCCCATGCCCTGAGCTGCTCCACCACTCTTTCCTCCAGCTGATGTCAGTTCTCTGGTGGGGACGGAACAGGTAGACCCCCAAGTAGAGCAGTGAGCCCTCGCCCCAGCGGATCCCGCAGAGCGCAGGTGGGAGTGAGTCCACCTGCCACCTGTCACCCACCACCAGGCCAAAGCTCTTGACCCAGCTGACCTGGGCAGAGGAGGCTGCCGAGTACAATGCCTGGCAGGCCTCCACCTGCACCAGGTTGCCCGAGTCCTGGATGAGGAGTACGTTATCAGCATACACTGACAGGACCAGCTGCACTGCTGGCTCCTGGAGCATCAACCCCACCACCCTCTTCCTCAGGAGAACAAGGAAGGGGGCCAGGGCCAAGATGTACAGCTGGCCTGACAGCAGGTAGCCTTGATGTACCCCTGTCCTGAATGGGATGGGCTCTGTCAGGGTCCAGCTGAGCTTGACCAAACATTCTGCAAGGCCTACATTACCTGGAGAGCCCGCATGAAGCGGGGCCCAAAGCCAAAGGCCTGCAGCATGCCTGTGAGGTAGCTGTGATCTACTCTGTCAAATGCCTTATCATGGTCCAGGGATAGGAGGGGACAAGACAGGCCCTCCCAGTGAACTAGCTCCAGGAGGCCCTGAACTAGGTACAGGTGGTTGAAGATGGAACTTCTGGGCACTGTGTACATCTGGTTGGGATGGGTCACATCCATTAGCACAGACCTCAGGTGCAGTGAGATGGCCCTTGCCATCTTGTAGTCCATGCAGAGTAGGGACACGGGATGCCAATTTCTTAGGTTGCAGTGATCTTTGGCAGAAGGGTCAACACGGCCCTCTGGCACGACAGGGGGAGCTCCACACTTCCCACGGATTCGGCCCAGACCGCACAACGTCTGGGTCAATGACATCCCAGAAAGCCTGGTAGAACTCCGAGGTCAGCCCATGGATGCCTGGAGCCTTGTTGCTTTCAGAGGATGGCTGAAAACTCAGCCAGAGTGAGAGGAGCTTCCAGCTGGTCCCGGTCACCCACACTGACCTGCAGGAATCCCTCCCACAGGGTCTGACAGGCCTCAGCATCAGTCAGATCCAGGGAAAAGAGTTCCTTATAGAAGGCCCGTGCGCACTGGTGCATCTCACCTGGATCTGTGAGGGGGGTGCCATTACCTGCCAGAAAGCAGGTAATGTACTTCTTGGCCCCCTGCCTCCTCTCCAGGGCATAGAAGAAGCAGGAGCTGCGGTCCATCTCCTGAAGGAGCTCGACATGGGAGCGGACAAATGCACCGTGAGTGTGGTGGTTGTCCAGAGCACAAAGCTCTTCCTGCCTCTCCTGGCACTCTCTACACAGGGACAGGTTAGTTGGGTCAGTGGCCATGTGCCTTTTCAGCTCTAACAGTTCCCAATCGAGCTGATCCCGGACCGCCCCCTTTGCTGGGTGTGTCTCCGAGTGTAGCCGCAGGAAAAAAGCCGGATGTGCACCTTCCCCACATCCCACCGCCTCTGAACCAAGGGGAAAGCTGCCCATTGCTCCCGCCAGGCCAGCCAGATCTCCCAGAAAGCCTCTCTGAAGCCCACATTCTCCATCAGACTGGCATTGAAATACCAGTAGACTGACCCTGGACACCCAGACCCTAGCATGGCCTGGGCAAAGACAAGGTGGTGATCGCTGAAAGGGGTCGGCCAGATGCCAGAGGAGTGGGCCCAGGGAAAGTGCAGCAAAGAGAAATAAACTCGGTTTAACTGGGAGTGGCATGCTTGCTCCTCCCCCACCCTCACATAAGTGAAGGCAGGGGGTTCAGTGGGGTGACAGGCATGCCAGACATCCACCAGGTAGTAGTCCATCGGGGGCCTAGTTCTGCTCCTTGCCTGACCAGTCTCACGCATCTACGGTGACATTAAAGTCCCTGGCAAGGTCCAGGCACTCACGAGGGTTGAGGGTGCCAACATCTGTGGCCACCTGGCTGAAGAAATCTGTCAAGTCCAGGTCCTTTACAGGGGCATACACATTCAGAAGGTTCAGGACCAGCCCCCGCACCTGGACTCGAAGGTGCAGCAGGCGGCCCAGCACCATCTCAACATCCTGGAGAATGTCTGGCTGCAGGCCTGGGGAGAACAGGGTGGCCACCCCAGATAAGGGGGATGAGAGGTGAGTAAAAAAGTCCCTGCCCCCCACTCCAGCTGCCAATTTGTTTCATTGGCTGGAGTCATCATGGGGTACCCCCCCTCCTGAAGGAAAGAGAGCACCCGGCACCTCCGGAGACCATTCCTGAAGCCGTGGAAGTTGAGGGTTGTGATCTTAAATGACCTCATGCCTGGGGGCATGGAGTAGACAGTTCAGCATGGGCCTCACACATCTCAATGCCGGGTGTGGGGCCCACAGGTTCATGTAGCACCCTCCCATATGTATAGAGGGCATCTATGAAACTGCAGGCCTGCCTATAGATCCAGGCATTGCAGTTTTGGGCCCCTTGTCTTCCCCCGCGAGCACCCTCGCAGTGGCAAGGATGCTGTCAAAATCACCCCAGCAGTCCAAGGCTAGCTGTACCTTGCTGGTGGACCGGCAGGTGTAGTCATGGTCAAGAAATGCAAATAGCTCATCCCTGGGGACCGCTGGGACCGAGAGGTCTGCAGGCTCCATGGAGCTTGCTGGTTCTCAGGCATGGTTCTCCAGGTCCTGGAGCTCAGAGGGCTCTTCTGGCACCATCTGAACCCCCTGGTCTGCTCAGACCCTGGACTCTGGTTGGGATTGGGAGAGCTCTGCAGCCCCCTGGGACAGGGTTGTGGGTAAGGATGGGGGTGGGCCTCCTTCACAAAATGGTGGGGTAGAGCTGGAGCCCTTGGGGGGTCTGTGCAGGGTCCCTGATGTGATCTGTCCGTTTAATAGGGGACACCACTGCAACCCACTCTGGTGTGGGACTAGGGGGCAGGCTGCAGGTGAGGTTTTCCTGGGAGGGGGAGGGAAGAGACCCACCAGGCACCAGGGTGGCTCTGGTGTCTGCCTCAGGGTGCTGGGAAAGGGGATCTCCTCCCTCAGAACTCACCGGGGTGAGCCCCAGGGCCTCTGTATCCCCTAGATCAGAGGGAGGAGACTCTGCCACTCGGCCTTCTTTTGGGCAGGCCTCAGCCTCAGTGCCCGTGGTTTCAAGGGATAGGCCTTGGTCAGCAGAATGAGGGGCTTGCCCCATGGGCTCCTGTTCAGAACTATCTAGCAGCCCTGAAACCACCTTTGTGGGGATCACCTGTTTGATCTTTCCTGGGGGTGGAGTGTCAGGCACAGCTGGGGAGGCCCCTGGAGGCTGGGATGCTCCTTCCCCTCTGTGTGTTGGTCTTGGGAGGGGGAGAGGAGTCCTTCACATCAGAGGGCTCCAGCTGTGCCTGGGCCTTCGTCTTGCCCTTACATCTGGAGGGGACCTGCACCCACTCAGACATGGGGTGGTCCTCAGGTGGACAGGCTCCAGCAAGAGATGGTGAGGGTTGGGGGGGTAGGGCAGCTACAATGGAGGTATAACTAGGGGCAGGGGGCCCCTGCTCCTTCCCTCCCCCCTGTTTCTGGTGTTCTCCCTGGAACTCCACTAGAGTTGGTTGGGGAGTCCCTTGAGCTCATGGCTGGGCTTGTAGTTGTGGCTGGGGTGCCAGGGGGGCCTGAGGGGGGTGAGGCACCAATGGTAGGGTCACCCCTTTTTCCAGTGGGATCTTCAGATGCCCTCCCCGCCTGGCCCATGGGGTACTCATGATGCGAGTGCCCTGGGGCATGGCACCCAAAGCACTGCAAGTCCCCCAATGTATTAAAAATCCTTACCAGGGCCCCCTCAGCCTCCAGTTGCGCTTCTGCCACCAGCTGGATCATGACCTGGTGACAGAAAGAGCACACATGACGGAGGCCAGGGTCTCAGCACCTCAGAGGGCCATCACCGGGGAAATAACTCTTGCCAGGGTTTGGAGGTAGGGGAGCAGGACCCAACTGGGGATATAGGGAGGGATGGAGCCGAGGACCACCCTGGTTCCCAGCTCTTCTAGAGGCTCGAGGGGGATGTACTCACCCTCCACCACAAGCCCCCTCTCCACTGCCTTTTGTGCAGCAGCCTCTGAGGCAAGGAAAAAGACCCCCTTGCCATGAAAGTGGGAGGCTGCCACAATCTTGGGGACCCCTACTACCCAAGCCAGGGCCCTCACCCAGGTGTCAAAGTGAAGGTTCTCCCTCTTGGGCAGTTGGTACTTCACCCCATGCCTGCGGGTGAGTGCTGGAAAGGGGGCCCTGCTGCCCGAACTGGAAGGGCCGGCAGTGGAGGGTCCAGGACACAGGTTTGGATCTCCCCACAGCTGCCTGTGCATAGCTGTGGTTCCCCCCATGGGGGGGGTATGTTGGTGGGGCCTCACACCAAAGTGTATGTATGGGCACATGTGCTGAGGCAAAAAGCCCCAGCTCAAATTTGCACCACTTCTATCTGAGCTGCTGCAAGCACATGTGCTTGCAAGTGTGGATGTGTCCCATGTGACGTAAATGCTTTATCACCACCTCATGGTCAACTGTATCAAAGGCTGCTGACAAATCAATTTCTCTTGTTGAACTTCAGGCAAAAATCTTTGACCAAGGTCATGAGCACAATCTCAGGCTCTATCCAGGATGAAAGCCAGACTGACAAGGCTCCAGGAGACAGATGGCATTCAGATAAGTCTGCAGCTGTCAGGTAACTATCCATTCAATGACCTTATCTAAAAAGGAGAAATTATAGACAGGGCAAGAACCAGTTGGGGAGTAAGCATCAAGTGATAGTTTCTTGAATAGAAACTGGACAACAACAGACTTAACAGTGTTCAGTATGCTACTTCTCTGAAGAGAGGCATTGACAACCCCTCTCAGCCCCCACCCCCTACCTCTGCCTCCTTTCCCCAGCTGTCTTTTACAAACAGGACTAGCATAGGTTCAGTTCAAAAGAGTTCACCCTCATCCTCCCAAGCATATCCTCTGCATCAATGGGTGATAGTGATTTAAAATAATCTGTATAAAAGAGGACAAGACCAGGCTGTAAGGATTCTGTCCTACAGTCTATGAAACTAAGTCAGCCACACTTAATGCACTAAGCAAGGACAACGGAACCCCAGCATCTTCCCTCTGCTTGGTTCTGGGGCTACTTTTACAGAACTCTTCTAGCACCTGAGCCCTGCTGCACGACTTTCTGGTCTCCAGTCTTTGAGCAGCTCCTGTACTAGTAACTCTTCTGGCTTCCTGACCTTTTACTCCAGTTAACCCCAGGCTCAGTGTTTGGATGTTGGCTTGGCTTCAGCTTGATACTGACCTCTTAATTCTTGGTAGTCTTCTGACTCAATTTTGGACTCTTGGCTTGAGACCCTGCACCTTGGTCTGCAACTTGAAGTTGCCTTCAGTTGCTTCCAAACCATGGTTCAACCCTGGAACCCTGACAATTCTCACCCCCATATCCATTCACTAGGCCTGACACCCCTCTGAATCCTGACATGGACTTAGTCAACTTCAAACTCTGCCAATGCAGCAAAAGTGGTGGCACCCAACCCATGCCAGATATGGGTAATTTTATCTGCTAAGTAGGTAGAAAAATCATCACAGCTAACTGATGACTCACTTTCTGGGCAAACAAGATGGATTAGCTTGATTATTCACCACCCAGAATAGTTCTACTGGATAACACTGGGCAGATGCAATAGCAATGGAGAAGAAAACCTTTTTTTTTTGCTACCATTGCCAAATCTTAGTCCTCTAAGAAAGATCTATGCTACAGTCAGGGTGCATCTATACGTGCATTTGATACAGGAGCAGTTTACTCATGAGTAAATTGCTTGAGAGTAAACACGCCTGGGCAGGCATCTACATGTGCAGTGTAACAGGGGCTCAGGCAGAACCCCTGTTACTGGGGAAACTCGGGGCATGGGTGATTAAGAAAACTAAGACACAGCGGTGGGGGGATTGGTACATGGGGCGAGGATTAGGGTAATCATGGCCACCACCACACATAAAAGGCAGAGCTAGAAATCAAGCAGTGGCCCTTGGGGCACTGGAGTGAAGGAGAGCGGTTGCTATGGAGCCGATGGAGCAAGTAGGATACTGCAGGCAAGGCCAGCAAGTCGGATGTCGGAATGGTGAGTTCTGGGGAAGACAGGGGACATACTGCTGACCCATGCCTACAAAATGGAGCATTGGCTGGGAAACTGAAGCCGCACAGGGAGCACCAAAGAACCATGGAGTCTATGGACATTCAGACCCCAGCAGACTGGCAACAGGCCCATAATATTACTCTATGGCTGCTACAGGGCCAGCAGGCACAATCGGAAGAGATAGTCTGAGTATGGACACAGGAACCAGAGGTCAGAATCAGACTGTTCTCTCAGCAGCAGGATCTAAGTGAGAAGATTGAAGCCCAACAAGACCAGGGGAACCCATGGGTCATCCTAGCCTTCAAACAAGTTAAGGCAGCCCTATGCCAGCACCCAGTGCTTTATACCCCAGATCTTGAAAAGCCTTTTTTTTATGAACGAATGCCTCCGGCACCACATTAGGAGCTATCCTCTTCCAAGAAGAGGGGGGAGAAGAGAGACCTATATAGCCTTTGCTAGCAAAAAACTGACACCCGCAGAAATCCGATATTCCACAATTGAGAGGGAATGCCTGGCTATCCAGTGGGGGAGTGGAGCTCTTTTGTTATGGCAGTGGATATAGTTTTCCTAGACTTCAGGAAGGCTTTTGATACTGTCTCTCACCCCATTCTCATTAGGCAGCTGGGGGACTGTGGCGTAGACACCCATACAGTCCAAAGGGTCGCCAACTGGTTAGAGAGTCGCACCCAGAGGGTGGTAGTGGATGGGTCCTTCTCGACCTGGAAGGACGTGGGAAGTGGGGTCCCACAGGGCTCGGTCCTTGGGCCCGCCCTGTTCAATATCTTCATCAGTGATTTGGATGAGGGGGTGCAAAGCACCCTGTTCAAGTTTGCTGATGACACTAAGATGTGGGGGGAAGTGGGCACAATAGAGGGGAGCAACAGGCTACAGTTGGACCTAGACAGGTTACAAGGATGGGCGGAGGAGAACAGGATGGGGTTTAACACAGACAAGTGTAAGGTGATGCACCTGGGGAGGAACAATCGGCACCATACATACAGGCTGGGGAACTCCCCTCTTGTCAGCACGGAGGTGGAAAAGGATCTGGGAGTCATTATTGACTCCAAGATGAACATGAGTCGGCAATGTGGGGAGGCGGCTAGGAAGGCCAACTGCACCTTGTCGTGCATCCACAGATGCATCTCGAGCAGGTCCAAGGAGGTGATCCTCCCCCTCTATGCGGCACTGGTCAGGCCGCAGCTGGAGTACTGCGTCCAGTTCTGGGCGCCGCACTTTAAGAGGGATGTGGACAGCATCGAGAGGGTCCAGAGGAGGGCCACTCGTATGATCAAGGGACAGCAGGGTAGGTCCTATGAGGAAAGGTTGCGGGACCTGAACCTGTTCAGCCTTCAAAAGAGAAGGCTGAGGGGGGATCTTGTGGCCTGTTATAAACTGGTTAGGGGGGATCAGCAGGCGCTGGGGGAGTCCCTGTTCCCCCGAGCGCCGCAAGGAGTGACCAGGAACAATGGTCACAAGCTGGCGGAGGGAAGGTTTAAGTTGGACATCAGGAGGCGCTACTTCACGGTCAGGGCAGCTAGAGTCTGGAACCAGCTTCCAAGTGAGGTGGTGCAGGCTCCCACCCTGGGGGTTTTTAAGAGGAGGTTGGATGACCACCTTACTGGGGTCATTTGACCCCAGTGCTCTTCCTGCCATGGCAGGGGGTCGGACTAGATGATCTGCTCAGGTCCCTTCCGACCCTAGAAACTATGAAACTATTACTTACTAGGCCAAAAGTTCGTATTAATCACAGACCATGCACCCCTACGCTGGCTACGAATAGCCAAGCTAGATAATGCTAGGCTAATGAGATGGTCTCTCACTTTACCGGGTGGGAAAGAAAAGTGGGACTGTTGACTACCTGTCACATACTTAAGACATGACAGATACCGGCAAAAGGGCGAAGGGTCCAACCGACCGTGCCGAGGATGGTGAAGACTTAGCAACTTTAAGTTTCTTTCAACAGAAAGGGGGAGGTGAGTAACAGGGGCTCAGGGAGAACTCCTGTTACTGGGGAAACCTGGGGCATGGGTGATTAAGAAAACTAAACGCACAATCTTATACAGTGCCAATAAAGCTGGCAAGTCAGTCAGCAATGCAGAAGTCCTCGACTTCAGGAAAGCTGACTTTGACAAGCTCAGGAAGCTTGTAGGTGAGGCCCTAAGGGACCACAACCCTAAGGGGAGGGGAGTTCAGGAAGAGTGATTGCTCCTCAAGGGGGCAATTCTGGAAGTACAAGCAATGTCTATCCCGTCTCAGCGGAAAGGCAGCAAAAGGGCACAGCAGCCCCCTTGGCTCTGCAGGGAACTAGTGGACCTCCTGCATCTAAAAAGAAAGACCTATAAAGGATGGAAGGCTGGATCCACCTCAAAGGAGGAGTATTCTGCACTGGTCCAGAACTGTAGGGAGTGAACGAGGAAAGCCAAGGCTGTGACTGAACTCCAACTGGCTACACATATCAAGGACAATAAAAAGTCCTTTTTTAGCTATGGGGGAGCCAGAGGAAAAGCAAGGGTAATGTTGGACCCCTGCTAAACCATATGGGACAACAGACAACCGATGCCCAAGAAATAGCCAACCTGCTTAATGAGTATTTTGCTTTGGTTTTTCACCAGTCCCAAGGGATGGCCCGATATGGTACAGGACAGCCAGGGTGAGAGAGAATTGTTACCCGTCATCAATATAGACCATGTGAAGGAATACCTTAAGAAGCTGGACACCTTCAAGTCAGCTGGCCCAGATAGTTTACACCCTAGGGTACTTAAGGAGCTGGCAAGCATCATAGCTCAGCCACTGGCATGGATCTTTGAGAACTCGTGGCACTCAGGTGAAGTGCCCAAAGATTGGAAGAAGGCCAACGTGGTGCCTATCTTCAAGAAGGGGAGGAAAGTAGATCCAGGGAACTACAGACCCATCAGCCTGACCTCTATCCCAGGGAAGATCTTGGAAAAAAATATCAAACAGACCATTCTCAACAAACTGGCTGATGGCAACATCCTGAGGTATAGCCAGCATGGGTTTGTTGCGGGTAGGTCTTGCCTGACCAATCTCATCTCCTTCTATGACCAGATGACATATCACCCGGACAAGGGAGAAGAGATTGATGTCATGTATCTTGATTTAAAAAAAGCCTTTGATCTGGTATCCCATGATCATCTCATAAAAAAACTGGCCAACTGCAGCCTTGGCTATATCACAGTCTGATGGGTGGGGAACTGGCTCCGAGGTCAGACCCAGAGAGTGGCAGTTGATGGAAGTCAATCATCGTGGTGCTCCAGTGGGGTCCCCCAAGGTTCTGTCCTTGGGCCTATACTCTTTAACATCTTCATTAATGATGTGGACATTGGTATCAGAAGTGGACTGGCCGAGTTCGCTGACAACACCAAACTTTGGGGTAAAGCATCCACATCCGAGGACAGGATGGTGATCCAGGCCAACCTTGACAGGCTCAGAAAATGGGTGGACAAAAACCTGATGGTGTTCAACATTGAAAAATGCAAGGTATTCCACCTTGGGAAGAAAAACCCATGGCATGCTTATAGGCTGGGCAGTGCTACGCTTGCTAGCACCACAGCCGAAAGGGACTTGGGGGTCATGATTGACCACAAGATGAATATGAGCCACCAATGTGATGTTGCAGCTGCTAAAGTGAGCAAAACTCTGGATTGTATCCATATATGCTTCTCAATCAAATCCCAGGATATCATCCTCCCGCTATACGTGGCTTTGGTGAGGCCACTGCTGGAGTAGTGCATTCAATTCTGGGCTCCACAATTTAAAAACGGTGTTTAGAAACTTGAGAGAGTGTAGAGGAGAGCCACGCGCATGATCAGAGGGCAGGAGAACAGGCCTTATGATGAAAGGCTGAGAGCTATGGAACTCTTCAGCCTGGAAAAGCGCAGGCTCAGGGGGGACCTGG
>NW_017729006.1:26374862-26375842 GCF_001723915.1 Gavialis gangeticus | reverse complement strand
CATGACCCCCAAGTCCCTTTTGGCTGTGGTGCTAGCAAGTTTAGCACTACTGAGCCTATAAGTGTGCTGCAGGTTTTTTTCCCCCCCAAGGTGGAGTACCTTGCATTTTTTCGGTGTTGAACATCATCAGGTTTTTGTCCGTCCATTTTCTGAGCCTGTCTAAGTCATCCTGGATCACCATCTTGTCCGCAGGTATGAACGCTTTACCCCAAAGTTTGGTGTCTTTGGCAAACTTGGTCAGTTCGCTTCTGATACCAATGTCCACATCATTAATAAAGACGTTAAAGAGTATAGGCCCAAGGACGGAGCCTTCCGGGACCCCACTGGTCACGGTGCACCATGATGATTTACTTCTGGCAA
Organism: Gavialis gangeticus; assembly: GCF_001723915.1. Taxonomy (NCBI): domain Eukaryota; kingdom Metazoa; phylum Chordata; order Crocodylia; family Gavialidae; genus Gavialis; species Gavialis gangeticus. Next base: position 26,375,482 of record NW_017729006.1, on the reverse strand, counting down.
CTACCACTCTCTGGCTCCAACCTCGGAGCCAATTCCCAAGCCATCAGACTGTGATGTAGTCGAGGCCGCAGTTGGCCAATTTTTCCATGAGATGATCATGGGACACCAGATCAAAGGCTTTTTTAAAATCAGGATATATGACGTCAATCTCTTCTCCCTTGTCCAGGTGATATATCACCTGGTCACAGAAGGAGAGGAGATTGGTCAGGCAAGACCTACCCACAACAAACCTGCGCTGGCTATCCCTCAGGATGTTGCCATCAGCCAGTTTGTCAAGAATGGTCTCTTTGATACTTTTTTCCAGATCTTCCCAGGGATAGAAGTCAGGCTGACAGGCCTGTAGTTCCCCGGATCTACTTTTCTCCCTTTCTTGAAGATAGGCACCACATTGGTCTTCTTCCAATCTTTGGGCACTTCACCTGAGCGCCACAAGTTCTTGAAGATCCATGCCAGTGGCTGAGCTATGATGCCTGCCAGCTCCTTAAGTACCTTGGGGAGTAAACTGTCTGGGCCAGCTGCCTTTAAGGTGTCCAGCCTCTCGAGATGTTCCTTCACATGGGCTACATTGATGAACGGTAACAATTCTCCCTCACCCTGGCCGTCCCATACCGTATTGAGCA
>NW_017729006.1:26368703-26369862 GCF_001723915.1 Gavialis gangeticus | reverse complement strand
GGGGAGTAAACTGTCTGGGCCAGCTGCCTTTAAGGTGTCCAGCCTCTCGAGATGTTCCTTCACATGGGCTACATTGATGAACGGTAACAATTCTCCCTCACCCTGGCCGTCCCATACCGTATTGAGCAGGGCCGTCCCTTGGGACTGGTGAAAAACTAATGCAAAATACCCATTAAGCAGGGTATTTTGAGCCTAAAACTTCACTTCATAAATCTACTGGATACAAAAATCATGGACTCAATATAGACATTGGATTTATGACACATTACAACCTGCCTGACATCTGATCCACCAGGTACCAGCCTGAACTTACTATTTACATTTTTCCCCCTCTCCTCCCTCTCTACCCTTTGTTTTCCTAATTTCTAGCAATTTACTTTGAGACAACCTTTGGGCTTTCCTTCACCCATTTTTTCCCTTATTCCACCTCCCCACTTCTCTACTCATTGTTTTCCTAATTTCCACCTATCTACATTCTCACTGACCTCCTGTCTCACTTTTAGCTTCTTTCATTCCCTGGAGATCTCAGAACAGCAAAGTCTCCCTATGCCTGAAGAAGGGTACTTGTACCTGAAAGCTTGCAAATAACTTTCTTCCAACTACTCAGTTGGTCTAATAAAAGATATCTACCCAAAGAACCTTGCCTGCCTGTGTCCTTACACCAACACGGCTACAACCAGAAATCAGTGCTCAGAGAGCTTCTGGCTTGGATAAGGGCTAATATGTAACAGTGGTAGGAAGCAGATGAACAGTTGGTAAATATTTGCATCCATAAATAGGAGTGACAACCATTTATATTGGTAAACAAAATATGGGGACATAGTTATATCTTAGATGCCTGTAGATGTCCACTTTGTCGCTTCTCTTGTGCTATATTTCTGCACAAATGATCACCTGATGTACTTGTGTTTGCTGCATATAAATGAGAAGGAGCTGTTGGCATGGCTTTCTATGTAAGGAATCCTGCAGTTCAGAGTCTGTTTTGTCCTTGTGCTTCTAAGTATCCTAAACCTGTTAAACATATGGCAAGGATAACCGATTTCCCAGGGTATTTGGAGTACAGAAGAATGGGAGTTGGAATGGCTCGATTACCACCGCCTACTGTGGGGAAATACTATTGGTGAATATTGGAGGGAGAGGCTTGTCAGTAAAGCAACCA
>NW_017729006.1:26364628-26368692 GCF_001723915.1 Gavialis gangeticus | reverse complement strand
GTGAATATTGGAGGGAGAGGCTTGTCAGTAAAGCAACCACTGAACATGAATCCTATTATTATTATGTCCATAGGAAGGATTACATTCCTTTACCTAACTTTTAAATACGTAAATAGTCTACCAATTTTTAACATGGCAAACTATAAAAGCTACTTAAAAAAAAGTCAACCAGCCACAAGAATGCTTACTTTGCTACTAAAATTACACTCCTCTGAGAGGCGCAATGTACAATGAAGAACTGAGCACCAGTAATAGGCTTAAGTTTGAGGGGCCATACTTAACAATGTAGCATGAACAAAATCTGTGTGACATATCTCCACATACTATACACATCTGCAATTCCCCATTCAGTCTCAGAGAAACCAGGTTTAATGTCTAAAATCATTTCCTTACAACTTCAACTTCAGTTTGGGAACATCTGCAATTATAACATCTTTATTGTCATAAGATTATGTATGTCTACACGTATATGTTAGTTTCAAAACCCAATCTCTATCATTAGACAGGGGAAAGGTTACAAGGGAGACATTCTTGAGATCCATTCTGAATTAGAAGTAATATAGAAAGCAGCTGGAAGACTCTCCAGACTCATTGATAATTCTATACTCATTCATATCTACACATGGTTCCACTCTCAATTTATAGGGTAAAAAATAAACCTTTTCTCACACAGAAAAATTGCTTTCAACAATTCCCAAGACATCAGGTAAATATTTTTAAAAGTGTTCTGAGGATCTGCACTCAGATATTTCAGAATTCCTGTATCCATTTTTAAAATGTTTTCCAAAGTCTTAAAGCATTTTCCATATTTTCCTATTTCCTCTCTACCTGAATATTCTCTCTAATAACCATTTTTACAATGGGGGGGGAGGAGAGATGACATTTTTGTCTTCAGGAGCTGAGATGCCAGAGCTTCCCCAGATACAGCCATGTTTTATCCATAATTTCTAAACCATGTTCCAGATTCTCATATTAATTATGCAAATCCTTCTTATTTCAGATAAAGTTTGCTTTACTTTCTGAATAAATATATATAACAAACCAAGAAATCAAGGAAATTTCTTCTTTGCTTATATCAGAAGCATCTCTATTGTCCCCCAATTCTTTCCAACTGCACAACTGGATAAAATAGCAAACTCCCAGTTTCAATATTCCACATAGCCAAAAACATTACTGAGGTATAGAGACTTTTCTGACCAGATAGCTTAAAGGAAAGAGTCTCTCTAGCCAATACATGGCCCATTATTGTCTATGAAACTTTTTTCATTTCCCTTCTTTTTAGGCAAGTCTCAAAACATAACTAATTTTTTTCAAACCTGTGATTCTCAAAGCAACAGAAGAAGGGAACATAGTGCTACATTCAATATAATTATTTTTAAAAGATGATCAAAACTTACTTTGCATTTATGATTTTTTTTGGCTGACCAAAATCTCACCCTATTTCAATAAACCTATCTGGAGCAAAGCAGAGGCCAATGTAAAAAAAAAGAGAAAAAAAGAATCTGTTAATGGAAGCGCAGTGTGTGTGCGCGTGCCTGCGTGTGTGTAAGAATATTTTTTCTGTACTTTGAGGTTATGAGCTTAACAGATTTCTATTGTATTTTATATTTGCAGATGGCAAGGGCAAAGCTCAACTCGAGAAGTGTTTTTATAATCTCCTAAGAATTTCATGGACTTCACCCACCAAGAGTAGTACCAACAAAACTTGATCCAAAACATTTCTAAGTACAGAAAAAGTACTTGCTTTTTGTGATTTCTGCATAGCATATTCATGTAAGGAAGAAATTTCCAAGTTTAACTGCTTGGTCTGTCTTATGAACTAATGTTATTCCTTTAAATTCTATGAAATTACTGGTCAAGGCTATCAAAAATAACTAACATTTTAAGGGGCTTCAATTTCTGGAGTGAGAACCCAAATTTACTCTTTACTTTTGAAAAGCCCACACACATGCATTCAGACTCTCCTGTGCATCCATGTAAGTTCTTATCTCAGAGCTCTGGTGCAAACTTCTATCCTAGATAAACTCAAGTAACTGCTTAATTAACTCCTCCTTACTGCATTTACAGAGAAGGATAATCAGAGAAGCTTCTCATATATTAGAATGTTAATGATATTTGGGTCAATACAGAGCACAAAGTAAAGAACATATGATTTCACATGTTCTGTAATTCCTTCTTATCAAAGCAGAACACTTATCAATCACTATACATTTTAGAGAAGGAAAATAATTTCTAACAAAACGGTTATAATGCTTTATTAGAACTACAACCTTTTCCCCCACTGTTGAAAAAATAGCAATAGCATATCTTGGGCAGCATAAAAAGTTGGCATTTTGAGTTTAATGCACAACCTTTTTCTGCCAGCTTTACTGTTTGACTTGGATGTGTGTGACCAACTACTATAATGACTGGTACACTAGAAATGCAAACTATTAGAACATCTACGATGTTATAGTAGTTTCAGTTATTTAGTTTTTTTTAAATCTCAAAAAAGGCCTTATTTTGTACCATCTTTATAAAGTATCACAAAACCTGTTTACAAAGCAATGAGATGGATACTGGTAAGACAGTCTATGTACACATACATCCTCAATAGCTATCATTCATACAACTTTGACATCTGAACCAGCTTTATGGAATGGTGGGCAAGGCTTCCAATGCCAAGATATGATCCTTGCCAGATACCCAGCCTACATACAGAAAACCATCAATTTATAGTTTACATTCTTCCAAAGGAGAGTATTTTCAACACAGCAACATTCTCAGTACTCCACTGTATAGGTACGAGCCTAGGTTTGAATTTGCTTCAGACCCCAATATGAGAGTCCCAATCAGTTCTAACTGTGAAGGTGCTTGTTGTGGTATTAACATATATCCGGCATAAACATGACAGACCACTAATTCACTTTTCCTAAGTGAACAGCCATCAATCACAACCAGGGCATGGCAACAGGATCAACCACCCTAGGCACCAAAGACAATGGGGAGCAAAAAAACAAGCTATTGCCACAGGCAAGAGATTGTGATCACGGCTGCAACAACTAGAAGTTACCCCTCTGTGCAGCAACTGCCCTGGGTGCCTGGCCATGTTGTCATGCTCCTGCCAAATCACGGCAGTTTTCAAATAATTCTTAACCTAAGCAAGATCTGAATGGGTGACTGAGAGGTAAAGGGTCCTAGTATCATAAGTGTCCAGACTCACACTGACCCAGTTCCCTCCTCAAATTTATATTATTTTGCAAAATCATTTCCCATTCATTTAAGATAAAATAGCAGGACAAAACTGTTTCCTCCAATATTTGGATTTTAGATAAAACACAGGTCTATTTAAAATTCATAATACATTTATTTATATCTTCAAAGTGTTTCAGAAATATAAAATAATTAATCCTCCCGTGGGCAAATAGTGTTATATCATTGTTCTCATTCCACACCTGAGAAAACTATAAGTCAACAGAGTCAAAAAGGGAAGGTGAGTTCTTTGTTCTTATTCCAAAACTTCAGCCACTAAACCATGCTTACACTATTTATATAAGGGATTCCCACTGAAGAACCACTATCAATTTTTCCACTGCTCATCACAAAGCTCCTTGTAAACAATGCTATCGATACAAAACATACATTATAAGTGACAGATTACCAAGGCAGCCAAAATGACAAACAAATGGGTGTCACTGTTTAAAACTGACTCCTCTCTATCTTATTCAACACATATAAGAAATTTGATTCTGTCTCCAGAAAACAAGGAGGGAATAGATTGCCATTATCCCAGTAAATAAGACACACTGGACCCTTTTGTTTTATTTAAAGTTCTGGTAGCAGCAATGGTGATAAAGAAATGAGTTGGATAAAACAGGTTATTATGTCAATAAAAGAAGAGTTTTATAATAAAATAAAAAGATGTGATAGAATCTGGGTAATTTAACAATATTGATTAAAGTCTCTCTTTTTTTTTTTTTTTACTCTTTAGAACAATTATTGTTATAGTGTTATTTTCCAACTTTGATTAATGTGACCTTCTTCCTTTCCTTTTCATTTTTAACTTCTGCTGCTCACCACACTTC
>NW_017729006.1:26351732-26364617 GCF_001723915.1 Gavialis gangeticus | reverse complement strand
GTTATAGTGTTATTTTCCAACTTTGATTAATGTGACCTTCTTCCTTTTCTTTTCCACTAGGAATAGCTGGAAGGACTCAGATTATAGCCTACTCTGTACCTGGTAAAACACAGAAATCCATACTAAATCACTAGCAGACTGATGTCAAGCTAACTTACTGGGAAATCTCTATCATGGTTACGTCCCAGGGATTTAAACAAGTCAGGCAAGCAAAAGTCAAGCTTGAAACTGATCTGATGTGCTCTTCATTATTACTCTATGGGTATCAATTGTACTACTAACACCCTTATTTCTATATTACATCCACCCATTCTGTTTTTTCCTATTAATAAAATAGTATTGAGAAATTTTTATTAACAGGCACATTTGCAACATTTTCCCTGTGTTTTTTTCTTTAATTAACGTGCATCTGCTTGTTTTAAACTTAGGGTATTGTCCTGAGTTCTATCATGCATGTAAAAATCAAGGGCAATAACCAAGCTGATTTTCTACAGCTTATGGCATTTCCTCTGTCTGTGGATGAAAAATCTTTTGACAATTTCAGTGTTATCAACTAATTTTTATATTATTTCTGATAGCTTCTTTTTGGGTTTTAATAGTATATAACTATATGTATGGTTCATTTTTTGTTCATTTTTTTTTTGTTCTTTTTTGGCAAGGGATGGGCTGTTTTATTTTGCTTCTGATTTATTATTCTGGTTGGCATAGGGGTGGGTTTAATACAAGGGGTGACTTAAATACCTATATGATATATCCCTGTGCTAGCCTATCCAGAAATATCTCTCAGCCAGATTTGCAGACAAGCAGCTGCCTGTTACTTGGTACAAAGAGGGAGGAAGACAGGAAAATGAGAAAGAGAAAAGAATTAAGCTATAAAATAAAGCAGTTGATCCAGTTTATTACAAAATACTTGTAATTCTTCCCAGTATATTCAAAAGTGGGTTCCAGCGTACATCCAAACTAAAAGGTGGAGTTATGAAATTAGCAGCTTATCTGAGGCGAGTAACATCTGGTACAAATTATGCAGAACCCAAGAAGCCAGTGAGTTACAATGAATCCTTTACTTATGCTTTCAAAACAAAAATGTTATTTAAGTATAGGGATGTGCCAAATTATGCATACACATCCATGGAAATGAACACTGAAGACAGAGGGACTTTCACTACAGAGCTGCCATCTGAATTAGCAGCATTCTTATCCAAAAATATTTAAAAACTGATACAGCCAGATACCAATTGAATGGGTAGCAGAGGCGAAAGTTGTTAAATAAGGCAAACATTTTACTTATATTTTCAAGTGCTTGATTTTAATTATAAGCCAGTCAATTGAGGCAATGAATCTCTATCTTTGGCATGCTCAAGCAAGCTGGTAACTTAAGAAACCAGCTATTTTTCACTGTATATTAAGAGCCAGACTCTGCAAATTTCTGAGTTCATTCAACTCCCACAGAGAGTTAAGGCTGCTCAGCATCAAATGAGATGCACACAAGCCCCAATCCTGAAAACGCTAATGCATATACTAAAATTCAAGTCCTGTGGATGAAACCTGGAGCTTCGCTGAACTCGGTGGGATGTTCTGTGATGCCAGGGTTTCAACCTGTAATACCATTCATTTCAATAGAGACTACTAACATATATAAAAAGTGAAACATAGTAAATGCCTGTAGAACCAGGATATTAGATATCATAGTGATGAATGCAATATAAAAATCTAGATTAAATAAATTATTTGTGCCTCAAAAGGTGGTGCTTAGCACCTACTAACACCATTACCTAAAGCAGTCTCTTCTCACACACTACTATATAACAGTGGTTATCAGCTTTTTTTAGGTTTGAGGCACCCCTCAGAAAATGCCAGCTCTTCACTTCTACCACTTCCCTGACTATGGAACAATAACAGAGTGATTCTGTTGCAAAGGACTCAGAAAGACCACAACAGATGAGAATGTTTTTGATGGTATGGATTCCAATTTGAAATCTCTAGATTTATCTTGGCTGAATATAAACATTGACATGATCTGGGAGAATTCTCCCAGGTTTGTTCTCCTAATAGAAAAACTAACGCAGAGATTCCTGAACAGACTTTCAAATGCTGAGCCCCTGAAGAGCAGAGAGCTTGCAGTGCTGATACTGCACAGCCAGGGGCCCCTGTGCACACATCTCAGCATGCTCTACAAGGTCCCTTCACCTGTCCAGAGAGAAAGAATGGCAGCAGGGCACAGGACAACCCAACTTGCTGGTCCAGACTGCTCAGTCAATCTGTATCTCCGTGCATCATAATATGGCAATTGTGAAGGGGGCATGTTTTGCTCCCTGCTGAGATGGTGCAGTAGAGTCCAGCCTGAGTGACACACTGTCTCCCTGGAGAGGGTGGAGGGGGAGGAAGGGCAGAAGCAAAGTACCCTAGGATGCTGGAGGACCAAGCTGTGGCTTCCCTCAGAAGGAAATGCATACAGACATTTGCTCTACCACGAGAAATTCTCCCAAGAGCAATTTCACTCCGGTTGTTCCTGGGTTATTTTTCACCTATAGTGGTGATTTTTGCTCTGAGAGAAAAAAATCATGAATGTCTGTACACTTGTGGTTTCTACTGGGAGAGCAAAGACTCTCCCAGGAGAAACTGAACGTCTGTACGCGGCCCTTTTGAATCATGTTTAGAAGTTTGCATGCCTAATATTATGTGGCACCCTGTGGCACTATTAAAAGGAACTTGTGGCATCCCAGGATATCACTGCACCCTGTTGGAGAATCACTGTTATATTATCTAACAATCTGAGAATATATGTATACTTTAGTCCATCAAATCTTTTTCAAAGTGCCATACAATCATTACCAACACACAAATATTACTGCATTTACATACATGAACCAAAAACCTGTTTACATGCCAACATACTTGCAAGATAAAAACAAAGACACCACTAAATCAAACGGATAAAATGTAGTGAAACAGATGGCTAATTTCCAACCCACTACTCACAGACTCATTGCCATTTGAAATGTTGTTATTTTTGCCAATACAACTTGAGTGTTTTCCCAAACTTCCAGTGCAGGCTGGATACCATATAATTTAAAGCAAACTGAAAATATTGCGAGTCTTAATATAGAAGCTACACAACTGTAGGACTGTCATACTGTTAAATTAAAAGACTACACTGGAAAAAAATCTAAAATTAAAAATTAAAGAGAAAAAGTATCAGGCTAACTAGAAGCTCAAACTTTCCTACTAAATACAACAATATCTTCAGAGCAGTTCATAATGAGACAAACGTATTTGCTATTTTGAGGTATTTTTCAAGCATATGAGCTTAGTAAAGCCTTAAAAAATGTTCCACATCTGGAAATAAAGTATTTTCTTATGTCAAGACAGAAGGACTCAAGGACATAATAGCTGCTTGCTTGAACACCTGTCTTTGAATGAAAAATGTTCCCAAAACAAGTTCTATTTTTTTCTGTAGCAAGCATAACTACTGCAATACAAAGAATGTTATGATGAAATGGAGAGTTTAAATAATAATTTGAGACCAAAAGCAGCGTCTGTATGAAACTGAAAGAACCTGGCAGGGAGATTAGATTCTAATTTATTATAAAATTAAGAAAAACAGTTACAAAATATTCCTTTAAGTAAAACTTATGAATTCACTGTTCATAAAAGGTGGCTTAATGACTAGTCCCAGACAGCCTGAAACCCTCTATTTTATCCACAGACCAGATTTACCACAAAATTTAGCAGTGTAGACTCCACAAATGAACACCCAACTAGTGTCCTTCCTCTTCATGTGGAAAACCCACATATTGTGTATGCCATATAAAACATTCCCTTTCTGTCAAAAAAACCCCAAAACACTGCCAATTGCTGATGTGGCCACTAGTCTCCTGGGAACTAAACTCACACCAAAAACTCAGAATTCTAAAATGCTATCAGATGGTAGTTTGTTTCAGTCAGCCTACTGGGATGGATTCAAACTATACATCACCAAATCCATTTCCAAAATCATTCAAGCCTTTCTACAAAAGAATCCCCCAGAAAATGAGGAAAAATAACTTTTAGGTGACACAGTGAACAGGCTTTTACTTGGTAGTCAAAAGATCAGGACACTGGGTCTCCTGCACTCCTGGTATAGTCAAGTACATTATGTGCATGCATCTGTGAACCTGGAATTGTGCCTTCTTTCTGATCAGCAGTTCTATTCTGAAGCTGTAAGGCTAAGAAAATTCTCACTTTAAATTCCCTGATGATTCGCAAGAATAAAAAGTCAGCAAAAACAGAATTGGATGCAGTTTATTCTGCAGGCATATCTGCCATGCCTTCACAACAACTCCAATGTGAAGGTTGCTTAGTCTTTTAAACCAGTGGTTTTGAACTGAGATATGCATACCCCAGGGGTACGCAGAGTTTTGCCAAAGGCTACGTGCCTAAACTTTAATAATGGTGGTGGAGCTTCTGACTGGTCAATATGCAGTGAGTAAAAGCATGGCCATCAGTCATGCTACAAGGTGGTCTATATTCTTCCAGATGAATGAGCATGAAGAGATGGGTGTAGAGGGTATGAGCTGAAGTATTTTGCAGGTAAAGGGGATAAATGAGTATGCAGACAAAAAAAAAAGTTTGAAAACCAATGATATAAACCTACCAGTTTGGATTTCAAAGTCAAAATACTATGTTTAGTTGCATGCTGAAGTGAGATGTACTATAAGGCCAACATTTATGACATCATAAATAATTCTGAAAGAATAAAATACTTCATCTCATCATAAGATACATACCGTCGTGCAATAAGCAACAGACTAAGCATCCACAAAACATTTCTAGGATTGGGGCCCTATTTTGCATCACCGTACTTCCACACATTATTTCTACCGTTCTACTCTGAACATGTTTGAAATTTTAAATATTTTTAAAATTAATATTGAATTATAGCACTTAGTGATGCACTGGGATGGGGTGGAGAGAACAGAAGTGTTTATTACGTTTAAAGTCGTGGCTCCTCCTTGCACCACACATAAGGACCCTTAACCTAACCCAAAAAAATTCCCTTGTCTTCCAATTCCAGTTCATGAGGCAACCAGATCCCTCTAGAGCAAACCATTACCAGCACCAGACACATGCATTTTCATTATAACAATGATCAGCTTTCTTGAAGATTTATCTTAAATTAGAAATATTCTCATTACAAGTTTTATTTTTTTTCTGTGGCAAGCATAACAGATTCTGACACATCATGCACAGCCTTGGGCTGCTGACAGTGGGCCTAAAATGCCTACACACTGCCCAAGCCACCTAGCAATCTTAGACCTAAAAAAGCAATTGTGATGCCCAGAGCAAGAGTTAAATCCCAGCCTTAATCTAAACAAGCAGGGAACAAAAGGAACAGCTGATCTTAGGCACAGAGGAGATTTCCTTCTACTGAGGAAAGGACTTAATAGACTCAAACTTTACCCGCAGCAATACAAGAGTCAGTGCCTATTATTGCTCTGTCCAGCCTACCAGCCTCCCTCATCCCATCCCCAACACTAAGAGAAACTTCAGCTCCCCTAAGGAAGAAAGGCCCTATTAGTGAAGAAAAAAATCCTCTGAGAGCCAGAGAGAGGTGGTAATGTCCTGATTCTCAAAGTGAAGGTTTATGAATGCTTTTACTGAAGAGTGTATGGTTTTAACAAACAGCACCCTAAATTATGTAGAATAGAAAAAAAAGAGAGTCTCATTTTTCAGGGCCAATATATATAAACACACCCCACTAAATTGGTAACAAATGCTCTTAATTATTTTGGCTGAGATAAGTTTTCTGATAAGACATATTTTTATCCTAGAAAAAATTAACTACAATTTAAACACTTTCATCTCGTTTCTCTTGATGTAATACATTTTAAGTTCATGCTCCAGTTCAGTCAAATCTAATAGTTTAACTTAGTTTCTTCCATTACTGGTCATCATAACAGGATGTATTCAAAAATGTATTTATGTTCACTTAATTGTTCTGCATCAAAGTTAGCAAAATACATCTGGATAGTGAGCATACTGGCTACATACTGTACACTGTAGATCAGAAATCCAGACAAACTTATTAGCCAGCAGGGTAACAGAATAAATTGGCCCCATTCAGGAGAAAATACAGTATTTTTGTCTTCCAAGTTGGAGGAGATCAGGAACATGACCCATATAATGTGCTTTTAGCATGGTTGTTTCCTTCTTTAGCATCTTTGCATGAATAAACAAGAAGCAGCATCAAGGAGTTAACAACGCTTATTTGGAAACAAGTACTAAGGAAAAAATATTATTTTTATTTGTCTTTTTGTCTAGATGAGAAAATTAAAAAGCAGTAGCAAAAATTGGTATTATCCTTTAAGTCTAAAAATGGTGATAGTACATTCATATAGGATTACAACCTTTTTGGCAGCTCAATTTAAGCAAGGAAGAATCATCCCGGAGGGTCAGCCAAGAATACAGTGATTCTAGCCTTGGTTCATAACTGTGCAAAGGCTATGACACCAAAAAAAAGGTGGACGGAGTCCACAAAATGCTGGAAAGTGAAGGAAGGTTAAGAGTCAATCATACAGTTGGGACAGGGGACATCAGCACTGGGTCAGTATATGCTATCCTCAATGAAGATCAGGGATGAAAAGCACTCAGCAAAACAGGTGTCCAGAATGTTAACCACTGATTGGAACAGGGGTGGCCAACAGCTGTCTCCTGGCTGGGCTGGGACACTGCCCCCTGCCCCTGGGGGGGCTGCCTGGTGCTGGGATGGGGACAATGTCCCCCTGCCCCAGCAGCAGGGAGCTCCTGGGCCCAGCTCCCTGATCAGGGGCAGGATACTTGGAAAGAGCTGCAGGGGAGGGGCAGGTCTCAGACCCCTGCCCCAATCTGCTGGTGGGGCAGCTAACAACTAGCTCACTGATAGCTTCCCCACTGTCAGATTGGGGCCAGGACCTACCCCACCCCACATCTCTTCCCAAGCCCCATGCCTGAATCACTCAATCAGGGCATGGGGCTGGGACCTGACCCTGACCAGGACAGTTCCCAGCCCCTGCTCCACGATCATGGGGCAGGGGCTGGAAAGCCTGCTCCCCACCCAGCTCCATGATTGTAGAGCTGGGTGGAGAACAGGCTGGGGACCTGTTGCCTGTTCAGTTCTGTGACATGGAGCTGAGCAAGGAACAGGCTCCCCAGCCTGCTCCCCATCCAACTCACAGAGTAGGGAGCTCACCCAGTTTCCCCAGCCTGCTCCCCACCCAGTTCCACAATCACAGAGCTCGGCAGGGAACAAGCTCCCCAGCCCCCACCAGCAGGGAGCTCCTAGCACCAGCTCTGTGGTCTCAGAGCAGGGGGCTTGGAGCTCCCTGCTGCCATGGTGGAGGGACTTAGTACCTGCCTGGGCTCCACTGGCAGAGCCCACCCTGGCAGCAGGCAGCTCCCAGGAGCGGGAAGCAATCTCCCACCCCCTGGTGACCAGCTGACCGGGAGTAGATTTGCTCCCAGTTAGACATCTACATGAGCACTGCTATGCAGTAACTAATTGCAAGTAAATTTGCTACTTGCATTTGCAGGTAACAAATTTACTCATGAATAGCAAGGTTTACTGCACAGTAAGTGTGTGCACATGTAGACGCACATGCTTTCTGTACAGTAAACTACACTACTACGCAGTAAAGCATCTTGTGTAGATGCACTCACTAAGGCCAAAACATGGGCTCACTACTTTAATCCTGAAATTAAATGGCAAGTACACAGCAAAAAGATAAGCAGGGTCCAACTTCCAAGAAATTGAAGAAGGTGCTATCATTCGATAAGCCACAGCTTTTTAGGAAGTGAAACATCCCACATACCTTTCTACAGGCAAGATCTACAGGGAATACCATTAGTGCTGTACTTGTGAGAAGCTATTATGAACAAATACCATTAACAATTATATCAAAGAACGCTGCTTCTCTAGGATAATGCACCACCCAAGACACCCCAGATTGCAGTGACCAAATATGACTTTGAATTAATTTGCCACCCAGCCTATTCACCAGACTCACTTCAGCTCCCTCAGACTTCTACCCATTTCCCAATTGATGGAATACCTTGGCAAGAAGAATTTCAAATGATAAATGAGGTGATTGAAGCAGCCAAGGAGTTTATTGGCATAAAGGAAAAGGACTTTTAGAATGAGGGCACAGCCAATTTGTAGCTGCACTGAACCACATGCACTGATGTTAAAGAGAACTATAATGAAGCATAAAGTGGAACATATATCATGTTTCCTCTTCTGTCAGATTTTCTGAACATCCCTTATATTGTAACCAGGGTACAAGAAGCAAAGAAACAAAGTTGCCCATAACTGAATCTAGTGCTGTAGTAAAATATAAACTGCCCTGTTATAAATATTTTCAGACACCAACCTATCTTCTTCAGGTAAGAAATAATGGCATTAAATTAGAATTACAAAACAAAATCCAGATATTTTTCAGGCTCGTGTGTTACTGTCCTCAATAGTACAGATTATTAACACTGGAGCATACCTCCACATAAAATGCTTTCAAAGAACTATGAAATTTCACTAGTTGAAGACCTTGTGAAGAAAGAAATTCTTCCATCATGTTAGTGAAGGATACAGCTAAATAAGATGCTGACAGGTGTTATGAACATCTCTCTCAAGTGTTCTATTACAGACTAGAATATTTCCAGATTCCTGCTCTTTCCTCTTCCTGTTCCAACTCTCTCAGCTTTAAAAACATCTTTAAAGCAGCCACTTTTGACTGCACAAAGTTTGTTGTATTTAATCTACCCAGCATTCATTTGCTTAAGTTTCGCTTCACATCCATTAATGAAGCATAACACTTTACTGTGCTTGATGAAAAAAATAGGATGAATACTACACAGACTTATTTAGTAATGCTTTAGTATCTCTGGTATGTTATGCAGAATAGTTCAGGAAAAAAGCAAAATCTATTAAACAAAACTATAAATCATATTTAGCTAGCAAACTTCATGTAATTCGGTCAAGCTTCTACTAACATTCTAAACAGCATTTAAAAATAGTAACTCAATACCAAATTATATACTGCTAAGGTTTTTTGTTTTGGTTTGTTTAAAATGTACCAAAAGCACATGCTGAACAAATCAGCAAGGCAAAGTAGTTATTTTGAGGACATGCATATTGGTAAACATTTTTAGTCTACTCACAGTATGTTCTCAGCCTAATTACCATTTTGCGGTATTTCCATTACTTCCTATGTAGAAACCTTCCTATGTAGTTAAAAGCTCAATTTCTTTCCCATGCCACACTCAGACAACTTGCACAGATACTCTGATGACCTTTTCTCTTACTAACAACTATTTCATAATCTAAAGGTTGTGAAAACAATACAATACAGTAAGCCTGCCTTCTTTTCATTATTTATCTGAATAAAAGAGACTGTACTACATAAATGTGAAGAGTAGTTATAGGGATAAAATTTGCACAAATACTTAAAAGACTTATGGACCAAACCCAAACTGATCTAATAGGTGCTTCCACTTTGGCATCACAATACCTTAAAAGGTAAGCACCTTTTCCCAGAAGAGTAACTTGAATAGGTTATATGCATAGGCTTCCTACACGGTAAAATGGAAAAGGGCTTTCATGGGCAACCCAGACTGCCTAGTTGCACAGGAGGCAGGAGACTACATTTAGCCAAGAAAAAAATGCTAGGCACAGGGATGCATCTCAATTTCTATCTTTTGCTGGAGTGTAGGTATCAGACTCAAGGCTAAAAGGGAGGTACTTCCATCATGTTAGGATCCAAACTCTTGAGAGAGAGATGCCCATGTAAGCCAGGAAGTCTAACTGATGGCACTGGCACACCTTGCCCAGGAAAGAAGAGACATAGGGTTTAGGCCTTCCTCACCTATATGGAACTCAACCTATGTCCCCAAAAAAGGCCCTCAACATTAGGTTATAGGCTAAAATGTGAACCTGTTCTCCAGCCCTCTGGCATTCAGGTCCCTGATGCCTGTGTTATTTCTGACTTTTAACCAATAAATTCTGAAGAAAGGATATTCCCTAAAATATCCTATGCTAGCGGGGATGGCGTACCTTTACTTTGTGCGTTTGACCTTATTTTAAAAGAATAATCAAAGATCCTCTTGGGTTGTTTTTTTCAACTCACTACTAAGTCTCATGTTCTTTAATGCAGCAATTGGACAATTATTGACAGTACACTACAGTGCACTGCCATGTTGGCTAAATGGCTTGTCATGGATTATCTTGATAATTGCTTAGTATTTTTTAAGTGTCCACTCTTGTAATTTTCTATTACTTATTCATATGGATTTATTTCAAGAGCCTGACTTTTGCTCTTCACTAATTTACAAAAATTCACACAAAGGATAAATATTAGAAGTAGAACAGCATCAAAAGACCATGACTAGGACACTCAAAGGTGCCCTAGAATGCAATTCAGGCTTCAATGAAGCGAATGGCAAAACACTCAGTGTTTTACTCCAAGTGATGCAGTGATTGAATTTAGGTACCAAACCATTTAATCCGCTTTCCTTTAAAAAAAAAAAAAACAAAACAAACAAAAAAAAAACTCACCCTAACCTACTGCTACACTCTGTTCTAGTGTCTTGATTCTTCTACATACCTTTAACTACTATTGGGAATGTATCCCACATGCACACAGCTTACTACCATCTTCTCCCATATATGGAATCTCATTAAGAGAGTAGGCAAGAAAACTGTAAAGCTTATTCTCCATTCCTCTTGGCAAGAAGCATTAGCTGTGCAAATAAGAAACACCCCCAAAAGGGGTACATGCGGCAGGGCACTGGTAGTGCTGCCACTAAGGACATCAGGCAGGTGCCTGATGATGGCAGCCATTTGAAGGCCCAGCTCCCTGAGCTGAGGGCAGTTCACGATTGGCCAGCAGAGGAGAAACATCTCTCTGCTGAGCTCTGCCAGGAACTCTGTGTATATTTTATGCAAGCCCCAGTGCAAACCACTGTGTGGATGCCATCTTTGAGGCTTGGACCACAGTGTAGGGGTGGAATGGAGCTGCAGATATCCCCATAAACATCAGTGTTCAAAAAGGGCAGCCTCCTACCTGATTAATATCCTAATACTATTACATCAAGGCATGGCAGGAGAACAAGGTGGGTGGCTAACCCATAGACAGGAGGCGGACTGGTGTTTGCACCGGGCATGAAAGCTTGCCCGTCACAGTACATGTATCTACTTTTCTTCTCTCTGTGAGCACACTTGCTAGTGTCAAATAAAGACATACTGTGAATGAAGACACACTTGCTAGTGCCAAATGAAGACATACTGTGCTTTTCTATTATGGAGGTGTTAAGGTGAGAATCATCATGGCTAGGTGTTCATCTGACAGACAATGGAGCAATTGAAAAATTTTAGGAATGTTAAAATAAGAAAACAACTGATTTCCATTAAAAAGTCAGTCATCAACAGTCAGAGCACTATATCCCATACCATTACTCCCGTTTAAACTAGTAATAGCTATTTGGTAACACCTCAATATTTTCTTCTTAAATGGCTTCTATTACGTTAAAGATCAGATTAACTGTTTTGAAATTTAACAAAATGTCACCATTTTTGTGCTGAAGATCTAAGTTCATGTGCTTTTTTACTGTGAATAACAGACAAATTTAAAAAAGCAGCCAAGAAAGTGGCCCAAAGTAACTACATGTTTATTTTTTAAATTCCCAGAAGAAGCAATTTTAAGCATATTTGGTTTTGGATTCACAATCTATAGATCTCAAGTTAAATAATTTTGGTTAGAATTATATTAAAAATTTCCCCCATCAGTTGTCAAATAGGAATATTTTCTTACCCATCAAATCCAGACTAACTTAACTCTACAGACCACATATTTTTGTAACAAAATCAAAAGTTCCCTAAACTAAACAGGTAGCTTGGATTTTCCTGGGCATAAATCATTCTTCTCAAGAAAAAAATCAACATTATGAAGGCCATTAGTTAGATGCTTATAGACCATTTGTGAAACACAAAATTTTTCAACTTCTAAACTGATTATTATCAAGGATTATATATAAACAACCACATCACAGAATTATTTTTAATTTACCTTTTTTTCCATACCACAAAAGCCACATGCATTCCTAATACAGAAACCACCACCTCAGTAAACAATAGATTTTGATAAAAGGTACATGAATTTTAGGATGCTGTGAAAGAGATTATCATCAGTGAGATTTCATTACATGCAATCAAACTGCATTAAAATAGCAAGCAAATTGTAGAATGGAAATAATGGACACAATAGGTCCAGACACCATAACAGCCGCATTAAGGCAAACAAATATTCTACCTGACTCTGAAATCATATCAGAAATCAATATCTAGTCCCTTCTTACACTTGCCTGAAATGAGTCAACTGTTCACATTTTTGACTAAGGGGAAAAACAATTTCTTATAGGCAACCCCCTGCTTAATGCTGTTTCACTTAGTACTATTTCACTATAGCATTCATTTTACATTGATACCCGATTCCACTTAACGCTCAGCAAGTTTCATTATAATGCTCATGAGCATTGCACAGCTGGCATTGAAACTGACACTAATCTTGGCACCCCTGATTCTGGTGATTTTGGTGGCTTTAGAAAGTGAAAGTTGGTTTTGCATAACACTCAGTTTTTCAAGAACCAACTAAGAGTGCTAAGAGAGGGTTGCCTGTATGTTTACAGTAGCAGCAGGCAATTATTTCAGCTGGAGGGCCACTTAACAAGTTTTAGTGAGGCATCAAGGGCTGCAAGGGTAGCCCCACCCCTTGACAGGTGCCCTGCCCCCTGATTGCCATCTTGTGACCGAAAGTCCAGCTAAACTCTAACCATTGCCACTGGAAGTCTCTTCCCTTGCTCCACCTTTTGGGGGGGGGGGGT
>NW_017729006.1:26342191-26351505 GCF_001723915.1 Gavialis gangeticus | reverse complement strand
GCTTGCAGGATGTGTGTGGACTGTCTGTGGGTGTGGCTGAAGTGTGGGGTGTGTGGGACTGCTGGGTGTGTGTGTGGGTATGGTGGAGGTGGGGTGTGTGGGGGGATGTGGGCATGGTGCAGGTGGAATGTATGTGTGGGTGTGTGTGGATGGAGCATGTGTGGGGCATACATGTAGATGTGTGTAGGGGCATGGGATGTGTGGGACTTGGATCTGTGTGTGTGTGTGTATGATGAGGGAGTGGGGTGTGTGAGGGGGTGTGGGTGCATATGTGGGGAGCTGTAGTTATGTGTGTGTGGGGTGTGGGTGTATGTGTGGATGTGTATAAGGAGTGTGGTGCATGTGTGGTTGAGGTGTGGGGCGTGTTTGTAGGTATGGTGGGGGTGGTTGAGGTGTTGTGTGTGGGTATGGTGGGGAGTGGGGGGTGTATGTGTGGATGTATGTGAGGTGTGTGTTTGGGGTGTGGGGGACAATGTTGGGCATGTGGGGGTACGGAGTGCATGAGGGGGCATGTGTGGGTTCAGTGTGTATATGTGGGTGGCTTCCAACCTGCCTGCTTTTCGGGATGTGGCTGAGCAAAGCCCCTCTGCAGGCAGGGGGAAAGGAGTGGGATCGGCACTGCCTGCCTGGCTCACAGCACACTGCAAAGGGCAGGAAACCAATTGCCACCGGCGGGCAGAAACAGTACCCCCTGAGAGAGAGGAGAGGCGTACAGGGAGCCAAGCCTGTGAACAGTCTCTCACTTGGTCTCTGTCCCACACCTGTCCAGTGGTGCTGCAGCGGCACCAGCACCGGCTCCTGCTGCTGTTGCTGTTTCTATCTTATGAGCCTGCCTGGCAGGGCTGCACTAAGTGCACACTAGTTCCTGCTGCTGTTTCCCAGCTTGTGCCTGCCCCACGAGGCGTTGTGAGCAGCCAAGCTCCCTCATGCCCCCTCCACCATCCACATGCTTCCCCACCCAGCACAAGCAGAACCAGAGGGAGCTGCAGGCAGAGCCCACCCTACTCCCCTCAACAGTGTAGTTTCCCCTCCATATCTGCTGCCTGGAGTGCTGCAGCTGGGACAGAAGGGGTTGTTGCTGGAGGCTGGGGGAGCCCAGCAGTTTCCTGGACAGTGGCAGTAGCAACCCTGCTCTGAAGCTGTGCCTGCTGGTGGAGCTGGCACCATCTGGCAGGGATGGCTGGGAGCACAGCATGCTCTGCACCAGGCAGGACTCAGCCCCATGCAGCGCACAGCAGGGGCAGACACCAGTGGGACCAGATACAATTAATTGGTGGGCGACTGCTTGTGGGTTGGATCCAATCAGCTGGTGGGTTGGATATGACCCATGGGCCGTAATTTGCCCACCCTTGGTTTACAGTCACTGATACAGTTGATGATCATCGTATGATGGTATTTATCATGCTATCAATTTTACAAACAATAACATTTTAGATGTTCCCTAGAAAGGAAAATAGTAATGGTTTAGAGCAGGGGTTGTCAACTGGGGGTACCTGAGAAGGCTTCAGGGGGTACATGATGGCAGTATGGAAAAAGTGGGGGTACTTGGGAAGCATGCCGCCACTGTCGGAAGGCAACATCTCCCCCACTCGTCAACTGGCTGCCGGACCCCCACCAGCTCATTAACTGGCTGCTGGGGGACCCCCCCCAGTCGTCCAGAGGGTACAGTCTAGGAGGGGTACCCACCTAGACATCATAACTGGACACAGTATGTCAGCAGAACTCATATCAGTGCCAGCAGAGAATTATTATAACTTCCCTACCATATTTCCAGTTCCAAAAAAGAGGACAACTGTTGGAGGGGGGGCAGCTTCCAACCGTTACAGTAAATAATTGGTGTTATTGTCTCAGAAATTAAATGTTAAGCAAAAATAAAGCCACAGCACCCCGTCACAGCCCTGCTGATGCCCCTCACTCCAAACCCACAGCCTCCTGTCTCTGCTGGTACCCCTCACTCCCAACACAGTCCCCTACCCCCTTCCCCCAGCCATGCTGGTACCTCTCACTCCTAACTGGCAGCCCCCGGCACTGGCAGTGCCCTGCACTCCTGACCCACAGTCCCCCACCTTTCTGATGCCCCTCACTTCTAAGCCACAGCACCCCCAGCCCTGCCAGTGCCCATCACTCTCAAGCCACAGCTCCCTGCTCCCCCCCCAACCCTGCTAGAGTGGGCCCCCAGCTGCCCCTGTCCTGACCAAGCTGAAGTGCAATGGCTGTGGCAGCTCCAACTCACACGAGTGGTGGTGAAGCAAGTCCAGCCCTGACATGGGGCTCCCACGCCAGGCAGCTTGGCCATGGCCCCCACCCCAGAAAGCGTCTCCTGGCTGCCCTGCCCCTGTGAGCACAGGCACCAGCCCCAGTGCCACCAGCCCTGCCACGCAGCTCCCTGTTAGTCCCAAAGGGCCACCCCACGCCCTTCCCCCACTGGAGGGGTAGGTGCTTCCCCTTCTCCCTCCCTGCCTTACCTCAGCCCCAGTGCCTGACTACCCAGTGCCTGCCAGAGCCAGCAGACACTCAACCCCCTCACACACCCATCCCCTACACACAAACGCACCCCGACCCCCACTTGGAGAGTTTCCAAGCCCTGGCCCTCCAACCCTCGCTTCCTATAGAGTTATCTGCATCCAGCTACAGGGGCTACTCCCACCACCTTGCCTGGCTGTCTGCTAGCTATGTGCATGTGTGCACACGGATGCATATGGCACCCCCTGCCTCCAGTCGTCCCAAACAGCTCCTTGAAGGCTCCCAGCCTGCAAGGAGAAACCTGCAGTTTCCTACTTTAAAGAGCAAAATCCATGTTTTTCTGCAACAACCCCCCCCCCAGATTCCTGGTAAACATACACACCACTGGGGCAAGCCAGGAAATGC
The DNA here is from genome assembly GCF_001723915.1 of Gavialis gangeticus. Lineage (NCBI taxonomy): Eukaryota > Metazoa > Chordata > Crocodylia > Gavialidae > Gavialis > Gavialis gangeticus. The sequence goes on along the minus strand of NW_017729006.1, from coordinate 26,348,637 downwards.
AGTCCTACCACAACCATGTTGAAAAAGGACTAGCAGGGCAAAATCCTGGACATTTGTTCATATTGCAAAAAAACTGCCCGGATGGAGATCAAAGGACCCAAAAAGACGATATGTCTGGGAAAACCCAGATGTATGGTAACCCTACTATACAGTTACTTAATAGTCCCTCTTTATATATTTTAGGATTGTATTGCATTAGCTCTTGCAGCTAGTATCATACCAAGAGACCATATCTAGCTGACTATCCACCCTAACCCTACATTTTACAAAAAAAGGCACTGCTTCTAAGATTAAATCCCAAATCCTGTTAATATGGCATACATTCCTAGATCTTAGATATGCATCCAGAGTGAAGTGTATATGGTTTGTCTGTATTCACTTTACCAAACACTTTAAATCAGTATCAGTGACCAGTCCACTTCATTATTTACCATTCTCTCAACTGGTGGGTCAATCTTCAAACTTTATGAGCCATGATCCTGTTTTCTGCCAGGTTACTGATTGATATGTCAAAATGCACAAAAACAAGAATCCACCCCTGAGAAACACTTGTTCAGTAATGAATTTCCATTTACAATTACACTTCGAAACTTACCAATTTGCTAATATTAATTCATTAGGTATGTGCCAGGTTAATTAACTACAATAACCTGCAGGAGCCAAGACAAGTATTTCACGGAAGCCAAGACAAATGTTTCATAAAAGAATTTTCCATCAACACCACCCTTTGTCAACCAATCTTACTATTTCACCAAAAATGATATCAAGTCACCAACAAGAACTACTGTCCATAAACTCATTTTGACAGGCATTTTTTCTACTAGCCTTGTTTAAGTCTTAATTAAATAGAGTCCCATAGGAGATGCTCCTTTATTTTGTCCAGGATCAACATTAGACTTATGGGCAGATTAAACTCCAGTAAATATTGGCAGATTAGTTTTCTTCCACATCTCTGCAACTTCTACTGCTTTACAAATCTTACTAATAAATCAGAACTAATGGTCTAGATAGCTATTTAGCCAGATTTCTTAAAATTGTTTGATGCAAGTTATTCAACTCACTGATTTCATCATTTAACAGACATACATCAAATGGCTTTTACTGAAATAACTGAACATCTCTCTCTCTTCTACATTATTGCACTATATCTTTAAAGCTGCAATGAAAAAACAGCAGAAGAGCAACATTTCTTCTGGAAAGAGGACTCCAGAGGCAATATGCGATGCAAGGATTTTTGTGAGTGATATTGGGCCACTTACATAAAGACAAAGATCTATCCCAACCTTGCAGCTGGTCCAATATTCTTTCCCTCTCATATTTCCTGGACCATCACAGGTAGTCCCTTCCAGCCCTACTTTCATGTGATCCTAGTGTTAGAGTAATGTGCCATCCCAGGCACAACTTCTCTAGGTAGTGTATTCCAATGCCAGACCACCCTCATAGTCAGAAAATTCTTCCTAATCTCCAATCTGTAGTTTAAGCCCATTGCTCCTAATATTGTTCCCTATAGCCACACAGAAAAGCCCATCTCCATCCTCTCCATAATCACCTTTCAGGTATTTGAAGACTGTTATCATATATTCTCCCCACCCCCAGTCTTCTCTTCTCCATACTAAATAATGCTGGTTCTTTCAGTTTTTCCTTCTAGGTCTTATCCTCCAGGCCCCTGATTAGTTGTTTTCACCCTGTGCTGGACTCTTTCCAAAATGTCCACTTCCTTCTTGAAGTGTGGGGCCCAAAACTGACACACTACTCCAGGTGAGGCCTCATCAGTGCTGAACAGAGAGGAAGAATCACTTCCTTTGATTTGCAAATGACACCTCTGTTAATACAACTCAAGACACTGCTGGCTTTTCTTTCTTTTTTCATTTTGCAGCAAAAGCACACTGTTGATTCATATTCAGACTTTCAGACTACTGTAAAATTAAAGACATATTTTAAAATCACTCTATCTGCTGAATATTTAGATGCAAAATAACACTCCAACTTCTTTATTCCAAAGGCATAACTTCCCGTAAAGACAATGGCTTATTAACAGGGCACAAGTAACCTGCAAGGAAGCTAATGTACTAACTAACTAACTTAAATGGGCAAAGGATCAGTAGATTTCTTCTCTATTATGAAGTATCCTTTTGCTTATCTCCATCCTCTGTTTTTATCTGATACTACTTGTGGTCACTGTAATATACTAAAAGCTAAAGGAAAGAAAACCAATACATGGCACCTAAATTTAGTCTTTAAAGCTTTTCCTTTAATCTCTTTTAGCACCAAAGTCTAACTACAACAAAGGTTATCCTCTGCTAATATATTTTTACCCCTTTACTTTGTCATGATCTGATAATGCACATTTGAACAATTGCATACTGGCATGTTTCCTTTATTTTTTTTTAATTAATACAAAGAACAATGCCACTTTCAATTACAATTTAGTGATCTTTGTTATAAATACTTGAATATCCATTCATAATGTATATTTACCTAGCAATGCATTCTGAAAATGTATGTGGGGTGAAGATTATCAAAGTATTAATACATTTGTAAGAACTGTTGTTAATGACTAATGTGGATGGGCCACCAACTTTCTAAACAGTAAGATTTACTTCATCACAAGGGGCCATTTACATTGCCGTTGTTTTTGTGGCTGAGTTCAAAGACAGAAGTTAGGCTGCCAAAGTGATGACAGTCGCTGTGCTTCTGCACTTAGCAGGGAAGACTGAGAGCCAGTTGTCATAATCTTCCCAATTGTACACAGCTTTTTTCAGGGCCAAGTTAAACATTACATTGGACCCTCATCACAAGGGGCTTGCCATAGACAGTTACTACCCTTCTTCATATTTAAAAACTTTAGCTAAACCCCAAAATATAGTTTCTCACCATGGGGGGTGGGCAAGCAATTATAATAACAAACCACTGTTCCTTAATATTACTGGATACCTACTTGCTTCTAGATGTAGTTCAGAGTGCTGTTTATTAGGTGCAAACAGAAGTGACAATTTTCACCCAATCTGGCCCCTGATTGCATAAGGGTTCAGATGAAGACACACCAAAATGGAGGACCTTCATTAACTTCTGTCTGCATGCGCTGGGAACAGGGCTTGGCTGATACAGCTCAGCCATGTTCCTGGCACTGTCTTCAGAATGGGAGGGGGGGAAGGGAATGGAGGGAGTTCAGTCTGGGGTTTTTTCAGCTGGCACTGGAGGTTGGGGGGTGGATTGGATCATCCCCCCAGTCTTGTTGTGGCGCTGCATTCTCCAAAGATGGTAATAGGGGATCTTATCTGGTATCACCACACCTTTGAAAATATTGTATCTCTAGGTCCAACAAAGTTCAATTTGGGCAACTTTCAGGAAAAAAGTTAAATATAAAAAATGTCTTCCCACTTTTAATCCAACATTATTCTGACTGCTATGGGGCTCACTATATTAAAAAAATGGTAAAAGTATCTATTAAAAAACAGTGAATTCTTAAGTTTTTCCATAATAGCATGCTAATAATTTATATTGCTTTTGGCACAAAACCAAGAGTAAAATTTTATCATTTTAATTCATGTCAATTCATATGCTTGCCAGAAACAATGTTGACTGAGTCACAAGTTTGATTATGATTTGTTCTCATCCTAATGTGATCTTTAGCATATGATTTAGATTATGGCCCATTCAACTAACTGCTGCTTGTTTTTACTGTTGGTTTATTGAGATTTGGTAAATACAGGGAAAATTTCCTTGATTAATAAAAGACATGCTTGGGAACATATGCTTCTTGTGTAGAAATCTACTATGATTCAGGGAGAAGAAAGGGTTAAACTCACTGTAGTAGCATATACTTTAGTGCCAAGAATTAAGGGCAATTACATGACTTCATTTCCTTAAGTGCCATCAGTTCCTTATCAAAATTTTTGCATATGACCTCAATTAAAACATGATTACAAACAAAGTATTGGTTGGTTTTAAATGCAAATGTAAACCATGACCAAGATATGAAGTATGCCATATAATATTGCTATACATTTTAGTAAAGCACAGCTGCAGTTTACTTTTTTAAATTTTAATACATTAGTAATAGGGATAATATTTCTCAGAAGTTAGCCATAATTTGTACAGCACCTTAGCCAAGTTATTCTCTTGTCAAAGTCCTATGACCCAGTTTTGCCTCTAAAATGGAGATCACTAGCACACAGTCAATGGCAAGTACATTCCTGAAATCAGAATTTAACCACAATTGTTCATAGGCTGGTTCCAGTATTTTAATTTCACCAGTAGAGGGTTACCAGGATGGTCTCCAGCAATTTGTATTTAGAAACCAATCCACTTGTTCCTCAAATAAGTGGAAATTGGGTTTCATGTCACATTGTGAGTTTTTTTTCTGCTCACGTGTGCTTCTCTTTGGATGAAATCAGACCACTTCATTTTGGGTCAAGTTGTAGATAGCTCACGCTCCTGTCTTCAACAAACTTGCCAAAGTAGGGGAAGCAAATCTGTTTTAATTAGGGGTACACAGATGTCATTGGGAACTTAGGATAGTTATTTAAAATAGCACATAAAGCACTTTGACTTCATCCAAAGAGAAATATATATGAACATTAAATAAATAAATAAAAAGTAAATGAAACAATATAGCGTGAAGCCCAGGTTCCAGTGTTTTGAGGAATAAGTGTATTGATTTCTAAATACAAATCGCAGCAGATCAAACTGCTAACTCTACTGGTGAAATTTCAATGATTTGTTTCAAATCCCCTTTACTTTTTTGAAGTACTTACAGACAATTGGCCTCCATTCACTGAAGTAGTTTATAAAACAAACTTGTTCCCCAACAAAGTTGATGCGCTTCCATAATGTTGACTACATTCTTTTCTCTTCAAAGAAAAGAAAATGCAATTTGCCTCCTTAATACCAAAGAAAAAGAAACATAACTTTTAATTGAGCTGTTTGCTCTTTGTTCTTAGCTGTCTCTATGGTTTCAGGACAAACTCTGTTGCCTGTTTTATAATCCTTATCCAGACTAAAGAATTTGATTTAATAGAAATGTTATGAGCTCTTAACTTTTCAGGGTAGAGGAGAAGGTAATATCATTACGCATATTTTCCTTTTTGTCCTGGTGGCTGGTATTAAGACAGTTTTAATGAGTATTTTAACTAGCATATTTCTGATTCCACATCTTTATTTCAACTGCTGTCAACAAGCACCATTATCCATGGAAACAAATGATAAAAAGCTAACTTGACATCTTTAACAAAGGCCCTGTCCTTCAAAGACATTAAGGTTAAGGAGCAATTTAATTAAGACAGGAAAAGAAGCTGCCAATCAAATTTAGAAATGCTACTCATTAGATGGGTTAATAGATAAAACGGTTGTCACAGTTTCTGGAATCCAATATCTTCTAGTGCTGCAAGCAATACCTCATTGAACAGAAAGTGCTAAAAGGATTGACATAATATATTTGGGGTGTGAACATTAGAAATGTTCACATATTCCAGTGAATCACTCTCCCATACTGCTAGCAAAGTAATTCAAGTGCATTCCCCTTGGGCAAACACCTGTTTACAAATGGGGACATGTCATTAAAAGTGACTTCAATTTTTTTTCTTCTTTGTGCCCAATTCATTGCAACTCATTCGGGTTATGCCAGGACCAGCATTCCAATTCCCCATTCTGGACAATTAATTACAACCTTTAGTTTCTGACTGCTTATCTAAGATGCTTAAAATAGTGCCTGAAAACAGAGGAAAAAGGACAGAGACAGCACTCACAGTTCCCAAACCGAAAAACGGTGCCACAAGCTTAATCAATGCAAGCACACCCACAAAACTTACAAACTTAACGGTGGGAGTCTACTACAGACCTCCCCACCAGGGAGAGGAGCTTGACCAGGAATTCTTGGGTCAGCTCACAGAGGTAGTGAAGGCTAAGGGTGTGGTAGTCATGGGGGACCTGAACTTCCCAGACATCTGCTGGAAAGAGCAGTCAGCCAGGTCAGAACGCTCACGTAGGTTCTTAGACAGAGTGCAGGACCTCCACCTAACCCAGGAGGTGCACAGCCCCACCAGGGGGCACAACCTAGTGCTGACCACGGGTGATGACCTGGTGAGGGGGCTGCAGGTGCTCAACCACCTGGGTGACAGAGATCATCGCCTGCTGGAATTCACGATCCAGCGCAAGGTGGCAAAGGCATGCAGTAAGGCAGCGGCCCTAGATTTTAGGAGGGCAAACTTCAACGAGCTAAGGTGGATAGTTGGAGAAGCACTGAGGTCCCGGAGGGGAAGGGAGCCAGGTGTCCAAGAAGAGTGGTCGCTCCTTAAGGAGACAATCCTCCAAGCCCAAAGGAAGGTAATCCCAACGAGGATCAAAGGGAGCAGGAGAGCACACAAGCATCCATGGCTCACCAAAAGCATCCAGGAATGTCTCCTTGCTAAAAAGGAGGCTTACACCCAATGGAAAGAAGGGGTCAT
>NW_017729006.1:26340686-26341929 GCF_001723915.1 Gavialis gangeticus | reverse complement strand
TACGGGACCTGAACCTGTTCAGCCTCCAAAAGAGAAGGCTGAGGGGGGATCTTGTGGCCTGTTATAAACTAGTCAGGGGGGATCAGCAGGCATTGGGGGAGTCACTGTTCCCCGAGCACCACCAAGAGTGACCAGGAATAACGGTCACAAGCTGGCAGAGGATAGGTTTAGGTTAGACATCAGGAGGCGCTATTTCACGGTCAGGGCGGCTAGGGTCTGGAACCAACTTCCAAGAGAGGTGGTGCAGGCTCCTACCCTGGGGGGTTTTAAGAGGAGGTTAGATGAACACCTTGCTGGGCTCGTTTGACTCTAGTACTCTTTCCTGCCATGGCAGGGGGATCGGACTAGATGATCTGCTCAGGTCCCTTCTGACCCTTGAAACTATGAAATGAATGAGGCAAGTTATTAGCTCACAGGGCATACAGCAAGTCTCATTTATACACTAATGTTGTCATACACATTTATAGAGTAACTAAAACTTCTTAAATATCAAAAGAACAACTAAATATGTCAGCACACTGTGGAGAAGACATTTTATTCTGAGAATTATGCGTCAATGAACAAAAAGCAGCTTGCATCATCAACAGGGTGAGAGATCTTATCTTTGTATATTCTTGGTTTAAAAAAATATTTCCTATAAGAATTCAGATGGATTCTCTATTTACCTTAAACTACCTCTGTGATGGCGAAATGAATGAATGTTTTAAAAGTGACACTGTAGCAAAAATAGATACTTTTCTCTATGTTCTTTGTTCCTTGTTTCAGTATTAACCCCTGCATTCTGTAATTTTCCACCCACATGGTACAGGATAGCCCACTACGCATGTCTTATAGGTTGCTCAGGTTTTGTTTTGAAATGACCAATCAAAATGTAACACGTCAACTGAAAAAAATGCTAGCTCAATAAAAGCCATGTGCGCTCTTTGTTTAGGGTCGGCACTGATCTGAGCAACAAGCTCCTCTGTCGGCCTGCTTGCAAGCAATAAAATAGGGTTGGACCCAGCCTGAAAGTGTGACTCTCTTCTAGAGGTGAATTGGACTAGCCTCCAGGGGATAAAATCAGCAATTTATGCAACAAAACTGGATAAGAAATGAAATTCCTTCATTAACTTCAGTGAACAATTTTGTAAGACTAATTTTAGTTTGAAGGTTTCTTATTACATGTGATCAAATCCTTTTCTCCTTGTAAGTGTAACACCCACACACACTGGGTTGAGTATTGGGGGGGGTGGGTGGGTGGGTG
>NW_017729006.1:26315814-26335686 GCF_001723915.1 Gavialis gangeticus | reverse complement strand
GTGTGTGTGCGCGCGCGCACGCAAGATGGCTTCTGTTGTTCTGGCCATGTGCTCAGTGCATGGCAAAACTGGGGGCTGTATCTGGGCAAAATACATAAAACCCTCAGGTCTCATTAGCTCTGAGAAGCAGAAAATCCTCCAGGCAGACGAGTAAGAGAGAGGCTAGACTGTGGCACTCCCTAATAGGACAAAGCTTGGGTGATGTCACACCAGGTATATAAGAACAACTCAAGTAAGTTTTTCAAGCTTTTTCTCCTGGGGCTGCTGAGAGCTGCACAGCTGGGTTAGGAGCAAGAAAACCTGCTTCCCCTGGGGGGTTCTGCCCCCCAGTTCACTAGAGAGGCAAAAAAAAAGCTATGCGACAGGAAGGCCTCGGGTACAGGGAGAGAAAGTCTGTCCTGGAGTTTGAGACTCCTATTTCCTCCCTCTTTCCCTTTTTTTTCTCTTGAGTGGGGTTGTTCATTCCTGGAGTGGACTGACCAGGAACGGGGTCCTGGCAGTTACTGGCTCCTTGTGTTTGGAAACTGTATTGTCTCAGCATGGTGGTATAGCTGAGACTGGATGTCCAGGCTACAGCCACAGGCCTGGGCCCTTTTTGCTGTTTCACAGCTGTTGCATTTCTGCCTTGCTCTGCAGCAGAACCTCAGTCACATGTTTGGCTGGCCGATTTGGGCCAGGGTAAAGCCTGGCATGGTTTGAGCCAGGGTGAGACCTGGTACTTCTTGTTGCTGATCCAGGCCTCAGTATGATATAGGACTGGCTGGCTTTTGCTGTCCAGTTCAGGCCCAGTGAGATAGGCCCAAGCCTCCTTTTGTCCTTTTTGTAGTTTACGTCCCAGCCAAGCGGTGTGGTTCGCCACTAGATGTCATTCAGGCCCGAGCCAAGATAGGCCTGGGATTGGGACTAGGAATTTTGGGGTATGGTATGCTGACAAAAGATGCAGTTAACCCCTCAAAGCCACCATGCAGAAGCGGAGGTCAGCACTGTACCATGTCTGCAGGAACAATGGAGCCCCTTGCAATGCAGAAGGACCTGCATTCTCAAATAGTTCCCCATGATGCAGCAAACCCAAGGAGCAACACAAGGTTCTCCAGTGTGGGTCCCCCTCTCCATCCCATTCCTTAAGGGCAGATATAGGGTCTCAGGCCCCAGAACTACCTGTTGGGGAGCCCCAAAGTCCTAGACTGCCTGGGTATGGGTGAAGCTTCCTCAAAAGGGTGCCATCTATAGACTTTGTTTTATAGTTAATAGTGTTCTAAATTGCATTTGATGCTTTTCTCTGTTTTCTGTAATAAATCTGTCTTTTGTGCTTACGCTGCTTGCAAAGAGCGGGTTTCGTTTATGTAGGACACCCTAGTAATTCATTTAGTGTTCCCAGGTTTCTGGGTGGAGGCTTGAGCCAAAGAAAATATAATTAGTATCCCAAAATTGAACCCAGCCCTTGCTGATGCCAACTGGTGCCCGGAAGAAGAGTTACATAAGGAAGTTAAGTACATTTGAGTGCATCTTGCACTTCAGAAGAGCTTATTGACTATTCCACTGTAGTCCCATTATCCCCACAGCTTTTTAAAAAGTAAAGATATTCTAATATAATAAAAGCTTTAGTCTGTCTGTCTGTCCATAACACCCTAGGCCAACTGCGCATGCACTGCCAAGAGGGTACGCGCTGATTGGCTGGGAGGGCCCAAAGCATTACAGACAGAGGGAGCCGCCATGCCACCCCTCCCCCCCTGCAACAACAGCCGGCAGGGAGGGGGAGGCAGCAGGGAAAGGAGGGAAGGGGAGGAGGGGGTTTCTGGTGGCAGCACCTCACCGTTGCCACCTGGCTCCAACAACAGCCAGCAGAAAGGGAGAGGTGGCAGGGAGAGAGGAAGTAGAGGGGGAGGGCAGGCAGGGAGGGGAGCGTGTTGCCTGCCACCAGGTGTTGGCAGCCACGCCGTCACATGCGAGCTCCCCTCCCCCCTGTTCCTGGGAGCCAGCAGCGGTGCGGGGTGGAGTGGCAGGGGTTGGGGGAGGCACATGGGGCCAGACACAAGGAGTGGAGGGGATGTAGGAGGGGGCACACGGGGCCGGATGCAAAGGGGGCGGGCTCACGGGACCAGAGGCAGAGTGGTAGTACCGCGGGGCACTGGGTGACCACGCTCCAACCCCACCCGCCTGCCCCACCCCCGTCATTCATGACGGGTAATCTGTTAGTATATAAATAAAATACACTGACTGAAGTGTTTCAGTAATCAGGTTGGTTTTTTTCCCCTGTTACTAAGATAGTTACATGATTTTGGGAAATAGCGTGTAACTGATTTATCAAACAGAGGTGAAAAATCATCTAGGCGTGAAAGCCAAATGGGCAGAAGGATGACTAGACAATCAAACTATTCAAACACTCTGATACTTTGTTATACAGTATTAATTATTGCTCCCTGGACCTGAGCCTGATTAATTTTAGCAAGTTAAACATAACTCCAATTATAGACAGACAAACTTCAGCGGGTCTTGAATTTGCCTGGTTCAGATGAGCATTCAAATCTTCAAATCACTTACTTGAAGATTATGTGGATCTTCAGTATATTGCCCTCAGTCCTCTTGAGCCTCCAAAACTGGACTAGAACTATTGAAAAAGCATGTCTTATTATGATATTTAACACCTCTGTTTCTGGTTTCAACTGAAAAGAACATGAAATCAGCCATCCTCACTGCATTTCAGTGCTCTTCAATTCTTCTGCCAGCCATAAAGCAGAAATAATATACGTACATTTATATGTAGAGAGAACATTTCACAACCTTGGGGGTGGGAGGAGGGGTGATTTGAGTTCAATTAAGTAAACAGAAAAAAGGTTGTAATTTTACCTGAAATAGTGCAATGATTTCAACAAATTGTCACATACAACATTCTCTAATCCTATTAGATACAGATATCTGTCAATACTTTCTTTTTTCAGACTGATTAGTACATTGAAAATCTAGACATTTCTTTGAAGGGTCTGTTTAATCATTTACAGCATGTGAATTCAAAATGGCCATCAAGCAGTTGAATTATATGTTTTTCTTTTTTGTATCTTAGATCTGATACTAACTGAGAGCCTGTTTCACCCTGGAATATACCAGGAACTTACTGACAAAGAAAGAAAAACCCTTACGTCTATACTCTTCTTTGTTAACTGACAAAAGACAAGGAAACATTTCACTTATTAAATTATAATATACACTGCCCCACTTTTTTGGCACACTTTTTTTAGATACTGGGATTTTCTGATATCTAATTTTGGCTCCTCACTGCAAACACACAGCATGGAGAACCTTTTGATGTACACCGTGTGCATTTTGCAGTGCCTCAAAAGCCTTTGAGGCACCGCAAAGTGCATGTTCTCGCTCATCTGGACACGCTAATAGTGCAGAATCTTATTTATTCCCGTGGGGCCAAATCTCTTGCTTTAGGGTTCATGTCAGCCCATTCTAAAGTTACCACCTATTTTTCCCTTCATTAACTAAAGACGTATTTTCATGACAACACATTTGAACAACAGAAATGTTTACAAAAAGCAAAGCCTTAAGTGTTAAAACATTTCAATTTTAGCTGAAAGCAGAAGTTGCTCTGAAGGGGAACAAATATTTAAATTAGAGAAACCAACCATCACTAACTCAAATAATTGTCACACCACTAAATTAATATTATTTCTTTTCAGCTTGTTTCTGATATCCAAACCTAATTTGTAGCATCTATGATTAAATGAGAACTTTTTATAAAAGGAAAACTGGTATTCCAAAATACTTGAGTCATGGATTGGCAATTTTTTACTTTGATTAAATATTTTGCTTCTGCAATTTGACTACCAGTTAACTCAAGGTCTGATCATTTGGTAATCCCTACACAGGAACAGTGCTAAATATTTTTGGAGAAAGTAGTTACTAAAACTTTTAAACACAGATTTATTAGCTCACTAATCAGTAAGTTAGGACAAATACAGGAATAGTCTTTCACACTACAACAAAAAAACAAGCAAATTAAACAAGAAATCAACAATAATTAGTATTTCTGCCAAAACAAAGTAATCTAAGACAAATCAATTCCATACTTTAGAAATCTATGGGTGCCTGCAGATGTGCTGCGAGGCTGATCTGATGCGCTGTGATTAATTGGGTCTGCTGGAGTGTGGCAATTACCACTCTCCAGACAGCCCCTGCATCCCACTTTTCAGCATCCCCATGCTTCAAAATAGCAGCAGGAGTGCTTTAACTAAAACTCGTCAAATGAGCTTTAGTTTAGGCACTTCCATCACCATTTTGAAGCACAGGGATGCTGATACACGAGGCATTGTGGTGCTTTAATTACAGCAGCTCTCAGAGTCACTCTCATTAAAATGTGCCCTCCTCACCCCTCCACTGGAGTGCATGGAAAAGTGCCCTATAGTGCCAAATGTAAGATACCCAAAGCAGTATTTTATTACACTATCTACCTGTGAGATAACAAAAGCCCTTTGGAAATAAATTAAAGAAATGAAGTGTCATATCCTCCAACTTAGCCAGAGTTTACAAGTATAGGAACAAGAGATGCATTAAGTTCCCTCTCAGATCCACAAATCCTAAAGTCAGTCCTATTCTCAGACATGAGCACAGGTAATTTTACTCAACTAGTTACAATCCCTAGGGCAGGGGTGGGCAATTATTTTGAGCAGAGGGCCACTTACCCAGTTGTGGCAAGTTGTCAAGGGTCACATGGGTAGCCCCACCCCTTGAAAGGTGACCCCCTCGGTCACCATCTTGGGACCAATGTCTTGGGACCAATGTCCCAGGGCCAGCACCGGTGGGGCCCAGAGCAGGGTACAGGCTGGCAGAGGTCTGTGGAGCTGCATTGGGCTGCACCAGCAGGGAAACAAGGGAGCTGGCCCGGCTTCACAGAGCTCCTGCCAGCTGGGACCCTATACTCCTGCCACCCTGCTCTGGGCCCTGCTGGCACCGGCCCTGGGACACCAGTGTGGGCCCCGTACACCTGCTCACTCCCAGTGCCCGCCGGCCCCATGGTAGAGGCGGGGGGGCAGCATACAGCCCTGACCCCCTGCTCTGTGGCAGGGAAGGAGCTGGTGCTGAGTGCGAGGAAAAGCGGCCCCTAGCCCGCCCCATGCACAGTGCCCCGCACTGCAGCTGCTCGCAGCCCAAGTGGGACTGCCTGTGCCTGCTCAGGACAGCTCCACATGGGCTACAAGAAGCTGCAGCAGGGAGCGCAGGCTACGGGGCGGGGGAGGGACCACTTTTCCCCGGGCTCTTTTCCTGCCCCCCCCCCCCACTTACCTGAGTTTCCGGCACCAGTGCAGTCACGTGGTCCCAGGCCAGAAGCCCCCGCTGTGGCTTCTGGCTTGGGGGGGGCGGGGCCAGATGGGCCCTGCTGTTGCGGTAGCCCACCAGGCTTTCCCTGGGCCCTACTGCCCCTAGTCCCTGTCATTTTTGACAGGAACCAAAGACAGATAAATATTAATTTTCTAAATTTTTTAGGGGCCCCACAGGCCAGATATAGTTTCATAGTTTCTAGGGTCAGAAGGGACCTTAGCAGATCATCTAGTCCGACCCCCTGCCATGGCAGGAAAGAGTACTGGGGTCAAACAACCCCAGCAAGGTGTTCATCTAACCTCCTCTTAAAAACCCCCAGGGTAGGAGCCTGCACCACCTCTCTTGGAAGTTGGTTCCAGACCCTAGCCGCCCTGACCGTGAAATAGCGCCTCCTGATGTCTAACCTAAACCTACCCTCTGCCAGCTTGTGACCGTTATTCCTGGTCACTCCTGGCAGTGCTCAGGGGAACAGGGACTCCCCCAATGTCTTCTGATCCCCCCTGACTAGTTTATAACAGGCCACAAGATCCCCCCTCAGCCTTCTCTTTCGGAGGCTGAACAGGTTCACGTCCCATAGCCTCTCCTCATAGAGCCTGCCCTGCTGTCCCCTGATCATGTGAGTGGCCCTCCTCTGGACCCTCTCGACGCTGTCCACATCCCTCTTGAAGCACGGCGCCCAGATCTGGACACAGTACTCCAGCTGCGGCCTGACCAAAGCCGCATAGAGGGGGAGGATCACCTCTTTGGTCCTGCTTGAAATGCATCTGTGGATGCATGACAAGGTACAGTTGGCCTTCCTAACTGCCTCCCCCACACTGCCGACCCATGTTCAAGCTGCCTCATAAGATTGTGAAATCAAAGAAGAGACTTAAAATTCAAGTACTCCAGGAAGAACACACACCAACTGCAGATGCTTCCACAGCCTGACAATTTTTCCAACTATTTGAGCTGGTTTAATAACATGTCAGATTTACCCAAAGAACTGTGTCTGCCTAAGAAGAATTATTCAGCATGCCATATTTGGCCTTTCTTTTTTTAACACAATCTGTTCATAACAAATGATTAAGCAACTTCAGAAAGTATGGCTATATTATAATGGTTCTATAGGTAGCATATATCACACAAGTCACCAGATCTACCAGAATGTTGCCTTTTGAGTTAGATACATTGAATGGCCTTGTGGGCCAAATCCAGCCTGCAGCCCATATTTTGTCCACCCCTGCCCTAGGGGTTCTTCAGACAGCCTAAATCTGAAGCAGAAGTTACTCCAAGGGGAACAAATATTAAAATAAACCACCACAAGCACAAATTTCCATATTTCCCTCTACATTTTTTCTGGTATCTAAAATTAATTTGTAGTATCTACGGGTGTGGACAGATGTATATTTGCAGCTGTTTCAATAGAGGAATGTTTTTAAAAGGGCAACAGCCATTATATTCTAATTGTTGTGTATGAACGACGCAGAAACAATTCAAATGTAGCAAAACTGCTCCAACTTTAATACTGGATAAAGCACAGTGAAAAAGTTGCAGTGGTTTTGCAACATTTAAATTATTCTCAGCCCTTCTGAAAATGCTCCTGATGTGCATGTACTTCCACCCAGATGATTAAACGCATATTCTTTATACAGAGAAAAGAATAAAACACATATAAGGATACTCTGGGATCAGGAACAAGAGACACGGTGATTACACCAGCCTACAGCATACCTTACAAGGCACAACTCAGATGCCATACACCGAATTATCTCCATACCACTGAAGGAGTGCAAAATAAGCATTACAGGGCCAAGCACTTGACCCAATATATACAGTAGTGAATAAGACACATATTTAAAAACCTTAATGTTGAATCATGCTTAATTGGTATTGTTACTGAGGTCTGCCTGGTATGGGACCAAGTTTGGCAGTCACGATCTCTTCAATTCTATTCAAACTCAGCCACTAAGTTGTATGCCATTAGAGTGATCTTTGGAAATAGTTTTATTTTTAATTAAAATATATTGTGTGACTATGAATGTACACAATCATACTGTATAATCCTCTCCAAGATATGTTCTTAGAAAAATGAAAGTGAAAAATCTACCTACTGATTTGCTATCTGCTTTCGCATGGTTATTTTCCTAAACATTTCTGATGATTTGGGATAGTTCATAAAAATTAAGAAAATTTGTTGTGAAGAATTAGTCACTGTTCAGAATAAAGTGAAATACAGCCTGCACTAAAGACAAGTAGCTCTTTTAATTGACTACCCAAGAAGTATTACAGTAATGCAGACTTTTTCCTCCCTAATTGTTGCAAAATGTAGCCAATTTATGTACAGTGCACACACTCTCAGGGATGGAATCCTGCAGCCAGAACAAGGGAGGCCCACTAGCATTCAGCTTGACCTCCCATCCTGAGAAGTACTGGGACAACTCCTTGAACTACCAAGTCTCAGCCTTGGCTGAAGTCCAACACTGCACTCGCTTCATAAATGTGCTTTCAGAGCCAAGACATCTGTGTATTTTAGTGACATGCAAGTTATAAAAGGGGTGTTTATATCCAACTTCAATATAATGTGAAAATTTAGCAGCCACAAGACAGCTTTATACAGTAACCAATCCTTACTTAAAGGAGTCATTGTATTTCCAATGACAGTCAGCAAAGTCACTATGAATTCATAAATTAATTAGACTTTTTCCTAATAATCATTAAACTCTTTGGGGTTCTTGTAATATAAGATAGACCAAATGTCACAAAAAACCATAAAAGACCCAAAGACTATCATTTAATTTTATCATTCACCAACCAATATTTCTTCTGCAATGCACAATAATAAATTAAAGAAGCAGGCTCCAAACTGTACCAAAATAGCAATGACATTGACAGCAAAGACATCTGGGAGCACATCCTTCCAGACCTCTGCTCTATGCACTGGTTCCCTATGGAAGACAAAGTCTAGCTGAAGGTGTCTACATTAACAGCCCCCCATGGGATTAAATTTAGCCCAGAAGCATTTCTCCCACCAGGACTTCCCAAAATGCTATTTTCCACTGAAACTGCCAAACTGTTGAAAAAACATTCAAGCGCTGGACCTAAAAAATGGAGCACATTGTCACATGAAATTAAAAAGATCGCAGAAATCAACGTTTTAAGAACTAAATACAAAATTTAACTCCAGAGTTTGGTTTTCTGGTTTTCTCATATGAAAGTACGTAGTTGTTAACACACAATACAACCATCAAAAGTGCCTTTATGTTCATCATACTATTTCTCCTATTGATTGGGAAGGAAAAGAAAGAGGAATCAAAATATGTATTTATTTTAAAGTAAGTGTTTTATTATAGAGGTCTGATTTTAGTTTTAAAGTTTTCAGAGGTTTAGTCACCGTGGTGATATGATAAAAGTGGGCTTCCTTCCACATAAAATGGAAGGCAGAAAAATAAAAAATTATACTAATGAAGCATCTTTATTGCTATGCATTGTGATTGTTCATTTTAGTTGTAAAAATTAGATTTGAATATGCAGGAGTGGTTTAATAGATTACCTTTTGTTTTTATTCACAAACAGCAATAATTGAATGTACAATCTAAGATCTTTAAAGTGATGACACCAAAGTGGTGAACAGGCAGAAGCCATGAAGGAAAGTGGATACCTGAATAGGGTTGCAAGTATTTGCAATAGAGCACAAGCACCATTAAGTTACACAAGATAAGGACCTTATGGTACTTACATTTTAATTGTTGTGTATGAATGACAGAAGAAAAATTCAAATGTGGCAAAACTGCTCCAACTTTAATACTGGATAAATCTGCCACTCTTTCCCAATAAACATCTTACCTTTTACTAACTTCTAAAATTTCATAGCTTTGGTGCTTTAAATACACATTTGCTTACTAAAACAGTACACTCTGGAACAAGCGTACAGTAAGCAACAAGGGTAGCCCGTTGTGTGTGTGCTTGGCACTTTAATGCCAATTACAGGTTGCCATATAATAAGGTCATACAACCACTTTATTACTATTGATCAAGGAATTTCAATGTTAGTTTACCCTAACACATGACCACAACATTTTAAGGCATTAAGACATGATTAATTTTTCTCCTTCACTGAGTGACTAAAGGCAGAATAGAACATAATTTTGGCACTTTAACTGTGCAATTCTATGACTTAGCATGCTTTGATTGCTTTTATTTTTTATTTTAACTCTGAATTGTAATGCTTATAGTGCTTAGTTTGCCAAAGGACATCAACAGAGCAGTTAAGGCTTCTTGCTTTCCTGATACAAGTTCAAGTCTGATTCTGGACTTCCCCATTTAACCCAGCATGCTGATTCAAGCTGAGGAATCAAAAAGAAATTGGATGTGATGCTGCTAGCCACACCATGACTTGAGCTATGGATATTAGGGTTACCTTATCTGTGCTCACTGATGGGGCATTAAGTTTCGGTAAATCAGCCAGCCATAACTTGCTGCTGCTTAGTTTGGGGATAATTACAACATTGTGAGCTTCACTCTATTGAACAGTTATTGATAAAAGTACTCCCAATATTAACTGGGGCTTAAGGTAGTATTTTTATCAAAAGTTTCATAAATGAAAATGCATAAAGAAACTGAAAGTTACTTGAAGTATGCACCTTGAGACTGAATGTGAGGGTCAAAATTGGTAATTATGTGGATTCCTGGAGTTAATGATTGTTTCTGAATACACAGGACTGGACTCAGTACAATCCCCTTCCAGTCATATTTAAAGACACATAACATTAATCTTTTTTTCCATTTCACTTTTATCACCAGATTTACTACTCCACTAAGCAACCAGAACATAATAGGCAGTTAGACTGGGTTTACAGCTGCTTTGTTTTATCAAAACAGCTGGAATGGATGTCCCAATTGCACCAAGAGGCATCCCCATGTTTCTTGCCCTTTTCTACATCTTCCTGCATACAAATCAAATACCTCCCCACCACAGTCTTGTGCGTTTCCCATCATTTATCCTTCCATCTCACCCAAATATGCATGCACTCTCTCCACATACATGTACACCTTCAATTCCCCCCTTAATTTTTCAGTTAGATCTTTTCATGCTTCCCTGCAGGCATGCATTAACTAATTTCCTCCTCTCCTTTACTGAGTAAATCTAACATTGCTGGTATCTTTTGAAAAGCAGTTTTAAGATTTAATTGCCAATTTTTGGTCATTAGTCTTCTTAACTTATCAGTCAGCAGAGACTGTTGCACAAAACCATCTTACTCAGAGAAACTATCTACGACCTCCCATTACTCCTACAGTGCTTACAGGGAAGCTGGTGACTTTTTTCACTCAAAATGACATGAATCCCTCTTAAGTGAAAAACTCAACTGTAACTGTGGGGCTAAAACTGGAACACGGCAACAAGCCTTATCTACTTTTTAGATATGACATATATTAATGCAACTACACAAGCACAGAATTGTTACAAAATGCCTTAATTCGGTTTTCAAAGCTTCTTCTGTAGATCTGTGCATCAAGCTATCTTAGATATTGCTGCTGCCTCCTCTTTCTAAGAAAAAAGAAAAAAAGAAAACCTCACCCATGCATGTAATAAGCTCCCTCCTTCTCAATTCTAAGTGCAACATGCAACCCTATGATTCTATGAAAATTTCAACATAAAAAGCCATTCTGACCCAAAACCCAGAACTTTTCCGTTTCCGAAATACCAAAATAAGTTGTTTAAACAATTACATTTTTTCATTAAGCATGTTTTACAATAAGAAATTAATTGAAACTTGCCCAAAACTTTGATTCCAATGAATCCACATTTTACAATAAAACATTATTTTGGTAGAAAAATCCTCAACGAGTTCTAATAGGTTTGGAGCACCAGGGTCTTTAAGATGTTGAAAAACGCTGTTCATAATTGAAAAAAGAAAGGTGAAGACAATAGAAGATAGTAACGGAAAAGGAAGTTAAAGAAAATAAATGAGACCAAGAACCAGAAAGCAATCCTGTCTGCAATAGGAGGCTAGGGACAGACATTCAAAAAGC
This sequence comes from Gavialis gangeticus, assembly GCF_001723915.1. Taxonomy (NCBI): domain Eukaryota; kingdom Metazoa; phylum Chordata; order Crocodylia; family Gavialidae; genus Gavialis; species Gavialis gangeticus. The sequence continues at coordinate 26,324,355 of NW_017729006.1, read as the reverse complement.
CCAAGCCTGCATTGATTCAATCTTTGCAGGTTAGTCTAACTTGCAAAGACTGAACCAGTTTGCAGGTGATTAGACAGTCCCTTATCACTCCAGAAATGCAGGCATGTGCCTGCAGTGGCTCTGGCCAGAAGCCCAGGAGCACTAGTGCAGCCCTCCCCTCGCTTTCTCAGGGAAGCGGAGCTGAGGGGTGGGAGGATGTGGCCAGGCAGCCCTGACCAAGACGGGGAAGGAGTTTAAACCTTGTCCTGCAGTGTTCAGAGGGTGGGGGAAGAGGGAATGTGGCCAGACCCCTGTGACAGGGGAGGAGGGGAGAGCTCTGCCCATCCCAGCGGCTCCCTGACAGCCAGGGGTGACGCGTAGGGAGTGCACGCAGGTGCAAGTGCACCCCCTGAGTGGGGCAGTGCATCCCCTGTGGGCGGTCGCTGCATGCCACCCTACCACTGATGGCATCTGCAGGCAGTCTGCGATAGCCGCTGGCCACTGCCGCCACCAGCAGCACCTGTGGGTGTCTCACCGCCACTGTGCCCCCTCCCAGCCGTCGGGAGCACGGGCCGTTCATGCTAACAGTTGGGAGTAACTCGGGCACACAGCGCTGTCTGGCCCCAGAGGAGGACTCTTCCCCCTCCTCCATCTCCACTGCCGCCATGTGCGGTGCTGGAGGGGGACTTTTCCACTTCCTCGCCGTCCCCTCCCCTCTGTCCCCCACCGCCACAGGGTGGGGAGGGGGGGCTCTGTGTGGGGCTGCCTGGCCCCAGAGGGGGACTCTTCCCCCTGCTCGTCTACCCCCATGGGGCAAGGAGGGGGGCTGTTCAATGCTGGAGGGGAGCTCTTCCTCCTCCCCCTGCTGCCGCAGGGCAGGGACATGGGGCTTTGTGCAGCACTAACTGGCCTAGCCCAGCCTGCATGCAGCTGTCACTGAGCCACAGCCACTGGGGCCGTCCCTGCCCCCGTGGCCCAGCCTGTCCCTGCTCAGTCCCACCCAAGGCAGTCGCACAGCGGGGCCGGGACCCTCCCCAGTGGCTTCAGCTCAGTGATGGGCAGCTTAGCCCGGCACGCACAGGTGGCAGCTGGTCAGGCAGTGGGATACCTGGGATGTCTCAGAGGTGCTGTGAGGGCTCTGGGCCTGCCAGCACCTCTGAGTCAATGCAGGTAGCCCGCGGAGCCAAGCTCAGCCTCCCTGTCACTGAGCGGAAGTGGGGAAGAGCAAGGGGAAGAGTCCCTCTCTGGAGCTGGGCAGCCCCACCAGTGCCTCCCCACCCTGTGGCAGGGGGGGCAGGGAGGAGGGGGGCTGCTCTGCCCCAGCTGCAGTCCCTTGGTGGGAGGGGAGGGGAATTAATCTCCTCCCTGCCCCCTTAGCCTTAATGGGGCCATACCAGAACAGCTGTGGTCCCTGCTGGTGGGACAGGGAAAGGAGGAGGGGAATAAAACCCCTCCTGGGCTCTCTGAAAAAGGCTGCTGCCCCTCACCATCCCCTCGCTGACCCAGCGGCAGGACATGGACAGATGCCATCCCGGTGAAAGGGGTAGGGAGGGGATTAATTTCTTCCTCTGTCCCTTCTGCCCCACAGCTGGGGTATGCCAGCCCCAGCCACCTGCTCCACCTCTGCTACTCGCCAGCAGACAGGCAGACCCCAGCTGCGCTGGGGATGGGAGGGGAAGGAGGGAAGAATTAACCCCCTCCCTGCCCATTTTGCCTTAATAGAGCCATGCAAGCTGGTGTCTCACCAGGTCCCCACCCCCTACAGAGAGGTGGACCCAACCCCTCTCTCTGGAGTAGACAGCACAGGCTAGCCCAGAGAGCATACTGGAGGACTCCAGTTTAACTTAAACCAGGAAGGGGTCTGAGACAGAAGTTGCATAAACTGGTTTGACCCAAATCAGTTAAGTCTGATGCTACATTCAACCAGGTTTATTTTAAACCAGTTTTGGCTATTTTGAGACTGGTTTATGTGCACTGAACTTATATTCTGCTACAAGTTTAAACCAATTTCTGACCACTTAAACCAGTTTATGTGCAACTCTTATCCCTAGCCAAAGAGTGTAACTGGGTGCTACATCCCCCTAAGAAGTGGTACCACTCCTATCAAGGAAGTGTAGCTGTGGAAGATTCACACATCCAGTGTCCCAGAAGAGAAAGCAAAGAGAGAAGAAAGTGTGATGGACCAGCTGGTTGAAAGGAGAAGCCACGCTGCTGTTTTGGGAAAGAAGCATGAGTATAAGTTATTTCTTCTTTTATTAATGCCTGAAGGTTGGTAGAAAATGAACTTCCTCAAGAACTAACAACAGAGCTAATGGGCCTGCAAAAGGCAGCAAGATAAAAGACCCATTTACAGAGATGCTTAGAACGGCAGGAAGAAAAAGGTTCATCCATTCTGACATGAAGGTGGAAAACAGCGAAAACCCAAAATAAAATAGATGAAGTAGCAGAGAAAAAAGAAAATTAAATTAAAGCAGGAAAGTGGTTCCTGAACCAATTTCAAAATATATTAAGATCCCTGGCATTAACAATCCTTTCTAGGAAGCCACCTAAACTATGCAGCCACCAAAAAAGTATCTTTAAGTAGCTTTTCAGTTCAAATTACACTTTAGTATACTTCTTCCTAATATAAACAGCAGTGGCCTTAAATTAGTCAGTGTGGCAGCACAGCTTCTACTGCTATCACATCCATAAGGTTCTGTGAAGGCTTCCACATATGTTCAGTTCTGCCAGTTCTGTAATAAATTACTCCAAGTACAAAGTGAAACAAACCCTCAACAAGAATTCTAGTACCCACAAAGCTTTTCACATGCCAATTTAGCCCCACCTCTCCCCCACACAGTATCCTCTCATCATTTATTAAAAGACCACTTCTTAAGACCTTGCTTCCCATCTGTAAGTGGAATATTGATTGCCACATTGGAAAAGTAATGATTGTGTTTAAACATAAATCTCTCCCCCTCTATCCATCTCTTCCTTGTACTTAAGCCCTTTTGTGAGACTATAATACTAAATTTGTGATGATATAGTAATCATCATTGCATTATGGACATGGGCATATACTCTCACTGGATCAAATTACCTAGATTAGATGGATGACCAAAAAAGGGTTTGCACAATGATCTATAACCACAGTAATCAGTTACTGGAAAACACCGTCATTTGGATGAGATGACAGGGACAATCCAATACATTTCCCAGATTCAAAGAATAAATTTAACAAGTTACTCTACTTATCTCCTGGAAATACTTACGTTATCCAGAACTCAAAATCTCTACCTTAGACAGCTGTAGGCTGCAATACAATGTGAAAACACAATCAAGACTAACCAGCTCAACTTCATGAAAAAAGATCCTATGAGATGGGAAACAGACTACAAAGCAAATATTCAGTATTGTGCCAAACAATATCCAGTCCTTTTTATATATTCCTGTGTTTTTACTGGGGCTAAAGGGGGTAGACTCAGCCAGTGGTTTGTTGCGGCTAGTCAGAGGCCTTCAGATTCGTAAATAATATATTGATAAGGAACTTTGAGATTGAGGCAGAAGCCTCATAAGTTAATCAGTGCCAGGAAAACAGAACAACACATCAGTTACAGAGCATTTTTCCAGTGCCAAAACACTTTACAAAGATGAATTAATGAAGCTTGATTTATAAAACAGAGAAGGGAGGTACAAAAGATTAAAACTGAAGAAAAAGAAAGGAAAGGAGAGCATTCATTTATGGGAAATTAAAAGGAAGGAGAATGAAAAAGTGTAAAACAGGGCAGATGGCGGAGAAGATGACTTTCTGAAACTCTTTAAAAATGTCAGGTTCACTTCAGTTCGTGGAAGAGGTGAAGGCGAGGGAGGTCTTGTTAAGAGAACCAGCAATCCTATTCGTTACACTCTTATTTATAAATACTTTGCTTCTTTCACTTATAGCTCTCAGTGCTGTTTTCAAATGAGGAAACTTGGGCACAGAAAAGGCAGGGGTTACTTATCCAAGACCACACAGAGAGTCAGTGGCAAAACTGAAAACAGAATATAGGGCTTGCAACACCTGGTACTGTGGTCTAACCACTGCATCATCTTGCCTCCTAAGAATTATGCACTGAACCTCCTCTGCATACTTTGGATAATTTATCCCTAAGAGAACTCAGTAGCAAAAAGAAACTAACTGTCGGGCCTGCACTGTTTAACATCTTCATCAGTGACTTGGACAAGGGGGTTGAAAACACATTGTCCAAGTTTGCTGATGTGGGGCGAGGTGGGCACATTTGAAGGGAGAGAGAGGCTGCAACTAGATTTAGATAGGCTACAAAAATGGGCAGATGAGAATAGGATGGGGTTCAACATAGGTAAATGCAGGGCGCTGTACCTTGGGAGGAGGAATCCACAGAATACATACAGGCTGGGGAGTTCCCTTCTTGAAAGCACAGAGGCAGAAAGGGATCTTGGAGTCATTATTGACTCCAAGATGAACATGAGCCGCCAATGCCAGACCGCAGCGAGCAAGACCTTGTCATGCATCCAAAGGTGCATCTCAAGCTGGTCCAGAGAGGTGATACTCCCCCTCTATGCGACTTTGGTCAGGCTGCAATTGGAGTACTGTGTCCAGTACTGGGCACCACACTTTAAAAAGGATGTGGCCAGCCTGGAGAGGGTTCAAAGGAGGGCCACCCACTTGGTGAGAGGGCAACAGGACAGGCCCTATGAGGAGAGACTGAAGGACCTGAGCCTGTTCACCCTCGGCAAGAGGAGGATGAGGGGGGACCAGGTGGCTGCCTACAAACTCATCAGGTGAGATCATCAGCAAATAGAAGCACCATCTGGGGTAACAAGGAACAATGGTAATAAGTTGATGGAGAACAGGTTTAGGTTAGAGATCAGGAGGCAATATTTTACAGTTAGGTGGCCAGAATCTGGAACCAACTTCCTAGGGAAGTGGTCCTCGCCCCTATCTTGGGTAAATTCAAAAAGAGGTTAGATGATCACCTGTCTGGGGTCTTGTGAACCCAGCATTCATTGCTGCCTGTGGCAGGGGGTCAGGCTAGATGATCTATTCAGGTCCCTCCTGACCCGAGCTACTATGAAACTATATACAACACACTTATTTGATAAACTGAATTGTCACTGTACATTATACAAATTACTCTTTTCTGAATTCGATGCCATTGTACATATTCTCCTATTCCACTGCTTAGTCTCAGCTCTGAACATGTAATTGCAGTCACTGAGAATATTCTCATTTGAGTAATACAGTGAATGCACAAAAGTTACTATACTGCCCAGAAGTCTCAGCAGTATGAGACAGGATTTTTTTATATAGCTTTTGGATACTGATGAGGGAAACAATGTCAAGGAAAAAAAATCTTGATTTCATTCTTTGAGATTACAAGTTGGTTGACAAAAGTGACTACACAGCTGTAATAAGATGTTTGTAAGACATCTGACTTAACATACTATGAAATATGATTAGAAAATTAACACTCTACAATATCACTAAAGCACATGTTAATCCCATTAAGTATTCACTGGCAGATTTAAAAAAATATTTGTGATTAGCAGTTATCATCAAATTGAGCATTTCTAGTGGAGTTCCAAAGGGAACAATAAACCAAGCCCAATGCTATACAATATCTTCATCCAAGATTTGGAATTAAGTCTAAAATCATTGCTAAAAACATTTCCAGGTGGCAAATACTGCTAACTAATGATGAGGATGGGGTACTCATAACAAAGATCTTGGTAAGCTTCACCAGTTGAAACATATTGTGCTTTATTGCAGCAAAAAATCAAATAAGACATCTAGGAGTAAGAAACGGAGGCAACTACAGCAGGTGTGAGCAGCATTTTCCAACAGCAGGATGGAAAGACCCAATTCAAGTCCTAGATGGGTGGGTACTAGGACTAGGCTGCCACCACTATTGCTGCTTCTTTCCACCACTGAGCCACAGTGACTGGAAGCAATGGCTAGGGCTAAACAGTCACTTTTCAGGATGGAGAGAGGTCAATAGTGGAGTCCCACAGGGATCAGTAATGGGCCCAATTTTGTCCAACATTTTCAGCAATGACCTGGAAATGGGGTAAAATCTCCAAGTCTGCAGATCATATCAAATTATTCCAGGTAGTCAAGTCCCAAGCTGACAAAGAGAAGCTGCAGAAAGATCTCACAAAGCTAAGTGAGTGATGAAAAAATGACAGATGATCTTCAGTGTTGACAAGTGTAGGATAATGCAACCGGGGGAAAATAACTTCAACTATATGTACACAATGCTGGTTATGAACTAGCTGTTACATCTGAGGAAAGACACCTTGGAGTCACTGTAGATGGTTCTTAAAAAAGGTCAGCTCAATGTGCAGCAGCAACCAAAAAAGCCAATAAAATGTTGGGCATCATCAAGAATAGAACTGAAAACCAAACAGAATATCATAATGCCATTATACAAATCCATGGGGCTCCCACATCTTGAATACAGGTTTCCCTCGCCAACCACTGTTTTGCCAATCATGGTTTTGAGTATCCACGCTTAATATTCTATATATCATTTTGGCTACCACGGTATATAGTTTTGAGGAACCACAGTTTTCAGCCCGCCACCTGCCATTTTTTCCATAAGCCTTTTGTCTTGCTAACCATGGTTTTGCCAACCACAGGAACTTTTAGAAACCTAACCCCAGTGGCTGGCAAGGAAAGCCTGTACTGTGTGTGCAGATGTGGTCTCTGCATCTCATAAAGGATGCAGTAGAATTAGAAAAGGTAGAGAGAAGGGCAACCAAAATGATCATGGGTATGCAGCAGTTACCATACCAAGGGAGACCAAAAAAAGAGTTCAGTTTGGAAAGGAGAAGGCTGAGGGGGGATACAACACAGGTGTATAAAATCATGAAAGGTGTGGACCTACTGGACAAAGAAGTATTGTTCACCAAGTCCCAGAATACTAGAATGAGGGGGCACCCACTGAAATTAGTAGGTGATAGGTTTAAAACTAACAAGAGAAAGTACTCTTTTACACAGTGTGTGGTTAACCTGTGGAACTCACTGCTAGTGGAGATGGTAGAGGCAGACAGCATACTCAGGTTCAGAAAGGGACATGGATGATATATCTATTTGTAGCTGCTGAATGGAATGGTTGGAGATGTTTCCTCAGGCACTCTAAACCAATAATGGTCAATGCCATGGAGATTAATGAATATGGAATAGATCACTTTAGATTTATCCAGCTCTCCTTCTAGTATCCATCTCCAACAGTTTTAGAAATGGGATACTGGGCCATTGGTCTAACCCGGTATGGCAGTTATGTTCTTAGTATTGTTGAAACCCTTGCACTGCCGAACACCATTGAAGCCCCTGCTCTGTAGGCAAGATCCAATGGCTCAGCAGGCCACAGACTGCTGACCCCATTCTAGAAAGTGGGTAACTATATATTGCAAAGCAGCGATTTAAACATCATAGTAGACAAAGAACTTAGCATTATTAGTAATTATTTATGTTACCAAAACGTAGTCCATGCCCCCAAAAAGCTGATAACAGCTCCCAGTGTTATGCTACAGCAAAAGAGGTTAGTGCATAAACAGGTTGATTCCTAGCTAGCATGAGTTTCTACTATTTTTACCCCTGGGTCCTCTTTGGTAATTCTATACAACCATTCTATTTCTCTTTGCTGACTGACTCTCAGTACTTAAGGCTACAATTATCAGTTGCTTTAAGTGTCTACAAGATCAGTCAACTGGAAGCAGGCATTTCTACTTGAGTGGGTGGAGGATTTAGTAGCAACCCATTTAGATCTTTAGCTATATCCTATCCTAAAAGTCTTTATTCTGTACTTTGTTCCCTCCTCCCCCTACTACAGCCCCTCTTCCTCTCCCCCCCTTCTCCCACCCTGCTTTTATAAAGGACACATACCACATGTGACGTTATAAAATTATACTTTGTACTCTTCTGCTGGATCTCATCAGGCGAAGCAGTAAAACAAATAAGAACAGAACTAAATTGGTGGTTTAATGATTTCTTAAGCATTACTGAATCATCTTCCCCCTTCTGAGCAAGTTATTTTCTAAAGTTGCTTCATGTTGTTTTCTTTTAAATAGGATTTTGAGAAACTGTTGTTTCAATATACATTGTTATAATTACTTTTATGGAATTACATAGATTTATGATGCAACCCACCAGGCTTAAGTATCTCAAACTTCTGTAACACTCAAGTAATTTTGAAACAAAAGTATAAAGTAAACAAATCATTTATGTTGGAAAGGTAGATGCAAGAAAAAGAAAAATGAAAATGTAAAGATCTGATACCAGTGGTCATTTACTTGCATATTTAACATTAAAGTGCATAAACAACATAATGAGTAAGCAAGTGGTTTTATAGCTTCAATATAGACAGGTTAGTCTTGTTTTAGAGCTTAAATTTATACATTCTCTTTTCTACTTAACTTTACAAACTCAGTGATGTCTTTAAAATTGATGCATACAAGTTTGCTTGGTTTTTTGTGGGGTTTTTTTTTGGGGGGGGGGGGGGGTTAAATATTATTATTCTAATAAAATAAAGATAAAAAGGAGAATATGATGAAGTGATCCAG
>NW_017729006.1:26303049-26315687 GCF_001723915.1 Gavialis gangeticus | reverse complement strand
GGGGGGGGGGGGTGTTAAATATTATTATTCTAATAAAATAAAGATAGAAAGGAGAATATGATGAAGTGATCCAGGGACCATATAGATTCACCCCAAGCATCTATGAAATCTGATAAAAGGCATTTTTTCAGCACATCTCAAAATGGCATCACAGTAAAATGTCTCTCCACCCATAACCCTGCAGGAAGCCAGAGAGAGTATACAAATGTCTCATCCCCAAATCCTGTACACCTTGTCTGTCCCCAAAATTTTCATTTTCTGCCATCCCCTACAGTTCTTCCAGTCTCTCCATTATTTTTACAATGAAGTCTCTCTAATACTTTCTCAGTTAAACCTTGACGGCTCTGGGAACCATATTTCCCTCTTGGTCTCATACACAAGATAAGCTCCAAATGAACAGTCTTTTGGGCCCTAGACTCCCCATTCTTCTCAGTGTCCCAGGCAATTCTCCAGATCTTAAATCGCTTGTTCTTTCTTCTTTCTGCCTCCAGAGAGAGATCCAAGGAAGTTTGGTTACACAGCTGCCAACTATTTGTCCTTTCACAAACTATGCAAACTTGGTAGATTTTCTTTTTGGTAGATATTTTTTTTGGGTGAAAGTGCCAGGAAGGTATTGCTTCATAGTTTATACAGCTGTTTCAAAAATGGAAATAAATTTTGCAAAAATGTTTTTAATAACTTTGATCAAATTTCTTAATACACTATCCACTTCCAATTTTGGTTTTTCAGACTAACCTTCATTACTTACAAATATCACTGAATCCTTGGCTGAATTTTCAGAGGTGTGGGTGGTTATCACCCCTGGATATCACCTTAGTTAACCAGAACCAAAGCACTAGAGTTAACAGAGCCACATTTTGTTAGGCTGATTATGCTCTAAAGCAGCTTATTTTACTACATTTGTATCTTGTGGACATAAACTGAAAGAGAAGTCGTTCACTGCAATCAAGTTTAAGTTATTCAAACTGAAAAAAGTTTTAGATTTTACTATATCCATATTAAGTACACCTACAACATGGTTGCAGCCATTCTGTGTTCTTGGCTTTACTGCATATTTAAATCACAGATTCAGTTTCAATCACCTACATAATTTACGTGATCAAAAATTACACCCTAAGGACATAAGGGTGGAAAAAAGTCATATTGCTTTTATCAGAATGCTGTTTTCAATTCTGCTTCTATTATTTTTGTAATGTGATGCTTTTAGTTACTCATCTGTTCTAATGACACCAGCTATTGGGAAGACAAAGATATAGAACAAGGAGTAAAAATAAACCAGGCCTGATGCAGTCTGCATTTCACTCTCGTGAATAATTCTACAGTACATTTATGATCTTCTCTGCATTTGAGGGGAGGAAAAAAAGTCTGAGTAGTATCAATAAGGTGCTGCTGCTCACTCTTATCTCATCACTAAACAAGAAATGAGGCTGAACCACAGTACAAAGGCTTTTCACACAAGATCATCACTGCAGAAATCAGCATAATGTTGGCATTGCTAATGGGATGAAGCCAGAAGAGTATAAATAATACATTACATGCACCAATCAATGTTACAATGTAATGGATTGATGGTAAATAAATATTCTTCATGAAAATAGAGGAAGAGATTTCAAACAAATATTTTATGATTATTCACATCATCTTTACAGAATAAAAACAAGAAGGAACTGCTGCTTCACTCTTAACAGCTGAATATAAAAGCAATATAAATGTTGCTTTATCCATATCCAATCATTTATTATCACTGAGGCTTGAACGAGCTTTATTTCAATTTGATTCCTCTTATTCCTTTTAATTTTGCAGAACCTAAGTTTTCATTACTGTTTTGAACTGATTCTAGCCCTTTTACTTATGAAATTACTGATGAGACTAATGGTGTCCCTCTTCTCCTAACTCTCCCTGCAGGTTAAACAAATTACTAGTGAAAAACTGGAAGCCTGTGTCACAAGAATATATATTCCTAAAAGAAATGAGGGCAGTTTCTTGGGAAAGAAGAGAAAAGGGTCATCCTTTCACCATTTCTGAATGAATGCATACGACACACTTACTATAAAGGATTACCTTTAAAGTGTTTTGGTTTTTTTTTTTAAATCTGAGCCATTCTATGTTTTCTCCTAGTTCCAACTTCTCCCCTCATATTTTAAGCCTTACAGTTTAGGCCTCCCCTCTACATTTACTGCTGCATTCTATCCTACAAACTCACTATACTTTTCTGACCTTTCAACCTCCTTCTTATTCAATGTCCATTAGTTGGAGTGCCTGAAGAAACAAGAGCAAAAGCTACAAAGGCCTGCATTCAATTAACCCCACAGAATTTTGTATTCTTTTGGTCTGTTCCTTCACCCTATTATATTTGCAGCCTACAAGCTAGTGACTGTTGTTCATTGGTTTGTAATGTACCAGTAAAACTAGGCCTTAAATTAGTTGTTCCTCCTAGATACTCCCACAAAAAGGGATGGATGCAATGGTGGAAAGCATGGGAAGAACCTTTACAACAGATGTGGCTACCCTTGCTGCCTATAAAAATAGAAGCAAAGAGCTTCAGATATATGAAGCTTGAGTGTATGAATACAAAGTATTATTACTAAGGAATAATTTATTCTGGATTTTAATCCATAGCAAACTTTAGAGCAGAGGTCTGAGGAATACTGGGAGTAGCCTAATATCGAGAAAAGTATACAACCACTCTACCTGGAGCAAGTAAAGAGATCTACCTGGTGGGTAGTCCTCATTGTTTCAGGGAAGAGCCAGTTTTCTTCCCCAAAAAAACCCTTGAATGGCTCTATGCTCTCTTTTTATGCTGGAAAAAAGGCATGTCTCCCAACACAAATGTAATGCCTGCCTAAAGCCTAATGCATTATACATAAAAATAACAAAAATTTTCTCATTAATGAATTAAAGATCCTTAAATTGTTTCTGTCTTATCCTGCTCTAAAACCATTGGGTCTTGGCCAGATTTAAGCATGAAAAAAAATCTTAACGCCCTAGTTTTAGCTAGGAAAGATCAGTAACTAATTCCCTGCAGCCATAAAAGTACGATAGATCCAAAAAATAAAATGAGAAACAAAGTTAAAGTCCAGTCATTGAAACTGATATCATGTTGTGCAATTACTATCCTATATATCTCCATAATTTTATTATTGGTACCATCATCCATTTTCCTCCTCACCCCAGTACTTGTATATTGTGTTAAAATTGAATAGTAAACTCTTCAGAGACAGCGCTGTGCTTTCTCCTGTATTTATACAGAACCTAGCATAACAAAGCCATCATCCAAATTGAAGACTCTATAGGCTATGGTAATAAGTCTATTAACAAATATTTGCCTAGGTTCAAGTCACATAAATCCTATCAGCAGATAGTTTATTAAATACTAGGGTTGGGGGTAAATATTCTTTTGAGATTTCTAGCCTACTGCATATATATTTTTATTTTTCATTTTGGATTAAAAAATATACAGGTAATTTTCCTCAGCCATTTCACTCCTACACTTGGTAAGATGTGCTTTAAGAATCATTTTTGAAAATAAAAGTTATTAAAGCCAGTTTCATGAGAAAGCAGAAAACTTTGAGGCAAATCTTCATGCAGGTATAGAATTCCTCACATCAAGTGTTGCTGACAATGCCTTAATACAAGGTGTCGAGCATCGCCGTCCCCTGTGGACCTGACAGACGCCGCCTAGGGTGTTATCAGCTATAACTGGGGATCTTACACGCGTATGTTTCGCCTGCCACGACTTGATGTTAACAAAGTTGGTTCAGATACCTTCATGTGTAGTCCAATTATTAGTCTCACCAGCGTCCCGCGAGGTCCCGAGTTTCGGAGGGCTCTGCCACCCCTAAACCCTCGCCTGTTCCACCGGGAGGTGGCCAGCCAGTTGGTCCAGACACGTGTCCTCAGTTCCTCTTGAACAATGAACAAAAGAACGGTCAAAAAGAAGACACAAAAATAGAGAAGGCTCTCCTGGCCTGTGTCGCTGCTCCGGCTGTCTGCAGCCACACTCGAAACCAAACCTGACCTTCGTCGGGTCAATCTCTCTTGTTGGCTCTCTCTCTTTCTCTGAGGGCCCCTTGTAGAGCTTGCCACAATTTCTCTTAACCGCTTAAGTCTATACTATTGGCTTGTGCCACTACTACATGTACTATGGTACCCCAAAGTCAATGGTGCCCCTCTATTAGGGTTATTATGGTACCCTTCTCACCTGGTGTTCAGCCAGCTCCCGGCAGGTAAACAAACAGTTCTACTCCCCACAGGGGCCAGTAAACTGGGTTCCAAAACCCTGCGGGGTTTTGCTCTCTGCCAGAGGCTCCTACCAGCACTCAACGTTGCCTTTAGAGTTCCCTGCAGCGTGTCCCGGCATGCTCCACCTCCTCCTCTTCCTCTTTCCGGTTCTGCGTTGTTGCTTCCTGCCTGTCCTGCGCTCTTCTTTATACTGGTGGGGGAATTATTGGCCCATCCCTTCCCAACACACCTGGGTAAGGGGAATCTCTGCCGGGCTCCTTGGGGCTGCGGACCCGGGGCCGCTAAACCTTTGATTAGCCCGTAAGTCTTGGAGCCTGGTGGCTCCTTCTCTCTCTCTCACACAAGGATAGAAATCTTCCAGTAGACAGAGAAGTTACTGGTGATTCCACAGATGATTGAGGATGCTGACCTGAGATCTGCATGCTCAGTTACACACATGGCAAAAAATTCTGGGAAGGAGTAGATCCTAGTGATGTCTGGTCACAGATCATTCCCGTATTCTCTTTTGTCTATCCACCTGCACAGTGAAATGAGTTTTCTTGAAATGATTAATGCCTTGTAAAACATCACAATGCCTTTTGTGATAATTAAGTGCTCAAGTCTCCCAGGCACTGATGTTAATATTGTTATCCATGTTTATTTTTTGGGAAAGGTAGCTACCCAGGTAGAGGAAATGCTCAACACTTTCCAAGGATTTAATGTGTTGAAGCAGCTAGTTGGTTTAGGTGGGTTGGTAAAGTATCTTGGTTTTCATGAAGTTGACAGAGAGTCCAAGCATTTCATATGCTTCACAGAAGCCATCAAGAATGATCTGAAGCTCTTTAATTGAGTGAGCATGTGTAACACAATCATCATTGTATTGATATCAGTAATGGAGGCATAGGTTATCTTGGATTTGGAACAAAACCAGTTCATATTAGAGAGATTCTGGTCCATGTGATATTAGAGGCTGACTCCAGGCCTATCAGCAATGAGATTTGGAATAGTTGCAATATAGATGGAAAAGAGTGTTGCTGCAATCATACACCCTTCCTTGGCTCCATTTTTCACAGTGAAAAGATCTGTTGCCTTTGGAGAAGTGCTGCGAGCAAAGCAGACAACTTTACATGGCCTACTTTGACCTAAGGCCTTTTATTCAATCAACAGACAGACCTTATGGAAGATCCTGATGAGATCTAGATGTCTGCCAGCATTTGTTACCATCATCAGACTCCTTCATGATGGCATGACAGCTAATGTCCTAAGCAGTGGTTTGGAAACAGACCCCGTTACTTGCTAGAGTCAGGCAAGGATGTATGATTGTACTAACATAGTTATGCATATATGTATCAAAGGGAAAGTGGTGCAGTAACTCTGGGTCAAAGATGGCAACATGTCCTTTATACCACTTATGCTAATGGAATATTTACCAAGTTAGAACTAAAAATAAAGCCAAGTTGCACCTTTTTGCCTTCAATCTGTTATTCTCAGACTGGAGTGTAAAACAAAAGGCTAGTAATGACAACACAACAGCATTCACTAAAGTGAGGCTTGAGGAGGATGCAGCAGAGGGCAAATCATTGGTCTGACAGGCCCTTGGCTAGCAGTCTCAGCCCTATATGTCATAAGTCATTTCACCCTGAAATGAATGGCTGGTAACAGAAAAAGTCAGTAAGTTTATCTTCCCCTTAACATTAAAAGTTCAAATATTGAAATTTTCCACTTTAAAACCTTACTAATATTGTCAACCTTCATTCTTCTGCCTGTCTGGATCGAGGAGTTTCCCAGAACCAAGTACAACAGAGGAGTTCTTTACATATTATTCTGTAAGAAAGCTCAATAAGCCATGAATGTTAAACACTAGCAATGGGCTAAGTTAAATGGAAATAAAAGCATAGTCCACAGTTATAAAAGATGATGTCCAGTATATGGGAAAAGACCACAAAAGAATTCCTGAATTCTAACCACAACTCCACTATAAATTTGCTATTTACTCTACGACAAATTACCTTATGGGCAACATAATACAGGAATAATAATGTTAGTTACCTACAACATGCTTGGGTGGTATAATTAATTATCATTAATGCTTGTACAGGTCCTTATACATCTAATGGGCTACTTATAGATCAGTAACTCTTTAATAGGTTTTTTGTTTATTTTTGTTTCTCCTGAAAAGTTCTGAGCATCCTCCACATTCGTTTAAGCAAGAAACAAAAAAACAACAACAACAAGATCATCAACTATGAAGTAGGAGAAAGATCTGTTTATTTACATTCTTCCATCTTGTTTTGATATTTTACAACTAAAAAAAAATCCTTCTATGTAAAATTTCGTCCCTTGATTACATTCCAAGCACTTGAAAGGAAGGCAAGATATATTTGCAACAATTGTTGTTTGCTGCACTCTGCTGGAACAATCCACTTTGCAAATGAAAGTATGTAATAAACAGTATCACAACAAGGAATAAGTGGAAAGACAATAATTCATTCTTTCATTTAACAGGAAAAGTTAGATAAAGCTGGTGCAGGAATCCTTACTTAATTATCTAATAATGGCCCAAGTTTTAGACATACTTAACACCTACAGCTGTCCTACTGAATAGGATTTGAGAGAACTCTACATTAATTAAAATAAAAGCCACTTAAGTTAGTGTCTAAAAACAAAATTAGGTGCTTAACTTTAAGTATGCAGCACCATGGCCTTACATGTTAAATTGTGAATATTCATCTGAAAAAACATGTCATCAGAAGGAACACACAAACATGCACACACACAAAACAGCTCTTCCTCATTCTATCCCAATATAGCCTAATAAATGCTCAAGAAATAATGCAACTACACACAATATTTAAGCAAGCTGAGACAACACCTTTATCTTCTTTTAAAAAATGAAGACATTTTACTGGATACATTTTAAGTTATAATGTGTAGTTCTATATGTTACATCATAATATAAAAACTTAGGTGGTCTGCCTGACACAGACAGGAGGGAAAGTTCCTCAGTCTCACTCCATTAACTTCAATAGTACTCCAGGACAATTTGCTCTGATATGATCCAATCATGCCATGTCTCAAATTAAATGAGGGCCTTGTTATACCCTATACCGTGAGCTGCTCAAATGTTGACTGGTGTTAGTGCTAGTCTGAGTTTGGAGCAATCACACATTCAGGCCAGCAGAGACCTGGAGGACTGAAAGGTAAGAAACCCCCGGCCTCCCAGTCCAGGCTTCCCCCATTTCCCGCAGGGCTCCTCCACACCCTCAGGGCATCCTCCGCCTCAGCGCCACCTTCACTTACTTCTGGCTGCCCATGCCAGCTGTCCCAGAGGAGGAGGCAGAGAAGGGTTAAACTGCCTGCCCAGTCCCCACCAAGCCACTGCCAGGCTGCTGCTCTTCTCCAGGCTGAGCCCAGTCTAGACAGCAACAACAGCGATGGTTGGGCAGGCAGGTTAACTCTTTCCCAGCCTGCTTCCCCAGGACAGCCAACACAGCCAGTCACAAACAAGCAGGGGGAGAGTGGACGGCAAGGGGGGATAGTGGGCAGGGATCTGGTATGCTGGGGAAGGTTGGGGGAGGGAGGCATTGGACCCAATGGGGTGTTTACAATAAGGATACACCTTTACTGTAGCATGAGCTGGGTAGCACAGATCAGAGATAATCCTGCCTTGGAGCAGTATAACTTTGAGCTGCCTAATGCATGCTTAAAACAAGTTTCAGGTGTTAATGTGTGGACAATTCAGGTGTTAGAAGTTCCAGCCACTGCCAAAAATTACTGCGTAGCAAGGCCCTAAGACTTCTCTCTGGTTTCCCCACCCAGAATTATGAACCAATGGTCAAAACAAAGTGCAGACAGATCAATCTATTTGTATTGGGGAAAGATCAATCTATTTGTCTTGGCCTAGGACTTCCAGAGAATATAGTTTAAGGGAGAAATAAGTAACACAGATGCAATGGAACAGAAACAAGTCAAACTTCTTTCAGCAGTCTTCTGAGGGCAATGAGAAAACTTTTTTAACCTGAGATCTGTTACGGGAATTACAAATACAGATGTTGGCACCTGTCCCAGCACATACAACATACTTCTCAATTTTTACTAATACCTACTAAAATTATGCCTTGGCCCCTTTGCTTGGAAGGAAAAGTATGGAGAGACCTCTTCATTATAGTCCATAATCCACATAAATCTCAGAGTCTTCACAGGGAGAGCTTTCCATGGAAGATTTCTCTTGCAAAGAACAAAAGGGGCCTCTTAGGCAGTTTTTATCACTTCACAAATTTCCTTAATGAACTAAAAAACTAGGATATAGTAAAAAATTAACAAACACAAACACAGCTGTACACTCCCCCTCCCCAAAAAAGCTCCACACATACATAATGAAAAATGGTTTCAATGACTGCAGCTACCCTATCTGAAAATTGTCAGAGAAAACAAACATAACCAAATTATCAGAAAAGATATGAATTTCAAAGGTTGAACTACAGGCCTGAAATTGGACAGGGCAAGTAGTTTTTATATAAATGCTGGGAGTTTGATCACATTCCTTTTGCCAAAAACAACTGAACAGGATGCATGTGAACTGATCCACAAAGTGAATACCTTCTCAGAAAAACAAAAGCAAACACTAAGTTCAAAATATTATTCTGGTCTATGAGTGGATCATAGCTAGAGTGGGGAAAATAACTACTATGGAGTTTTCTGAACAATGTTCATTTCCCTACTTGTAATTGCTACCTGCATTAAAAGTATCAGCAGAAACCTCTAATATAGGGAGAGCCCAATCCAATAAGGGAAAGGAGGAGGAGAGCACCAGGAGGCACTGAGCCTCCAAAGTGGACGGAACAAGTAGAAAAACTGAGCTGACAAACTGGATTGGATATGGAGCATGATACTGCACAAGCAACTTCAGGAAGTTGCAAATGGATACTGGCAGGTAACTGGAGTCATAGTAGTACTACTGTTGATGAAGCAGAGGGACTTCAACACTCATAATGTCTGAAGGAAACCTCAAAAAGGGGTTCTATACTCACTCCTTTATGATCCTGGCATTCATGCATAGAACACATACAAATGGTGAATGGGTTTCGGCACAGTCTTGACCTTAATTGTAAGCCATGCCATAGTACATTGAGACAACACAGGCCACTGATAGATGTTCATTTACAGGTGTGATGGGATCTGATCCCTGATCTCCAGTCCCAATAGCTAGACCTCCTGCCATGCCACACATCTGGCAGCATGCACAATTTTGGGATCAGGAATCAGATCCCAATTGTGCCCTACTTGTCAGTGCAGAGGGAACCTAGCGCTGGCAAGTTAAAGCCAGATGGCTCAACGCTTAACCGACTGTCAGGCTGCTCTGGGGATAGTCCTGGATCCAGCTGGCAATCAGCTGATCATCAGCTGTCAGGGACCTCAGTAGAGTTGTTCAGGCTCTGGTGCAGTCCCAGATCCAGCCAAAATCAGATGATTGTCAACTGGTGAGGACCACATCAGGACTGGCTGGAGACCCCTGTGCAGTCCCAGACATGCCACATTTTATTTAAGGCAAGATAGATACCAACTACAAGAATACTACGTATTTTTTGTATAATATTCTTGGGTTGGTTTCCCTTCTTGTGGCACCATTAATTCCCTTAATGTGTGGCTGGGTTACTATTTAATATGTGATTAACAGACTAATTGCATCTTAAATATGATGTCTTCAGGGGTCAAAGATCTGCATCAGATACAAGATTCAACCACAGAGAGTATATAGTAGTACCTCAGAGGAGTGGTGACAGAGAAGAGGAGGCAGAATGGGACAGGTACTTCTATACTGCGGCATTCTTGAAATTATTACTAATGAACCACATTCAGCTAACATTCTTGGAATGCATAGTAAAAGACAAAATAAGATAAAACGAAAGGGTGTATAAGAATAACAAACTCAGAACAACAAAGTATATGCTGCAAAAAATAGTTAAGATTCAAATCAAGCCATGAACTGTTTGAGACATGGCATACAAACAACACTACAAGGAAACCAGAAAATAAGTGTGAAAGAATGGGAACTGCATTTTAAAATAAAAGTAGAATACAGATACATTCACATTTTAATATAGCATACCCGTAAATAAATACTGCCAAAAAACCCAACTATTTTCCAAGAGTAGTATAAAGCCAAAGGACAGCATACATAGCCAATCAGTAATACGATTCATATTTGTTTCTACAATATGATCATAAAATTCAGTTGCTTCACATACTCTTAGAAACCAAAAAGAATGAATATAGCCAGAAGATCTAATGCATATTAAAACTAAACAGCCATTCAAAAGAATTTCTTAAGGCAGTTTTTCTTGGTTGTAATCAAAAAAGAATTTAAACATTTTATACAACAATACATTCTTTAAAAGAAAAAAAATAATAGTCAATTAAAACAGAAAACTAACTGTTAGAAAATAAGTTCTCCTCCTAGCAAAACATGGATTTTTCTCCAATTTGGAAAGCCAATTCAACTCAAAACTGAGGCAACTGCGTTCTTTAAAATGAAATCCAATTTCAGCAAATATTTAAACAATGGCTAAAGCCCTACTGTTTGAAGACTTAATAATGAGAAGTAATTAGGGTAACAAAGAAAAGGTTACTTATTCAGGGCATTTCTATAGTGAAGTGTTTAAATTATAGGTTTTATACAAAATGCATGGGCTAATGAAAAAAGGCAATTTTAATGGAATGCAGAACAAATTAACATTTTAACATTAAAATACTACTCACTTGTATAATGGGATTTAGCTAAGTGTCACAGAACAGAAAATAAAAGTAACACTCCAAGGTATGCTTGTTAACCTCTTTAAGCTAAACATAATATAAGTCTACTGAGGGTTGTAAATAGACACATTGTAACATGAAAGACTCTAAATTCAAAGGTCTTAATATGTTCTTTTATGCAGTAGAAAATGTAACCAAATGAACTAAAAATATCAAGCTACTTTCAAATCTTTTATGAAGGAGGATTCTTCCTGAAAATGTGTCCAATTCCTGTAATTTACATGAGCTCTTCCAACTTCCCCTCCATCTGAATGTAAGCTACAGCCACTTAGACCAAAGAGGACTCTACCTGGAAAGCCCATATGCACTGCTTTCTACATTAGCCAAAGGCTATCTTGAAAAATGCATACTCTCGTCCCTCTGTACTTCCATTGCTGGTGGACAAGCCCCTGGTGACGTGGGGTTTGATGCTAGAGTTCAGCATTCTGGCCCTGATCCAGCAAAGCATTTCTTATTTATTTAACTTTTAAGTAGTCTGAATAATCAAATTGACTGCACAATGAATTACCAAGAAAAAAAAGCAGTAATGAATAGCAGACATAGAAGTGTGACAGTGAAGATGCCAGGGTAACATGGGAATTTATTGTACATTGTGAGAAAAGAATATAGAGAGAACACCTGAAGATAAATATAATCATTTTATTGAGGGATTGATAACGTGTTAGTAAAGCTCCTTTAAATAACTCAAAGTGATTAGGTACCGGTTTTAAGAATTATTTAGAACTAAAGCCACACCACAGATATATTACTCAGTTCTGCATGACTGCATCTTGCATACGTTGTAAATTTATCATTCCTGTAGTGAACAAGAAATTATATTCTCCTACTCTGCTGCAAGCTTAAGGGTATCCAATTCCAATGATACTTCTCTTCAAGCATTTGTATTTTTGAGTAAAGCTATAAACAAGAATAGAAACATGAAAATCTTATTTCATAAAAAAATAAACACAGTGATTACATTAATGACAACAGGGCATATGATTACTTCTTTCTTGCTCCTAAATCCTCACCAACAATGCACCGCACAGACAAAGAAAAATACTGTTTAATATTATCCACAGAAGGATAATTAAAAACTTCCCCATGTAGAAGCACTAACAGCATTGTAGGTACTAGTTACATACAGCTAAAACATGAGGTAGGTCTGTGAGACTATGCCAACTGGCAAAAAGAAATGGAGAATAAGCTCTGTTCCCCCTTTCTTTTCTTTGTCAGTTTACAGTTTTAACCCACAGTTTAGGTCCAAAATAAACTTTACTTCTTATTAAAAAGGACTAAATTGGGAAAATGACCACACAAGTTATGTTTTTCCTCACAGAGGTAGTAAGTAGCTAAAACAGGAGTTTGAGCTGAGGTTGTGCTGACTTCAAGAAATGCAGAACCAGAGGAAAAGAAAAAGTTTTAACAATATCTAGAGGCAATCTGCTGTGCTGTTTAAAGCAGTGTTTCTTATTGTATGCAGGGATGTTGAGCATTTTACCTCTAAGGGGCTCAAAGAAGAGTTTGTTGCAGATTTTTTCTTTAAGAGCCACACTTCTGGATTATCTTATTTCTGATGAATGGCATAAAGATATGTCTGTTAAATTTGTTGGGGGGGGGGGGGG
>NW_017729006.1:26298320-26302727 GCF_001723915.1 Gavialis gangeticus | reverse complement strand
TGTTTTTAAAATTGGTGGGGGGGGGGGGGGAAGTGTAATGAATATGGTTTTGAAGAGAGCAGGAGACAGGGAAACATGGATCTTATTCCCAACTCTGCCACTGGCCGGGCTGGGTCACTTTGAACAAGTCACTTTGTCTCCCTTTCTCTTTCTATAAATGGTAGTGATCCTGCCCTCATTTATAAAGCATGTACATGGAAACCCTAGCTCTTGACAGAGGTGTTACTAAGCCACGTAAGGCACTCTAGGCAGCAGCAGCATGCTGCGCAAGAGCAGGACCAGAGGCTCACTGCTGCTGGGAGAGATGTCACCTCCTTTTTTGCCACCAACACACGTTGAACAGGAAAAAAAAAAGCACTGATTTTCAGCAGCAAAAGAGGAGGTGACTTCTTTCCCAGCCGCAGCAAATCTCTGGCCTCCACAAGCTGTACATCATGCCATAAACAAAAGTTCGTTCTTAGTCTGCTCCTTTTACTGCATGCAGTCATGCACAATTAAAGTGACAACTTAAAGCAGCATTCTTTGGATCAAAAATGACATGAGTCCACATATAAAACATATACTCAAAGGATTAAACTTCCTACATGAAACTTACCCACTTTTGGAAAGATGTCAGTGAATTTAGCATGTGTTCATGCAGTCATTACTTCGTTTTCCACAAATTATGAGCACTATGGAACCCAGCTACATAAAAGATCATCTCTGACCTTCAACCTCTGCACAGCAGTTAATACTGGTTTGGGTGCTCTTATATAGATTATACTTCAAATAAGTGCTTCTGCCTTTGGAATAGCCTTCATAATGGTTTCCATCCAAAACTAGCAAATTTCTGTTAATAACTGAATAATAATAAATGAATGTTAAACATCTGCTTGAATGTTTTAATGAAATCTGGCTTTAATGCTTGTTTTTAGTGTTACTTCATGTTACATTGCTTGCTTACTATCTTCTGATTGTAATTTTACATTATGGGTAGGGATAGTGCTTGAGTAAAATTTGGTCTTTTATATATAGGTTCCCTCCAGAGGTGGTGCAATCACCTACCCTAGAAATCTTTAAGAGGAGACTGGATGGTCACCTTTCTAGGGTCACCTGACCCCCAGTTATCTTTCCTGCAGGGGGGTGGACCCAATGATCTTGTGAGGTCCTTCCAGCCCTTAAAATCTATGAAACTATGAATATTAAACACTGCTGTAATTAATTTTTCAGGTATAAGACCAATTAATTTCTGTATGATACTGGATATGCCTCATTTACATGCATACCACATGCACCTTTTCCCCAAAAATCAGTTCCCCAAAATTGAGCTGAGTCTTAAGTGAGGAAGCTGATTTGCTGCCCAGAATAGAAACATCCCACTTTGATTCCTACTCCCAGCAGCAGTGGCATTACTATTAAGGCAGCTAAGGAAGTTAGCTGAGTTAATGAATCATTGTTCTTCACTTCACAGGAGCTAATGATCGCCTCTCCTTTTTAATCATCCTGAAGATCCAATAATCAAGTTAACCTTTCTTCTGGCAATTTTGCTTTCTTTGAGCAACTCCGGGTCTCTCTCCTCCTCTTTTGGAGCGTTTCAACATTGTTGAGACCTGCCTTCAGCAGCAACTAAGGTTTCAGCTTTTGATTAACCAGGAAAGGGGAGAGTGAAAACTGAAAATAAGGTTATGTACCTGCTCTATGCAACCATAAATCTGGAAAAAATAAATTCTTCATTCCGCCTACGCAAAAAAAGAAAACTGAACAATGAGAGTATTTAAAAGTCAATTTTCACCACATTATTATAATTCAACTCAAACCTAAACAAATTCTGATTATTAAGGTTAAATAACTACCATATTTACTAGATACTATGAAGTGGTTCCCTCCCATTTAACAAGAGGAAAAAGCCCTTCGTCTTAGAATTGAGTAAGAGGACAAGGGGGAGATGCCTACTGTAGTTCAGACTCCAGCCCCTACCCAGGATCAGGGCCATAGCCACAAGCATGAGTGACTGGTGGCTCCTGAACCTGGGGGCGCACCCGCAGAAGAAGTGATACTCCCCTCTATGCGACTTTGGTCAGGCCACAATTGGAGTACTGCGCCCAGTACTGGGCGCAGCACTTTGAAAAAGGATGTGGCCAGCCTGGAGAGAGTTCAGAGGAGGGCCACCTGCTTGGTGAGAGGGCAGCAGGACAGGCCCTATGAGGAGAGATTGAGGGACCTGAGCCTGTTCAGCTTCAGCAAGAGGAGGCTGAGGAGGGACCTGGTGGCTGCCTACAAACTCATCAGGGGAGATCATCAGCAAATAGGAAGAGTCCTTTTCTCCCCAGCACCACCTGGGATGACGAGGAACAATGGTAATAAGCTGATGGAGAATAGGTTTAGGTTAGAGATCAGAAGGCAATTTTTTACAGTTAGGGTAGCCAAAATCTGGAACCAACTTCCCACGGAAGTGGTCCTCGCCCCTACCTTGGGCAAATTCAAGAGGAGGTTGGATGATCACCTGCCTAGGATCTTGTGAACCCAGCATCATTCCTGCCTGTGGCAGGGGGTAAGGTTAGATGATCTGTTCAGGTCCCTCCTGACCCTAGCTACTATGAAACTATGAAGCCACCGACAGTGGCGGCCCTGTCAGGGGGCACCAACCCTACCGACAGCATCAGTGTCAGCCATCCGGGGGGCACTGGCCTTGTCAGGGGAGGCATGTGCACCCCCTACCAGTTGCCTTCCATCTCCCCTAAAGCCTCTTCCCTCAAAATGCAGCCTCTTTTCCCCTTCCTGCCCCTCTCCCTCCCCAACTTTACCCTTGCTCCATATCAGCAAGCTCTGCCCATGCTGCAGCCTACAGTGCAGAGCACAGCCCCAGCCTGGCCCCATTGCAGCAGCATGCAACCCACATGGTTGCTATGGGGGCTGGGCTGGGGTATGCTCCATGTCCCAGGGGATAGAGCCTGCCAGTGTGGAGCAGGGGTATGTGGGGTGGGGGTGAAGCAGGGAGTAGAAGCTGCAGGGAGAATAGAGAGCAGAGGCTGGTGGGTGGGGGGGAGGGAAGAAAAGACAAGAGCCTGAGGGAGGAAAGGAACAGGAGGGAGAGCAAAAGCAGAAGGGAAAAGGGGGGATGAGGCTCTGGGGGCAAGCAAGGTGCAGGCACAAGCAGTCAAGATGCTTGACCTCCCCACATTGCAGGCCCCCCCACTGCCTGCCCCCTTGCAGCAACAGGGGTGATGAATTCAAGAAGATCCCCCAATAATTAAATTCTACATACAGAAAACAATAACAAGTTCATAAATTTTCCATGTATAAAATCTACTTATTGGGGGGTCATCTTAAATTCTCTTAAATACAGCATTACATCTTTGTTCCAGGTTAATATTGTATTACAGAGAAGAGGGTACAATGAAGATGCCATGGGGACATAACAGGAAGTCCCTGAACTACAGATTAAACATAGCTCCATTTGAAGACCGGTCATAAACATACTTCCGACTAGAAGCCAGACTGCCATTACACACCTGTATACTAAAATTCTTCATCCAGGTACCCCATTACAGTATAGAGAACAAACTGCAATACTGACAAAATAATGTTTTGACCAGAATAACTTTATATTGCACACCAAAGTTCACTCTAAATGAGTAAACTGAGAAAGATTAAGCAGTCCAGTGATGGCAGTGTCCAAACCAATTTATTCAGCTTTTAGCCTAATTAGGACTACTTCTCATATCAAAACTATTTAAAACCAGACACCTTAATACTATAACCACAGTGTGCAATGTAGAACTACCTCTAGATTTAGTAATAACACCTTTAAAACATAGAGGCCAAGAATTTCTTGAGACAGCTCTGCCAAATGCTTGTAATATCATTCTTGAAGCTATTACCATAGATTTGTCTCTAACTGAATAAACCATAACTTACTCTTGAAGCATTAGTCATGGTCACAACTAAGCAAAACAGTATAGACAACCATTGCATAAGACCGGTTGATATTAAAATATGGAAACTGGAAGGATTTGCTAAAACTTGAGACACGTTTGGAGACCTTCTATGATTTACTAGAAGGACAAGGAACAAAACATATTATTTGATAAAACGAGTGATACCTTTTACTGGACCAGCTGTATGCTTGTGACAAACTTTGAATACAGACTGTTTTTTCCTCAGACCTGAAGATTATATTTCATTCAAACACCTGTCTAGATGTATCCCAACAATGCAGTTTGTTTAATAAAGTATATCAACCACAAGAATCCTTGCCTCCTGCATATTCCCTGGACCACCATGGCTACAGTATCACTCCTGCACTACCAAACCCTCCTAAAAAACAGAACCAAAAAAACCAAATCATACACTGGAAGTCAAACACCTACTATAATATATTTTAATGTTATTACAAAAAATATTTGTCATGACTTGTGATTGTGTACT
>NW_017729006.1:26290112-26293320 GCF_001723915.1 Gavialis gangeticus | reverse complement strand
GAATCCTTGCCTCCTGCATATTCCCTGGACCACCATGGCTACAGTATCACTCCTGCACTACCAAACCCTCCTAAAAAACAGAACCAAAAAAACCACTAAAACAAACAAACAGAAAATGTTAACCCAATTCTAACACAGACAACAGTGTAGTTTATGGCAAGATCATTTTATCATTTATTTATGAAGTGATATTTGACATTTTACTACCAAGTAAGGGACTGTAAAGGCTGCATAGCAATGTAATCTCTCTACACTAGACAGAGAAGCTGGAAACCACCCAGCCTCAGCACAATTCCATACCAATAGAAAATAAGCCCATGCTACAACCGTTGGGTGGAGGGGGAAGGAGGGTGGAGAAGAGCAGGGAGCAGCAGCACAGGTGCAGCTGGAAGTTGCCTGGACCTGGTGCATCTCCTTGCTACTCAGCCCAAGTGAGGCTGTGAGCATGTGCACAGGAAACGGCAAATCACTCTGGCTCATTCACCTGGATCCAACCCACAGGCCATATGTTGCCAACCTCTAATCTGACCTTTCGTCCCATCAATACATGCAGCTATTTTGCACTTAATAGCTTTCTCCTGCCATGATTTTCTTAAGTTTTCAGTGATTAGACATGTCTTTGCTTTCTGAAGCAAACTAACCATCAACTGAAGATAGTGCATTTGTAACCAGAATTATGAATGACATTTGTCATAACAAATTATTTCTATACATGTGTAATATATGGTGCTGTACTAACAAACTTAATATATGCCCTCAATTGGTACCAACAGGTTTTGGGTCCTTTCAGAATATTTCTTTTAAAAAGTAGGGGAATTTGCTGACATGCCAGCTATATCATACTTAAAGCTAACGAGAGCCTATGCAAAAATAAATAACACTATTCTAAACACTAATAACAAGCAATATTTTGAATGTTTGTATTAATCACTCAGCTGTTTTTAGTAGATCTGGAAGAATAAATTGCTACAGCTAACAGGAACAGCAATAAAAAACGAGAAGCTAAATATAAACTCCTTAAAAGAACTGCATATTTATTTAAGCCAAAGAAGGCTAATTTATGTTATTGGTGTAGGTCTCACTGACATTATCAGGGGAAAATGACTATTACACCAATGGGTGTGATATATAGCTCTGGAGTCATGCATGATAAACTCTAATGGTTGTGCTTTGAGGTAAAAGTCTTTACTAAATCAAGCAGCAATGAATCACTCCCCCAATGTCATGTTTCTGAAGCCATGTGTGTCAGAACTGTGAATTTAAAGAGGACAGTCAATCATTAATGACTGATTTTAAGATCTTTATCAGTCAATTAATAGACAGGTAAAGGAGTTAAGGGCCTTGGACAAAGAATTAATGGATCCTCACTGACAACCTATATTTAATTTTAGCAAACATAGTATAATGAGTTTTCCACCAATCATCTAACACCGTCATGTGTTTACAGTACTCTACACAGTGCAGATCTATAATGTAGAGTTTAGAATTTGGAACAATATCGTTAAAAAAACATGATGGATTAATCATTTATACTTAAAATATTGGAAGATAAAAATGCTTATTGCATGTCAAGATCCTTGTAAAAGACCAAGATTTAGAAATAGATATAACAAGGATCCTCTTTTTCTGAAACCAGTGGGGTAGTGAATGAGTGATGAGAGTGGAGAACTCATTAAGAAAAGAAAATTCTTCAATGTCCTAATGTGTCTGTTGAGTCCAGGATTCAGTTAACATTAACTTTCAAGCAAGTAAAATTTGCTTTTATATCCAGATGTGAAAGATTAAGAAAGGGATATCTGAAAACAAGAGGTGGAAACAAACAGGTTAGAAATGGTGACCACAACAAAGATGTGATCCATTAGTTTATATCAGTATGTCTCTAAATCAAATTCCAAATTCTGCTGCATCTTCTGAGCATGATTTTGATAGTAAGTTTGTACTGTACTCACATTTTTGCATTTTACTCTCTAGCAAAGAGTCAGGAGAATTTTTTTCACATAACAGAAAATGAGCAACAAAGAGTAAAGCAAGGGTTTCTAATCTGGAGTGTTTCCCTTTAAAATGAAAATACCCTAAGACAATAAACCAGCTACTTACTCAGGACACAGTTCACCTAGGTGTGCCTGTCACCAAGCGACTGATAATAAGATGAGGGACTTGGAGTCAGTGAAAAGAGTAAACTGATGGCAGGGACTGGGGGTGTGGAAATACCATATTTACTCAAATCTAAGACTAGGGTTTTCCCACAGTCAGCAAGGAAGGCAAAAAAAGGTCTTATCTTGGATTCAAGTACAAGGCTGAGGCATGCAACTGCTCTGCTCCAGCCTTGGCTCCAGGTTCAGGGCTGACACCAGAGATGAGCAATTGCCTGACCTGGGCTGGGATGGCTTGTTTAGCAGGGAGAGGGGATGCATGACTAACGGAGTGGAAGAAAGCCACAGTGGAAAGAAGAAGGAGGAAATGGGAGAAACCCATGTGCATGGCTCAGGGGTAGCATAAGGAGACCTGCCCTTCCTTACCTCCTTGACCTGCCCTCCCCTACCTCCTTGCCACTACTTCCTGGCGAAGTGGGGCTGGGGCTGGGGCTCAGGCCAGGGCCAGGGCCAGGGCCACTGCTTCTACTGACTGCTCTGGAGAAGGTAAGCAGAAGGTAAGCAGTGAGTATGGAGTGGAGGTAGATAATGGGGCTGGGGGAAAACAGGCATGACCTGGGGGCAATGGGTTGGGGAACAGATGGGAGAAGATGTGGGACAGGCTTCAGGGGGGAGCAAGGGGTGGGGGACAGAGGGCAGAATGAGGCATGGAGGGGCAGGCAGCAGAAGGGCACATGGCAGGGGCCAGGCACCAGAAACAGACAGGCACAGGGGGCAAGCGGCAAGCGGAAGCAGGCAAGGAGGAGAAGGGGCAGCAGTCTGGTTCCTCTCTCCCTCCCACTGCCTTCTCCACCACAGTAATAGGGGGATGAATTTAAAACAACCTTCTACTCATTAAATTCTATACATGGAAAATTATAACACATTTATAGGGGTGTAGGTTGTAGCCGTGTTGGTCTAAGGACATAGGCAGACAAGGTTCTTTGCGTGAATCTGATATCTTTTATTAGACCAACTTAAATAGTTGGAAAACAATTATTAAGCAAGCCTTTGGGTTCAAAAACCCTTCGTCAGGCTAAGGAAGTTTCTGCAGTTGGTGTGTGCTCTTCCTGGAT
>NW_017729006.1:26253501-26290102 GCF_001723915.1 Gavialis gangeticus | reverse complement strand
CAGCAGTTGGTGTGTGCTCTTCCTGGATGGAATAAAAAGTAAAGAAGCCAGAGGCTGGTGTCGTATGCATACAAGACAGGTAGTCAGTGAAAATGTAGATTGAGGAGTCAATGGGTGAGACCGGCGGTTGGGGGGGAGGAGGGGAGAGAGACAGAGAGAGAGAGAGAGAAGGGGGATGAAAAGTGGAGAGATACCTGGGGAGTCAGATGTCAGGCAGGTTCTAATGCGTCGTAAGTCCAATGTCTATATTTAGTCCATGATTTTTAGTGTCCAGGAGGTTGATGAAGTGGAGTTCATAGGCTCATCTCTGGGAAGTGTTTTGTAAGTTTCCTTTGAGGATCAGGACTGAGAGGCTGGAGAGAGAGTGGTTTTCTTCTGAGAAATGTGCCCCCACAGGTAATTGGTTTATTCCTGTCTTGGATAGATTTCCAGTGTGCATTCATTCTGGTGTGCAGTTGTTGTTTGGTCTCTCCTACATATTTTCCATCAGGGCATTTGGTGCGTTAGATGAGATATATTACATTTCTGGAGGTGCAGCTGTAAGATCCAGGAATGCTGATGGCTCTGTTGTGGGGTGGTGATGTGTTGGCAGGTTTTGCATTTCTTGTCATGACATGGTCTGGATCCTTTTGGTGTGTTCTGGGCTTGAGGAATTTTGCTTCTGGTGATGAGGTGAGCGAGGTTCGGTGCTTGTTTGAAGACTAGGATGGGTGGCTCTGGGAAAATCTTTTTTAGAGTAGGGTCTCTTTCTAGTATGGGTTGCAATTTTTAAGGATTGTCTGTACAGGTATAATTTTTCATCTATAGCATCTAATTATTGGAGGGTCATCTTAAATTCAAAGTTGTCTTCATTTGGGTAAATACAATATAAAAATGGAGTGTCTCTCACTGACTATTTGAGACAAGGGTGCAGACTAGGACAAAAAACAAAAGACTGAGAAAAAGAAAGAACCATGTATCCCAAAGACACTGAATCATATCCTAAAGCACTCTCACAGGTGGTCACATGGAAGCTGAGAAGAGGATTTCCATGCACGTTTTACCTGTTTGCCCCTTGTGCTAAGAGTAAAGTGTGTGAGTATACATGTGCACCTTTAGAAGCACTGTTTTTTAAGGTCTGTGTATTATTTGCTTTCACTGTAATATTCCCTGAAGAGTGAAACAGTAAACTGAAGAGTCCATGGCTTTGGAGAAACTCTGGGAAAATGGAAACAGCTACTGGGGAGAACTGGAGGAGTAACTTTCTGGGCCCAGATAATTTAGCTGCTGTAGATCCCTGCTGCTGAAAGGATCAGACATAGATAGCATCTGTAGCTGGAGGGTTTGAAGAATGCCCCAAGTCAGGGACATAATGTCTACTTTCTTCCGGGTCCAGCAAGCTAAGAGAATTAGGGAGTCAAAGTTTGAGTCCTGTACAAAAGCGCTGTGTGTCTTTACCAGGGTTGTAACAATAAGGGAACAGGAAAAATCCATGAATACCTATGATTACTGAATCTTCCTCTTAGTTATTTGCAAAAAGCAAGGGTTTTTGTTGCTGTTGTTGGGGTTGGGTTTTTTGGGGGGGGGGTTTTTTGATGACATCTTTTATTGGACCAACTACATAGTTGGAAGTTGTGGGGGGGCTCAGGCACCAAGGAGGGGCAGATGGTGGGGGGACAGGCCCAAGTAGGGGGAAGGGGGACAGGTAGCAAGAGGCAGGGATCAGGCCACTTGACTCACCAGCTGCTTGCCCTCAAATCACCTGCCCCGTCCTGCTGCAGTGTTAAGGGGGACAATTTTAAGATGATCCTAAAAAATTTGCAGGGAATACAGGACTGGGAGCAGAAAGCAGAATAGCAGATTGGGTAGAGGAAGGGAATCAGAGCAGGTATAGGGCTAATTTGTGGTATGCCTGCCAAAATGGTTGGCCTCCACAGATTTAATAACAAGCCAGTGGAAAACAAAGTAACAAGTCCAGGGAAGAAATTAATTTGCAAGCCTGGCATCAAGCTCATTTTTCTATTCCTCTTACCTGGGTGCCTCTGTCAATTTTATCTATATCACAGCTTCCCATCATTATAACAGCCAAGAAATTTTCCCATAATATTAACAGCAAAAGCAAAGCTCTACAGGTTTTCATGGCCTTCCCTCTGGCACTGCTAGCTTTTCAGGGAAAACTCTGCCTGATGTCATGGTTTTGATTTGATGTATTTAATTTTCTTTAAGTTGATTTTTTAAAAATTTTTGAACTGGTTATAGACTTTATTAGGAAAGGGATATCGATGCTGTGACTGGACTTTTGATGAAAGAAAGGTGTACTTGAAAATGAAAGTTTTATAGCATCTTCTAAAGGTAGCCAGACTGTGTGCTTGCCTAGTTTCCTTTAAAAGTGCCCCTTGCTTTAGTGAGAAGTATTTTATACCCCACCCCCGGCCTCTAGCACTTTTTGCCCTGAGCTTTGTAATCAGTATTAACTTCTTGAGGACTGAATGAACTTGAGGGTCTGGTAGGCATATGTTTCCGAAGGAGCCTTTGACTATTTCAGTTACCAGTAGTTAATTGTAGTTCTTCTGGTTTTCACCTACCACAAGGAGCGTGGATACATTTCATTTTCAGTATTCAAAAAAAACTTTTAAAAAATTCTCCAGAGGCCTAAACAGATCTTGGGATTAGGGTAAAAACCCTATGAAGCATAAAAAGAGCACCACTTACAAGCCTTTATGGTGGCTCTACATCAATGGAAAATCTTT
The DNA here is from genome assembly GCF_001723915.1 of Gavialis gangeticus. Lineage (NCBI taxonomy): Eukaryota > Metazoa > Chordata > Crocodylia > Gavialidae > Gavialis > Gavialis gangeticus. The sequence goes on along the minus strand of NW_017729006.1, from coordinate 26,287,373 downwards.
CCACTGATGGAGTGATCCTCCTTGAGCCCATTTACAACAGGCAGAAAGTGATCAACCTACCTCACAGAGTTTAGCCTAGTATGCAAGCTTCCAGCTCCAAAAATTATGTGGTAGATTATTTTACTTCTCCCCACGCAAAAAAAAAAAAGTATAGGCTTTTTAATGCAACACTTGACGTAAAGCAAGTATAATCTGACTCTCATCTCTAATGCAGTTTATTATAAATTACACGGCCCTGAACTGTGTTTAGCTCGTATTAAAATATAAAGTAATCCAACATTACGAAAATCTTCCAGGAAAGGATGACTATAATATAGTGTACTTACAGAAGGGAAAAACAACACAACGCTACACAACACTTCTAAATCCACGCAACACATAAGTTAATTTTGGAGGCCTCAGGAAGTATACTAAGTATATATTATGTTTCCTGAGATTTCAGCAAAATCTGAAATTAATCTGAATTGCTGGACAGAAAATACAAAGCAAGAATCCCTTTCAATCCATCTTATTTATTAAGAACAATTTCAGGGAGCTTTTACTATGGCCATCCTAATCATGCATATTACAGCTTTTTTTCATTAAGGTTTGCAAACAAGTAAGAGTGTTGAAACCCTGCAAAGCAGTATTTTAAGTATTAAAATACTATGTGCTAATTCTTATTTATTTCATAACAAAACATGATATAAATCAGGCAAATTAGTTCCTAACAAGATTTCAGATAACACAGTAAGTCTGAACTTCACATTATTTCCTCTCTGAAGTTCTGCCACATTTAACGGCAAAATCAATATTCTAGTTGAGATTTGACAAATACCCAAGTTTATGCACATCTTGTCCAGGTATTTTTTGGCTAAATAATTTGATCATTTTCTAAGACAGATTCTCAGCTGTTCAAACCAGCATTATTCCAAGGAAGCCAATAAAACGATTGATGTATAACAGGAGAGAATCTGAGCTTCCTTTTTCCTAAACAAGTTGTAATATATGTTTTCCAGAGATCAGTGGAACTATTCATGGAATAACAGAATATGAGTATACCACCCTTGATATACTATCCCCAAAGATGTATGGATTCATGAATTCTTGCCAAAATGCACATAATGCATTGCAGCTTTTGTTTATTTGTAGTTTAATATCACATCATACTGAGCATGACCTTAAGATGTGTAGACAAAATTATCCCTCCAAAATATAGTTGCTATAATGAAGACTTGAAACTCAGTTTCCTTTAAAATTCAAGCATACATTATCTGTTTTAGAACATTTAGAACATTTTTGTAGTTCTGAAAATTGGATTTTTTTAAAGGCAATCATAGTGAAATTGCAGACTTAATCATTCAGTCCTAGTTACAGTATTATCCATAGATCCATAGACGTTAGGGGCTGTAAGGGGCCTCTCAAGATCATCAGGTCCAGCCCCCCGTGCTTGGGCACAAAAGGCTGCTGGGGTCAGATGGCCCTGGCAAGGTGAGCATCCAGGCATTTTTTGAAGACATCCAGAGTAGGTGACTGTACCACTTCTGGGGAGAGTCTATTCCAGACCCTGGACACTCAAGTTGTAAAGAAGTTTTTCCTTATGTCTAATCTAAAGTGATCTTCTAACAATTTTGACTTTTAGTTCTAGTCTTCTCCTGGGGAGCCCTGGTGAACAGATGTTCTCCCAGTGCCTGATATGTGCCCTTTATATATTGACAGGCTGCCACCAAGTCCACTCTGAGTCTTCTCTTCTCCAGGCTGAACAGACGCAGGTCTCTCAGCCTTTCATCATATGGCCTGCTCTCCATACTGCTATACCACACATATAGCCCTCCTTTGGACTCTCTCAAGCTTCTCCACATCCTTCCTTAAGTGCAGCGCCCAAAACTGGATGCAGAACTCCAGCTGTGGCCTCACCAACGCCGAGTAAAGTGGGAGGATGACATTTTTAGTCTTGTTTGAGATGCATCGGTAGATGCATGCCAGTGTTTTGTTTCCTTTGCCAGCTATGACATTGCATTGGTGACGCGTGCTCATTTTATGGTCTATCAAGACCCCCAGGTCTCTTTCAGTTGTGGTGTTGGTAAGTGTAGCACTGCCAAGCCTGCAAGTATGTTGCGGGTTGTTTCTCCCCAGATGGAGTACCTTACACTTCTCAGTGTTGAACATCATCAGGTTTTGATCTGCCCACCTTGTGAGCCTGTTCCGGTCAGCCTGTATCCCCAGCCTATCGTCCAGCATGACTGCAGTCCCCCATAATTCGGTGTCATCTGTGAACTTTGATGACCCGAGTCAAAATCATTAATGAACATGCACTGGTCTGAGTACTAAACCCTGAGTTCCCTTTGGTCCGAGTACTGAATCAATTGAGTTCCCTTTGAACTCATCTGGTAACCCCATTGTGGGAAGACTGAATTTACAAATTCCTTGCTTTGTAATTTTTAAGTCATGTTTTCTTCAAAAAGAAATTGCCTCTTGTGCAAATGTGTTAAAATACGTCATGCTCTTACATGAGCAAACATACAACACATAATACATAGCATTCAATAGGTAACATGCACCTTATTCTTCCTCCCCAATAATCATAGATGTACCCTGTTACACCATTGGTTCTCAAATATGTGAACAATTTAGCTTGTAAGGCATGAAATTTAACTTCTGTAAGGAACACACATAAAAAGCTATTTTTACTTCAACATATATATGACTTAAAACAGCTAAAGGTCAAGGTCAAGATCATGCCTTGGAATATTTCTCATCTCACTGTATGAAATTCTCATTATGCAGGGATAGGAAAGATGGGAAATGGTCAGGTATATCTAGCAGAGATGGACATGCATTTTGATCTCTGAAACAATACTCCCTTTCCTCTTTCTTCTTATTTTAAGACTATCAGAAAAAATGATAGACATGTAGCTGACAGAACTGATATGTTAATTAGACCAAATCAGTAGATAAAAATAGGTGTGTTCAATTGATCACAAATAATTTTTTCAGGAAGGAAGATACTATCAAAAACTAAACCTGAGGTGCAAGGTGCTGTCAGACAAAATAGGCACCACAAAATTCCAAAAGGATATGAACCTTCTACTTGACTTTTAGATTAACTATGTGGCTGTCACCGTAGATAAAATGACTATGGAAATATGAAGGGGTTAGAATCAATGGCAAAGGAAAGTCATCGCTGATACTGGTGATGCCCTGCACTCTGTATAGAATCCCTTATTCCCTTAGCACTGGCCACTGAATGAGTAAATATTCAATCAGGTTACAAAAATGACAAAACCTAATGAAGTAAAATATTCTTGAGTCCCAATATTTTGGCTTGTTGTATAAAGGTACAAAACAGTCTACTACTAACACATAGAACTACAATGGCTATTGTATGAGGGAAGTCTCTTTTTTCAGAATAAGGGAGGAACTATTGTATTTCTCACTCGAAACGAGTAAAATGTTTGCTGACTTAGCAAATCCTGTGTTACGTGCTATACCAACTTGTCTGTGTAAGCCAACTCAAACTGTAGGCACGCAAGGTGGAGATGCTGAAAGATGTGGGATATTTTCCCATGAGCTGCTGCAGCAGATGTAACTGGAAATAGTAACCTATGATCACCTTTTCAATTCCAAAGAACTGTTTGGACACACTTTCCTGCCAGTGAAAGTAACAGGGTTTTATTAGGTAAGAAACTCAGGTACACAAGAATCTGTTCAAGCTGTGATCCTTAAATGGATCTCTCAAGGAACAAAATCAACTATTCAAGAAAAGTACAGACAATAAACTAAAGAAATTAGACTGAATATCATTCCACAAATTCTAGCTCCTTGTAGAGAAAACACCACAAAATTGGATCACAGGCTGTTCTACAACTATTTAGCATTTAAGTATAGTTGAGGAATGAGCTTTTCAACAATGTCGTCAACAAGAAAAAAAACAGGAGAAAAGAAACCGAGTTTACACTACCAGTCAACAACCCATAGCTCCAGCTAGTGACAAATGGAACTTTTGTATTTAGAAAGAACTGCAAGCCAAAGTATGTCACCAATCCAAAAGCAAAGAACCATTACTGTAGTTTTGTGGGTTTTGTGTTTTTTTTTTAAACTGGGTCATTAGCATCACTTAAGACTGAAGAAAACTGACAGTTTAACAGCCAATTCTTCTGCTTTATTGTATGTTTTATGGTTATAAAACAAAATATGCACAAAGAGTGGTTAGTCTGCCATGTCACTAAGATCTTCACAGCCTGTGAGTTATAAGACAAGTCCCTAAAACACTCAAAACAAATACAGAAAACCTGAAGAAAGATCAAATATTTAAACACTTGTAACACAAAATGGACAGCAGAGATATCACCTAGGACTCTACTACACCTCTTAAAGATTAACTCTATCATAAGTATCCAAAGTCTTCTCTCCCTTTTCCCAAAAGTGGACATTTTAGACCACCGATTCCCAACAATGGTACAGCAAAATCCTTAAGGGTGAACAATATTAACACACAATATTAACGCTATTGGGTGTGATAACACCTACGCCCGATACACAAGGTAAACCCAGAGATATCAAATAGGAATCCATGGTTTCAAAACCTTCCAATATGTTGTGGTCTTCTGGGTGTTTTGGAATCACTCTATTTCTTCTGTAGCCAAATGACTGAAAACTAAGCGTTGACGTTTTCCAAGGGGTATGCCTTAAATCCAAAAATGGTGATAACCATCTTCCTAGCTTTTGACGACAAAGATTCAGTGTGTAGGAATTACAACTCCAGAGCAGCATCTTCATCCATTCTCAAGCTATGAAAGCTTCGAGCTCGGACAGGAGAAAACCACCACAGTGGATACCAAATCATCTACTGGAACTCAGCAAAGCATCTGATTTACAAAAAGTTCTCTTAAATTATGCTACAGCCCTTTTTTCACATTCATAGCCCTTCTATTAACTAACCAACATTTTGCACACTGTCTCCTACTGTTCAGTTTCATATAAAACCTGTCCAACTGAATTTTTTTCCTTAAAATTCGAGCTAGTAGTGCATTCTGTTTCATGTGATACTGTCCAATCACCACCCAGGACTCTAAAACTCACACTTTCCAAATCACCCACTAGAACTAAACAAGCCACAAGTTCTCTTACAAGGTTATATTATTAAAACTATTGTATAACCCTCCAATGGAACAGTTCTGCCATCAAAATAAGGGCACCTCATACAGCTGTTAAACTTGGTAGCATTTCAACCAAATTTATTACAACCCACTTTATAGAACACAAATACAAAAAGAATAATTACACTAGACAAGATTAAACCAAAATGAAACATTTCACAACTGTAGACAATTGAAAACTCCTTATATATTTCTCTCAGCATAGAGACAAGGCAATATTGCCATTTCCTTATAACAGACCCATTAATAGTTTTATTGTAGCACTGGATACATCCTGCCTCAATATATATCTCCGAGGACTAATAAAAAAGATTTGATTGTGAACAGAAATGCATTTTTGCAAGGAAATCAAGTGCAGCCTGATTGTCTATGGCTCAGCAAAGAGGACTTTTACTCATGTGATTTAACGTACTTACGAATCTACAGAACTGACTGTTTGCATTTAAATCAGGGATGACAAACATACAGCCCACAGAGCCCTGCCACCTGGCCCCTGGTGCTTGTCCCTGGGTCTGGATCAGACTCACATGGGGCACAGCACATAACCATGGTGCAGGGCTAGTATGTGTCCTGGATCTGGCCATTGACCCTTTCCTCCCTCACCAAACTGATCTGGTGGTCACTCCAGCCAATTAGAGACTTGGGCTGTGTGCAGTCCAGACACTGGAGCAGCTAGAATGGGTGCTGCGTAAAGTGCAGTCCAGCTGGAGTAGCAGATGCACTACACCTGGTGGCCAATCCAGCTGAACTGTACTACATGTGGTGCCCACTGCAGCCAGTCCAGGACCTGCAGTACACATGGCACCATGTGCAGCATGGTTCATGGACAAGCTGGAATATACAGTACAGTGCTGAAGCTGCTAGGGGTGAGTACCATGTGCAGCTTGGCACAGCAGGGTCTGTCACCACACATAGCATGGCTGCTTCTCCAGCCAGACAACACCACAAAGTGTGCCCATTCTAGTCACTCTGGGATCCACACTGTAGACAGCTTGAGACCTAGACCAGCTGGCACAACTGCTGGAGGGGACATAAGGACCAGGAGGGAACCTGTGGGCCTGATCCAGCCCATGGACTGGTCCTGAGCCACTCATCTAGCCTGCAGGACCAAAGGAGTTTAACACCTCTGATTTAAATTCTACTTTTATTACAGAAATCAGATTGATGCAGTAACTCCATTCTAACAATTTGCAGCTTGGCATAAAAGATATGCCAATAAAAAAGTTTACAAATACTTTACAGATATAGATATCAATATGTATAGGAAATAATCTATATCAGGCAGTTATTAAGCACCATTAGGCCTATATTTAAAAGACTTTTCTACACAGAGCAACCTGTTCTATTTTTCACTATCCTGATATAAGTACGTACTAGTATAGCTATTCTCACATAGCAAGAAAAATAAGGTATATCAGCATAAGACATCTTTATACAAGTACTTCGTTGTTCACACTAAAGGAATTATACCAGTGCAACTATTTCATTAAAATCCTCCTTCTGAACTGAAATTATTATTGGCATCCTTTTGTTTGTGAGAGATGGTAGAGATTGTAGCCTATGACATAGATGGTTTTCATTGTTTCACATGACTGAATAGTGCAATCCAGGATTTGCATGATCTGTGCCAGTAGTTGCAAATGTACGTGTCACGGTTGGCTGGTTCGGGGGCTGCTTGCTTCTGATGGACTCTTTGCTCTTCAAGCTGTTGGAGCCAAATCCTGTTGTGGACTTTAATGCCCTGGTGGAGACGATGACACCACCTGTTCCAATCGCTTACCAAGATTTCCCATTAGCCAGGATCAATTCCAAACGCCTTCATATCTCGCTTTGCATGTGTCTTTATAGTAAAGCCTGAGGTGCTATTAAAACCCTCCTTCTAAACTGAAATAGTTACACTATTTCAACAACCTGTCAGATCCCACGACACCTTTAAATGAATGTGTGCCAAGGGAGGAGGGGTGGGAAGACAGCATTCCCGTTCCCCTCCCCACCCACTCGCTCCAATAAGAAAAAGTCTGAAAACATTTTGCAGGGGGATGTCAGTTGTAGCTATATTGTCTAAGGACACAGACAGACAAGGTTCTTTGGGTAAATATGATATCTTTTATTAGACCAACCAAATATTTGGGGAAACAGTTCTTTGCAAGTTTTTGGGTACAAACACCCTTCTTCAGGCAGAGGAAGAGTTTGCAGTTGTTTTCCTGGATGGGATAAAAGTTGGTAACTATTAACTTCTATCCCATCCAGGACAGCACAAAGCAACTCCAAACTCTTCCTCTGCCTGAACAAGGTGTTTGTACCCAAAAGCTTGCAAAGAACAATTCTTCCAACTATTTAGTTGGTCTAATAAAAAGTATCACATTTACCCAAAGAACCTTGAAAACAAATTTTGTCATTTAAAAACAAGAACACACATAAACCTGATTCTCTATACTATTTCTCATGTTCTTAAGTCATTTCCCAATAAAATAAATGTCTCCCCTACTATGTGAAAGACTTAAACAAAGAAAATGATCAACTCTCTAGTAAAACTAAGTATTACATTCTGTCAAAAAAAACAGACTTTAGATAATTCTATTTCTGTTTCTTTCAGTTATTGTAATCCTAAAATGTGACTCTCAACAGTAGATTAAAGAACAAAAAGTCAGATGGAATATATTTTTTACTTGATTGCATCTGTAAGTAAACCTCCAGAATAGAAAATCAAACATAATTCATTGACACTTTTTATCAAATTTTAATAAAAGATCTTAGATCTTCATCCTGAAATTCACAATGACTAGGCAGACTTTTACATCCAAAAAACATGGTCATTTTTAATGGGGATCTGTTCACATGTAACAGTTCTTTTGTGTGTTGTCACTGTAAAATCAGACCTTAATTCTTTTATAATCTGGTTCAGTAAACCTGCCTGAAAGTGTGGAGGAATCATGCACCTATCAAAATGTCTCATATTTTTATGATTAAGTAACATGTATTTGCTTTAAAAAAAAATCTTACCTTTATTAAGGATTCATACAATAGAAAGAATTGAATTTATGGCAAAGGTAACCTTTATTCTTATGTAATTACCTCTAGGCAATTTTTTCATGTAATAAGAATCTTTCCTCAACTTAATCATCATATAGCATATCATCTGACTGTTTTAAGAATGATTGAAGCTTTTTAGAAAAGGAATACACAGACACACACACACACACATTCTTTTTCTAGAAAGCTTCAATATATGAGACATTCTAGAAAACGTCAGTCATTCTTAAAACAATTAGATGATATGCTATATGATGGGATGCCAGAGCCCAGAAGCTACCTGTGTCTCTATGAATCTATTTCCCCAACTCTTTAGACACAGGTGCACAGAAGAGAATATCATGGCAGGTTGAAGACTGAAGACTAATCTGGTTTCCTAGAAAGATGGCACAAGACACCAACAATGTGACTTAGGCTCCCAAGCAACATGGGGCTGTGGTAGTAGTAGTCAGGAGTGAGGTAAGTTTTCGTGTTTTCCACCAGCCTAAGACCAGTCCAGGGGAAAGGGGGTGGAGTGGGGGGCAGAGGAGCTAGGTCCTTAACTATAGCTATGGCATTACAAACTGTTAAGGAAATAAAGAGTCTTGAAGGAGGACATGGTCAGGCTTCAACTAATTTTGTTGTGAATGTTACACCAGCCAAACCATTCCACCAGTTTACAGTATACCATAAAATATTTATACAAGCAATGAACTATAAAATATTTTCACATGAACTATAAAATATTTACACTATCAACATCAGCTTGGAAAGAATGATGTCCTGTCAAATTTCTGTGATCCAAGAGTAGAAATTCTGTGGCTACAAATTAAATAAAACCATTGCAAATCATCTGGAAACTTGCAGAGAATATAAGGTTAAACAAATTACTGCTTCCTGGTCTCCTGAATGGTAAATGTGATCAGGAAAGTATAGCTTATGTGCTTTAACATGTGAATTTTAACAACAAAATAAAGAAAAGTTAGGTTCATAACCAAACTGTACTGACCTGTCTGTAAGTTCCTTCTAGCAAGGTGTCCAGATGTTGGAGGGGAGCAGGGGTTTTGTCTTTGAATCGTGTTAGCAATCGTCGTTCAATAGCTCTAAACTGTATTGCCCGTTCAGATAATAGTTCTTGGAATTTTTCAGCGTTCAAGCGCAGCTGCAATTTTTTAAGGATTAAAAAAAATCCAGATTAAGAGTTTGAGCCAATAGATAAATCCTTCCTTCAAAATCTATGTGCATAATGAAGTTTTAGATCAGGAACAGTCTGGAAATACTTATAGTATTTATTAATTTTAAAAGAGTAGCTTGCTGTGGTCACATGGACTGTCTTGGATTTATATTGGTTTGGGGTAAATTTCACACACATCATGAGATCTACCAGCAGGTTGCAATAATGCCTCCTATTACTGAAATTGAAAATAATTGTTGACAGCCACAGTAATCTATGATAATACACAATAGCCTCTTCATGAGGTCTTATGACAGGAATGAAATTAACTCGTCAGCACCATGATATGAGGGTTTCTCTTTATTTCAATGTGCTATGTCTGTGGCACATATGTAAATTGTATTAAATGTAACACAGCAGCAGAAAGTGAAGGGTTATAATTCCCTTTGAACATGATTGAAGTATTAAGTTTTCCTTTGGTTGAAACTATACTTTCTCTTTTTGGGAAACCTTTTCACCTCAATATCCAGAGGTCCAATTTTCTTAAAGTGCCCACAAAACCATGATAAAATTATATATCAAAATGTTCAGACAATAATAATTCATACTTCATACTACAACAATAATAATTCATACTTCTGTCTGCAATGATTTCTATTTTATTTACCAGTATAAGACACTAAAGCAAAAAAATGACTTGAGACATTCTAAAACCTGGGTCTTTGACAAATAAATGGAGTTCTCCAAGTAGGTAATATCCTCCATATGACAGTCACAGAGCAATTATCAAAAGTCATCAAAATGTACATTCCAAGATAGGCTATTCCCAGGACATGGGTAACATGACATTTATCTTCCCTAATGCTTCCCAAAGTTAACAGGAAATGATTCAAGGCCTCTAATTATCAAAAAGCACCCTGGCATAAAACAAGCCACAAGCCATTATATATGGATAGTCAACATAAAATCCTTGGAGGACAACTCAGGCAAGTGAGAAAGAGCACAATGCTAAAGCAAAAGAAGTAGCATCTTTAGAAGTGGGAGGGGGAAAAGGACAAGAGAATCTCCAATCATCTCTCAAGCATACCAGGATCTGTCAAAATTGAAACCAAGAGGGAAGCAGAAAGATTTCCCTGATAACCTGAAACAGAATTTTGCTCCATTCAAGAAATAAGAGGCTCTCTAACCCAGGATTATTATACCTTTCAAGTCATCATAATAGACAAAAGCTGCACAGTGTGTTAGAAGCTAACATGTCGCCTCACAATCACATTACTATTTCAAACTTCTGGAATTATTTAGGCTTAGATGCCAGACTGGTAATAATTAACCAGCTAACAGCATCTTATTTTATTCCTCTGAGTCTGATTATGAAGTTGATGCAAATTTTGCTAGCTTCACTGGAAGCAGAAATGTTTTTCTTTGGCAGGTCTAAGCCAATGACGGTGGATGCCAGGAAGGGTAATGAATAGGGTACAGATTGCCCTAGATAGAGACAGGTAACTGGGCAAAATGGATCATTTGTCCGACCTAGTGTGGAAATTCTTATGTTGCTATCAAGACAAAAATGTGCAAATACCACTAGTGGAAGACGTAAAATCAAAGAACATGTCACAAAAAACAGCCCAAAGGAATCTATGGTGGGAAACAGCTGGGACTACAAGGAGTTGGTGGAAAAAAAAAGAAAATAAGAAAGGGATGAGTACTGGAAGTTAAAGTGTAGCCAGAGAAAGTACACGCCTCTGGTGCAGGGACTTCCTCCAACATGAGGTCCCTTCCAGCCCTAAACTTCTGTGAATCTTTGGAAGTAAAAATGCAGCACACTGCTGCCAACAGAAGTGAAAGCTCTAGTGTTGTTATACACCATTTTAATAACAGATACAACTACTTTTAAAAAATACATACACACACACACACATATATAGATATATACATACAATACAGATGACTTAAGCCTATGACTAAAAAGCAAAAATAAGCTTTTAGAGACTAACTGGTTCAGAAAGGCATAACCTTCTGTAGGTGAGTTACCTGACAAATCTTACGCCTCTCTGAACCAGTTAGTCACTGCTACCCTACCCTGACTTTGCCTTACTTCAGGCTAACCTAAGTACCTCTCCTGCTCAGTACTTAATTTGCCTTTGAATACAAACAACGTTCAGAGCTATGCCCTCTTACATAATGGAAAACTATTTGTGTGGGGGTCAGTTTATTTGGTTTAGTTCATTTTATTCATTATTGTTAAAGTACTAGAGATGTTTTCATTACCATAATCTTAGCCAGAGGAACAGGTTGAGGGGACTGAGTAAGTCTTGTGTGGGGGTTGGAAAAGACATTTAATTTTTTCTTTCTGCCTTCACAAGGTATAACAAAATAATTTTAAATATAAAGGGACTTGTATATAAATCATAACATATTTACGGATTCATTTTTACTGCATTATAATAGGAAGATTGCACATATAAAAGGGAACATCAGCAGGAATATGTTCAAGGACCAGTCTTCCTACTTAATGATGCTAGTGAATAAGGGATCTAGGCCAGATTATGGGCAGGTTCTATACTGGGGCGGGCAAAATGCGGCCCATGGGCCAGATGCAGCCCGCAAGGCCATTCTATCTAGCCTGCAGGACCCCTAAAAAATTTAGAAAATTAATATTTATCTGCCCCTGGCTGCCTGTCATGCAGCCCTCGATGGCTTGCCAAAACTCAGTAAGCGGCCCTCCGCCCAAAATAATTGCCCGCCCCTGTTCTATACAGATGTATAAGGTGATGATCTACTTGTAGCATTTGCATGGGAGCAGGCCACAGGTAAAACCACCCCTGGGTTCTCTGAACTCAAAATAATTAGTCAAGACCAGCACAAACTCCATTTTCTATAGTCTAAATGTGGAATGAGGTTTTTGAGAATATTTTTAAACCACTTTCACTTTTGGACACTGGCAGCTAACAATGTGCCAATGAGAACTACAGACTATTCGCCTTTATGGAATTTTGCCATCACTTCAGTAATTTTGTATTAAGAAATTAACTTCTGTACCAAATGAGTGTTTGTCACTAATGCAGTCCTTTTCATCTGCAATTATCTTTATAAAAATGAAGTAACACTCCAGAGGTCGGTCAAGTCACTTGTCAAAGACCACAAAGAAAGTCAGAATGAGCACAGATATACTAAACACCTTGTCAAGCCCCCAGTGGCCACCAACAAATCAAGCCTTGCCCACCCATTTCTGCTCCATGCACACCCAAGCCTAGCAATTAGGGAAAGTAGATAGCTAATGCCACTCAGGCTTTATCTTAGGAAGCCTCTGAAAGCAGTAGTGGGCACTTACTCAAGAGCCTCAAGCAGATGTGCCAAGGAGCCTCAAGTCTAACTGTCAAATCTGGTAGCTTTCCTTAAAAAAAGCATTCCTTGAGAGCAATGCTGAGGTATGAACTCTGGATCTCTAAGATGTTTATGCTGCCTTATTCCAGGCCGGGGTTGATGTACAAAATAGGAACAGGTGGATAAGGAGGTTTCAGATATGCATACAGAAATAGAAATTCCTTATGCCCAATCCAGAGTTCATTTCATAATACAGAATAAATTCCAATCCAAAGGAGTTGAACACAATGGGTCTCTAGTTCAGTAGTTTATCATTAGGAAACTTCTGAGGAAAGCAAAAGACCAGAAAAGCTATGCTAAAGTAAAAGACCATACATGAAGCAAAACTTGCTATCAAAAACTAATGATAATTCTATCAGTATATAAAATATTTTAAGACATACCTCAAAGTGGTGATCAATACATTCAAAATATTCTTGCAAAGGAATTGAACCAGAGAAGGTACACAGGAAGTCTTTGCAATTTTGCTTCTTGAAATGTTCTTCAAGACGAAGAGTAAGCTCATTTCCTATTAGCCAAATGTCTTCTAATTGATCACTCTGGATTCTATACCGCTCTTTAAAAAAAAAAAAAAAAAGAAACCACAGATGAAAAGGAGTAAAGAAAAATATAAAGCTACATAAGACTGACAGTGTCATTAAGTACAAGAATTAATCAATTCTGTGATGTTTCTAAAATTTTTAATAAAGACATTCCAAAAGTGATTTTCTTTAGTGTTCCATAAGAATAAATTTTATCTAACTAAGATAGTCCTAAATTACCTATCCTTGCAGTTTTCCCTTTGCATAGCAGTCAAATTTTGCTGCAGAACTTAGATTTTAAGACCTGAACCAAGCTGGCTTGCTTCACATCCTAAAAATGTGTAAGTTCTGCTGTAAATTTTGCAGAAATGTTGCAGTTCTGCAGAAATGTGTGTTCTCAAAATGTGTTTTCACTAAAATAAGCACATACTTGGAATGACAGACATAAGGCTGGAAGGGACCTCAAGAGGTCATCTAGTCCAAAACCCTGCCTGAGGCAGGGTTATCCCTATCAAAACCATTCTATACAAATCTGTTATCTACCCTCTCCTCTTAGCAAAACAACACAGTCAAGCCTTACACAAAAACCAAGACATAACACCCTTACCTGCCACAGGTAAAGCAAGGGGACCATGGCAGCCAATGACCTGCTGCTACCAAGTTGTTAATATAAGCTCAAGAGATGCCAGGAAGAGGCCCATGCCCCCTGCTACAAAGGAAGGCAAAAACCCCCATAGTCCATACCAATCTGACCATAAGGTCCTTCCTGTCCAAAATATTGTGATTGGTCTGACCCTCAACAGAGAGAAAAGACTCCGGAGCCAGGAACCTTCAGATTTAGGTTAAAGCAGAAGTACTGGCATATCCCTGTCAAAATCCCCAGCCTTGGTTGCAGCCAACACCCAATGCCTCCAAGGCAGGCATTAGAAAAAAACCCAAAAAACCCTGACACACAGCAGCAGCAGGGTAGGAAGGATTCCCTCCCGGCCCCATGCAGCAATGAACAAAATCCAGAAAATACCCATGGAAGGACAAAGACATAGCTACACCTAAATCATCCCTGACCAGTAGCTGTCCAGCATCTTCTTGAATGCCTTCAGTGATGGTAAATCCACAATTTCCCTAAGCAATCTATTCCACTGCTTCTCTGTTCTAATAGTAAAGAAGTTTTTCCTGACATCCAATCAGACCTACTTTGCTGCATTTTCAAGCACTGGTCTGTGTCTGAGTCTATGCAGCAAGAATGAAAAGGTACTTGTTCTCTTCTTTATGGCAGCCCTTCAAGTATTTGAAGCCTGCTACTATGTCTCCTTTTAAGCACCATTTTCACAAGCAGAACATACCTAGTTCCTTCAGCCTCTCCTCATATGACTTGCTTTCTAAGCCCTTTATCATCTTTGTCATCTGCTTCTGGACCCTCTCTAACTTCTCTATATCCTTTTTAAAATGTGAAGCCCAAAAGTGAACACAATACTCTAGATGAGGCCTAATCAGTGCCAAGAAGAGAGGGAATATCACCTCCTGTGTCTTGCACCTGATGCAAGATGCATCCCAAAACTGCATTTGCCTTGTATGTGGCTGCATCAAACTGCAGACTCATATTGAATCTTGAGCCTTACCAAGACTCTCAGATCCTTCTCCATAGTGCTGTCATAGTTACATGTAACCTATGTTGTATTTGTATTTTTTATTATTCATCCCAAGGCATAGCACCTTGTACTTTTCAGTATTGCACAGCCTCCTACTAGCTCCAGCCTAGCTTTCCAAAGGGTCAAGATTAGGACTGTCAATGAATTGTCGTTAACATGTACGATTAATGCAAGAACCATTTAACGTGTTAATTATTTAACATGTTAATTGTGTGCATGGTTTTAGAGCCTGCACCCGGGCTACCCTGCCCTGCTGCCATTACCACCACCTCCAGACCACCCAGTGAGGCAGTGGTGGCAGTGCAGAAGAGCCATAGAGCATCTGGGGCACAGGCAACGGGCTTCTGTAGCAACAGGGGGGAAGAGGTGGTGCACCTACACACCCACCCATACACCTACCCACAATCCCCATCCACGGCCCAGAGCAGCCAGACTGGCAGCACTGGGAGTTTGGGGAAGGTGGTGCTGAGTTTCAGCGGGGTTGCCTGGCAGCGTCGGGCCCCACAGCTTGGAGCAGGTCAGGACTGCCTGGGAGCTCTAATACGAGCCACCTCTGTGCCCAGGTCCTCGCGTGTCCCTGGTCCAGGCCCCTGGGGAGCAATGGTGACAGTGGCCCAGTGACCTGCGCCCCTGTGGAGGCAGCCCCTACTGGCAGGCAGGGGCAGGATTTCCACAGAGCCACCTCCTGCAGCCCCTGGCTCACACTGCAATGCACACCCAGTGTTTACGGAGCCACAGCCATGCCCAACACCGCCATCAATGAGCCGGGCAGAGCTGCCACTCTTCCCTGTGTCACCTGGGCTCTCGTCAGGTCTGGCAACACTGTGCAGGTCCTGGGGGAGCCCAGGTGGCATGGGGAGGAGAGCGGTGGATCTGCCTGGTGCTGCAGTGGCAACCCCATGCCGTGGCAGGCATGGGTCAGGCTCCATTGGCGCTGGGCTGGGGCCGGGCACACAGCACAGTGCAGACTGGGGCCTGCAGGAGGTGGCTCCACAGGAATCCCGACCCTGCCCACCGGAAGCAGCTGCCTCTGTGGGTGCACAGGACCACCACCGCTGCCACTGCCCAGGGGCCCAGACTGGGGCTGCACAGGGACCCATAGGCCCAGGGGCAGCTCATATTGGAGCTCCCAGGCAGTCCTGACCCTCCCTGAGTCATGGGGCCTAAGGGTGCCAGGCAGCCCCACTACAGTGGCTCCATGGGGGTCCTGGTGGGACACAGACTTCACACAGCTGTAGCAGGAAGGGGGGGGGGGGGCACACCCACCCACAACCCCTATTCGGGGCCCTGAGCAGCCGGGCTGGCAGCATCAGGCATTTGGGGAAGGTGGTGCTGGGCTGCAGCAGGACTGCCTTGCACCATCAGGCCCAGGGCAGGTTAGGACCACCTGGAACTCGCTAAGCAATTAAACAGGGAAGTTCAAGCCCAGGGTGGGGCTGGGGCCAGAGCAGCTGCTCCCAGCCTGGTCAGCCCATGGCTGCCATTGCTGAGGCAAAGGCAGGGTAAGCCCACTGCCAATGGGGCTGTGCTTGGGCAGGGGGCATGCCCTGGGCCTGGGCCAGCTCCACAATTTTGAGTTGTTAGCTGTGCAACTAAAATCACATTTCATTGCAACCCATTTTTTAATCATGCAACTGACTGTGATCAAATTTTTAAACAGTTTGACAGTCATAGTGAAGATCCTTCTGAACTGTGATTCTGTCCTCCAATGTGTTCACAATCCTTCCCAGTTTCATGTTGTCTTCAAACTTACTCAAGAAGCTCTCAATTCAAGGGTCTACATACTTAATAAATATGTTGAACAACACGGGGCCCAGGAGAAACCCCTGTAGGATTTCACTCAAAGCCTCCTGAAATCATGACATGGATCCATTTATAATTACCCTTTAATTGAAGCTATTGAGCCAGTTGTCTATCCATCTTATAGAAGTTTTGTCTGGGCCACATTTCTCCAATTTGGTTATGAGAAGGTCATGTGGGACCTTAACAAAAGTCTTGCTGAAGACCAGATACATTATATCCACGGTATTCCCTTTGTCCACCACCCAAGTAGTTACTTGGCCAAAGAAGGAGATCAAGTTTGTTTGACACGATTTGTTCTTAGTAAATCTATACTGGCTGCTTGCAATCAGCCTTTCCTCCTCCAGATGCTTGCAAAAGTACTTCATTAAGATATGCTCCAGTAATTTCCTGGGTATTGAGGTGGTGCTAAACTGGCTAGTAGTTCCCTGGGTCCTCCTTTTGCCTAGTAAACCATGAGGACTACTACATTAGGCCTCTTCCAGTTCTCTGGTACCTCACCCATCTCCCAAAGCTTCAGGAGTATTATTACCAAGGATTCCAAGATCTCTGCCAATTCCTTCAGTACTTGGGGATGAAGCTCATCTGGCCCTGCTGACTTGAATTGATTCAGACACATGAAAAGCACTCTCTCTCAGCTTGTTCCCTTCCTTATTCAAATAATTTTTATTAGGCACCTGACTTCAGCTTAATTTTTGTTTCTAAAGACTGAGACAAAGTAGCACTTGAGTAGCTCCGCTTTCTTTGCATCTTCTGTTTAAGAGTTCCCCCTGGCTGTTTATCAGTGGTCCCACAGATGCCTTTGTTTTTTTTTTCTGGCCAACATCTTATAAAACCTCTTGTTGTTGTCTTTAACTTCTCTTGCTAGGTACATCTCATTTTTTCTCTTTGTCTTCCTGATTTTGTCCCTGTAGTTTCTTGCCATTTTCGTGGCAAACTCCCCTCCTCCTGCCACTCACTGGCCAAGAGGGCTGCCTTTCATACAGACCTGTCCCCTGCTGCTGATTGGAAGAGGGCTTCCTTCATCTGGCAGGGACATGTGGGGCTGCATGAAAGGCAGCCCTTTCAGCCAACCAATGGCGGAGGGAGCAGCTGCCATCTTGACTGCTGCCCTTCATACCAGTGGCTACCCCCTACAGTGGGTTGAGACGCTGAGCCACAGCAGTCATTGGCTTCACACTGGGGAGCCAGTATTTTATTTTTAGTGGGGGGGTTTTCCCAGGGATTCTGTGCTAAATCATGGAAACCACCATTTTTCACAATTTTTACAAAAATTGTGAAACTGTGATTTAAGTACATCCCTACCTATAATAAATCCCCACCATTATATTGATGCTGCATCTTACATGTTTTCTCTTCACCCAAATGCATTCTGATATGCTGTGTTCTTCCTCCTGAACTAAGGAACAAGTGTATAGATTTCAGACTTACAAAACACTACCACTGCCTCTTCTCCAACCCTGTCTTTCCAAAACGAAGTGTAACCCTCCTGGCCATCTTCCACCCACTTTGCCACCCACAGGTAGCTGCTCATCACACTGGGAGGGTGGAGTAGATGGAAGGTATCCAGGGCTGGAGTTCTGTGCACAGAGGCAGGAGTCACCCAGCTGGGTATATTGTGCCTGGCACACGTCCCCATGGCTACCGCTCTTCCCCATGCTACCTGCTGCCCAGAGCAGTGCAGCATAGACAGAAGAAGCCACTCAAGGCAGGGGAGCTAAGCAGTGCCCAGGGCCGGAGAAGCCAAGCAGTGCTTGGGTGGCTGCAACCACACCAGGAGCAGCCCCACTGCACTGGAGCCTCAGCAGCACCACGGCTTGTTCCAACAGTGGTAGCCAAGCTCCCAGGCAAGAGCCGCTGTGCTGGATTCCCAGCAGTACCTTAGGAGAAAACCTGGCTTTGCAGGCAGTTGGCTGGCACCAGGGGAACAAACTGCAGTGCTCCTCCCATGGTGCTTTTGGGGCTGCAGCATAGCTGCTGCCCAGGTACTTCATTGCCACCATGGGAAAAGCTGAAGTACTGTAGGTCTCATCCAGGAGCTTGTTGTCACTGGAGGAAAGTCCCCCATCACAGCAGGGCTCAAGGCAAAAGTCTGCAGGCCAGATGACCTGGCTCTGGGGGCCAGATCCAGCTCACAGGCCACATCTGACACCCCTGCTATAAACTAAGGTACAAATCATGACAGCACAAAGGCAATGAAAACCTACCCTAACCAGGGATTTTCCTGAAGTGAGTGGAACCACTAGATGAATGAAGGTGAATGAAATTAGAACAACAAGATCTTTCCTGGGTAGATTTGCAAAAAAAGCCAGAGTATAAGGTGCTTTGGTGAGACAAGGCCAGACAGCAGTCCCTATGGGACCAGTTTAGTTGATGTAATCTTCAGTAGCCCTTAAATCTATGTCTATATTGAACAATAAAATGAAGTGCAGACACATCTGAATGAGTTCTAAGTGCACTAAATGGGCATTCTCAAGTAACAGAAACAGTCTAGCCATAGTACTATGCAACTTCACACAAACTAATTGATCCTTCTCAGATATCACTGTATACACCCCAGTGTGGTTAAGTGTGCTTAACTTTACATCTACATTTAAAAAAAAGTTTCAAGTGGTAAATTATTTTTCACTTCAACTCTTACACCAGGTGTTGGCAATCTTTTGTCAGCACAGGCCACCTTTTGCAAACTGATTTCCCCAAAATGGGCAGGAAATCTCCATTCGCTCCTACCTCCCCTCTGCCCCCACAAAACACCCAGCTGCATGTTTAACCCTCGCCACAGATCCCCAAACCCCCTGCAGCGGGGTAAGGGCAAATGCAGCAGAGCAGCAGGTGCCACAGCAGAGCGGATTGGCAGCATGGCACATGTCCATGCCACTGATTCTCCATGCCCGATCAAACCTCTGCAGGCCAAATCGAATCTTGTTTCAAGTCATAGGTTGCTGGCCCATTCCACACACCATTCCACATTTTTTCATTTGTACAGAATGGCTTCCTCATTCCACCCCCCGGCAGTTAGCTGCAGCAATAAATAAATTATAAAAATGTTCTGGGATCCTGACTATGAGAAAGGTGCTAGAAAAAGTATTAAACCAAAATTAAATTAATTATTTTTCTTAGCTAGAGTTGCCTATCCCCACAAACTACCAAAGTAAATCACATTTAATGAATTGCTAACTAGAGCTGACAGCTTATTTCAGATTCTATTCTACATATCAAAGCAAGTCTTCCCTCCCTGGTTTCTTGAACAGTAAATCAATGCCAGCTAAATATTAACAAAGGAAAATGATGCTGAAAAGCATAACAAATTTTTGAAATAATGGTTTTCCAGACAGACATTTTCAAATACTGCTGCCATATTCCTTATCATTATTCATCCATCAACATGCTGTCTGAAAGGAAATACAAAAGTACAGCTGTGATGAAAAAGGTCATTAAGATTTGTATACAGAGAATATATATATTTTACTTGTTAACAAAGTTCACAGTAAAAATCAAATGAACCAGAGGTCTTGCAATATTGCTGTACTTATTAAACATTTTTCTCAAGATTAGCAATCCACAATTGTTTGACATTACTACTGGCATCATTCCCAGAATATGCATTTCATTGAAGGGAAAATGACAAATCCTGTTTACAGAGTAACAGGAAAGAAGCATGTTTTATTTAAAAACATGTCCATTAAAAAAAAGAACACCATCTGCTGAAGATAACATTCAACCTAACTTCCCTTTTTTAGAACTCACAGCATAATTGCTGGACTTAGTGGAATCAGCATCAGATTTTACCTATTCAGCTTTTAAATCAAAATTAGTTTGGAAGGTTTCAGATCAAATCAACAGACATTCCATTTATAACTGACAAAACTAATACATTAATGGTCTAACATGGACAAAGAAACTAATTTCCTCTATTAGTTTCCATACATTTTTTGTTGGTCGATACAAACACAATCTAATTTTACTGAGGCAGGCCATTGTATTCATTTACTCTACATGTTTTACTAAGCTATTAAACTGAAGAAGAATGTTAATTAGATTTGGGAAATGTAGGAAGTTGAAAGTCTTTAGCTGTACTGTAAAAATGTTCCTAAAATGGAAATTTGATGGCAGCAGTAACAATGATCTGTGTCTTTGCCTTCCATGTGCATTTATAATTAGACAGCAGGTTTGTGATTAAATAAAAATTACGTAAAAAGCTTTCCCCCTGCAAATTACAGAAGAGCATTTCCTTCAAAAATATCTCATACAAGAAAAGAGATTGCTCATAGGACTGCTAATGGATTACAATTTTTTTCAACATCAGATTCTCTAGACTAGGTTATATGGTGTATTCTTTACAGTACTCTAGTTAACATTTTAAAAATGTAAAATCAGAATTCAAAATGTTCACTTTGGTTTAAATATGTCCCTGACTTCTGAGTGCATGCCCCAAGGCAATTCAGAGCAACTCAGGTACCTAGGACTCCTATAAAGTCTATGGAGAGACTTTTAGAGAGATTCAGATTTAGGTATCTTTCTACTCTACAGAAAGAATGTGGAGTGGTAGGTATCTCTACTGCTTACTAGAGATGCCTACCAATGAGCTATTGAGAAAGCCCAGCAGCACCTCCAGCTAGTCAAAAAAAAAAAAAATACTTTAGTGTATTTGAATCCATCTTCTGGAGTTTAGATTGCCACCTCAAGCTATCAAGTAACTATCTCTATTCACTTGTGATTCACAACACCTGACCCCACTTCTGAGCTGCTTAATAGATTTCTGAGGACAGACATGTGGGGAGTGATAATGGTGTCACTGGGTGGATCTACATGCACGCATTTACTATGCAGTAACCAAAACTACTGTGCAGTACAGGCATGCGTCTACATGTGCTTGCCCATACTGCTCAGTAAATATGGTGACTTGCACCAACTTGAGCATAATGCAGGTATCAAATTTATGCCCAATTAGTTACTGCACAGTAATGCACATGTACACACCTTATTGCACAGAAACACTGTGTGTGTGTCCTGACTTGGGACTAACTTTAGTCCACACACAGCATTAATGCACTTTAATGCTGGCACATGTAGATGCTGGACTATTTCCACTTATTGCACAGTAATTTACTGTGTGATAAATTTAAACCAACGTAAATGCATGTGTAGACAGATCCATTGTCCACTTCTGGCCAATAAATATAGTGGTTAGATCATTCACCAAGGAACTGGGATATTTGGTTCTAGGCCCACCTTATACTGAAAAAATCAGAACCCAACCCACATTTCTACTTCCTAAATTGTAACCATGAGGCTACAGAATAGCCTAGGGGAGGTAACTCAATCAGGATGCTGCAGGTCTCTGGGATCCCCTGGGTACTGCCCAATAAATCCAGATTATTTCAAATAGGAATTCACACTGTCAAAAGCAGTCGTGGCCTGCATTCTTTGAAACAAAATAATTACTCTATTATTCTTCTGTAGTCAAGAAATGAGTGAAGGCTAAGATGTTGGCATTTTCCAAGGGGTAAATGAGTCTAAAAAGGTTGAGAAACACCTCTTCTGCTGATACTGACCCACTAGGCACGAACTGTACAAAAAAAGGAAAAGAGAAAACAAGAGGGGGTTTGGAGACTATGGAACAGAAAGCCATTATTCTAATAGCCAGGGGAATGCCATAAGCAGTAGGCTACACTGGCAGACCATCTCCTCCATTTCTCCAGAACTGTAAAAGTTAAAAAACAGAAATAAAACTGGAAGCAGAGACTTGGAACCCAAAACACTCCCTTCTCAGGATAGTGTAGCACAACTAGGCTACATAGCCCCTTCTTATGGTTCAACTTGATGAGCAAACACATGGTGAAATGAATGCCAGAGGCAGTTGTCAGGTCTACAGTACAGGCACCTATATTAAGTCAAGTCTGCTGGAGCATGGTAATTACCATCCTCCAGTGCACTCCAGCATAATGTGTATCAGTGTCCCCGCACTGAAAAATGGTGGTAGAGGCACTTTAACTAAAGCTTGTCAAATGTGCTTAGTTAAAGTGCCCCCACCGCCATTTTTCAGTCTGGGGACACTGATACATGTGGTGGCTCTCAGAACCACTCTAATTAAAGCATCCTTACCCCCCCACTCCCACAGCATATATATAAACACCCTAACACTTAGATAAAATGGGTCACACCTAACATATTGTAAAAACAGGCATTTTAAGGACATCACCTTTCCGCTTCAGGGAAGAAAACAAAGATTAAATGAATATGAAAACTTTTTCACCTACACCTGGTCCTTCGAGATCAAAATTAACACATCTGCAAAGGAACATAAGGCAAGCTTGCACTTACATTATGCACAATTTATTTATACCTTGGATGAAGGCCTCCAGTACTTTGGTCTCTAGGACACTATTACTTTTTTGAGGATCATTAGTTCATACAGTATTCATCATTATCTATATTTTTAAAAAATAAATTTTATATGGCCTCAGTGCAAAGGAGATTGTACGATATAAGCAGAGCTAACATTTGTTTTATGTTACTGGATGATGGAAACTTCATTGTACATACAGATTCAGTCTGCATTTACTTCATGCCACCCACAAACACAACTATTTTAATAGCATGAAACCAAATACAAGTTTTTGTGTATTTGATAAATCTATATTCATAGAAGCCGTGGGAATGGAATACCAACCTTCAGTATTCAGTATATGAACTTACCCTGTGTCATTTTTTCACATTTCTAAAGAATTAGAGATTTTTAAAGACACAACTTTATTAAAAAGAGCTAAGTTATTTTATGCCCTTGAGATGCAGATATAAAGCTCAGAACAAGTAGCTTAACTGCAATGTGGAATCAAACACCATTCTTCTACTTTTTTTTTTTTTTTTTTAAGGGGAAAGGTTCCTAGCCACGACAAGAGAAATAATAACCGTTCACATTAGAGGGAAGACCAAGTATTTTACATATTCTGTGTAGAGTGATCTTTATAAGTCAAGACTGGGAAACGAGTAAGACTGTGTGGGAAAGTTTATATTAAGACCACAAGTGTCATTCCTAGCCTATGAATAAACAAAACCAAAATGCAGAGGAAGAAATTGGGGTTTGGGTGGGAAGACTGAAAATTATGAATTAACTAGACTGAAAATTATGAATTCATTAAAGATTAAAATACGTTTAAAAACAGACAGATCCTTAACTGGCGTAAACTGACATGGAACTGACCACACATGTGAACCTTTTCATCCAACAATACCATAAAATAGGAATCTATTTATTCTTATGTTAACTTATAAGGAAAAGTCTTCATAAATAATTTAAATTATTTCGTTCCTAGAAAATTCAAACTGTTTAAATTCCATTGTCAAGTTAAATATTAAAAGTCAACTAATAATAAAATATAGTATACAAATAGCACATACATAACCTTATATAGATATGAAGCTGATACATGTAAAATTATTGTTGATATTATAAAAAGTCCTTTACTAAGTACCATCCAGATGTTCCTGATCAAAGCACTCGTTAAAAAAAAAATATTACCTAACAGTTTACAACTCTTAACCTGGTATTACTGATATGTATAAAAAAAGAATATATAACTTTAAAAATACATTTTAAGTGATTTGGATTCTTTTACTTGGGAAAAAATATTTCAGCTCAGCAAGCTGTCTTTCCTACCTGTCACTTAATCAAGAGTGTTTATATGGCACACTACAATTTTGTCACAGCAATCAGGGTGGTCATGGAAACCATGAATTGGAATAAACACCTTGAAATCCTGCAAATGAGATGTTTTTACATCCACTTGGTGGGTTCTTTATTTCACAGAAAAAATGTACATCATATCATGCACAGGCATGAAATCAAATCAATGGAACTCTTGCTCAGCAACAGGCAGCTAGTACACACATGACAACATAACGCAGCCAATGATATCTGTAGTTGAGCAAGGAAGTTGGTAAGCTGTGCCAAGACAAAAATGAGGTAAAAACATAGATGCGGCAAGCATAACAAATATGGCACATATAAATATTATGCACATATGTATAAAGCATCAAAAGTTACTACTACACAGAAGTGGCGGTGGGCTAGTCTTCTACAATGTGTAATGTTCACGTGGACTGCAATGAAAAGGCAAGCTATAAGAAACATCTTGAGGGTAAGTTTTATGAACATAAGCTCCAAGCTGTTGAACCTGTGGATTCAAAAAACAAAAAAGAATAAAACCAACAAAAAACCAATGGTTTCATATTTGGTTCTGATCAACTGAACAAAATTTACTAATCAAAGCTTTTTGACAGTCATGTAAATGATATAAAAGAGCTGTTGAAAGATTGTCTTAGGCTTAAGTCTTGTTGCTGACAAAAGACGTTGAGGACTACTGTGTTCTACATCCTGTAGGTCATGACATGACACTTGACAACAAACAGAAGAGAAGATTGTGTGTCAGAGGCGGGTTGGAAATATGGTATTCCTTCTGAAATAAAATTACTGCTTTTGTTATTGACAATGGTGCATGAAAGGCAAAAAGGTAAGAATGAGGGCCCCAGGTAGACTTCATGCTTAACACAAGACGAGCCAGTTAATCACGTTGTAAATACTAGTCCAGCTACTCATTCATGTAATTAACAGTGTGATAAAGTGGAAAATGGGCCACAAAATTACTATATTTACTCAAATCCACAATGACTTCAAATTTAACCTAACACTCCCAAAAACTAGATTCTACAGATGGAAAAATGTATAAATGTGTTATACTTTTCCATGTACAGAATCTAATTTTTGGAGGTTTGTCTTTCATTCATCCCCCTCCCCCACCCCTACCCCCGACCACATGCCAACTACTGCAGTGATAAAAGCAGTGGCAGGGGGGAGGCAGTGGGGGGCAGTCAAGCAGCTTGACCCCTGCCCCTTGTCCCCCTACACGTTGCCACCTCACTTCCCTTACCACTTGCCCTTTCCATTCCTGTTCTCCTTGCCAGCCCCACCCCAACATTGCTGCCTTAGGCCCCACTCTCCCTCCTGGCAAGTTCCATCTCCCTTTTCCCCACTGCTTACCCTTGTTCCACTCTAGCAGGCCCTGACCCTGCTCTAGCCTGGGGCATGCAGCAAGTGCTTGCTGTGGCTGCAGCACTGCCCAACAGCAGTGGCAGCTCCAGATGACCCATGGAGCTAGGGCCAGAGATGCCTTGCCACTGCTGCTGCTGCTATCAAACTGGGCTAGAGCCAGAGCAAGCACAAGCTCTGTGCCCTGGCTAGAACAGAGCCAGAGCCTATCAGAGTGGAGCAATGGGGGACACAGCCAGGCAGAGGCAGGCAGGAGGAGGCCAAAGCTCTTGGGAGGTCAGGGAAGAGGGGAAAGGAGCTGTGGCTCTAACCCAGACTCAGGGTCAGGGCCAGGCTGCAGAAACTGCTGCTCCCCCCACCTCCACCACCTTGTACTCGAATGCAAGACAAGGGGTTCCCCCCCCTCCCTGGCCTTGTGTGTGTGTGGGGAGATTCATCTTGGATTTCACTAAACACAGTATTCCATTATATGTCTGTAATAATCATGTGGCTGATTTCCATTAGGTTAAACTGAACATGTGGAAGGCTCCCCATTGTGCTCCAGTGGCAGTCCCAGGACTGGAACCAGCTGACAGATGGTCCCAGCCCCAGAACCACATCGGTTCACCTGGCATGTGATTTTCTACTTGCTAATGCAGGGAAGCTTGGAGTTATGATCTCAGGTTCCCCCTCCATGAACAAGTAGTAATGGCAAAATTTGAATCTGGTTGTATAT
Source organism: Gavialis gangeticus (assembly GCF_001723915.1). Lineage (NCBI taxonomy): Eukaryota > Metazoa > Chordata > Crocodylia > Gavialidae > Gavialis > Gavialis gangeticus. Next base: position 26,260,931 of record NW_017729006.1, on the reverse strand, counting down.
CCAAAATTGGTGCATCACACCATCCATACACAGCATGGCAAGAGGCATGATTCTTGGGATCAGGAAACAGATCCCATTGCACCATTAAGTGAAGGTATGCCAAGGGCCGAAGCCTCAAAGTTTTGCTGACAAAGTCGCATGCCCTGAATTTAGAATTTATTCAACTTAATTATGGAACAAATTTGTGAAAAAGAGTGGATGCTTTAGATGTGCAGAGACTTGTTATTGTTGTAAGAGAGACTAACTGTTTCTCCTTCACCAGTGACCTCAAGATGGAAGTTTGGTTGGAAGTAGTTCATTTTCATGCCACCCACCTGAAGGATTGCCTAAAATGTGTTGAAAAGTATAAGCAAAATTGTAAATAAGAAGTTGAGAAAGTGACCTCGTGGCAATTATCAGAAACACAGGTATTTCAGCAACAGAAGGATTTGTTCCAAAAATAAAATCAATTCTTATCACTTGGTAAAAAAATCAATAATCAGAGCATCACCTGACAAATGACTTTGTATAGTGGGCAAAATCTCAGAGTCAAACCACTGAAAACATGTTAGCCAATAACATCCTCAGTGAAACCATAAAGAAAATCAAAATCTGCAATATTTTGTCAAGCCTACTGCCTGTTTTTTGACAGCATGACAAATGGTTGATTCCACTCAAGCCAAAAATCTTGTTCTTGCATCAATAAATATTTTTTAACCAGATTTCCACATCTGAAGACAACATATTGGCAAAAGACAAATTCAGTGACTTAATCAGTGTAGTTTCTAATATGAAATGTAAACCTTGATGAATTTTAAATTAATCCTGATATTACTTACGTGATGTTTTTGAAGCAAGAAGAGTGATTCTAGAACCAGCTAAGAACTGGAATCCTAAACTATTTACCTGATCTTCATCAGACTGATCAGAAAAATCTGTGAGAAGAAATAAAACGTTAAATTAAACTGTTACACAATGTTTGCAGCAAATTTTCAATCCACATTAAGGGCTAAATTGCCCTTGCATAAATGCCACTGGAGATGAATCTGCACAAAACCTTTACATAAAGGCACAGAACCAGAGCAGTCCCTAGGAGCAGAAATCACTTGGTCTATGCCCCTTCCTGAAAAATTTATTCAGAAAGAGGTACAGAGGAAGCAGAGCCATGGCCATTCTCCGACTACAATGTACTAAGTGAACAAAACTAATGCATTTTGGGGTTCAAGCTGCATCTTCCATGAAAACAGTACAACGTACATATTATGCAGTCCCAAAAGAAACTGCTCTGCCCAATTCCTGCCACAGAAGGATGCGACTATGCAGTGCCATCTATTTATAGAGTCTATTCAAATTGCCTGAAAACTATAATAAATCATTCAAACTTCAAGACTTTAAGAGTCCTGTCGTGTATGGCTAGTGAGAAATGCCTAACCTTAGTTACAAGATAAGCCCAGGAATATTACATTTTATACTGTGCACAGTGTACTGTAACAGACACTAGATGATTCTAAGGGCAGCACAAGTATACTTAATTCCACCATCAACACCCCAAAAAGCCAGGAGGAAGGAGATAACATTTAGCAAAGTAAATATTGTTGAATAGTCAAAATTTAACAAAACAACCCACCAAACATCAGTCCTTGTTCTCCTTGTTCTATTGATAAAAAAGGAGGAATTACTTTTGTAGTAGTACCACATAAAATGGATGTGCACATTCCCTGTAGAGGACCTTTACTGTAGCACTAGGTTTTGTTTTCTCAGTCCCATAGAGTATTCCGAAGTGCTTTGCTCCGAAGGGGGAAGAAGAGAGAGCAGAGTGGACAATCCAGTGCCCCTTTCCTGCCACGAGGTAGTGCAAGCAGGCTGCAGGGACCCACACTACTTGCTGATCACCGACAAGCTGCCCAGTCACCCACACGTAAGCTGTCAGTGACTTGGTACACTGACAAGCTGCCCTCACCCAGGCTTGGGACAGACGTTACACAAACTGGTTTAAGCAATCAGAAATTGGTTTAAACCCGTAACAGAACATAAGTTCAGTGCACATAAACCAGTGTGTGTGTGTGGTTCCATGTCCAATTTCACTGGAACAGGACAAAGGCAGACAAAACAGTGTCCATTTAGGGCTTTTTGGAGCTAATCAGCAGGTCAGCTGGTAACGTCCCTCCTTGGAAAAAGCGGTTGAAGAAGAGCTTGAACTAATGAAAGAAACTTTTGTTTTGCTGATGGGCTGATAAACATTGTAGTTTTATCAGCCCTCCTGCCGGTTTGCAGTCCTGTCAGGTTTGCAGACAGAGAGATGGAGATTGAAAAGCTAATTATCACCAACACATCCCCACTTTGCCTCACAGTGCTAGACTGGGGATGGGTCTAGCCACACTCCTGCCCCTTGAGCAGCCTGAGACAGTGCAGGGCAGGGTGGGGGTTTAACCACCCCCCGCTAATCAGAGCGTCCTGCCAGGGCCTGGACACCCTCCCCCCAGCTCAGCACTACGGAAGGGGAGGAAGGGCTGCTCTAGCACCCCCCGGCTTCTAGCCTGAGCCACTGCAGCCTGCATTTCTGGAATGAAAAGAGAAAGCCTATCCACATCCAAATCAGTTCAAGCTTTGCAGGTTAGACTAACCTGCAACGATTGAATCAATTCAGGCTCAGGCTTTTTGAATGTCTGTCCCTAGCCCCAGTGTCAAGGAGGCAGGAGAAAGCAGAGCCACAGGGCTGAGTGACCCTTTATTGTGCTCTTGGCTGGGGGGCATGCCACCAAATGCTTTCGCAGAAACTTTGTAGCAGTTCAGCTGGAGGGCGCTCAGTGCATCTGAGCCTCATAGTGCTATATTTTGAAGCACTATAAAAGTGCTGCGGTCTACAAACACTGTTGGCACGTTTGGCTGTGGCCTCTAAATGCACCTCCATGGGCACTGTGATCTGAATGCTTTAACACACCATTTTAATTGTATATTTTATTCTGGAACAGCCAAAAATATTTTAAGGACCTTGAACAAATTGTAAATTGTGTTGTATGAATATTTCACCTTTTGAACAGTGTTTTATAATAGTCTTATTTCATTAACCAAAATGACAAACTAAATGAATCTCAAAATCAAAAAATGAGATCAATTATGTTTAGAGTACCTCTAGATCAAAGTTCATAACACGGTCAAGTCAAAAAATGTTTTGAACGAAACTTAAACCTATAAACACACATAGCAAATTCTAAATACATGAGAGAATACCACAGAAAGGCAGGTATGTATACGATTATGTACCCAAATCATAAACAATATTTGAAAAAGAAAACACAGGATACTATCTGGCATGCAAGTAAGTAAAAGGGAAAATACATATGTTTGCCCTTGAAGTGACACAGTCCTACAACCACAATGAAAGATTGGCTTGGAAGAAATTTCTTGGGTCAGCTCCAATCACCTGGTGTCTCAGACAATCATATAGTATAATCTCTTTCACAAAATGGTCAAGCTCCCCCTACCAGAACTAGTTTGATTTTTTTGCCCCAGTACTCTTATTGAAAGACTGTTCTAGAACTTGACTTCTCTGACGTTTAGAAGCGGGTAAGTTCCATCTTACATTCCTAGCTAATTTGTTTTTGGGGCAACAGTTTTCTTTAGGGCTGTGCACATGTGTTCAAATCCTGTAGGAGAATTCTCTTAAGTGTATTTTCCCAGTAAAAAAAATAATTACCCTGCAGATGCCTGAAGAGACATTTGAATGCTGAGCCCCTAAAGAGCAGAAAACCTGCAGTGTTGACACTGCATAGCCAGGCTCCCCCTATACACACATTTCCACATGCTTTACAGGCTTCATCAGTCTGCCTGGAGACAGACAGCAGCAGTGCACAGGGAAGCCTTGATTGGATGACCCAGGCTATTCAGGGTCAACTTATGTCTCCCTGCAGCACAATGTTTGGATTGTGAAAAGGGTATGTACTGCTCCCCTGTTTGGCTGGAGCCCTAGAGTTCATCAAGTGATGCACTGCATTGCTGGGGGTAGGAGCAAAGCACCCTGGAATGCTAGAGAATTGTGCTGTGGCTTCTTTCAAAAGAGAATGAGTACAAGCATTTTGCTTTCCCAGAAGAAAGTGTCCTGAGAATGATTTAGCCGTGGTTGTTCCTGGATTATTTTTTTCCTGGAATGGAATTTTTTTCCGAAACAAAAACCCTGAACATCTGTACACTTGTGGTTTCTTCTGGGAGAACAGCAACTGTCGTAGGAAAAAAAAATGTGTGCGCATGGTCTTAGTTAACCAGATCTTCTTCCCTGGTGTTTACTTCAACGATGTACTTTCTTGGTTCAATGGTGACTCCTTACACATTTAACTTTACTACACTAAATAATCCAAGTCCATTCTTGTATGATAGTCTCTTCTCTAGTCCCCCAGTGACACTCATGTAGCCCTCCCCTGCAACTGTTCCACTTTGAATTAATCTTTCTTCAACAGGCCAAACAGAACTGTGAACAATATTCTGAAGGGACCTAGCATCGTGGCATTAATACTTCTCTGTATCTACAGGAAATATCTCAACTCATACTTAGGATGTGCTAAGGTTCTCACCACACTGGTTAGCTATTCTTTGATTAATGAATGCACCCAGGTCTTTATACTCCTCTATTTTTCCAATTGATAAGTTGCAAGTTACAACATAAATTGCAGGACTTACCCTTTGTATGATTAAATATCATCCCATTTCTATTACTACAGTCTTCTAGATCATCCTGTTCCTCCTGTATGATACTTCCAACTTCCCTTTGTATTAATGATGCCTCCAAAATTTGATTCATTAGCAAATTTAATTCTCTCTCTCTTCTTTTTTTATTCCAAGGTCAATAATGAAAATATTAAAGATCAGTCCCAACTCTGATCCTTAAGAAATTCTCCCTTCTAGCCAGCAGATGCTCCTGCACTACAACTGGTTGTCATTTCCCTTTCAGTCAGTTCCTCGCCATTATAATGTTTGTATTAATACCCATATTTTTCTTGACTAATGGATTTCCCATGTGGGACTGTATCAAATGTTTACTGGAACTTAAAAACAACATATCAACTGCATTTTCCTCAACTTAAAACACAAAGAAACAAAAACTTATCAAACCAAAATATCAGATTAGCTTGGCACATTCTACTTTTGGTAAAGTAGTATTAGATTTTATTCCATTTATTTCTATGTTTTCATTTATTCAGAATAAATTTTGAAAGAAAAGAATAATAGGTTGTTTTGAAACATTTGATATTCTTTAAAGCAAAGCAAGCTTTATAATACTTTTACAAAACTCAAAAGCCCTAGGTTGTTATTCAGATAATATAAATTACATCTTTGAACACTGAAACTAACCAAAATAGTCAACTGGTGTTTCTAATTTGGCAATTACTTTTTAATTACCCTATCATTACTCAAGGATGAAAGATTCCAATCTAAATTCCTATCATATCTTGGGTTACAGGGACATCGTTTAAAGTCCTACCTGGAAAAAGGCTGACAAGACTGACAGGAGGTTTGTTGGTATCAATAGTTAGCTTGTGGTTTGCTGTTTTTGAAGGTTGAGCTGGAAAGCAAATTAACCGCAGGGGCAGTCTAAACTTGCACTGTGCAACTCTTGGTACCCCTAAAATAAAAGGACATCATCAGTATTAGTGTGAACTCTGTATTCCAAGGGCAGGATTGCAACTGCTCAAAGAGCACACTTTTAGTGTAGATCAGGCACTCGTTAAAAACAAACCATATACACTTTCAGATTATTGTTCACTTTCAACCTAAACATGCTTTTACACTGAATCATATCCAGTTATTGACAAATTAAAACTAATTATTTTGGTTTCAAACACTATTAAAATAATTAACCAGATCTATTAAATTTGTACACCTGCATTCACAATGATTAAGTAACCATAACAGACTATTACCAGCTTATTCAGACCTTCAACCAAATCATGCCATGCTAATATGATTGAGGGTTACATGGTTTATGCCTCATGTTTTGAATGCATTGTACAAGTACACCAACAATGTGTCTACATATTCCTGACAGTTATGAAATTTCACACTTCTTCAAATCAGTCTTTTACTTGTTATACTCTTAAAAATATATCCACTACCAAATGGCAGAAATTGTTGGTTTAATATAAAAGGTATATTAGATGTTAACACTTCTTTAACCTCTCAAGTAAAATTCAAAAGTATTTCTACATGTTACTTTTTCTCTGACGCATTGTAGCAAAAAGAACACATCTTTGTAATTTTAAAATTAAACAACAGCAGAAAACATCCTACAGTAACTACAGAGAGGTATAAAACATATCACAGACACAGGAAATTATCACTGCATACAGAGAAGACCTGAGCAGGGTGTGGGGCCCAGGGCAAATCAGCCTGTGCAGGGCCCCATTCCTGGATGCGAGGAACCCGGTGGCAGATTCAGAGGTGGGGGAGGGGACTGCTGAGCACCCCACCAGCTGTGAAGCTGGCAGCAGTGAGGACTCACCATGGCCACTCTGCCCAGCTCCGTAGGCCCTCCAAAGCACCTCCCTCTAGGGACGGCCCTAACTGTATACCATACAATACTATTCTAAGATTTAAAAAAAAAAAACACATTTATTTCCAATTCAAGTGTATATTAGAATTTTGTATTCCTGTATCTGTCAGTCATGTGTTAAAATAATTAAAATTAAAAACTGTTTAAATAATATGATTATGTATATAATATAATATGTATATAGTATAATATAATAATATAGGATAGTAATAGGACAATCACCTCTACAATTGTGATAACCATCATAATTTTAATAAAAATACTTTTTAATACATAAATTCCCCCCCTAAAACTAATCACAAATTGTCAAGAATATGCACAAATATACATACAGACACAATGCTTAAGATCATAAGCGTCATACTTGGTCAGACCAATGATCCATCTATCCTAGTATCCTGTATCTGACAGTAGCAGAAGTGGATGCTATACAGGGCTAGTAGTGAACCAGAGATCTCTAGAGCAGCGGTGCCCAACCTTTTTACCACACGGGTCAGATGGGTGGTGCCAAGTCCCTTCACGGGCTGGATCCAGCCAATGGGCCCAATCCATCTGAGAGAGATCAACACATCCCAACCCTAATCTGTCCACTTGGTGTGCAAGTGGGACAGAGTGACCCCAACCTGGATGTGTGTCGGGGGGGGGGAAGAAGGGGAAGAGGGCAAAGCAGCCCTGATCCAAACATGGTGGAGCAGGGTGAGGCAGGGCAGGGTGGGGCAGAAGAGCCCCGATCTAGGCATTCAGGAGGGAACAGCCTGGTCCTGATCCAAATGAGTGGGGCAGGAGCAGGCCATGGCAAAGGAGCCCCAATCTGGATGTGCATGGGGGCACAGTAGCCCTGACCTGGACATGTGAGGGGGCTGAAGGGAGTAGCCAAGCCCTAATCTGGATGCATGGGGTGGGAGGG
>NW_017729006.1:26252236-26253371 GCF_001723915.1 Gavialis gangeticus | reverse complement strand
GCCAAGCCCTAATCGGGATGCAGGGGGGGGGAGGGGGGGGGCAGCCCTGAACCTGCTGCACAGGCAATGGCCTGGGCAAGGCTGGATCCTGCCATGTAGACCTTCCACTGCTCCTTGTTGCCAAGTGTTCTGAACTGTGGGGATCCCTATGGGCTGGATGTCATGTCTCTGGACCAGATTTGACCTATAAGCACGCCTGCTCTAGAATGACATACACCTTATACAATACCTTTCCTGATATCTACCATTTATTGGGTTAGAGATTCCAGAGGCAACCTCTCCAATCATTCTGTTCAATAGCCATTAATAGATCTACCATCCTTAAATGTATTCACTCCCTTTTTGAACCTGGCTATGCTATCTGCCCCCACCTCCTGCAACAATGAATACCACAAGTTAACTACATATTGCATAAAACGTACTTTCTCTTGTTAGTTTCAAACCTGTTACCTACTAATTTTAGCAGGTAACCTCTAGTTCTAGTGTTCTTGGTAAACAATAGTTCCATGTTCACTTGGCCCACACCCTTTATGATTTTATAGACCTCTAACATATCCATCCCTCAGTCTTCTCCTTTCCAAGACTTCTATCATACCCTCCCTCAGCTGAGATAGTTGGCAAATCTGAAAGTTTATTGCATTTTATAAGATAGAACTCCCAAAAGCTATAAAATGAAAAGCACAGGTCAGCCAAGGACGCAGTTACTACTTCCTTTTGCTGGAAAGGAAGGAAAACCTACTTTGTCTTTGTTGTGAAACCTGTTTATGCACCAAGGTGTAATGCTCTACTTGAACTAGCTGCACCGAAACTAGCTCCATTCTATGCCCCAGAAAAGTGGAAGCACCCAAAGATCAACCATATCTTCCACAATCATTGCAAATGATTAGCTGGTCAGTTCTCAGTTAAGCCTAGAGCAGTTAAGGTGATCAGATTTTCAGAACAAACAAACAAGGACACCTGCCATTAACAGTGCCTACAAAGATGAAGGCATGAAAGTAACAGTTATGGTAAACATCAGGGAGCACCCCTGGAAAGGAATACATACAAAAGAGCTAAGTCTCTTTTGGCAAACAACCCTCCCCCTCCCTTCTTTTTTTTTTTTTTTTTTTTTTTTTTTTTTTTTTTTTTTTTTTTT
>NW_017729006.1:26240797-26252136 GCF_001723915.1 Gavialis gangeticus | reverse complement strand
TTTTTTTTTTTTTTTTTTTTTTTTTTTTTTTTTTTTTTTTTTTAACTTGCTGCTCTTAAATTTGGCTCTATTCGCAAGAAAGTCTTCTAAGGCTTGTTCAGAGGTAAGATCACTGGAGGGCCTGGAAAGAAATGTAGGCATGAAGGGTCAGTAAGGCCCAGACGTATCTGATCAATACTGATCATCCATACTGTTGTCTATTTCTCTAGCTCCACTGGTTGGTAGTGCCTCCAGGTGGTCAGTCTGCAGCAGTTTGCTAAAAATCAGTATTAAACTGATAAGGAACCTTGAGACATGCACTCATACCCGTACATTTCTAGGTTTTGATTATTGTTGCTGAAAACTTGCTGCTCAAAAAAAATCAATCTAAGAACTTTCAGAATGCTTTATTGAACAAGTTCTGCATATGTTTTATATAAATTGCTTCATAATCTAATAAGAAAATGAATAAAAATATTTTTCTTCATCAATAATGCACAATACAAGTCTTCTTATTAAAACATTGAAGGCACCAATACATGTGCAGTGAGGCCGTTCCAACACACTGTAAATACATTAATCAAGTCTGCTGAAGCATGGTAATTACTGTGGTCCAACAGACTCCAGCGTCATGTGTATCAGCATCCCCATGCTGGTGGCAGGGGTGCTTTAACTAAAGCTTGTTCAATGAGCTTTCATTAAAGCGCCCCATTACCATGTTTCAGTGTGGTGACACTGATACACATGACACTCTGGGTCCTGGTCTTATTAAATTGCCTCCCCCCCTCCACTCCCTGAATATGTGTATAAATGCCCTGAAATGCTATACAAAGCACTGGCCACAAGAAAGTTACTCAAAAATTGTCATAAAGATTTCTAAATATTTTCCTGTTTAAAGCAAGTTTATTTTTTCTAGTATCATGTCAATTGCTGTTGGATCACAAGTCTGCCTTATCGTAAACCATAATTTTTCAGCACTTATATAGAAAATGCAAATCAAAACTGAACTTAACAGGAATTTAATTCCAGGGGGAAAAATCTTATGGAGTCCAAAACTGCACAAAAAAGGGAAAACATATCTGAATACCCTGAAAAATATAACTAAAGTAGAAAATTTATATTGGAGAACTATTTCAAAATGTTTCCTCAGGCCTGCTAGAGTAATTTTACATTGTAGCAAGGAAACCCAAAGCAGTAGCAAAGTCTGGTAGCCAGAACTTCCTTGATCCTTTCCTGTTATGTCTGGTAATAGACCCTGCTTCATCCAGAGTTGTTATACATTGCACATGTCATGTAACTTTAATATAGTAATAATGGAGAACAAACCATATGGGTTGCCATAAAACTTTTTTCAGATTCTCTCTCATGTATAAAAGTAGAACTACTTATCTGAAATGCAACCTAAGATCATCAAATAAAAAGTATCAGCATTTGAAATAAGATCAGCCGTGTGCTTCTAAGCTACAACAATATATTTACATGCATTGTAGGTAAGAATTAACATATAAAATCACTGCTGCTATAATCTCGACTATAGTTTTGTGTAAACACCTGGTAGGTAGAGAAAAATAGCCAAGTTTAGATCTGCAGTTTAGGACATGGATTTTTCAGAGAATTCATGACTTATCAGTTGTAGACTGAGCTAAATTTAACTAAAAATAAGGGAACCAAACCCTTGTTTGTAATAAACCAAACAAAAATATGACAAGGCACAATTCTGATAAATTCCACAATATTCTCCTTAACATCAAAGAATACTGGCTTGAGCAGGACTCGTTCGTGTGAATAAAAGTTGCATTATCCGAACCTTCTTTTTCAAGAGGTAAGACCCTACCACCTATCAGGCAAAGTAACACATCTACTGTGTTAGACAGAACTAGACCTGGCAAAAATATTTCATTTTAGATGGTTCTGATTCTATTCTTTGTTCTTGGCCCCTGGGACTTGGTTTCAATGTCCAGGCAGCTGGAACAGAACACCATTTTACTACAGCAATTCCTCCTGGATTGTAGGGAATGGTGCTATGAACTATGACTGTCCCTTAGACTTAGACTGAAACTGCACTATTTTTGGGGGTGACCTCATAGCTTCTGCAAACCAATGAACCAGAAGTGAAAACTAAGGTGACCACTAGCAGCTTCCCTGATGTACTTACTGGCTGCAGCAGCTTCAAGACCACTTCTCCCAGAATGTCTATACAAGTATGTTAATAAAGAAGGGGCTGGGAAAGATGAGAAAATCAAGGGCACAGACAGAAGCAACAATTTTCTCCCAATCTGGCCACAGAAAGAGGTCTGTAGCCATGACCAAACACAAGCGCATGGCTGCAGACCACTTAAAAAATGGCCAACTGGGAAAAAAAATCTGAACCCTAATTGCATGAGGAGGGGTTGTTGCTAGGGGGAAACCAGCTGCAGGCTTGCAGCCAGCAGCTAGATTGCCTTCATCCCTAGAATCAACAGTGAACTTCTGTTCGGTCCGAGGGATTGTTGCAACTCAGAACACTTCCTGCAAAATGTTCTGAGTTACAGCAGGGAACTGCACTTCTGCCTGTGCCCCAAATGCCCAGCCATGAGACAAACCTGCCTTCAACAAGAAAATGAAAAGACTGAGACTTCCTTCTAGTTGACCCCCAATTCTACATCAGGCTTCCCTTATTTTTATGTATGGTAAAAAGCACAGCAATACATTGTTTATGAAGCAGAATCAACAAAATGCATTTATTTCTCACAAGGATTTAATAGACTCTTTAAAACTATCCAGACAAAATCCCAAATCTCAAAATTGATCTGCTTTTCAGGCTATCTAAATAAAACATATAAACACAAAAAACCAAAACAAAAAATAACGCTTTTCACTTTCCCCCCACCCATTCAACTTTGACAGTTGCAGCAGGTGTTGCCATGGTATCTGGTGTCATCATGAATGGCATATGTGCTAGTATTTACAATCAATTAAAAACAAACTCTTGCAGCTTTAAATAAGAAATTCTTAAGAAGAACTGAGATGAAAGCAGGTAAAGAACATCGTGTTCAGGCCCTTTTTACACACTGTGCACAAACAGGATATCATCAGATCAAATCCTGAAGATTTTTTTAAAGCAACTCCTCCTACACCAATGCCAAGCCAACACTTGTTAAAGGAGTAACCTCCTAAGAAATGCAGTTCACTTCATCCAGAACCTGTTCTCAATTAGGAGACACTGATCAAATTATCTATCTTATCTCAAATTATCTATCTTCTCATTCACTCACCTTTAGGGTTGAAATCTGCTGTATAATCAGCAACAGCAATAAGAAGGGGAAGCAAAAACAAATAAGATAACATTTAAAAGAATGAACAAAGAGATCTAATAATTAAAAGTGTAGAAAAGAAATTAAAATTAATAAACCTTTGGAAGGAGTCTAAATATAAAAGCATAATTTTATTCAAAAAAGGGAAGAAAAACAGGCCAAAGACCAGTTTCAACCTTGGTATTCCATTCAAACCAGGAAAAACATATTTAATTCAACTGTATGAATTCCACAGTTATACCAAGTATTAACTTGGCCCACAATTTTGGATCACTTATATAAATGAAAATGCATTCCAGCAAAAGGTTAGATAAGATGAGGCTATGAAAAGACAATTTTTCAAAATATATATTAAGACTTGATTTTGCAAACACAACTTGGGATAATATTTATGTAAAACTACCAAATACTGTAAGTGAATATCTGAACATCCATTATGTTATTTAAATAGCCTTATATTTTTTTATGCTCCCTTTGCTGAGACATTAGTGTTAATGTGATTATTAAAGACAAACTGTTAAGGTGATTCTCTAAGAAATGGCGACAGGCTTCCCCAATGACTTCATTTCATTAAATTGACATTAAATATGCTCAGGTAACAAGCATTATTTCTAAACTGCAAGGCGTACAAATTTGACATAATTTCTTTAAGTCAGCCTGAAGTATTTATTTTAAGTAATAATTATTCTTTTCAGTTTATAGGAAGAAATAACTCGCTAAAAAACAAGTACACATCAGTAATTCAAAATACAAAATATCAATCTGTATGATTTACATGCAGCCCTGGACTAGAAACAGCCCCAAGCCACACTGCTCGTAGGAACAGCATTTCTGGTCATTAGGTACAAGCACTGTCGGAAATCCTCAAAGTGAAACAACTACAGCTGTGTCCATTGCTTGGGGAGAAGACTCAAAGCAACCTTTCCCTTCTCACTCTCTGCACACCCATGTACTCTAGCCTGAAGAAGACAGATCAGTCACAAAATGAGGTGCTGTTTTTACAGTCATATTTAGGAGCGGATCTGCACTTTAAACTGCTATTCACGAACATCTGGACTGTTTCCTCCAACTACCCCAACTGATCATAGGCTAGTGTTTTTCCAGTAACAATCAACGGTCAAACATATGCTTAACCAAAAACTTATGCCAGGTGACACACCCTGAAAGTATGCATGTTCGGGCTGCAAGTGGACCAGAGAAAGTAAATCCCACAATCAACAGTCCACTACTCCTCTCAGTTTTCAAGAATTTAAAATCCTGTGCCTTTCAGCAAAAGTGCATCAGATGAAATCAGGCTCAGTTTTAGCAGTAAAGATTTTGCCATCAGCAGACCAACACTTAGGTATTCTGTAGCACATACTTATTAGAGGCTCTAAAAATAGTCGGCACTACTCCTAGTCTTCCTGAGATCAAGAATACCCAATTCACAGGAGTGCTCCTCATATGTTGCCTAGGGAAATGCAGCAGATTGGCCATGAGGGAAAGAAATAAACTTGAAATCTGTTCCAACTACCAATGAGGAGGGAGAGAAAGAGAAAGCAGGTTTGTGGCCAAATCCTAAGTTGATATAAAGGAGTATTTTCATTTACTTTCAATTATGCCAGTGACATATTACCCATTTTTTCCCACATATATATTGCAACAGAAACTCAAACAAATACACTTGGTGCCATTTAAGCATGATGTAACAACATAACAATATGTGTAATACAACATGGTTTCTTGCACTTACAGGATAGCCAATTTAGCTTCAATATGCATGAGGGCAAACTGACCCTGGACAGGCTGGGTCATTATTATATGGAATGACTTGGGTATTTGTCTTACAATTACTTCCTCACTCTACTTTCCCTTTTAGTCGGTGCAAGAACCTCTTTTAAACAAATAAACTAATTTCAGTGCCTATTAAAACCTTTTCCTAGGCGATCAGATAGTAATTCCATTTGTAGTTGGCAGATTTAGCAGTGAGGTAAAGGACTGAACAGTCATAAAGAAGTAACTTGATTTCTCAGCACTATAGGGGCCGTTACTTCCACCTCAGCACTGAAGTAAATACAATATTTTCTTACATACCACATGCCCTTAAATAAGACACACGCCATGTTGTTAGGAAGGCAAAATGAAGGAATAAAATTAAAAGATTTTTCTTGAGTTATGGCTGCATGGAGCAGGGGTGGTAATCTTCAGCTTATTAACCTTTCCTTTCCTGCTTCAGGGAAAACTGAACCCTAGCTGCTCCCGAAGACTAGTGCCAAGGGATGGATCTATGATTCTGAAAAGGGCTGAAGAGTCTCCAGGGCAATGAAATTGAAAAAGAGAGACCAGAAGCAGCTAGCAGACAGCAAAACCGCCTGAATGCAAGTTAGCTTAATTAGGGCTGACTAAGGAAAAAGTGCATGTGGTATGAAAGTAAATATGGTAACGGAGCTTGCACAGCCACTTTTCATGCTGTAAGTATTTGTATTTCTATACATACTTCTACTTCTGTAAATGCTTTGGGTTTACATAACAGTGCTATATAAAATATTAGGAAAAACCATAGGAGATTGGATTGTCATGGAAACAGCTATTTTAAAGGAAAAATTAACAGTACATAATAGACACAAACCAAAAATTTGGGGTGAAAGGGGAGGGGAGAATTTATTGGAAATCTCTACTTTCTCACCTGTTGGTGTGTTATATGAAAATATTGCATTTCCTTCCAATTCTGCTGGTGGGCAATTCCCCTTTAGAAAGGCAGACAGGACTACAGTTTTAGATACTGCGGGTCCTAAAATAATAAAAAGTTTATGTGAAATATGTTCAACTGAAAGAAAACAGATTTTCCAAAACTGGAGGATATGTTTTTAATCAAACTAGTGTCACCAAATTACTACACAGAATTGTGTCATCGATATATAACCCCTCCCCACAAAGATAGTTTGAAACTTTTAAAATGCATCTAGTGAGAGATCTCTGTGCATCACATTAGAAAAACTTGGTGTGAATACATTTTTTACATTTCAGTGATAGTATTTTCCTAAGTCATCAGCCCTTTGTCCCTGAGGTAACATGCCACTGGAGCATAGGAACTGCCATGCCAAATGAAACCAGTGGTCCAAGAAGTCCATTAAGCCCATCTTGAACAGTGGACAATACTAGATTCTTAAGGCAAAATATTAGACATAGGGTCAGCACACCAAACCCATGCCACAGGACTTTGGTTTGTAGCTCCCTTTATAATCTTTAAAAAAAATCTTCTCTGCAGTTATGTCAAAGAGGCTGCAACAGAGCTGATGTCAAGAAAACAGGAAAAAATGAGGGAGGAATTTATTCCTGAACACAGGTAACTGAGCTTTGCCTCCTTTCCTGATGCTCAACAGCAATTCCCTACATGGGCACCAGAATGCCTCAGCTGAGCACTCCTAGAAGCAGCTTTCCTTTTTCCCCTAACTCCTACTTCCAGACTACCTTCTTTAATTTCAACCACTGCAAACCACTTATCAGGCTGAAGGAGGCTCCTTACCTACTTTTACTAGCTCTCTCATATTCCTGACTACATCCAAAGACCAGCATCCAGTAGGGAAATCCCCAACCAACAAGAAAAGGAAAAACATAGGGGTAATAATCCCCAAGGATTAAAAGGATAAGGGCAGAGGTGGGAAGAGAAAAGAATCCTTCAGAAGGAGGTAGAGAAGAGAAGGAGAAGAAGAAATTAAGAATCCATAAGATAAGGAAAAAAAAGCAGGAGATTATATAAGGGGTAATAATGGGGGGAAAGAAGGGTGAGAATTTATTAAGTGGTGGTGGTTGAGAAGAATGGCCCAATCAGGACACCTGGGGAAAAGAAAAGACTGACAAAATTGATCGTCTGAGGATGTTACACAGATGTTAAGATAATGGACAGAGGAAAGGAAGTTTAAAAAAAACTAATTTTCATTGTTTAAAGTTGTTAACTGTCCATACATGTTTAAAGACCTACTTTTATTGAGAAAGAGGTTCATTCTGCAGTTGGAAACCACTGAGAAATTTGCTTCTTGACAGTGGTGTAGGCTGTAACTGTGTTGGTCTAAGGATATAGGCAGACAAGGTTCTTTGGGTGAATCTGATATCTTTTATTAGACCAAATGAAATGGTTGGAAAAAAAAAATTTAGCAAGCTTTTGAGTTCAAAAACCCTTCAAAAACCAGGCTGAGGAAGCCCCTGCAGTTGGTGTGTGCTCATTCCATCCAGGAAG
Source organism: Gavialis gangeticus (assembly GCF_001723915.1). NCBI lineage: Eukaryota > Metazoa > Chordata > Crocodylia > Gavialidae > Gavialis > Gavialis gangeticus. The sequence goes on along the minus strand of NW_017729006.1, from coordinate 26,244,648 downwards.
AGCACACACCAACTGCAGAGGATTCCTCAGCCTGACAAAGGGTTTTTAAATCCGAAAGCTTGCTAAACATTTTTTTCCAACTATTTCAGTTAGTCTAATAAAAGATATCAAATTCACCCAAAGAACCTTGTCTTCTTGACAGTGAATTTCTTACTCGCAGTATGTTAAGTCTAATGGCAATGCAAATTTGACTCTACCCACTGAATGCATTTGACATTTGTCTGCTTTGAAGGAAGCTAGAAGGTAGTGCATAATTAGAATACCTTAGGATAGATGAAGTTCTTACTAAACTAAACAAGCTGCTAATTTATGCCCAGAAATTGAGGATTTATGTCTATTTTTAAGTTTCTAATGTAAATATCAAAGTTCTCATAGGAAGTTTTTTTAAGCCCACTAAAGTTTGGGTCTTGGTGGGATTGAAAAGCACCAAATTTAAATGTCCCCATTATCCACTTTAAATTTGTAACTTTTCAGTTTTATATTGATTTCCTTTTTTCCTATATTGCACTTCAACTATGATACATCTTAGCAATGTTAGTCATTAATTTCCATACCTGTCTTCTTTCCCTGTCTCAAAAAATAGCAACCTTTCAATTTCTCTTCATGCTGAAGTCTTTCCATGCCCTAGAATTTTTTGTTTGCTTAATACCATATCTTTTTGAGGCAGGATGACCCATACTGAACGCAAGGGTGGGAACACAATATATTCAGCAACATTTTCTATCCCATTCTTTACAGCATTATTTTTCCCCTAATGCCACTGTTGTTTCTTGTTTTAAAGGGGTATCTATAGTAGCCATGTAAAAAGTGAAGTTACCAGACCTCCGAGAATATAGAAACCTAAGTAACTCTTTGAGGATAAGACTCCAGCAATCCCACAGTTTAATAAATGTGTTAAGTATGCTGTAATGATAAAAGAAGAATTTACCTATATCATTAAAGATGAACTGGTCACAGGTCAATGCTAAAGGAGGTTGTACACATACTGATAACTTTGGTTTCTGCACAGCCAGTCTGCTTTGTACTGTGATCTAAAGCAATTTGAAAATAAAAATATATATACATATTTAAAACAAATTAATCAGATTAATCTCCTTTTAACTGAGAAAAAGGCATAACTACCAAAGATCTGTGTTTAAAAAAAACCTACACAGAACCATTCAGTAATAACATTTGGAAATTTTGAATTCAAAAGTTATTTCCCCTTGTATAGTTCAACTAATTAGCACCAAACAAATTGAACTGTATGTATGCTAGGACCATGAGTTTGTGGGGAAAAAAAATGGAGATATTTATCAAGTTAACTTGGCTGGCAACATTAATTCCAAGACTAAATTATCTTACCTATGGTAATACAAAATTCATTTATTGTTTTGCAAATATCCAGCTTGTTTAATAAAAGTAAATATACTTGCATCTTCCTCAAAATAAAAAAAGGCATTTAAAAAAAAAAGAAAAGGAAAGGAAATTTACATAAAGAATCTACTCGGAGAGCAGATTCATTCTGCGTGGTATCCAAAGGTCTCCAGGTTAAGGGCAAGTCTGCCTAGTGCTAGAAGCATGTTTCAGAATCAAGGGATCTCTATCAAGAACATTTGGATGAAAGAGCCGACTCAGCTGTGATCTGGAATGTCCTAGATTATTTTTCTTGCCATGGATAGGGCCAACAAGAGGCTGACTGAAGAGAACGGGCTAAATTCCGGTACAAAAAGAAGTTACAAGTTGTGCCAAATTATGACCTAGGCCAATTTTTAAAAGGATGCTCCAGACAAATGTGTTTCTTATAACATGCTTACACACAAAACGGCATCAATTTAATTAAAATCAGACTAATTGAAATCAATGTAACCCCGTCAATAAACAGATCTGAGCATCCATGTGGAGGTTACACCAATTTAGCTAAATTAATTTGAAGGCATTTTTTGGTTTAGCAGGTGTAGGTTTTGGATACAGATAAACCCTTAGATTGTCTGTGCTTCACAGACTTCTTGTTTACCTTAGTTTCTTTTCTACCTTGGAAAACTCATAACATCAGCAGTTCCCATTGCTTGAAGAAGGGTGTTTGTCCCTGAAAGCTTGCAAAGAATTTTTTTCCAACTATTTACTTCATCTAATAAAAGATACCACATCTACCCAAAGAATCTTGCTTGCCTATGCGCTTAGCAATGCTTTAAAAAGAAATGAAACCTTTGTGGGACAAAAGCTGAGGCTACATAGGTCTGCTATACACTCTGAAATGAAAATCTCAGTGAAAAAAAAAACTCAGCCAGAGACTTGAATTCAAATCCTTGTTGAAGCCTGAAAATGTATTTATTTAAATTGTTAAAGTTGTGGTTAAAATGGTAACATTTAAATGTTTTTAAGTGACAGGTCAATGAAATGGTTATGAAACACATAAACACTTCAGTTTTACAAAGTATTTTGGGTGGGATCCTGTGCTTCACCTGACAGGATATCAGAAGTACACTATAACAATTTTTTTAAGACAACTTTTTACCCAGCAAACCTGGAGCTACTGTAAGTGCTGGCCAGGGTTTCCATGACGTTGTTTCTCATGATATTCTCATTAGTAAGCCAAGGAAACAGGCCAGAAGAAAGTACTGGAAGGTGAATACATAACTGGTTGGATCATTATGCTCAAAGCCACTGACCATCATCAATGGCTTGATGAAATAACAAGTGTGGTTACTCAGGTGTCTGTCCTGAGTCTGATACCGTTTAAGAGCTTCATTAATGATTTGGAAAAGGACACTGAGCACAGAAGGAAATTTTACAGACTACACCAAGATGGACAGAGCTGCAGACAATCTGGGAGGTCAGAACTAGGATTCAAAATGATTGGAAAATATGTCCAAAATTAACTGACTACAATTCAATAAGGACAAGTGCAAAGTCACGCACGAGAGACAGAACAATCACATACTCAAATACAAACTAGGAAATGACTGCTTAGACTTCAATACTGCAGAAAATGAGTTTGGGTTTATAGTGGACTGCAAGTTGAATACCAGTCAACAGTGCTCTTGCTGCAAAACAAGCCAGTAACATGCTTGGCTGTATTAACAGAACTATTGCTTGCAAACCAAGGGAAGTGATTCTTCCACTGTTCAGCATTGGTATAGCCTTGCTGGTAGTACTATGTCCAGCTTGGTGCACTATACTTCAACATATATCCAAACAAATTAAAGAGTTAAGGGAAGAGCAACAAAAATGATCAGAGGTCCAGAAACATGACTTATAAGGGAAAGTTGAAAGAACTGGAATTATTTAGTCTACAAAAGACTGAGTGTAGATTTGGTAAGTCTTCAAACATATGCTACAGTTAAAAAAAAAAAAAAAAGAGAGAGAGAGAGAGAATAACAGTAAACTATTCACTGTGGTTGCAGAGGACTGGACAAGCAGTAATGGTCTTAAATTGCTGTAAAGGGAGTTTAGGCTGAATATTAAAAAGAACTTTCACTATGAGGGTAGCAAAGCACTGGAACAAGTTGTCTTTAGAGAATCTCCATTCTTCTTGGAAGTCTTTAAGAACAGGTTAGCACATGAACGACTCATGCCTCCTGTGGCTGGGGAGGGCACAGCAACTGCCCGCAGACAGTGGCAGCAGTGTCAGTGGCCTGGTGGTGGCAAACGGGGACCGCCCGCAGGTGGCCACAGTGACATCGGCAGCGAGGGGGGGCCAAGCAGGGACTGCCCGCAGGCAGCCACAGTGACATTGGTGGTGAGAGTGGGCCAAGCAGGGACTACCCGCAGGCAGCCGCGGTGGTGTCAGCAACGAAGGTGGGGGTGGCGGCAGCAGCACTGGTGGCGGTCAATCTCAGTGGGGGCATGTGCTCTCCCATTCCGCTCCT
>NW_017729006.1:26230400-26235797 GCF_001723915.1 Gavialis gangeticus | reverse complement strand
TGGGCCAAGCAGGGACTGCCCGCAGGCAGCCACAGTGACATTGGTGGTGAGAGTGGGCCAAGCAGGGACTACCCGCAGGCAGCCGCGGTGGTGTCAGCAACGAAGGTGGGGGTGGCGGCAGCAGCACTGGTGGCGGTCAATCTCAGTGGGGGCATGTGCTCTCCCATTCCGCTCCTTGCATTGCCTATGGGTTAGCAGAATGCATGACTAGATGATCTCGTAAGGCCCTATCGAGTCCTTTTTTATTATGGTTCCAAGGTAGATAACATAGATGTATCTGAGTTACCTTTAAACTGGCTAGCTTGTTTGACTAATTCTATTAAGCTAGCCAGGGTGGAATACAGCTGATTTCATGTCAATCACTCATACCAAGTTTCTCAAGTTGGTTTTGCAGCCCATGCTGTGTCATATTCCACTGAATTTACACTGATAACAGTACCCAAGTTAACTGGTTTAAATCTCACTCAAGTATGTCTAAATGAGCTGCAATCAGAGTTGAATGCACTGCGATTAGGCACATGAGGCCTAATAGTTACCAGATTCCTAAGGCTTCCCACACAGGCCACTCCAATGCCTGGAATCACCCAAATGTTGTATGCTGTGGCCCTTCCTGAAATGTCTTCATACCCAAAGCCTCGCCTTCTCCACCAGAACTTGCAAGACAGACCATGGAAAGCAGCCATCTGCTGCAGAGCAAGCACCAAGAGACTTCCTCAGCTTCTCAAGTTATGAGGACCTCTTCATGCTGCTCTAAACTTTTCCCCCCAACATTAACAAACATTAAGAGAGGGCAGAGATCTCATATCAACAGCATTTTTTAAGTCATCTGGTTTTATAACACTTTTTTCCCCCTGCTTCTGGTAAAATTAAACTCCAAATATAAAAACAAATGCTTTCCAAAACTTTAGAAAAAAATAATTGAGCACATTGTCTATGTGGATTTAAGGCATGATAAGCGCAATTAAATAAACCACACCACCACTTCACTCGTGTGGCAAGATTTAAATTTTATCTTCTTTATTGCCTTTTTTGCATTGCAGAAAACTTAAAAAGTTAAACATCTTGGAAGAAATTCTAATATAATTTAAGGGATTTTCATTTTAAAACTTCACACGCAAAAATCAAGAAATCATAACGTTTGAATTAATCAGTTTACAATGTGCAACTGTAATTATTAACATTTCTTAATATCTCTTAGAGTTATGAACCAAAGTTTATTTTAGATTTACAGCTATAACATTTCATTAATTAAATCATGGTTTTTCCAATAACAGGTTATTTTGAACATATAGATGATATAGAAAGAAAAATAGGATGCAGCACTGATAGTCATGTGTTTATTTGACTGGTAACAATTAACTGTCCAACATGAACATTTGATGGTAATGAATTGGAATTAATGCAAGATCAAATTTGGGGGGCTATTTTATGTTACAAAAAATCAAGCTAAGTTATACAAGAAGGAAGACAATGAAAAACAAAGTTGTTTGAAATGTATAAATCTCTCTACTAAAAAGGAGCCAACAGGAACATAAATAAATCTGCACTGATTTCCAACAATGTTCAGTTTTTACCCTTGGTTTTGTTTGCATTCTGTGCACAGAGATTCTGATTACAGTATTTACCTGAATCCAGGATGACCCTGAATTTAATACAACCAACCAATAATTAAATCGTATACATGGAAAATTGATTTCATAGTTTCATAGTTTCTAGGGTCGGAAGGGACCTGAGCAGATCATCTAGTCCGACCCCCTGCCATTGCAGGAAAGAGTACTGGGGTCAAACGACCCCAGCAAGGTGTTCATCTAACCTCCTCTTAAAAACCCACAGGGTAGGAGCCTGCACCACCTCTCTTGGAAGTTGGTTCCAGACCCTAGCCGCCCTGACTGTGAAATAGCGCCTCCTGATATCTAACCTAAACCTACCCTCTGCCAGCTTGTGACCGTTATTCCTGGTCACTCCTGGCGGTGCTCAGGGGAATAGTGACTCCCCCAGTGCCTGCTGATCCCCCCTGACTAGTTTATAACAGGCCACAAGATCCCCCCTCAGCCTTCTCTTTTGGAGGCTGAACAGGTTCAGGTTCACAAATTTATTTATTTGTGTTGGTATGTGTTGGGGTGGAGGGGAGTTCTTACTTAAACAGAATGCAGAAAGTACTTGGAGGAAAAAAACAGGCTTAAAAAAGGTATTTCAACCTTAATTTCCAATATTTTCTTCCCATAGCACTGGAAATGGAAAAAGGCCACTTATTTAGATGCAGGACCACAAATTAAACCTCATTTTACAGAATTACCTTTCTTAATGTTTTATATGCTTTGTACCACAGCTTGAAGTTGTGTATTATTATGGCAAAACTACCAACACTGTAAAATGAACAGAAACCATTTCTTTCCACTTCATCATGTTCTCTCTTCATTGCATTAGGACAGTTTTTGAAAGATTCTGCTATCTGAATTTGGATACGCTGGTTAGACTATCTGTTTCTCATCTTAAATAGTTTTATTTCACAAATAGTCTTATTAAAGTTATCTCCTCATGAAGTCATAAGATGGTACTAAACAGGAGTAGGTTATCCAAATCTGGCTCAAAACTTATTCACGGAAGTTTCTACACAGCTCCTTCTGGCTAGAGCAATAATGGGCAAGGATACCAGAAGTTTAGGTCTTGGCTTTGCTTGGTTATAGTTTCATAGTTTCTAGGGTCGGAAGGGACCTGAATAGATCAACAAGCCTGACCCCCTGCCCTGGGCAGGGACGAGTGCTGGGATCATAATACCCCAGCCAGATATTTATCCAACCTTCTCTTGAAGACTCCCAAAGTAGAGGAGAGCACCACCGCCCTTAGGAACCCATTCCACAGCCTAACAGCCCTAACCATAAAGTAACGTCTCCTGATATCTAGCCTGAACCTGCTCTCAATCAATTGTGGCCATTATTCCTTGTTATCCCAGGTGGTGCCCGGGGAAACAGAGCCTCACCTATTTTCCGCTTGTCCCCCCTGGTGATTTTATAGATGGCCACCAGATCCCCTCTCAGTCTTCTCTTGTGGAGGGTAAATAAATTCAGACCCTTTAGTCTATCCTCGTTGGGCCTGGCCTGCCCACCAAGCAAACACGGGCAGCAATCAGGCAGCTTGCAGCTGGCTGTTATCCCAATCAGGCAATGCTGCCTGATTGGCAAACAGGGCCCAGCTGTTATATAAAAGGACTGGGCCCTGAACAACAGAGCAGCAGTCTGCTGTCAGCCAGCCAGAGAACACCACCCAGCTGCTGACCATCATGGAGGGCTGGGGCTATGGGGAAGGAGCAGGCCCCCCTTGGCCCTGCACATTACTGGAAGCTGCACCCTGCCAGGGACAAGTGGCCTCGCAGGACTGTTTGTGGCAGGACAGTCCCCCAGAAGTGCCAGGCCAGTTACCACCCCAGTGAAAGGCAAGTATGGGGTATCTTTTCACCCCAGCCCCCACATCCCTGGTGGGTAAGATCTGGACAGGGGGAGCCCAAGCTCACTGTAAGCACTGATACAGGGCCCAGGCCAAGTGGAGGGACCTGTGGCAGCACCCAGGTTCACAGCGCAGCCTGAGGTCACAAGGGAATCAGATGCAAGGCTCCAGGGGAGTGAGGCCCTGAGCCTTGGGGAGCAATCAGGGAAGCTCCCAGGCAAGGGGGTACCGGTAAATTTGGTGAGTGTAGTAGGACAGGGCTTGGAGCCCTAGTCCTGATGTGAGGGGTTGGAGCCCAACATGAGGAGCCAGTGAGAGAGGCTTGGAGCACAGGGACATGGCTTGGAGCCCAAGCACGGGGCTCAGAGCCTGAGGATGGGGTGTAGAGCCCCGTGTGGGACCTGGGCCCAATGTGTGGGGGCCTGGGGCCCTGAGCATGTATTAGGATGTGATAAGGCCAGGTGTTAGGCCACGGGACATTTGCGAGGCAAGGGACAAGATAAGGGATGGTCAGAGTCATGTACTTGGGCCCTTGTCACTAGGGCAGATAAACAGGCAGCCTCCTGCCTGATTAGCATCTAGTAATCATTAAATCAAGGCATGGCAGGAAAGATAGGTGGGCAGTTAGCCCGTAGACAAGTGAGCAGGCCTATGTTTGCGACCAGCCCCAGGATGCCCACGTTACAAACACCTACAATCAAATTCTCCAAAAATTACTTATTTCTACTCTAATAGTTCTTACTTATCTTTTGGCTGTTCCATAAAACCCACCACACATGAAGTCACTTCATAATTTTGGCAGAAAATTAAGGGGTGGGGAGGAGAAAAAGATCACCTCACATTAACAGAAGGAGACAAAATTGTAAAAATATATTGTATCTTAAGTTCTATTACTTATGTCCATGGCTATAGTCAAATAGACAGCAAGTGTGACAGGTTTGCTGAAACTGCTACTGTTTTGAGTATTATTACACTGTAAAAAAGGTACAATACCTTTACTGTAACTGAAGGAACCACCTCTGCTCTCACCTCACTGTCAATGGCTTGCTGTGAAGAAAGATGAAAACAGAACAAGTTCAATATTACACATGAATGATTGAACACAATGAATGCAATATTAGTCTCCTACCATCTACTAGGCAAATAGGGAATTAACTGTAAAGGACTTATCACTTGAATGACAAATTAAAATACACAAAATAGATTTCTGGGCCCCCTCTTAAAAACAAAAATCTCCCTCTGAAACTGCCTGCAAAAGGATAGCAAAGGTCATGAATGTTGTGTATTTATAAAGCTAATATACTTTGAAGTATATTTTAATATTTGAAACTGTTTTTCTTGGCACAGTTCTTTTTACTCTACGTTTCTTCGCATTTTGGAAACTCCTTGGGCTATTCAGTAAGGAAAAGTAACTTCCAAGATACTTATATACACAAATATTACACACACACACACACACACACACACCCCCTTAGTTTGTAATGTATAATCATTACATTCTATCATATATTCAAAATAAAGTAGTGTAATGTAGGTCTTGAACTTCAAAAGTAAAAAATATAGCTACCTTTTTTGAAACAGAAATAAGCAACAGTAGCAAGAGATAACCATGTCCAAAGATAAAGTCACTTTGACCATTCAGTCTTTTTAAAATAAGTATATTCATACCAAACATAGTTCTACATGGACTTCTCATTTTTGGTTCTAATGATCACACACACACACCTTTATGCTTAAACAATTCTTTTCAAGATCTACACAGCAACCCTTACTATGAAAATCTGTCTGTGCCCCAGATTACTCTGTTCTGTACCCAATGATCTTTCCTACAGAACATTACTAAGCATAAAACTCGAATGTTACTTTCCCTGTGTTAATCTAATAGAAACAGCATCATGGCTTCACAGGCAGAAACACTCTAGATTCTCTGGCTCTCCTGAAGAGAGGCGGGGG
>NW_017729006.1:26227022-26230390 GCF_001723915.1 Gavialis gangeticus | reverse complement strand
GTGTGTGTGTGCACGTGTGTTGCGGGGCAGGGACTGTTAGGGGGTGATTAGAGAGGGGAATGCAGGTCCCTGGTTGACAAAGCTAGCTTTGACTGAGCAGAGACTGACCCCAAAAGATTTTCACAAGAATTTTTATAAGGGCTACATGGTAGTCTGAATATAGGGTAAAGAATCTGTCAGCTTTTTTTTAACATCCTCTGTTATCAAAACATTTCATCACTTTTTTATACCATGTGTTTTTTCTTGTAATAAACCCTTTTGTTTTTCTGTTACTTTACCAAAGTACCTGTGGTCAATCATGATTTCTGGACAAATTAATAAACTGGGCATACCCATTCAGCACAGTGAGGGACCAACAAACTTACACATTCGGATTGGGCCCAAATCAGAGGACAGTGATTCAATTTGCCGATTTGGATAACTGTCCCAATTCGATTCAGCCAAATGTGAATCTGAAGGTTTGATTCTGATTCAGAGATCAGCAATTCAGCCACAGACACAGCTTTAAATGTTTTTTCTTATATACCTTGGAGTACCAGGCACGGCTTGAGAATGCTGAGACGAGGGGGCAGATGGAGCATCCTGCAGGAGCACGGGAGGGCCCCCTGCATGCTCGCTGCCAGACCTGGAAGTGGACCAGTAGTACTTCTGGTCTACTTCCAGGTCCGCTGCTGAGCATGCAGGGGACCCCCACACATCCCCAGGCCTGGCAATTGGTCATGGGGGGACACCAGGTGCTCCCTCAGACCCAGGAGGCACCGGTCACTGAGCTGGGGGGTGGAGTCCCTGTGCGCTCCATGGCAGATTTGGATGTAGACTGAAAGTGCTTCTGGTCCACTTCTGGGTCCACCATCGAACACAATGGGACACCCCTGCGCTCCCATGGGATGCTCCATCCACCCCACCATCTCAGTGTTCAGGAGCCAACTAGTACCTTGAGGTATAAAGAAAAAAACATATAAAGCTGTGTCTACATCCAAATCATCCAGTCGCTCTGAATTGAATCAGAGGCTTCTGATTCAATTTGGAGAGATTAATGGGTCTCCTGATATGATTCGGAGATTTGGCCTCTGAATCAGGCCGAATTTCCTCCAAATCAAATCAGTGACTGAAGGTTCACACAGCCCTATTACACACACACACACACTACACCCCCCACCCCAGAAGCTAACCTTAAAGGTATACAAACTATTCCCCAAGTATATTTCTCTTCTCAAACCATGCTGCAGTAATTAAGTACACTAAAATAAAATGGTGTTACAGAGTAGAATATGAATAAGAACAAAAGCTTCAGAAAAAAGTATCATTTTCTACATTAAAACTCTCCTTTAAAAAAAAAATCTACCTACAGATATTGCATCCAGGTGAAATGAAACTTCTGCTGTGACTTTCAAATCATCATCCTCAGATTTGGGCAAAATATCTGCAAAGGAAAAAAAAAAAGCAATCAACCCTACTTTAAATGACTGAATACACCTACAGACCTAAAAAGATTTTCTATGGAGAATGGTGCACAGCTTGACCAAGATGCATTTTTGAGTTTAGACTGTCTCAAAATTGGTACCTGAAGAAAAAAATGCATCAGCCAAAATGTAGACATCAACTCTGCCATAGATGAGCAATTCTACCAATCCAATGCCAGTCCCAAGCCCAGATAAAGGAAGAGCATCCAGCTGTAATAACCTCTGCCAGATCATCATGATGCAGATCCAACGAACAAATGTAGCTGGGGCATACCCCATAGGTGACGTGCAGCATCAGTGCCTGGATTCTGTGGGAAATGGGCAATGGCAGGTGCAGCCAAAGCAGCTAGCCCAAAGAAAGGATTTGAGAGTTGCAACACTCAACGTGGGGAGTATGACACGGAGAAGTGGGGTATTGGCAGACTTCTTGGAACAGAGGAATGTATGCATTGCATGTGTCCAGGAAACAAAGTGGAAAGGAATCAAAGTGAGAGAGATTGCAGGAGGATTTAAACTCTTCTATAGCAGTGGAGACAGAAAAAGAAACAGAACCAGGATCATCCTGTGCAAAGAATTAAAAGACAAGGTTTTGGAAGTTGAAAGGAAGAATGACAGGGTCATGATAATGAAAGTGGACAATGGAGGTCAATTGATGAGCATGTATTCCCCACAAGTAGGGAGTCCAGCAGAGAAGAAGAATTTCTGAGAAAAGGTGGATGATGTGATGCAACAGGTGCCAGACAGTGAAGTAGTCATTGTTGGCGCGGAGGCAGGAACTCAATAGGTATGGTGGGCAAAGTAGAGATGGCTATGAGAGGGGATCCCTGGGGGGATACGAATTTGGAGAACTCAATCCATAGGGGAAAAGATAGCAGGCTTTGCAATATATCTTGTAATTACAGCATGTCAGAGCAGACTTGATTAATCTGCTCCGACATGATAAATCAAATCTGCTGGAGCATGGTAATTACTGCCCTCCAACAGACTCCAGCATCATGTATATCAGCATCCCCCTACTAAAAAATGGTGGCAGGTTTAGTTAAAACACCCCTGCTGGCATTTTTCAGCATGGGGACACAGATACGCATGCCGCTTTCAGAGCCGTTCTAAGTATAGCACTTCCCCCGATCTCCCAGCGCATGCTTATAAATGCCCATGATGTTTGTGGATGATGTGGTCATTTGTGCTAAGAGTCTAGAGGAAGTGCAAGTTGGCTTGGACCAATGGAAAGAAGTGTAGGAGGGAAGAGGAATAAAGATTAGTTAATCCAAAACAGAATATATGCACTCTGATTTATCTGAGGTACCTGAGGTTGCAAATGTGATAATGAGAAACATGTTAAAGAAGTTGACAAGTTAAAGCATCTGGGGTCAACCATTCAGCAGAATGTAGAGTTAGACAGAGTTAAACCATCAAATAACAGCAGGGTGGACAAAATGGAAATTGGCAACAGGAATATCATCTAACAGGCAAGTATCAGTGAAGCTGAAGAAGAAAGTCTACAAGATATGTGTGCACTATTGTACAGAGCAGAGACATGGCCCCTGAAAAAAACTCAAGAAAGGAGACTGAACGTGACAGAGATGAGAATGCTCTGATGGATGTGTGGAGTGATAAAGATGGATAAAGTGAGGAATACTTGCATCAGAGGATCAGTGAAGCATCTAAAACATACAAGAGAGGAAAAGTGGCATGTATGGGTATGTTCAAAGGAGTGTGGAGGAATATGTAGGAAAAGAAGTTACCAGAATGTCACTACCAGGAGAAGCGGAAGAGCCAGCAACCAAAGAGCCAGCGAACAAGGGCTGCAAATAAGGTAAGCAGTTTGCAGGCAGTTTGCTGGGAGGAAGAGGAAGAGAAGCCAGGCACCAGATCCTGCCCAGGGAACGTAAGTGATCCAGAGCT
>NW_017729006.1:26212015-26227011 GCF_001723915.1 Gavialis gangeticus | reverse complement strand
TTTGGTGGGCTGTGTGTGTTTGGGGCATGTGCTCTGAGAAGCTGGGAATACTGCTAGTTAAGTGATTGCTCAATGATGAGTAATAGCTGCCTAGGCCTGACAGAAGCCCTAACAAAGCGGAGCCAGTCCAGGCTCAGCAGGGTATAAAAGGAGACTCCCTGAGCAACCAGGGAGCCAGCAAACAGGGGCTGCAAATAGGGTAGGCAGTTCACAGGTCAGTTCGCAAGTCAGTTTGCCCCCCCTTCCCCAATCCCTTTTGAGGGGACAGCCTTTCAGCTTGATGTGAGGAAGCAGGAAAAAAGGAACTTTTGGGGGCCAATGAGCAGTAAACAGGCCAGCTTCCAGGACAGCTCTCTAGAGAAGGTGTACTTGGAAGAAGGGCAGGCAGAAAGAAAAGGCAAATTAAGAGTCCCAGGGAAATGGCTGGAGGACGTTACAATGACAGAGCCCCAGCCATTCCCTCTGCTTGCACCTGTGAGGTTTCTATCTAGGCAAGACCACTCACCATTGAGGCTTCCACCCAGGTCTGGGTTTGGCTCTGTGGGGACTGTGGCTTGCAGGTTCTTTCCAATGACAACCAGGTTGGAGGGCACCTGTGGTGTGAGCGGTGCCTCCTGGTGGTGTCTCTCAGGGAACAGGCAAGAAAGCTACAGGAGGAGGTGGTGAGGCTCTGAAGCATCCTCCACCATGAGGACTTCATTGATTTGATGCTGGAGACCTCCAGCACTGAGGAAGAACTGCCAGAAGCAGCACTAGTCAAGAGAAAGGACAGACTCCCAGGAGGGTGGAAGCTGGAAACTTGTGACCTGGCAGCAAGCATAAATCTTCACCTCCACCCATTTGTTTGGAGAACAGATATGCTGCCCTGGCTACAGAAAGGGAAGAGGAACATGCTCCACTGCTGGAGGAGGACAGGCCAAGTATCACCAAGGTGGGAATGACTGAGACTACTACCACTAAGAAGAAGTGATGGGTGGTGCTGTTTGGAGACTCTCTTCTGCAGAGGATGGAGGGAGCCATCTGCCGACCTAACCTGTTGTCTTGGGAAGTGAGCTGCTTGCCTGGAGCCCAGATCCAAAACGTTATACCAAGACTCTGACTATTACCCCATGTTGCTCATCCATGTGGGCACCGATGATACTGCCAGGGGAGACCCTGAGCAGATAAAAACTACGGGGCTCTGGGTGCAAGGGTGAAGGGGTCTGGGGCTCAGGAGATGTTCTCCATTCAAGGGAAAGGGCCCGGGTAGGAATGGGTGCATCCTGTAGATCAATACCTGGCTGCACAGGTGGTGTCAAAAGCAAGGCTTTAGCTTCTTCGACCGTTAGATGTTCCAAGAACACGGATTGCTGAGAAGGGATGGGATCCACCTGACAAAGAGAGGGATGAGCATCTTTGCAGACAGGCTCACTAACCTAGTGAAAAGGGCTTTAAAATAGGTTTGCCAGGGAGGAAACCAAAGCCCTGAGGTAAGTGGGAAACCTTGAAAAAGAGCAAGCAGGAGGGGGGACAACAGCGTAGGTGTTCTCATACTTTCTGAGAAATCAGGGCAATTGACCAGTTACCTTAGGTGCCTGCACATGGATGCATGGAGCCTGGGAAACCAGCAGGAAGAATTGGAAGTCCTCACACAGTCAGAGAACTATGACATGATTAGAATAATAGAGACTTGGTGGGATAGTTCACATGACTGCAGCACTGTCATCGATGGGTACAAACTGTTCAGGAAGAACAGGCAAGAAGAAAAACAGAAGAAGTTGCACTTTTATATAAAAGAACCATATGATTGCTCAGAGCTCCAGTATGAAACTGGAGATAGGCCTGTTGAAAGTCTTTGGATGAGGGTTAGAGGGGAGAGCAACAAGGGTGATGTTATAGTGAATGTCTGCTACAGACCGCCAGACCAGGAGAAAGTAGTGGATGAGGCTTTCTTCAGCCAGCTAGCAGAAATTTTCCAATCACAAGCCCTGGTTTTCAGGGGGGACTTCAATTACCTTGACAATACAGCAGTGCACAAGCAATCCAGGAAGTTTTTGGAGAGTGTTGGGGACAACTTCCTGGTGCAAGTGCTAGAGCGGCCAACTCGGGGCCATGCTCTTCTTGACCTGCTGCTCACAAACAGGGATGAATTGGTGGGGAATGTAGTAGTGGATAGCAACTTGGGCAGCAGTGATCACAAGATGATGAAGTTCAGGATCCTAAGGAAAGGAAGGATGGAGAGCAACAAAGGACCCTGGACTTCAGAAAAGCAGACTTTGACTCACTCAGGATATTCATGGGCAGGATCCCTTGGCAACCCAGTCTGAGGGGGAGAGAAGTCCAGGAGAGCGGCTGTACTTTAAAAAAGCCTTGCTGAGAGTGCAGGAACAAACCATCCCAGTTTACAGGAAAACTAGCAAGTATGACACAAGACCAACTTGGCTTAGCAGGGAACTCTTCACCAAACTAAATACCAAAAAGGAAGCTTATAAGAAGTGAAAACGTGGACAAATAACTAGGGAGGAGTATAAGAGCATTGCTCGGGCATGCAGGCATTAAGCCAGGAAGGCCAAAGCGCAACTGGAGTTGTAGTTAGCAAGGGATGTGAAGGGTAACAACAAGGGTTTCCACAAGTATGTCAGTAGCAAGAGGAAGATCGGGAAAGTGTGGGTCCCTTACTGAATGGGGGAGGCAACCTTGTGACAGAAAATGCGGAAAAGGCTCAAGTGCTCAATTTCTTTTTCACCTCAGTCTTCATAGGCAAGGTCAGCTCCCAAACTACTGTACCTGGTAGTCCAGCTGGGGGAGGAGGTGAGCAGTCAACAACAGGAAAGGAACAATTTAGGGAGTATTTAGAAAAGCTGGACATCTAGAAGTCCATGGGGCCAGATGGGATACACCCAAGGGTGCTGAGGGAGTTGGCTGATGAGACTGAAGAGCTGCTGGCCATCATCTCTGAAAAAGCATGGCAATCAAGAGAGGTCCCAGATGACTGGAAAAGGGCAAACATACAGTGCTCATATTTAAGAAAAAAAGAGGACCCAGGGAACTACAAACTAGTTAGTCTCACCTCAGTCCCTGGAAAAATCATGGAGTACATCCTCAAAGAATCCATTTCTAAGCACTTTGAAGAGAAAAAGGTGATTAGGACCAGTCAGGATGGATTCACCAAGGGCAAGTCATGCCTGAGCAACCTGACTGCCTTCTATGAGACGGGTGGCTTTCTGGATGCGGGGAGACCAGTGCATGTGGTATACCTCAATTTTTGCAAGGCTTTTAATATACAGTCTCCCACAACATTCTTGCAGGCAAGCTAAGGAAGAATGGGCTGGATGAATGGACTGTAAGGTGGATAGAAAACTGGCTGGAGCATCAGGCTCAGAGGATAGTAATCAATGGCTTAATGTCTACTTGGCAGACAGTATCAAGTGGAGTGCCCCAGGGGTCAATCCAGGAGCCGGTTTTGTTCAACGTCTTCATCAATGACCTGGAAGACAGCATAGAGTGCACCCTCAGCAAGTCTGCAAATGACACCAAGCTGAGGGAAACAGTAGATACGCTGGAGGACAGGGCTAGGATTCAGAGTGACCTGGACAAACTGGTGGATTGGGGCAAAAGAAATCTCATGAGATTCAACAAGGACAAGTGCAAAGTCCTGCACCTGGGACAGAACAATCCCACACACCACTACAGGCTGGGGCCTGGCTGGCTGGGCAGCAGTTCTGCAGAAAAGGACCCGGGGGTTACAGTGGACAATAAGCTGAAGATGAGTCAACAGTGTGCCCTTGATGCAAAGAACGCTAACAGCATACTGGGCTGCATTGGTAGGTATGTAGCCAGCAGGTCAAGGGAAGTGATTATTCCCCTCTGGTGAGGCCACATCTGGAGTACTGTGGTTCAGTTTTGGGGCCCCCACTACGGAAAGGATGTGGACAAATTGGAGAGAGCCCAGCGGAAGGCAACAAAAGTGATGAGGGAGCTGGGACACATGACTTCTGAAGAGAAGCTGAGGAAACTGGGCTTATTTAGTTTGGAGAAGAGAAGACTGAGATGGGATTTCATAGCAACCTTCAACTACCTAAAAGTGAGGCTTGAAATTGGATGGAGTTACACCTTTCTCAGTTGTGGCAGATGACAGAACAAGGAGAAATGATCTCAATTTGCAGCAAGGGAAGTTTAGGTTAGATATTAGGAAGAATATTCTCCTAAGAAGATAGTAAAACACTGGCACAGGTTACCCAGAGAGGTGGTGGAATCTCCATCCTTGGAGGTTTTTAAGACCTGGCTAGACAATGCTTTGGCTGGGATTATTTAGTTGGGCACGGTCCTACTTTGAGCAGGGGGTTAGACTAAATGACCTCCCAAGGTCCCTTCCAACCTTAATTTTCTAACATTCTATGATTCTAAGAGGAAAACCAAAGATGAGATAGAAAGATACAGTGAAAAGGGACATGAGAAAGAAGGAGTTGGAAGAAGATAGGTAAAACCAAAGCTGGAAGATAGCCAGGATCCATAACAGCAACCCCATTTAGATGTGACGAGCAAGGGAAGAACCAGCAGCAAAAATGTAGACATCAGTAGTGACATCCCCAGCATAAAGTTAACTATCTCCTATCAAGCAGAGTTCTGTGTACTATATAAACATAAAGATTACAAGAAATACAGGTTTGAAATGAAGATTAGAGTATCATAGTTTAAAGTGGATATACAATTATTTGGATCATGTTCAATGAATAGTTCAATGATAGACACTAGTGGCTCAAATTCTAGTTGGGAGGAGGTAACAAGTGAGGTTCCTCAGGGTAGGATATTTTTCAACATCTGCAATGATTTGAGCAGGGCTGGCAAGCCAGTCAATTGACCAGTCAAATATTGTCAATTGACCAGTCAGCTGACTGCATATTTTTTGACCAAAGATTGTAGCAATTTTACAAAAAACCCTACTTTTTTTTTACGTTTCCTTGACAGAAATATTATCTTTATTGTTTTTGACACGTTTCTTAATGAAAAATTTGTGCTTTTCCTGTGTATTATTTGGACCTATTGGCAATTTTTAAAAAATAATTTTACCAATATTTGAGTGGTAAATTGACCAAGCTTTATTTGATCCATTTAAATAACCAACCCTAGATCTGAACAATGAGATTGCGTGCATGCTTAGTAAATTCCTGGATGACAGCCATTCAGGTGTAGCTACAGACATTCTGGAGAATAGGACTTGTATCCTGAATGACCTGGATAGACTGGAAAAATAGTCAGTGATCAATCAGATGAAAATCAACAAGGACCAGTGCAAAGTCCTGCACTTGGGAACAGGTTACGGTACTGCAAGGCTACGGTACTGCAGAGAAGGACCTAGAGATTACTACTGCCGACAAACTGAATATGAACCAACAGTACACTTTTGAAATAAAACCCAACAGCATACCAGGTTATATTAACAGAAGTGTTGCTTGTAAAGCAAAGGAAGTGATTTTTCCAGTACATTGAACACAGGTGAGGAATCACCTGGAGTACTATGTCCAGTTCTAGGCCCCACACTTCAAGAAGGATGTAGAGAGATTGGGAAGAGTTCAGAAGAGAATGACAAAAATTATTGTAAGTCTGGGAAGCATGACTTATGAGGAAAAACCAAAAGTGATCAGGTTATTTAGTCTGGGGAAGAGAAGGCTGAAGGAGGATTTAATAACAGTCTTCAAATACCTGAAGGGTGATTATGAAGAAGATGGAGATGTCCCTTCTCTATGACTGCAAGGGACAGGACTAGGAAACTGCAGCAGAGGAAATTTAGGTTGATCTTTCTGACTATGAGGGTTGTCAAGCATTGGAGCAGGCTACCTAGAGAAACTGTGGAATCTCCATTCCTGGCAACTTTCAAGACAAGGTTAGACAGACATTTGGGTGAGATGTTTTACCCTGGAATGATCCTGCTTTAAGCAGGGGGCCCTGACTAGATGACCCCCTGAGGTTCCTTTCAGCCCTACTTTCCTATGACACCGTGAAGCCCAACAGTATTTCACTGCGGGCACGCTGCAGTTTATGAACTACAAATTCTTAATTTAAAAAACAATATGCCAATATGTTAAGAGGATTGTGAAAAGAAATTTATAAACATTCACACACCACTAAGTTATTGAGTAGACATTAAATAAATGTTATTATTTATCACATTTTGAAACAAAGAAAAAAAGTGTACCAGAAACTGCAACAGCAATGCTAGAAATCAAAATAACATCCATTTACTTAAGCCTGGATCCCTTTACTTGGATATTCTTCCCCCATCTTATAGTTAGAAGTATTTCAGCCAGTGGCCCCAAAGAAGGCTCATTGACAACAACTCTGAAAATTTAACACCTTGGGCATTTATACACTTTTTTTTTTCCAGCGACACATGGGAGATCCGCCACTGGAGCAGACTCGACTAATCAAGTCAACTCCACACACAAGCTGAAGCAAACTGCACTGCACTGTGTGCAGTTGTACACGTGGCAAAGTATGCATCAGCGCATAGAAAGTGGCGGTAGCGAACTTTTGAACCAAAGCACCTCCAAGTTTAGTTCAAAAGCGTCACCACCGTTTTATCAGCTCTGACATGCATTTCACCACTAACTTCTTTTCTTTTTCATTTTTGGATGAGTATGGAAGAGGTCATATGGGAGCCCTTTCCATCTACAAAATAAAAAATACAACATTTGGAAATTTCCCTAATGTTTTCCTACCTTTCCTACCAACATTATTTAAACTTGGTTGTACAAGTGGTCACAAGACAAGAAAACTGTTTATTCCTTTAGCTGACTGACTTGCTTCCTGGTGCCAATTACCTATGACAAAACTTGTTACCTTTGCATTAGAAACTGGACTTAGGGAGGGTCACATGATGTAATTGGAGCAGATGGCTGCCTGAAGCTAGACCTCCATGGGAGAAACAGCATAATCCACAAAAAAACATGATTCCTGACCAACCTCTCCCCTCGACTCTGAAAAGGCATTTCTCCTATGTAAAAGGATTAATTTGAAAAGCTACTTCCCCAGAAGACTCTCACTGGAGGATCCTCATTTGAAACAACACACAACGTCTGCTGAATCAAAGATGACTGCCACAGGGGAAAGCATAACAGGCAAAGCATAGGACAAAGGAAAAAAAGCCCCTTTGACCAGAGAGGACTTTAGGTGAGTTAATCTCAGAATGGCATTTTAAAATCCTCTACAGAAGCACAGTTTAATAAAATAAAGCAGAGAAACAAAACAGGTTCACAGGCCAGGAGATAAAGCAGAGGAAAACCTGCAGTCAGCAGTAAAACTTCAAAATAAAAATTA
This sequence comes from Gavialis gangeticus, assembly GCF_001723915.1. Lineage (NCBI taxonomy): Eukaryota > Metazoa > Chordata > Crocodylia > Gavialidae > Gavialis > Gavialis gangeticus. Next base: position 26,219,715 of record NW_017729006.1, on the reverse strand, counting down.
AGATAATTGGGGTGGGGGGAGATAAGGAGCTTGCAGAGAAAACTGAGATCATAGAATATAGTGAGAAAAGAAATAAGAATAAAAGAACTCCCAGAAGGTGTGGAAAAGAGATACAGCAGAATAGTTAAAGCAGGCATTTCACTACTTCCTGCAGCTTAAAAAGAGGCAATAGTCCTTGTAGACCAAGCACACACAGCTCTCTACACTCCCTCCACCCCTCCCAACCACCCCAGCAATTCAAATAAAACAAATGACATACTACTACCCTGTTCTGAACAAAAGCAGCAGATTCTGAAGAACCTTAGATAAACTCCTGATCCTACCCTGGGAGGATATAAAATACAAGGGCACTTTCTCGTGTGGTAAAAAATGCAGCGCCAGACACTTTTAATTAACAAGTCACACTAATTAAAAGCTCCTGTGCATCACATGCAACAGTGTCACCGTGCATCCCCACACTGAAAAAATGGCGGTGGGGTGCCCTGAACTGATGCTCATCAAATGTGTTTTATTTCAAAGCACACTGCCGCCATTCTGTCAGTGGTGACACACGAGGCTGCTTGAGCGCATCAGTTTCTGTACTCCAGCAGACTCAATTAATTGAGTCTGTTCCAACGTGCTGGATTTCCAGCACATCACAGCACGCTCAATGCACATGTGTAGGAGGTGGTGTTTCAAGATTCATCACAGGCAACGTTAAGGAGAAGGAAGAAGCGTCATGAAATTACAGCATCTCTCAGAGAAGTAGGTAGAAGATATATATGGGGTTTTTTTAAACTTACCTTTGCACATCAAAAAGAGCAGTCCATTAGAAAAGAGAGAAAACAACTTTCAAATCCATGAGAAACTAAACTTAATGGAAAACACCCTGAAGTCTTAGCCTGAGACGAACACAGACCGCAAGAAACTAACATAATACTAAAAGGCCAACTGTTAAGTCCAGGAGACAAAAGGATACCAAAGTACAAGGACAAAGAGTCTGGAAGTCACAAAACTAGGAATATTCCAAAGGATTTGAGTAGGACTCAGTAAAAGCATGAGGGAGAAGAAAAGAAAAAGAATGGAAAGCAGAATATCACAAGGCAGGAAATATAAAATAAAACAGCAATGCTAGGAACAGAAATAAAGTAGGAAAATGGGGAAATAAAGATATACTCCAAGACTAAAAGCAGAAGGCAAAGGGGTGAGAAGGAGTATATAGAGTAACCTGGGAAGAGACTGGGGGAATCCTGAAATATGGCTCTACAAAACTCCCTTCAGAAAGTAGAAACAAACTATACTATATTTTGTCTCACATAACCTGCATCTTTCCCCCAAAACCAGCTGGGCATAATTGGGGCATGGTTTATATGTGAAGAAAAGGACTTCTCATGCATCCAGCAGTTTGGGGGCAGGGGAGACAGGATGATGGCAGCACTAATTATCACAGCTCTGGGAGCCACGCAATTAAAGCTCTTTCTCTTCCCAAGTCCCCACTGTCAAATACCTAGACCTGCACCCCAATACCTGGACCTGCACCTAGCACCAACATGGTAGACTAGGCCCTGGTGTACAGCCTCCAGCCCCTGGCTCCCAGCCCTGGAGATCCAAGACCTCTTATACTTAATTATACTCCATAAGATTATTTTTTATTTTTGGGATCTTCCCAAAATAGGATTGTGTTTGTATATTGAGAAAATACAGTAATATAGTGGCATAACTCCCCTAGAGTTGAAGTCAGGAAGTTCTCATGAAGGAGCTCACTAGTCAGGTATGGAGGGATTGAATGTGTCTTTCCATCTAAGGGTGAATTCTCTACATTTTAGGAAAGGGATAAGGGTACAGAAATAATGATCACTTGGTGATCCAAATAGGAGGGAAATTGAACTAGGTAAATAATGGAGGGGAAGGGGGGAAGCTTTAGTAAATAAAGTTAATTTTAAAGCAATAATGCATTAAAGAAGCATAGAAACCAAAACAGCATTGTAGGTATATAAAGTAGATTAAACATAACCTAGATATGCTTTATTTTCTTATTTTCTGATAATGTAAAAGGTGAAGTCAGTTACCACTTTTATTTTATAATATATTATAACCACCCCCTCTCCCAACCAAGTTTACTGGATTTTAAGATAAGGCTTTCCCCATATTTAACATGGGAGAAAGGCCACTTGCATTAGAATTGAGTACAAAGGCAAGTGTGGGGGAGGAGGAATGCAGGTACCTGCTGTGGTTTGGGCTTCAACCACTACCCGGGGTCCGGGCCGTAACTGCAGCCGCTGTCCCATCCCCTACCCCCTGCAGCTGTTTCTGAACCCCACCATCTCCCCCCTACCACCACACAGTCTCTGCTCCCCTGCCTCCCCCTCTTCTTGCCCCCTCGCCTTATCCTTACTCCATGCCAGCAGGCTCCACCCACATTACAGCTGAGCATCGACCTAGCCTGGTGCTGTAGCAGCAGTGCAGCCTACACAGCTGCTATGGAGACTGGCCTAGGGCTGTGCTCAGTGCCCCAGACTACAATGAAGACAGAGCCTGCTGGCACAGATCAGGGTGGGAGGTGGGGGGGAACAGATGCTGGGAGGGAAGGGAAGAAGGGGGACCAAAGGCAGAGGGGGAAGGTGGGGCTCAAGACTAGAGGGGGGCATATGCAAGCAGGTAGCAAGTTGTTTGACCTCTCCATATTACCTGCCCCCCACAGTGGTGGGAAAGATGGATGAAAGACAATGCCCCCAATAATTATATTCTATACATGGAAAATTATAACAAATTTATAAATTTTCAATCTATAGAATCTAATTATTATGTGGTCATCTTAGATTTGAGTAAATATGTGGGGGGTATATATTTGCCAGCCAGCAAGCCAGTGTCTTGAGCCAGATTGTTTGAATATTATAATATATAAACATTACATTAATGATGATATAAGTTATTCTTGTATATTATTTCTTTTGTAAATATGTAAACCCAACCTCATGCAATTCCTGTGTATTACTTCAGCATTGGAGCTTTGTTTCTATACTTGCCTGAATAAAAAATAGAGTATAAAAAAACAAAAACACAAAAACCTGGACTGGGACCACAAATCCAGAACATAATGGGCAGATGGAATTAACTTTCTATCACAGTGGGGGTGCTAATTTGAACTGGTTCCCTAGATGTAAAAGGCTCTCTCTCTATCACCTGAACCATCCAGATGGTTATCATGTAACAGTTAAGGAAATAACATGATAGTGAAAAAAATTTTCATCAGCTTAAAATGTAAAGCCTTTGAGTCAAAAATAAATAAAACACTTAAATTTCAACAACGTAATGTTTGCTGCTGGACAAAAGGAAAACACTTTCATGGAAAAAGCTGATCTACATTTTTAAATGATCTAATCCTACATACCTTCCATATGTAGATGTTGAACTTAAACATGAAAAATCCTCTTTATAAGGAGACATGTCATTATGGATTTTAAGACCCTTAGTCACAGAAAACCACAGACAGAAGTCTAATCGTTCAGTTTGGCTTAAAGATTATATAATTAGCCAAGGGTAGGATCCAGAGGGGTTGCACTGGTGTGGATGCACCCCACTTTGATTCCTTCTTCACTCTCTCAGCAGCTGCACTGAGGAAGCCTGACCTGCTGGAGGCTGGAGAAGCAAAACAGCAAAGAGAAGCCCCACAGAAGCCAGATGGGGAGATTAAAAGAGGCTGGGGTACAGGTAAACTGTGCAGAGCCATAAGCCAGACTCCTCAAAGACAAGGCCCTGCTGCTTCTGCTCCTCCCCTTCATGTGGCCCTGACAACACAGCAGCTGCCTTAGCAAACTACCTGCACTGAAGCCAGCAGAGAATGGGGGCAGCTGGGCTCCTGAGCACATGTTGCTCCAGGAAAAGTCCCATTCCCTCTTCCCCCTTCCACCTGACCAGCACAACTCCTATGATGAAGGAATGCATTTCTACCACCAGAGTCAACAAGGAATGGGTAAGTGGTGTGGACCCCTAATTTGGGCTTCCAGGAGCTAGGGCAGATGAGGAAAGTCCCATCCCCTCTTCCCCATCTCCTCTACATGGCCAGGAATGCTGCTGCCAGCAAGCAGGGAATGGCAAAAGCAGGGTGAGTCCTAAGACAGGCTCCTGGGTGCCAGGGCACTGCACTGCACTGCATCAGTGGACAGACCCATTCTCCTTCTGGTGGCCAACAAGCCTAGCTGCTGCCATAGGTAGCAGCAAACTGCTTGCACCAAAGCCTGGGCTCCTGAGATCCAGGGCACACACTGCTCTGGGAGAAAGTCCTATCGCCTCCTCCTTCTACCTGTCCAGTAAAGATGCTTCAGTGAAGTAGCAAACTGCTGGCACCAGAGCCATCAGGAAATGGGTTAAATGGCATGGAGCTAGGGTAGGTGGAGAAAATCCCATCCATCCTTCCTGTCCTTCCCCCCTCTCTCCCCTCTCTTCCACCAGCTGACAAGGCTGCTGCAATAAGGGAGCACAATACCCAGCCCAGAATGAGTTAAGCATTACCTTGTCCTGAGCTATGCTGTGTAGAATTCAGTTCTTCACGCAGGGCCAGCTCAGTGCCACAACCCCCCTACAGCAGCACAGAGAACTGCAGCAGTAAAAGCCTTGGCCTGTCTTTAAAGGCTCATTTTAAGGCCTCCCAGAGCCATGCATCTCTGCTGCTTTCTTCACTACACTCCTGCCATACTAGTCGTAGTCCCGCACCTTAAAGATCTTAATCAGTCATGTTGTTACTTACGGTTCCTAAGGCAAGGATTTTGTGATGTGTTTATTGGACCAGCTGTACAGTTCTATACTTAACATATAACAAAATAATGCATGGTCCAATAAAGTTATATTGGTTTTTGCTTCAATCTCAGACTGAATGTCGATGCACCACACCATCTGCACCCCCTTTTCAAAATCCCAGATCCACCCATCTAGATAGTAACTCAATGGTGACCTGTGTTCTAGAGTTTTGGTAATCAACTAGCCCCAGCTGCAAGTTATTTTAAGAATTTGAGGAAAAACATAACATAAACCTATAAAATCCAAAACTGAAATGCATTTATGTAATGCCAAATAAAGGTTCCTGTTTTAAAAGGGATTTTCTGAAAAACTTCAACTAACTCAAAACCTTACTAAGATTTCGAACTAATTCAATCTAACTCAAAATCTTAACATGTTTTTTTTTTCCCCAGAAAGAAGTCAGTTTGTAGATGACTGTGAATTTGCAGAACAAATTAAACAACTCATTCATTTCAAAATTCATGTTAAAAAAAAAATCACAGGCAATTTATCAATTCCAAAAGATCCACGCATGTAAAATCTTATATACATTTATATAAGAAAAGGAATAAAGAATAGCAGAGTAGCGGTTTCACGCTCTCTTTTATTTCACCCATGTTCTTGGCATAATGTGCGCTGAAAAAACAAATACAAGTATCTGTCCACTGACCTCCTATCTGCAGTAAGAAATACAAGTTGCTTTACTGTAATTTGGGAAGCACATACAGCTTTAATAACTGATTACTGGCTTTATAATTTTCAAAAGAAGCAGAAAACACTGCTGGTAGTAAGGGTCAAAAAATTAAATACAATTTTCAAACTCCAGTTTAATCAAACTGCATATATTCAGCCCTGTGCAAATACCAAGGAGTAAGACTGATTTTATTTCTTATTTTCTTTGGCTTCCGCTTGTGTCCTGCTTTTATTTTCCTACTTGCTTTAACATGTATTTTCACATAAAAAGCAGGAACTGTTTCTTTAATGTATTTTTAACAATATATTGAACTGCTCCTAGGACAGGGTTTTAAATTAATGCCTTTCACCTAACAGAATTGTCTTTTTCACAATTCCCCAGTAAAACTTAAGTCTTGTGAGATTCGCCATGCAAGACTATCATATTATTTAAAAACTGAATGAATAATATAATCAGGAAATAACAGTTTGCAAACGTTCAAATTGAGTACCTGTATATTCCAGTTTGAAATAATTGTTTACTTAGTAGGGTGCAATACACCCGATAACTCCTTTACCATATTCAAGTATTACTCTTTTTTTTTTAAAAGTAACAAAAAGCTACTTTAAACAGTTCATTTTTTGTTAATTACATGAAAGTAAAGACCCTATTTGAAATAAAAAATAAAACAAATGTTGCCAAGTTCTCTTTCTGAAGCCTGAAAAGTACATTAAACTATTTTTTGTGAAATTACTAAAATTTTCTCAACTTTTTAAATAAACAACTACACTATCAATTTTTTTCTCTGAATGATAGTACAAGCATGCTCTGTGATCTGGAATAGTGGAATGCTTGCAAGTTCCAGCAGGCATGATGAAAACAATAATACCCTATGCATCCAAGAGCCACAGAGTGTATGGCTTTGTTTCTTCACCTATAATTAAGAAGCAACAAAAACCTTTAACTGGAATTTATTAAATAGTATATTCCCTATGGGCTGTAAATATGTTAAAAGTATAGTAACTTTCTGAAGTATGGAAAAGACCTAACTAAATAAGAGCAAAGTCGTGGCAACTTTATACAGCTCTGTAAAGAGTGAGCGTACCTTGTGTTTTTGTGGCCTCCTTGATGATCTTCTGAAGTTCTTTCATTTCTCTGTCCAGCTCTTCATAGTTTATTTCTCTAGATTCAACTTTAGGTGCCTGGAACACAGAAGGATCGGTTCCAAGGTAGGAACACTGAAGGTGCCCACTGTCACTGAGAGTAACTATTAGACCTTTCATATCTCTACATAAAGAGAGACAAAAAGCTCATTAAGACATTAGGAAGTTACACCCTTTACATCAATTACACAGTTCAATATGGATGCTCTTCATGCTGTCCATTCAAAAACGTCTGCCATTTTAACTGTATTTTTTCCTAAAGTTTCTGCCTGATTATTTGACCAAAGAGAGAAAAATTCTTTTATATTCACATTGTTATCCCCATTTTATTGTTTTTAATTATGTTTATTAAAGCAGTGGCTATAAGCCAGGCCCTGGAAAAAACAGACTATACAATCCAGTCCAAAAGAACTATTAAATATAAATAAGCCAGACACAAGTACTGGAAAGAAGTATAATAAGGAAAGAAAAAAAAATTGTGGCCGACAACACATTAGTTCCACAGATTCCCTTGTTATTTATATCCTTTCAAGTGAGGTTAATTGACATGGGGGGAAGGGTTGGATAGATGAAAGAAAGGAGCAGAAAGCACCACCTGTTGGAACAAGCAGCCAATCAGTGCAAAGATGTCAACAGTGAAAATTGCAGTAAGCAGTCTCCTAGGTCTCAACTTTGGCTCTTTATGCAACTGCTATGCCAGCTGTAGACTCCAACTAACTCCTCCTCCTTCCATTTGATTCTGAAAGGCCACATGCACAGGGAAGAAAGGACGCATCCTGGTTCCTATCCTTCTCCCATTGACAGTTTCCTTTCTTTGAGTCCAAAAGGTAATGATGGGATTGCCCTAGCTACTGCCTATTTTAAATAACTAACAAGTAAATGAAAGCTGCCACCCATTTTGCTTAATCTGAAAGTTGTCATAAGTAGACAGAAAACTTCTCAAATTGTATCAAATAAAGAACAGTATTTTCTGCTAGTATAAGATAACACTAAACTAGTTTCTATCCTGCTTTTAAAATGGTTGAGCATTATAAACTTTCAGGGGGTTGTTTTAGTTTTCTTCTGTTTTTGTTTTTAATACCATGCTAAGAAAGCACAGCCCTGAAATG
>NW_017729006.1:26195659-26207015 GCF_001723915.1 Gavialis gangeticus | reverse complement strand
GTTTTTGTTTTTAATACCATGCTAAGAAAGCACAGCCCTGACATGCAGAAGTATGTTCCAATGCCAGTCTTGGATCTCTCTTCAATAGGTCCTGTCATAAATGATTTTTTGTTGAGACCAAAAAGTTTCAGTTTGTTCCCTAAGTACAAAAGATATGCTTAGATAACCAAGGTGAATGCACCATTCCATTAGAATAGCAAAGCCTTCCTAGAAGATTTCATTGCGTCAAAGCTCATGGCCTCCTCCTCATTTTTTTTCTTTTTCAGAAATTGCTAAAAAAATTGTAAATTGTATACTTGAAAACTAATTTTGAGCACCTGCTCTTATAAGCCTACTCGTATGAAGTTATGCATATCATATTATGCCATAAATGTAAATATTACCAAAGGAATGAATAAAATTTTCTAGTGGAGTTCTGTACACATACAAACATAATCTGAAGCCACTGGAGAAGCCGTGGTGAACTACGCTCCTCTTCTAGCGCCCTCATTATTAACTATATGTCTCCCCCAGTCAAGGACACCCTGGTTCAAGAGGCTTGGCCTTCTCCATAGACCAGTTCAGTACAGATTTATCTACTGTCCAGCAAGTCTAAAGTGGCGGCAGCAGTGGCAGCATATGAAGTAGATTCCAGTTCTCCCCATCTCTGACTCCTGGTTACTCACTCACTGGCTTTGGAAGAGACAAACACTGACATTATTCTGCTAAATACCTTGCCACAAGGATGCAACAAAGGAAAGGAAAGGATCCCAATTGTAAAAAAAGCTCTTAACAAGGATGGTGTTTCTACTGAGCACAATAATTGTTTACCTGTGCAAATTCCTGGATTTACTTATTGGTTACAGTCACAGGCAGGACACTGAACTAAGTACACATAGCCACCTTTTTGCCAGGAATTTGGTTTGGTTCACACACTTTTAACAGAGCCGCCACAATCAACTGAAGTGACTTGTAACTTTTTAAGCATGCTCCCCACCGCCTTCTGTACTGAACATAAAAAAATGGGTTGGCTATCAGCATGCTCTTTGTACTTACTTGCCCATGAAAGGGTAGTTATAGGCAATCTGAGGACACCTAATTTTGCAAGATAGCAGGCATCTCTCTTCAGAAGCAATTCAGATAAGTATGTTATCATACACAATTGGGACAAAGATTCTATATAGCACCGGAAACCTTCATCACTGGTGGTAACTGGCTACAGATTACTAATACTTAGAAAGACCTATGCAAAGATCAAAAAGTTCAGGTGCAAAGCTCTACCATGATGGTAAAATTATAGCCAAAGCCACATTTGTTTTGACTTGTGGGGGAGCACTTTTGTTCTGGACTCTGAAGTTCTTTACGACTTTTGAATTCCTGGATATGACACTTTGCCTAGCAGGTGCCCAGCTACAAACCTGCCTATTTCTCTGGACAGTGCACTGAATGGCACAGTGTCTTAGAATGTAATATGAAATGTGTGCCTTACTTTTACCACTACTAGCCAGTTCTTAATAAGCTGGATGCTGAGACTGAGTTACAAAAGAATCTCCTATGGGAACTGTTGGTACTCCCAACCCTCCTTTTGTTTTTGTCATGTGAAGGATTTTGTTAGTTTAGAAGAAAAATTAAACTAGGTTTCCTTAGAGCTCCTGTCCCAGATTACCCCTTCACTGGGTTTCTAGGTTTACAAAGTTATTTTTTCTTGAATAATCTTGGTGTTGGTTAGTGAGTGCAATGCATTATGGTTCTAACCTTGGTAGCAATGATTGAGTCCTCTCTTTTTATTACCTCAGCAAGGAATTTCTCTAAGGCAAGGGTGCTCAACCCCTGGCCTGTACGCCAGATGTAACAATGGAGACATCTCATCTGGCCTGCAGGACTCCCTAGAAGTTAAGAAATTTGGTGGCAGGGAAGTAGCGGCAATTAGCACTGCCAGTGCTTCTCCACTGCCAAATTTCCAGGCCCCAAGTAACCAGATTAGATTAACAGATTCTAGGATCGGAAGGGACCTCTGTGCGCTATCTAGTCCAACCCCCTGCCCCTAGCAGGTAAGAAAAGGGTCACCAAACCTGGGGTCATGTGCCTGTCCAGTCTGGCAGGTGCCTGTCCAGTCTCCTCTTGAAGACCCCCAAGGATGGGGTGAGCAACACCTCCCTTGGAAGCCCATTCCAGATCCTGGCCACCCTGACAGTGAAGAACTTTTTTCTAATGTCCAGTCTAAACCTTCTCTCCAGTAGCTTATGGTTATTGTTCCTTGTTATTCCAGGGGGTGCCCTAGTGAACAGATTGTTGCCTACTTCATGTTGCTCTCCCCTTATGAATTTGTACGCCACCATAAGGTCCCCTTCTCAGCCTTCTCTTGGAGAAGCTAAAGAGGTTAATGTCCCTTAGCCCTTCCTTGTAGGGCCTTCCCTCCAGGCCTCTAATCAGACGAGTGGCTCTTCTTTGGACACTCTCCAGGTTGTCTGCATCCAACTTGAATTGCGGTGTCCAGAACTGGACACAGTACTCCAGCACTCCAGGCCTCAACAACACTAGCATCATGCACCAGATTATGCCCAAGGACAGGATCCAGCCTGTGGATCAATCTGACACCGCTCATCCAGCCCACAGAGCCAAAAGGCTGGGAACCATTATTCTAAGGCAGGGGATGTCAACTGGGGGCACACTTACTCCATGGAGTACTTGGACTGGTCCTAGGTGGTACGTGCAGGCAGGCGGGGATGGAGCACCGCTACCTCCCAGGAGCAAGACCAGAGAAGGGCAAGGGCAGGGCCACCCCTCTGCAGGGCAGGGAAGCTTGCACACAGTAGCCACTGCTGCCACACACCAGCCTGATGAGCTTCCTCACCCCACAGAGGGACACTGCTGCCCTCACACCAGCCAGGTGAGCTTTCCCACCCTGCCCCAGCTCAGCTCCTGGGAGGCAGCTGCACTCCATCCCCACCCGCCCACACATCATCCCTGCTCAGCACCTGGCCATATGCCACTGCCCCACTCTCCCCCCACGCTCGGCCATGTGCTACCTGCCACCCCACCCCTGCCCCTTGGTGTCCAGCCACCAGGGGTACTTACAGTTTCATAGTAGCTAGGGTCAGGAGGGACCTGAACAGATCATCTAGCCTGACCCCCTGCCACAGGCAGGAATGAATGCTGGATTCACAAGACCCCAGACAGGTGATCATCCAACCTCCTTTTGAATTTGCCCAAGATAGGGGCGAGGACCACTTTTCTGGGAAGCTGGTTCCAGATTTTGGCCACCCTAACTGTAAAATATTGCCTGCTGATCTCTAACCTAAACCTATTCTCCATCAGCTTATTACTGCTGTTCCTTGTCACCCCAGGTAGTGCTGGGGAGAAAAGGGCTCTACCTATTTGCAGTTGATATCCCCTGATGAGTTTGTAGGCAGCCACCAGGTCGTCCCTCAGCCTCCTCTTGCTGAGGCTGAACAGGTTCAGGTCCCTCAATCTCTCCTCATAGGGCCTGTGCTGATGCCCTCTCACCAAGCGGGTGGCCCTCCTCTGAACCCTCTCCAGGCTGGCCACATCCCTCTTGAAGTGCAACACCCAGTACTGGATGCAGTACTCCAACTGTGGCCTGACCAAAGTCACATAGAGGGGGAGTATCAGTACTTTTTTAGTACTTAGACTAAAAAAGGTTGAAACTCCTGTTCTAAGGCTTCCTTAACTGCTCCTCACGTATGAGGATGCATAATATAACCCTTTAGGATGACTGAGTGCTATTCATAAGTTTAACAACTTCCTTATAGTCACCTATACCAGGACAGAACCCTAGATAGCTCCCTTCAAGGAAGAAGGATACTTCCAAATTATAAGCCAGTTGCCATCCTGTAGGCTGTCTTTAATAAACTGGCTGCCTATCCTGGAAAAGTTCTGCATGGCTTTTTCAGTCATGTGTGTGCAGTACTCCCCCACTTTACAGGGGGAGGTAGCACACTACATATCCTAATCAGAAATACTCAGCTGAGGAAGGGCATGATCTGACTACTTAAGTTTGAGAAAATAGCTTGCATCTAGTATGTACAAGCCAGGCAGGCCACCTACCCTAGCATTCAGGTAAGTATTATAAACAGCCTTTACCAAATGTGGCTTTACTCAGTGAATCACAAGTCATTTTGAACATGGATAGGGATTTCTAACTCACCCCTCTTGCAATCCCACGATGGTGGGGTTTCATGGGAAGTGGAATCCTCACATACCTCTGATCTGGATATAGACTGCTGTAAGTGTCCTTATACTCAAATGTAGAGCTAGTCTATTGAGTTAAGAACCTGATAAAGCTCCTACCCTTAACAGACCCAGAGTAGTTGATAAGAAGGCACAATTCCATTTCACTGTTGCTATGTCAGCCCCATTTCCTGATGGAGATGGGGGGGAGGGTTCACTGGGCAAAAGGAAACAGGAATGACACTGAAACTGGAGAGAACACTTTACAACAACAGGCTTCTCAGTACATCCTGACATGCTGAAGGGTTGAGGATAGACAATGAAGCTAATACAAGTACCATGAAAGCTCCCCAGCAAATGCTTCCTTAATGGGAGGGGACAACAAAGGAGATGGGCAGGATAGTGTCCTCCACATTCTGAAAATTTCTCCAAGTGTGTTGGTTAGAAATACAGTCACTTAAGGTAATGTGGGGGGGGGGCTCAATATGCCAATCTGATTCTAGGCTATGTGCCATGGCAGTGCAGAGGGGTCAACTGCTATGAATAATCAGGGCAGAACCAACTTCCTGCAGAGCTCACAAATGCCACCTCACGTATGGAATACTGCTTAACTTGGCCAAACATTTGAAGGACGATCTGCCATGCCCGCGTAGGGGGACACAATACCCAGAAAGGAATCACTGAAAGAGCAGATGCAGGAGCTGAAGCCACCATGCTGCCAAACACTTGACCCAAAAGGAAGAAAAAAAATTACTTCTACACTAAAACAAATACAGATTCGAAGGTATACAAAAAATGGATGAGCAGAACTGAATTGCTAGCTTATTCTACCAAAACCATCAAACTGCTGACAGAGCATAACAGTTAGAGAGTTTCTAGCAGCAAATTTGAACCAACTCCAAAATCCGTAAGTGAAGGTATTAATCCACTGGGGAAGAAAAAAAGACAAGGAGGAGGAAGACTGAAAATAATTATCTAGGAGAAGGATTAATGATCAAATACTAATGCATTAAACAACCTTCAGCTTGTGCGAGTCATCACAGCTTTATCATCATTAATGAAGCTGTATCATAATGTCAGGTATATTATGTTCAAAATCAACTTGTGCAAGTGCAGGTCTCCCTATGAATATTTGTGTGACAATCAGACACTTGGATCTGTAGCTAATTTGCTCAAACAAAACATACTTCTTAGTAAACACACACACACATATGTATGTAGCCTACCATAAATTTTCCTTCACGACTACATTTTGGCACTCCAAAAGAGAGGACATAGAAAACTGACACCAATTTTAAAACTCTTCTGAAAATATGAACCAAGGAGTCTGCCTTGAGATAAAATCTATGGCCATTCTAGCTGCTCTTCCAGCCAGTAAGTTCTTTAAAGCTGCTGTGGCTCAAGAGACAAATAGGTGCAAGAGACAAAGGTTGTTTCAGGAAATCAGCATAACAAGTAATATTCTTCATTTGTTTCTGTTGGCTTTTTGTAACAGCTTCATGCTCCTGCTAGTTCCTAAAGTCTATGGTGGTTTCTTAGTTATTTAAAATAAAATATACACACATGCATGAAAGCTGCCTTAAGGATTTCTCTCATTTCTTTCATGCATTGGTGGGTGCACTGATATGAAAAGGATGTAACAATCAAGTTGTACCAAATGAATTATGATGTATTAATTTCTCTGTTGGAATGTTAGTTGTCCAGTGAGATTGTTTTATTTTCTCAGGCCTTTAAAAGCTGTTTAAATCTGGGGTTTGTATTTAATAGTTTTTATAGCAGTTTCCCCACAGCTACTGCTCTCAAACATTATCCCTGCAAATGCCATTACTTCATTTGGCACATTTTGCACACAATCTGCAATTTCAATTACTTGTTAAAATTTCTTTTATTGTAGACCGTTTTACTATACATCATGCTACAGTCAAAGTAATGCTAGACTTGAAGGGACACTTTAATAGTGAGGAACTCAAAATATGAAACAAATTATTCTGGTATCTAAAATAACTTTATAGTACAAAGCGACTCCTACACACATATGGTAATAATTTGAAAATCTTTTATTGGATTCTGGGTAAAAATATTGGCATATGCTTTTTGTATGTCTTCTCTTACAAAACAAATTGTTCACAACTTAACTTTTTAACAAATTCAAATGCTTTGGATATTTCTAATTGTACAATACCAAATCTACCATTCAAATAGCTGACTTAATAGAATTACTGATTCCAATGCTCTGATTTCTGGTTCAAAACAAACCCCAGTCCAGCATGGTCAATTATCATAGTCAAGTCTAAGAATTTTAAAGAAATTTAGTTCATATTACTTTTATTTTCAAATCAGTCTTTTCATGAATTATAGAAAATCCTTCTTAATTTGAGTGGAAGCTTTGTAACCCACAAAATTAGAAAGCACTACAAAAATGCTTCTTACTATTATTTTATTTCCTGCTATTCATCAATTATAAAAAAAATCATTAAGACATTAACTATGCTAAACACTTTAAGTCTAATTCTCTTCTTCAGTCCACCAAGTTATTCCTCGCTTACACCAGAGTCAGTGAAATTTCTTCTTTCTGGCACAAACATTTTGCAAGCCACAAAGCACCTAGAAAGCACCCAATGCCTCACTACTATTCTTCCACCACTTTAACTGCAGCTAAAGGCACTCAATAAAATGAGATCAGAACAGTGGAATAAAAGGGCTACCTAACATGAAGAAATGGGAGCAAACTTAAAGCTGCCTCTGAAAACACGCTGTTTGACACCCATTGCTAGGTTTTTCCAAGATCGACCTAAAAAGAACTCAGTGCCAACTACTCTTGATATTTAATTGGACCTAGGTACCTAATGAACTTTCTTAGGCTCCTATGAAAATCCCATTCCTCATGAAAAGTCTTTGATTAACGTTACAGCAAAGGAAGGAAGGTAATGTTCTTATGAGAAAGACCTCTGTCCAGCTCCTAACCTATGGAGACAGTCTAAAAAGAAACAGAAAAAAAAGTCCACTTGTTCACACACAGAGATTATTTTAAGGTCTTTTATATTATATATTTAGTATGTAACTAAGGTGCCAGCACAAAGCATATACAATATTGGTGTGATGCTATGTGGTGAATAGTAAGGGTGCGCAAAATGGGCCATATTCAATTTGGATTTGGCTTGAATCAGGGATAGTGATTCACTTCATTGATTGGGATCACTGTCCCCAATTTGATTCAGTTAAATCCAAATCTGAAGATTCGATTCACCATAGACACAGCTTTAAATGTTTTTTTCTACATACCACAACGTACCAGGCGTGGCTCGTGAATGCTGCGATGCTGGGGTGGATGGAGTGCCCCACAGAAGCGCGGGGGGGGAGTGGCCCCCGCATCCTTGGTGGTGAGCCCGGAAGTGGTCCGCCAGGGAGCATGCTAGGGAGCCCCCCACACCCTCCCACCTTGGTGATCAGTCACAGAAGGACCACAGGTGTCCCCCCAGACCCAGGAGGCACCAGTTGCTGAGCTTAGGGAGTTGCAGGGGGCCCCCCCTGCGTGCTCCCTGGCAGACCCAGAAGTGGACCAGAAGCACTTGGAAGCGCTTCTGGTCCACTTCCAAGTCTGCTGCCGAGGATGCCACGAACTCCTATGGGACGCTCCATCTGCTCCAACATCTCAGCATTTACAAGCTGCCTGGTACCTTGAGGTATGTAGAAAAAACATTTAAAGCTGTGTCTATGTCCAAACTGCTGAATCCTTCTGAATCAATTCAGACGGTTCTAATTTGATTTGGAAAATTAAAGGGTCTCCTGATTCAATTCAGATTCAGAGATTCAGCCACTGAATTGGGCTGAACGTCCGCCAAATTGAATCAGGGACCGAAGCTTCCCACAGCCCTGGTGAATAGATTTCATAGACATTTGGGCTGGAAGGGACCCTGGAGGATCATCGAGTCCAGCCCCCTGCCCCAGGGGTAGGAAGTCAGCAGGGATCATAGCATCACAGCAAGATAAGCATCCAAACGCATCTTGAAGGCGTTCAAAGTGGGTGCTTGAACCGCCTCCAGCGGCAGTCTATTCCAAACCTTGGGGGCTCGGACAGTGAAGAACTTTCTTCTGTCTAGCCTGAATCGGTCGCGGCAGAGTTTGTGACCGTTCGATCTTGTCATCCCTTGGGGCACTCTGGTGAACAGACGTTCCCCCAGATCTTGAAGAGCACGCTTGATAAATTTATAGGTAGCCACCAGATCACCCCTGAGCCTGTGCTTTTCCAGGCTGAAGAGTCCCACGGTTCTCAGCCTCTCATCATAAGGTCTGTTTTCCTGACCTCTGATCATGTGCATGGCTCTCCTCTGCACCCTCTCAAGCTTCTCCACATCCTTTTTGAATTGTGGAGCCCAAAACTGGAAGCAGTACTCCAAGTGCGGCCTCACCAAGGCCAAGTACAATGGGAGAATGACATCCCAGGATTTACCTGAGAAGCATCTATAGATGCAAGCCAGCGTTTTGCTCACTTTACTAGCCACAGCATTACACTGAAGGCTCATGTTCATCTTGTGGTCAATCATGACCCCCAAGTCCCTTTCATCTGTAGTGCTAACCAGCGTAGCACTGCTGAGTCTATAAGCATGCTGCAGGTTTTTCCTCCCAAGGTGGAGAACCTCGCATTTTTCGGTGTTGAACACCATCAGGTTCTCGTCCGCCCGTCAGGTAGAGGTTGTGCACTACTACTATTCAGCCCTAGTGAATAGGTTGTGCACAGCCCTAGCAAATAGGTTGTGCACCTATCTTTGTAGAAAAGTGAATTTCACCGCTTGTGGGGAAGAGGGAAGGCAGAAAAGACTAATCAGCAGACTAAAGTGTCAACTTTCAGTCAGGGATTTTAAGGGACTGCTACTTCAGAAGGTACATGAACTATATAGTTACAGAAAACTTTTAAAAAGTGAGATGGAGCTTGATAGTATCACATTAGGATGCAAAGCATAAAGGCCAAATAAATGAAAAATGAACAACTTACTCCATGAATCTGCACTTCCTATTCTGCACAGAACATGGACAAAATGTTCAAAAGAAGTTAGACAAAAGCAATTGCATGGAAGCAAGAGCAGAATCTGGCTAAAATGGTTATCCAGAATGCCTGCTGAATCTCCAGCTCATACCTCCATCAAATCACATCTAGAGCTCAGGTAGATGATTGCAAAAAATGTGCAACTGTAACTTTTTTCAGTAATAATGTGATTTTTGCATCTTTTGTTGATTACAACAGTACTATTCATTATTCAAACAACAATGCAACACTGATTTAATATAAGATGCCTACAAACAAGCCATACTAACATGCCAAATCGGATAAAGGATTTTGTTGCAGGGCATCTCCAGACACATTCAGTCTTCACAGTTCACTTATTTAGGTTATATATTCTTTATCCAGTCCAAGGCTGCCCAATGAACAATGAAGAAGCATGAATCTCTCCAAAGGTCAGGGGGGAAAAGGTGATGCAGGTTAGTTGCATTTTCCCTTTTTCCTGCCAAGTTAAAAAAAATCCTGCCAAGTTTGGGTCAAGGACCTTGCTCTTCCAGATTACTACTGCCACCTGCCGGTAATCACAATATGTTTTCAGGATAGCACTTGAAACAAAAGACAGCCAAATAACATTAACTTGTAAACATGAAATGTCTCCTGCTTCACATTAAACAAGAGGTATTTTTAAAGGCCAATCAGTATAACAGATTGACAATCGATACAAAATGAAATTCTAGAAATTCAGTACTGTGCATCTGTTTAATATTTTCAATTGAAGTTATGGAACAACAGATAAAACTAGCAGACCAGGTATGATATCTTAACCCTATATTACAAGTTGAACAGATGCAATTAAGATTTTTCTGAGCCATCTAAATTAAAGACAATGTTTTTATTTTTAAATTTAATCAGATGAAGAGAGTGTCTTCCTTAAGAGGTACTAAAAATCTCTTAGAATAAAATGTTATCTTTAAATAATATGTAGTTTAATACCACAACATTTTTGGCACAAACTGCCAAAGTAGGATAAATGCAGGAAATCCAAAGTTAGGGGCAATGCACTACTAAGTTTTCAATTACCATTTCTTTTTTTGACTCATCCACACAAGATAGGTGGGTAAGAAAGGCTTGATCTTGCAAAAATAAAACTAAAATGAAGGATGAGTCTTAAGCCTAAGTTCTAAAATACAATTAATTCAGCAGACAGTCCACAACCTCTTCTTTACTTATAGTTGGAACCCAATAGCTAAGAAGATCAGCTGTACTAAGTGAAAGTGGGTAATGCAGTCAGATAAACAAGCTCGATGGCTCTAAACAAGAACAAAGCCTCCAGATTAACCCTTCAAGAAACAAGGGAAAAAGAATAATTATTGTTCATTTTCCAGGGGTAGATCCAGGATTTCCTAGCGAG
The DNA here is from genome assembly GCF_001723915.1 of Gavialis gangeticus. Classification (NCBI taxonomy): domain Eukaryota; kingdom Metazoa; phylum Chordata; order Crocodylia; family Gavialidae; genus Gavialis; species Gavialis gangeticus. The sequence goes on along the minus strand of NW_017729006.1, from coordinate 26,196,435 downwards.
GTGTGCAGGAGGCAGGTACCCTGCTGCTCCCAGCATCATCCCCCAACCAGTGCAGGTGCTACAGCAGTCTCAGGAGATTAGGACCCTAAAGCAAATAAAAAGCCCCCCTTCCCTTGCCCTTTGTGCCTCCCCTCCCTTTCCTGCCTTCCCCCACTTGCTGCCGCTGCTTTCCATGCTGTTCTGGGAGAAGGAGGAAACTCCACAGCCATTTCTGCTTGCCCCAGCTGGGCTGTATTGGGGGTGGGCTTTGCTGGGGACAGGAACCAGATAGTGGCAGCAGGGATGGGAAGGAGGGCTCCCCCTTCCCACGCCTGCTCCTGGAGGTTCAGGCTAGGGGGAGGAAACTACTCTCCTAGTGTGTTGTTGCCACAGTCTCCATTCCTCATTGAACCCAGTCTTTGTGCAGCCTGGCTGGGGTGAGCATAAGTAGCTCTTGTGCTTCCCCACCCCCAGGACAGCAGGAAAAACAGCAGAAGGGGACAAGGGGGGGGGATATGCCTCTGAGAACCAAGGGGAAGGGAAGGGAGGGTTTCACCTGCTTCAAGCGCTTAAAGTCCCTGGAAGCTCCTGCAGTGCACACCAATCCAGAAAGGGGGTGCAGTAGGATTCACCTCTGGTGTTTTCATTAGGGGGTTATCAGTGAGAAGAAAAGGAGTTATGATATACCTAGAGGAAACTTCTCTCTGTCCTGTTCCCTTCTGCTGAATGGAGAAAGCAGAAAAAACTTGCATACAATCTTACACTGCGCCTTACACTGTATAACACACACACACACA
>NW_017729006.1:26164504-26195514 GCF_001723915.1 Gavialis gangeticus | reverse complement strand
ACACACACACACACACACACACACACACACACACACACACACACACACACACAAAATGTTCTTGTTAACCCAACCTTGCGACTCTTCTGGCATTGCTCCTGATTTTTTGAATACTTGAGTTTAGCATTGTGACAGTAGAATATATCAGTATTGAATTATGAATTCTATTTTGGCTGTAAGTTTTTAATAAGAGGCTAGACTTTGCTGAGAACAGCTTCTTGCAATGTATTTTAAGGTAGTTACTGTGCCCCCAAATAATATTCAACACTACTGTATGTATGTATAACATTTTCTTGTTAATCCAGCGTTCTTTTTATTGGCCCCAGGACTTAGGCCTATAAGGCAAATGTACACATTGTCCGGGTTGGGGGGAGGGAGCGTTTTAATTACAGCAGCTCTCAGGAGCCACTCTAATTAAAATGCCTGCAGCATCTCATGTATTCAGCATCCCATTTTCAAAATGGCAGCAGAGGGGCTTTAACTAAAACTTGTTTGAGGATGCTGAATACGAGATACGTTGGAGTATTCTGATTAGAATGCTCCAGCAGACTTGATTAATCGAGTCTGCTCTGATGCGCTCTAATCAAATCACGTTGGAGCATGTGCAAAAGTGCCCTTTGAGTTCACGTTTTCAGAAGTTCTCTCTCCAACCATTTGGATTAGAATTTTCTCCATGAAAGCTGAAATACTCACAGAGTCAAAATATTCTAGAAACTAGAACAGATACTCTGTGATATGCAATAAAAATGAGCGTATTTTGGCAACACTGACAGATGCTTAACTCCACACACTGTCCTTTTTAAGTCTTCTGGCTCTCTAGAAAGTTTTCAGTCACGAATGGGCACTAGCAATACATGCTGCTAGGCACATATAATGTTTGCCAGATCAGATCCCTAGTTAGGTGAATAGACACACCATATATTTTGTAGCACTGTGAACTGGTTAAATTAAAAAGTTTCTTCAAAGTATCCTTTAAAATGGCAATATTTTATACTGCCATCTCCTGCCAACATAGTAGTAACTTAATCATGAAAAATATAAATTTAATCGTTTTGTTTTCTTTTTTTTTACTTTAATAAACATTTCCTTAAAGGAGGCTTGGTTAAAAATGGAAAGAGGTTTCTAGAATCTTTGTGTTTAGCTTCTCTGTAAGAATGTGCTGCCTAATCTGAAAACTTAAATAAAAAGATATAGCTATGCGTCATAACTGGCATCACTTCTGTTAGAGCCTCTCTATGCAAAAAAAAAAAAAAGGAAAAAATCTTTCAGCAAACTATAAACTTTGATTCCTGCAGTTTTCTTTCCATAAAACCATGTAATAAGTGTTAAGTTTTGCTGTTTTTATACACAAGTTTTGCCATTTTTATATGGTGATTCTTTAACAGTTGTGGTAGTTGTGGTGATGTCAGTTATAATAAGGGATAACAGATGGGTTGGAATGAAGAACAAAGTATTTTCTAGCATCTGGATAGCTCCAGAAAGTGAATGAGCAGGGCTTTTATCCTTAACTCCACCCACTACTGCTCTCTATGCAATTGCATTTTTACATCTTTCAAACATTCATTCAATTATAATCTTTCTTCATATTATTCTAGTTAAATTGCCTCTTGTGCCTTTTTGCTGCTTGGACTGACCCAGCTGCCCAGAACACATTTACCCATCTACACATTACACTACATTTTTGCAGAAGAAAACATGCCTTAACTTCACCTTTGATGCACAATCAGAGTAATATTTTCTCAATCACTGATTAATCACAGATACCAATTTTCTTTTAAAAATAGTGAAAGCTGAAACTTCAAAAAGCCAACATAAATTTAGAACTGCTTCAGGGTCCTTAACTACAGTTTTCTGATTTCATACAAAAGCACTAGTCAAACTGTTGGTCAGTCTGGGGAGTGTGCTGCACATGTCATGCAGGGTCCATCTGAGGCATGTGCTGCACAGACTCCTATTCCTTCCCTTCCTCTCATGCCTGTGCTTGCTCCCCTTCCATCTGTCCCCCCTGCCACTTGCCCCGCTGTACCCTTCCCCACCCCTTTCCTTCATCCATGCCTACACCTCCCAACACCACTTATCTTCTGGGCAACTCTGGCAGCAGCTCCAGGGAAGGCAGCAGCAACGGAGGCCCTGCCTAGTTCCGGCCCCAGCCTGGCCAGACAGAAGCAGGGGCGGTAATTCCCCAGGCAGATCAGGGCCAGAGGAGCCCTGTGTTCCCTGAAAGCCACAAACCATGGGTCATCCCTGTGCACATGTCCCCACCACAAGGTCTTCCCCTAGCTCCTTCCACCACCAGTTTATGCCCTGGGCTGGTACTCAGATCAAAGAAAGGCTTTCTCTCCCTACTTCCCCATGTTGATTCAGGGGGGAAAAAACCTCATCTTGGATTCAAGTAAATATGGTAGTACCTGTATGCATAAGACATGGACGGACACACACACACACACACACACACACACACACACACACACACACACACACACACACACACACACACACACACACCCCCCTTCTTCCAGGCATTGGTTGGCTGCAACAAAGGCTGGGTTCAATTTTGGAGTACTAATTATATTTTTCCTTGGCTCAAGCCTCCACATAGCTAGCTAGGACACAGTGTAAGATTGTATGCAAGTTCTTTCCACTTTCTCTCTTCAGTGTGGCTACTGAAGAAAATACACGCTTTACTCACCCGAATCAAAAAATTAAATAAGAATAATGAATTATTTTAAAAATACTGTTATTAGGCAGCACTCAAAAATAATTGAATAATCACTAGATTAATTAAACAATCTTACTGGAAAGCAGTGGGGGGTTTTTGGTTTGGCGGGAGGTTGTTGTTTGTTTTTGAAGCACTGTTACATACTAAAATAACTGCATAGTCAGCTTTACTCAAGAGCAACACACTATTCTTCTTTTTTTTAATTGTAATTTCCCAACCTTGGGGAGAAAGGTTAGAGAAAGCTGCATAATCCTAAATTCATCCCTCACCTTTGCAAATATGCTTTTGAACCTGCAGGTAGATTAGTAGGCAACTCCTTAAAGGAAGCCAGGCATCTACACTACTTTCATGGCTGTCATGTAGCCAATTCCATGACCAAATCACATCCAAGAGGAAAAAGCAGGCTGCTTACTCAAGCTTCTGTCTCTAGGCAATCACCTTACATCTGGTAAACACTCACCAATGCGTGCTCTTTACCTGGGGCTGAAAAACCAGAAACACCTACCACCAAAGTCATTCTCACAAAGCACCTGGCTAATTCCACAGTGTGCACTTGGAAGGAAAGATTTCTTCAAAACCTATAGGCATCAAATGGGATTTTATAACATGTAATGACAAAGCTTGTCATAAAATTATGTGGTCCTTTTGTAATTTCTATTACAGCATAAGTGGAAATCAACTGTGTGTAGACAACATTTAAGCTACTGAGAAGGCAAAAGGTGATAATATTGTCAGAGACAACCCTCCTGCATCTCTTATGACCAAAAAATTAAAAATAAGAAAAAGGTTTTTTTCTCATTGTAATAGTAAAACAGAAACTTCAGATGTAATAATTGTTTTGTTTTCCATCACCTAACAAAAAGTTGAAAAATTACATGCAGTATAGATGGATTCATTCTTTCAGCCAACCATTTTAAAGTTATACAGCAGTCATGGTATTTTTATATTTGGACCTATAAACATAAGTCTCCATGCATACAAAGGTTTTACTATATTACTTGTATCCTCAATTAACTCTCTCCTTGGGAGAATCCTTAAGGAAAACAAATGTCAGCATGATCCAAAACATGAACTAAGCTATTCTATGATTGTGCATGGGGCACACATGGCATGGGGAAAAGATGTGCACATTAAGTACAGTAGAGTAGCATAGAGGTCATGGTTCACACCATTAATGTAGAAAATGTACAGGGATACAAATGTCTTGAAGATTAACAGAATTACATGAGGATACAAACATTAAAGGCCAACTGAGATGCATTAAAAGTGTCATCTACTCTGGGAAGTGATGATAAAAAAAAGACTGAACACATGACTTTCAGGCACTGGAGTCAATTTGTAGATCTGGTAAATAACGGAGAAAAAGAAATGTTTACAAACTGATGAAATAACAGTTAATACAGAAACATGGAGTGTAACAATATCATTTTACAGGATAATTATTGACAATGTAAGAATAATTACACTTGTAATCCAATACAGCATTAAAGTGTGATTAAGCTTTTTAACTGGCACTTTTTCAAGTATTTGTTTAAAAATTAAAATTCTCTTTTTCAACTGAAATAATCATACAAAGATATACACATTCTAGCTTAACACAATTTTAAAATGCTGTATGTAGGAATTTAATATTTTAAAATTCAGATTTTTTTCCCCTCTTGAAGGTAGTAAATTACCTAGTCTTCATAAAATACACTATTCTATTACCAAGTAAAAATTATATTTACTTGTTAGATAAGTGAAAGCAGAAGCATGTACTTCAGCAACTTTCACCAACTTGTCCATGCCTGTCATCCCCTAATAATAAGGAGCACTGAACATTTTAAGAAGGTATGTACTTAATTCTGTGGGTTTTCTTTTACATTTGCTTCAGCAGAATCACCCTCCCATGAACGGCAAGTCCAGTGCTTTCACTCATGAATGAAAACTACCTCATAAAAAAGGAACTCTGTGACCAAATTGTAACTCTCAGGTGACCCAAGAGTGAGACACAGAATACCCCAAGATCTTTGCATTTTTTGTCCTTTAAACAAGCCACTCTATTGGTAAACATACACAACCACATCCTGAGCTGTACTTTTCCAGCTGTGACCTTCCAGTCAATTCCTAGTACAATAGTACTTTAACAACTTCATTATGAAATAAGCCAATGCATTCAAAAAGAAAACTGACTGAAAAAAAGAGCATCTCAAAAAGTAGCAAAGTAAAATGAAATGGAAAAATTAACACTGCCAAAACAGAAATTTCCCTTAACCCTTGAAAGGAAGTAAGATTCTTGTCAGAAGGCTTCTTAAGGGAACACAAAAACAGATCAGCAATTTTTCCTTCTCCAAGGATACGTCATCTTTACTCAAATCCAAGACAAGGTCCGTACCCCCATGTCCCACCCATCAGCATGTGGGAGGAATACCTTGCTTTGGATCTGAGTACCAGACTGGGGCAGGTGGCAGCTCAGCTCCAGGTTTGGCCCTGAGCTCTGAGCTAAAGCCAGAACTGAGCCACTGCCTGCCCCAGACAGGGTTGGCTCATTTTACATTGGAGAGGTCTCACAAACCAGGACAGCATGGGCGAAGGTGGGAGAGGATGTGGGAAACCCACGTGTGCAGTACAGGGGAAGCTCAGTGGAAACTGAGCAGCCTGCTCCTGCCTTACCTTCTGCTTTGGTTCCAGGCCCTCCAGCTCTGAGCTGCTACCGCTTATCCCTGGCCAGCCAGGGCCACCACTGCTGCTGCTGATGATGATGATTGCCCCCAAACTGGAGCAGAACTGCAGGAGAAGGTAAGCAGCAAGGGAGGGGGCAGGCACATGGGAACAGGCAGCAGGGGTCAGGCACTGGTGGGGGGGGCAAGGGCCAAGGGGCCAGGTGGCAGGTATATACATGGGAAAACAATGGGGGGGGACAATAGGGTGTAGGGGGACTTGAGGAGGAATTACAGTTTTGAAGGGGTAGGAGGCAGGGGGTATATAGCAAAAGAGAAGGCAGCAGGGGAACATGCATGGGGGAACGGGAGAGCAGGGCAAGGAGCAGGGATCTAGTCCCTTGTCCCTTGCTGTTGCTTTTTCCACCACAGCAGTGGCGGGGGGTACAAATTTAAGACAATAATTAGATTCTAATAATTTTCCATGTATAGAATCTAATTATTGGAGGATCATCTTAAATGTTATAGTCATCTTGGATTCAGATAAAATGGTACTCAAGCTTTTCTTGTGTAGAAGAAGTAGCTAGAAAGATATCCCAAAACCTTAAGAGTGAAAATTAGTGGCAACAGACATTAACAAAACACATGCAAATTTGCAAAAGAAAGCAAGTGGAGAAAAATTTAGGGGTTGTTTTGGGGGGGGGGGGGGCAGGAAAAATAATGAAAAGTGAAGGCATTCTGTTTACCCAAGTATAGTGCAATAAGCTTGACAGACATTCATAAATAACCAAAAAAGTAAATTAAGAACTGGTCAGATTAAAGGGATATTCAAGAAAAAAGCTCCACAAATGGGGGTGCATATGTTCTATTGCAAAAACAGTGCAGGTTTTGCAGTGTAGAGAGATCAAAATGGAATTCCCTCCTTGAATTTCACTTTGTGAGCTGAGTTAAGACCACATAGCTACTTTTACAGATGCCTGTGATGGAAATAACTCTGCAACAAGTAATCTCAGCTGCTTTGCCTTGGATTAGGCAGGTATGTCAAGGTATACTCAAGGTTCAGGCAGGCCAGGCCACAGCAATACAAATCAGAGAGATATTTAAAACATGGTCCACTTATAACAGTATTGCCAAGTGAATTCATGTCAAATAAAACCAAAAAGGGGTGGGTCTAAGGGTTTTTAGTCTACTTAAAGATAAATGTCAAGGACCTTTTTAAGCCAAGTACATGAAGACAAGATAAGTATTCAGATTATTAGAGTGGGGAAAAAATTACCAGGTAATTTGTTTTTAAAAGATGGCATTTTGCCACCACACTGACAAATAATTTGACATGACTGTGAAACACAGCAATATCCCTAATATGAGGAACAGCAGCCACTAGAGCCTAAAGCTCACCTCAATCTATAAACTGAAGTCATTGTCAACAAGGAAATGACCTTCCACAGAGGAATTTGTGCCCATGGAAACGTCAATCACCTTTGTCAATCCCACACTGATATAGACCTTGACCCTACACAATCAGCTGGAGTTGTATAGATAAAAAGGTGAAGAGGCATCTGCTCTTTAATGTCTCAGAAAGCACCAAGAGTAGCTGAGCTAAACTGCTGAACACAACAGATTGCAGGTGATGAAGCCAGACCTTTGTATGATGAAGTAGTACAGGGGCCTAAATGAAAATATGGCTCCAACAGGACAGAGCACTACACATTCCTAATGCACAAAGAACCTGAAACTGCTACCAAAAAACACTGTTGAGCAATTTTGACAGAAACTAAGCATAAGACACTCATATTTTCACCCTGCGCTAAGAATGTTTAGAATGGGAGTCCTGAAAGCCTCTATGCACTGTTACCTAGAGTCTCATTGCTTAATTGTATAATTCGGAGCTGTCTACAACTTCTCAGGAACGAGGGGCTTGCATCCATTGCCTACGGCTTCCTCAGTGACACAAAGCACACTGCACCCCCTTCCCACTGCTGCAGTGCCTCATGCCATAAGGGCTTCTCTGCACTAGGGTTGCCAACTGTAAATTCATGGACAGACCATAAAAAATTAGGCTAAAAATGCCTGTCCATAAAGATCCATTAAAAATGGAGGTGTCCATAAAAAATTAAGCAACCAGAGCTTGATTGAAACTCTATCATAAGAAAAAATCTGGAAACAGTGCTGAAGGGCAGACAGAGCACAGCGGTACCCCTTGATGTCTCAGCAGGAGTGCAGCGCCTTGAAGGGAGCTCTTACCAGGTCTTTTCTGCCTCACTACAATCTCTGTACCTCTACTCTTCTCCTCCCACCAGCCACATGCTGCTGCTGCCACTATGTCCCATCTGCCTGTGACACTGCTTGCCTCAAGGATAGGCAGATACTAATTCTTCACTGGGATGTGGTGGGGGTGGCAGGTGGGCAGCAGGGTAAGTCTGAGGGTGGGCTGGGGGGTGAAGAAGGAGCAGCATGGTGCAGGGTACAGTTGGGGGTTATGTATGCCCCAGGGCCTTCATACAGACTCTAGAGGAACTCTAGTCACAAGCATAGAAAAGTGCTGCCACACTGGAAGGCACAGAATATATAGCATAAACAAAGCAAAACTATAGATGCACTGGCATTTGCAGATTCACCAGAAAGTAATTTTGGATTCACACATGCAGATACAACATATTCACATCTCACATCTCATCCCTGCCTTTTGAAATGATAAAAGTATAATGCATATACTGCAGTCCTCTCATGTGGTTTGCATTTCCTTTCTGGGTAACATCGATCACCTTCTTGGCTGTTTCCATAAAAATGTGCTGTACCAAGCACTGTGTCAGATTCATGTTTACATTTCCTTCCTGTATAGTGGCCACTATTCTCATGAACATAGTCCTGGGGAAGTGGCCCTTCATCTATACTGGATTCATCCTCGATGGATGTAGGTAGCTCAATATTATTAGGTCCTGGCCAGTCAACATTGCTACTGTATGCATAGCATTACTGGTTATTGCTGTAGGTTACAAAGCTAATGGATCAACAAGTGGGACTCCAACTGTTGCTGATGTGCTCTGTCTGGTAGTCATGACTGTATCTGATAATTGGTTGATGTGATGGCACCAAATAATATTAGGCATCACTTATACTGCATAGGCAAAGGACCAATTTGTGTGCTCACAACTGCACACTGCCATTTATTAAGCTCTTTGTAATCATAGGCCAATACTTCTTGGCCTACAGGTCACTGCTGAGGGTGCCTATTCCCTTTACCATGGCCTGACTTATTTGACAATTTCTAATGCGTTGCTACTGGGATTCTGGACCATCAACAGCATTGCTGGCATCTTGTTCATTGTAGCATACACTGCATTCCAGTATACTAGAAAGAAGCAGGCCATCTTCTGCTGTCTTGACCCTACCTCTTCTTTCATAAACAACATGGCATTTTTGCAAAACTGAGGAAATCATTCAGCTAGCCCATTTGTGGCTGAGTGGTATGGTCCAGAGCTTATATATGCCAGATGCCATTTTTCTTTATGAACCTTTGAAACACATGTGAACTGAATTTGTGGGCCACTGTCAGTTAAAACTTGTTCTGGCAATCCTATTCTTACAAACAGACTTGATAATTTTTCTACTGTCTGTGCTGTTGCAATGGTTTTCATACAGAAAACTTCTGACCATTTGGAGTGAGTAATTACTACCACTAGGTACATCATCTCTAAAAGCAGTCCTGAAAAGTCAATATGGAGACACTGACAGGGTGGTCAGGGGTGGTAATGGCACTGGTTTGGGCATCTTCTGCACCTCTTGGCATCCCATATGTTCCTCAACAAGGTGTTCTATTTGTTGGTCAATACCTGGCCACCATACACAGCTGCTGCCTAGTGCCTTCACTTTTACAACTTACAGGTGGCTATACATACAGCTTTTCTAAAATTCATGTGTGCAGTTTGCTGGGGAAAAAAAACACAAATCCCCTACGTGATATTCTGGATGGACGGATACATCTTTGCTTACATAAAAGAGTGCTAAATTAGGATTGTCCTTTCAGGGTGGTTTCATACACCTGCACCAGTATGGGATCTTTCTTGGTTTCTTTGCCTAATTATAGGTCATTGGGGCACACTCCAGCTGAAATAAATTAATAATTTCAGGAGATTCTACTTCTATTGCAGAAGGCTCCTTCCCAGGTAAACAAGAGAGTCCATCAGTATTTCCGTGTGTCTTTGTTCTTTTGTACTTGATATCATAAGTGTAAACAGCTAAGGAGAACCCATTGGTGCATTCATGCCACACTTGTCCTTTCTTAGGGTAGAGAACAAAGACTAAGGGTTAGTGATCTGTGACAAGTGTAAATTTTCTTCATATTGGTTAAATTTTTTCACTCCCCACACCAAAATTAAACCTTCTTTGTTCACCTGTGCATAATGCCATTCTGCTGCTATAAGTGATTGAGATGCAAAAAGTATGGGCCATTCAGTACCATCATATGCCACAGTATATGATATAAGAGCCCCAATGGGCTGTTAGGCGGCCTGTAAGGATGCATCCATGCTATGCTTCAAAGGCAATGGATGGGTTAAAGTGAACAAGCACTCTATCAGATGTCACCAGCTTTTTTGCTTCTAGGAAAGCTTTCTGACACCCAAATGGACACACCCATTTGTAGTTCATTTTCAGCAAACCATTTAAAGGACACAATACAACACAGTTGCTAGGTTTGCTACAAATCTACTATAATAATGAATAAATCCTAGAAAAGATCCAACTTGTAAGACATCTTTTAATCCTGAAGCTTCCAGAATTGCTTTAAATCTTCTCTTGATATTTATGCATGCCTTGTGCATCAATAACATGTCTATGATAAACAACTGACTTTGATTTGCTCATAACTCATATTCTTCTAAATATTCTAATAATCTCTTCAAATTTCTCAGATGTTCCTCATCATTTCACCAGTTACAATAACATTATCTAAATAACAATGCATCTTTGCAGTTCCTTGTAACATTCAATCCATTGCACTTGACCATTGGCAGGAGCAAAAATTAGAGCAAACACTAATCTATTATACTGGTATAACTCTGTTCGTTTGTGGTAAGATAGACTTTGAATCTCATTCTACTTCCATCTGTAAGTAAGGCTGTGCTAAATCAATTTTGCCAGATCTCTGTCCTCCAGCTAATGTGACAAAAATATCTTCAATTTCAGGTAGGGAATACTTACTAACTTTCAGTACAGGTTTATAGTATCTTATAAAGTCGCCACATACCTTTGCCACCTTTTTTTAAACAATTAGCACTATAGATGTGCCCCACTCACTCCAGGCTGCTTTTGAAAGTATGACTTCTTTTTAGCTAGTCCAGTCCAGCATCTACCTTGGCATGCAGGCTATAAGGACCCAGCGAAACATTGTGAAACTTAGCCTGTGCATTTTCATCAATCATCAACCTAGCTTTGATATGTTTAAAAGTTCCTAAGTCATCCTTAAACACTACAGAGGCCTAGTTTAATATCCCTTCTAATAGTTGTTTAACTGTTTCTGCAGGGACCTTTGAAAGTGCCTGCATCTTTAAACAATTCCAGTCCATGGGGAATCTCTTTAACCATTTATGACCCCACAGAGTGGATCGCCCTTTTTCAATGATGTAAGTCAAGAGGTGCCACTTATTATTATATTCTACTGTCCTGACATTACCCGCTTTGGCACAATCTTCTCTTTGTGTGTGGTTTTTTAACACTGGTGTCTTCCTTAATTTTATATTTTAAAAGATTTTTCATATTCTGAATGTGAGATAACAGACACTGCAGAACCTATACCCAGCCCTATTTAAAGGCCTTCCAAGTCACCTGGGATGTTAGCGAGATGAGTAAGTTATCACCCTCATGCACATAATATAGACCCAGACTAGCTATGTCATTCTCACCATATATGTCACTACTGTCCCTACTACATACACCTTTTTTATTTCCTTTTCTGTACCTTACCTTACTCTCATCTTTTAATTCTCTTAGCAGGGCACACTGTCTTTTTTACTACAAGTCTGGCAGTAGCATTCATTAAACAAGCAAATAGCTGGGGTGTGAGACCCTTTGCCAACTAACAGCACACATCAGGTTGCCACCTGCCCTGACTCTTCAATTGCATACTGAACTCATATTAAGTAAGTCATTCATTCTTATTTCCACGGGCACTCCTCCATACAAATCTATGGCATCCGTCGCTGCAGTTTTCATAGTTATTCTAATAGCAAAAGCAAGTTTAAAGGTGAGCTCTTCCACTGTTAAGAGCTTCCTTTGTATGGCTTCACTAAGTAGCCCACACACAAATCTGTCGCTGAGGGCTACATTAAAATTGCAATGTTCCGACAATTTCCATAACTCTGTTGTAAAAGTGGAAATAGATACAAGTTCAAATTGATTTCGCTTATGAAACCCAAACTTTTCTGCATAATCAACAGCTTGGGGGCAAAGTGCTCTTTGATAATTTTCATTAATTCTTTAAAGGCTCTGTTTGCTGGGTTTTTTGGAGTGAGCAGGCTATGCAGTAATCTATATGTTTTACCTCCCATCAAACTCAGTAATGAAGGTACATGTTTCCATGGAAGAAATTAATTTACTTAAAAAAAATGCTTCAGCCACCGTATATACATTGCAGGATGCTATCATAAGCCCCAATTGTTTCAATTTGAGTAAACATTTTGGGTTCCAACAGATTTCAAGTACTCAATTGAAGCAAATTTCTCACATCAATTTTATGTATTCCATATTCATGAAATCTCATCCTTGTTCCCAGTTGTTATGTTTGTCTCAGAGCATTCATAACTAAGTGACTCTAGCCACAAGCGTGAAACAGAGTATTGCCAGACTAGTAGGTACAGAGTATGGTGTAAACAAAGTAAAACTATACATACATTGGCATTAGCACATTCGACAGAAAATATCTTTAAGTTCAGCTGTGCAGATGTAACATGCTCACAGCTCCTCCATCAAGGTAGAGTGTGGGGGTGAGTGGGGGATCCCTGGGTGGGATAGTATAGTGTTAAAACAATTGCTGTAGTCAAGCATAGATGCCAAACCAAAAACTTTTTTTTCCCCTGATATTCTGCTAAAAATTTTTATCAACAGCCAAAATTTTTACTGTACTTGGTGTCAAACCACTAAATTAGTACCTAGACTTTGTCCATGGCCTGGCAAAAGGGCTACATTTACATTATGTAAAGCATATCAGTAAAAACACATACAAGTAAAACAATGTGGTTTGTCAGTAAAAAGTGTTCAGATTGTCAGAAAAGAAAACACATCTTGCCCAGCATTCTCCTATCATGTGGTCTCCCAAGCACTCCCACACAAGGCACATGGAGGTACTGCTACCATGCAGGCTTCCCTGCCTTGCAGGGCTACCTGGATCCCACAGCCCCAGGACATGCTGTCCCATGCCAAGGGGCAAGAAGGTGGGAGAAACCTGGAGGCTCCAGCAGCAGCAACAGTTGGATTAATGGGGGGGAGGTACATCAAGGAAGGTGTTTGGGTGGGGGCCACAATTTAACCCCTAGCCCAGGGCATTTAGATAGGTGTTTGCTGTTTCTCACAGCTCCTGAGCATTTGCTTCATGAACTCAGACCAAGCTCGAGAACTGTCTTCTTCAAGTGCCTAGGCTTCCCTGAAAATGCTTTTCCTTACAGTTCATTTTTGGAGCAGCAGCACACAGCACTTCAGTGGCTAAGCTGCCCAACTAAGCACAGCATTGGAAAAATGCATTTACACTGATATGCATTCCGAAGTACACTAGTTTTGGTTAATCCAGACTTTTGCTTTGGGTTTAACCCTCCAAAAAAATCTAGGCAACCTTCTGCCAGGCACACGGGGACTCCCCTTTGGTGAAAGGGCTACCATGGAAACTACTATTTCTTACAGTGTAGCAGAGCAAAAATAAAACCAACCAACCAAACAAACCTATAAGTAATCAAAGGTCAAATTTCTGTAGCATTTATCAGAATTAAACTGCAATTAAATGTCCACTGGTACTACAAGCTTGAGTCAAAGTATAAGAAAAATAAGTAACAAAAACACTCAAATTTTAACCCACAGATTGTTTGTAGCTCATGATTCCAATCAGAGATGTTACTGACTTCACTAACTAGGATCGCACAAATTTTACAATGGAAATAAGAGGTCATAAGGGGGCATCCATTTCAAATACGTAATTTAAACAACAGAAATCAATAAGCCAAACCAATATCTTACTAGTAAGTACTTAACGGTATTTTGTTTCTGTGGCAATTATACATTATTTGTATATGCCTACCATGATAAAGAAATACTATCTTTTACATTATTATGAAAAAAATATGAAATCATTATGATTAAAAGGAGGGAAGAGAAAAATGAGTCAAAAAAGCAAGTTATTTAAGTAACTGGAATTCTCTGAAAACTCTAAAGTCTTCATCTTGGACACAGACTATAAAGATTAAAAGTGAAGCTTAGAACCTCCTTGATGAAGCAGTTATTACTGTTCCTGCCTCAATTGTCATTGTTCCTGTTTTTTCTCTTTCCATTGCTTCCGTTTCCTGCACTGCATTAAATGCAAACTATCCGTCTTAATTTCCAAGGCCTTTCATGGCTTAATCCAACTCTAATTTATTATTGAGATATTAACTTCTGCTTCCAATGAGACTATCATTGTTCACTGGTTAAATTTTCAAAGATGCACTCTTGTGCTTTTTCCCATACTTTTCAAGCAAGGGAATAAACAGCCACATCAGCCACTTTCAGGTCCTTAAAACTCCTCTTTGCCATGATGCCTACGAAGACAAGTTAACAATGATTAGGTCCTGTTTTACTGATATCATGCTAACTAATATTGTTTCACTATTTCCCCATTCACCCTATGGTAGATATGTTATCTCTTGTTGTCTCAAGCTCTTTGTGAGGAAAAGAAATAAAAACTGTCCTCTAAAACCCAACACAATGTAAATGTTGATGGCTCCAGATCCTGCAGCAATGATATATCAGTCGATGCTTTTTTCTGTTATTTAAACAGATAATCTTACTTAGTCATTCTCTCTATATTAAAACCTCATGGATATCTGAGTGTGGTCAAGTCTACTGATAGCAACATACATCAATGATTGCTGTCCATACTAATCCCAAATCCTAATTTGTAGAAAGGATAAAAAGAGCTGCATGTTTTTCCAAATGCAGTTCTAGTGTAAGGAAAAGCAAGACAAAGGCAAAATACAAAAGGCTTCCAGATATCAGATAAACAGAAAAAAATAGAAATAATCTTTTAATAGTCTTTAAGCAAAACTCAGATAAAAGACATGTTCCCACAGAGGCTAACTTCAGAAGTCAATTTTGGATTAGTCAAGGGAGTTAAATTTTTCAAGTGCATCACATTTAACAGACATCACTAGCCTCATTTTCTCAGATTCTGCCAACTGTGACAAAGGTCCAGTGACAAGGTCCAGCACTAACCACAGGGTCAGATTCTATCCTGTTGATTTTTTTTAGTCTCTTTCCTTAACCACCACTATCCCATTAATATTTTACTTGCAGATTTTCTTCCCCTGCTGAACATGAAAGTTAGAATAATTCAAATTAACTTCAGTACCAGCTTTAGAAAATAATAAATGCAGAGTAGACAGTAAAACAGGTTCTGGAATGTATCTGCAATTAGACTAATAAGCAAGAACAAATTCTCATAGAGACTCTCAAACTTGTCTAGAAAGGTCTTCCTGGAGACTGAAGTGGCCACTTTTCATTCTTTTACAGAATAAACTATTTTGTCAGATACCAAGCCAAGTTCTATCTTCATGAACAATAATATAAATCCAAACTAAGAGCAATTATTTTTACAAAATTACTTCAGATTTAACAGCATTAACTAGCTCAATAAATATAACGTACAGTCTATAACAATTGAACTGGTTCCTTCTACAAATAACCTTCTTTGTTAAATACTACAGAATTGTTTGCTATTGCCTGTATATGATTATTTTGAGGGAAGGCGAGGGGGAAATAAACCTAAAGTGTTTAGCTCTTCTGATGTTACTTACTGTAAACTGCACACTTTCACTGCCACGGGAGTGTGAGGAAGCTGAGTGGCCCATTTCAATGTCACATCTTGATAAACAAGCAGCATGTTATTATGGTTCCCAATCAGAGTGTTTATTGTTCCCTCAGTCACTATGAAACGTACAAAACAAATTTTAAAGATGATGGATTTGTTCAAGAATCTCCTTTCAGAGGTTTACAACACACACACACACACACACTTGTTATAGTTGTGTATAGATTAAAATGTTTTCTTTTTTCATTTAAATTTTAAAAGGTCAGAGCAAAGAAAATTATATTGACAATAACCAAATTATATTGACAATAACCAAAGTCATGTAATTAATCATGAACACTAATTCCCATTATGTATTATGCATCTCTAACATATGACAACATTCCAAAGTTCTAGCCAGCCATACTAAGTAATTTGAAACATGAGTAATTTTCAGATTTGTCTCCATCACCATATGTGCATACTAGGATAAACTGGGCACAAAGCAGACACTGGTTAATTAAATTAATCAACTGAAAATTCAATGAATTCATAAGAAAGACACTGGGAATTATTTATTATATTTGTATTACCCTATTTACTGAATTAGAAGATAAAGGTTTTTCCCATTTAACATGGGGGGAAAAGCCCCCATAAAAATCGAGCCTTAAAATCGAGCACAAGACAGTGGGGAGGCAGGCAGCTGCTACAGCTCTGGCCCCAGGCTGGGGTTGGAGCTGGAACTGAAGGTGGAGTTCGCAACCACCTGCACCCTGCCACACCACTGCCTCTGCACGCCCTGACACACTTCCCCCAGTCTCAGTCTTCCCCAATGCCACTTCTCCCTCTCTCTCCATCTCTGCCCTACTCTTCCCTACTGTTGGCTCCACACTGGTAGGCTCAGTCCCTGATGCAGCCAAGGGCATGGAGTGTGGCTCCAGCCCAGCCCCCATAGCAGTGGCACGGAGCCGGCACTGCTGTTCTAGGCCAGCCCCATAGCAGCAGGCCTGGCTCCCTGCCACAGCAGCAGGGCCAGGCTGGAACAGCAATGCCAGCTTCACACCACTGCTAGGGTGCAGGCTGGAGTCATACTCCATGTCTCAAGATGCAGCAGGGGCGAAGCCTGCTGGCACGATGCAAAGGCAAGCAGGGAGGATGGGTGGAGAAGCAGTGAAAGGAGGAAGGAGGGTGGGGACCTGAGGCCATGGGTAGCAGAAGCAGCACGGATATGGAAGGGAGGGAGGGAGGGAAGAATTGAGGCAGCCTGAGTAGGCGGGGGAGGGGGGCAAGCACAATGGGGGAGAGTAAGTGGGATGGAAACAGGCAGCAGGGGCCAAGCTGCCCTCTCACCTGCCGCATGCCCCCCCACTGCCTACCCCATTAATGCCCCCCCTCATCACCTCTCCCCCTACCACCTGCAGTAGTGGGGGGGGGGTGACAAACAAATTTAAGATCCTCTAATAATTAGAATCCAAACATGGAAAATTATAATAAATTCATAAATTTTCTGTGTGGAATCTAATTACTGGGGGGGAGGGGTCATCTTACATTCAGGGTCATCTTGTATTCTAGTAAATATGATAATAAAAATGTAATTTTAAGTCAGAAATGTAAAGAATAAATAAAAATTACTATGATACTATTTACAAAATTCAAATAAATGAACTTAACATACAATGTTAAAAGTTATCCAGAACTTAAAAATAAACCTTTAATTTAATTTATAAATTTATAAATTTAAAAAAAACAATTTAATTTATATCACGCAACAGCGACCTTATTCTTTAATATTCTGGGGAGGTAATTTTGGCACCAATTTATAACTATAGATTGTTAATATTGATCCAAGTCAATATGACAAATAAACTTTATACTAATAAGCCACCAAATAAAATCAGTTCACAAATGTTAGTCAATGTATGCTGCCAGCTCTTGTATGCTCAGTTCAAAAGAGCCCTGAGTAATTTATTGCTCTTGGCTGTCTTGAACCTGCACACCTTATTCTTGGGAAAATAAAAAAAAAGGGAGGGGGGGGAGAGAGGAACAATATTTCCACTGTATATTCGCTAAAAAAAAGAATTATGATTCAATTAAAAAATGGAAGATGCTATTTTGAATTTTATGTAAACTTTTCTATTAATCCAGAATATAGCTACAAAGGTATTTTTCCCAGTGAAAAAAAAAATCTTAGCTTTAAGCATAACAAAGCCAAAGCTTCTGAGTTAAATGTTTCTTTTACAAACCTGAACAATAAGGAAGGAAGCAACTTGGACTGTAATCAAGTTTTTTCATGAATCGAATTTGCCCATTATCCTTAAGGCAAAAGAAGTTTCTCTCACCAAGCACAAAAAGAGAGGAAACCATCTGATTAAAGGAGACAACACGTATATCCAGTGCTTGCTCTCCAATATTTAAAACCCAATCCACCTTCAAAAGGAATAAAAAGGCATAAATTAAGGATCATATCACAGTAATATCAGTATCAAAAGGCGTATGACGACAGTTCAGTCTACCTTAAATGAATTTAACAGAAATGCTGATGAAGATAAAATGGGAGAAAAGTTTTGGATGGGAGTAGGAAGTAGTAAAACATTTGCAACAATTATTTCCACATTTAGTGCAGTATTTTCTAGTTTATAAGATGCACCTGTGAAGAGACATCCCGCAAAAAGAGAATGACATTGTGGGAGAAGGTATTAACATTAAATTTGATTAAATTTGTCAACCTTTGTCAAAAAGATTTCAATTTTTTCTTGTAGAGTTTTGATGCACAAAATGCACCTTACTCTCATAACTCTGTTTTTCAGACAATAAGGTCTTGTACACTGGATAAATACAGAGTTTATTTTCAGGTTGATTGGAATGATCATGGAATTTTCATGATTCCTTAACCATGCAACACAATTGGGGAGACCAGGAAAAATAAACCCCAAATCCTTTAAGGAAAATATTAAAGGAAATATTTGTTTTTCAGCTCCTATGCCAAATGTTAACCAAACAAATCCAAATATGCAAAAACTACCTACAGGAAGGTGCAGTTTCTAAAATTAATAAAGGCTCTCAACTGTCCCATCTTCCTTCATTTTACTTCACTATTTTCCACCAATTTAAATTAACAAAGTTAGGGTCTGGACTCAAATGACCATACTACATAGTAAAAGTGGAGCAGACATAACATCCATAGCCCAACTTTGTCATAGTTAATCATTTGAATCCAGGGCAAAGTTACCCCTTCAAAAATATGTGGTAACTTCACATGAAACCTTAGCTAACATGTAGCATATTGCTTATGTCATAATACATTTTATCCTGGGATAGCTCTTACTCAGTGCAAGACGATTTCCTGGCACCTTGTGGCTAGGTACTATAACAGTGTGTACTATAGGACTCTAGTTGGAATTGCTAGTCACGTATTCACTCCTTACTGTGAAATAAATTTAACAGAGTAAAATCCAGGGACAATTACTGCATACTTATTTTTATACAAGTGTAACAATGAGTTAAGTACTTCATTGGGCCACATGTCCAAGCCCTTAAACACATATTCTGTCACAGACATACTACCATTCTATGCAATTTGCTTCAATGATTTTTTCCTATTTTAGATTCAAATTCTATCCATTTAATTTACGCTATATTGGAGAGAACATATAAACTTGTATACAAGAGTTACACTGGCTCCTTACATGCTTCTAAATGCATTTTAAAGTACTGACAAATTTATATATTGATAAGACATTCAAGTTATGACAGTTTCAAAGACCAATGATAACATTTTATGGACTATTCTAGTTGGCCAAACAGTTCTCAATGCAGGACAACAGAGACTGAAATTAATTCTCAAACCATTTAAAATAGCCTGGTTTTGTTAGCCTCTGAAAATTATTCAAGATGCACTGATTTCCCAAGGCCTCTGACTGAGTAATTCACTCAGCAGTCTGAGTACCAGCTATATGGGAAATATCTTAATAAACACTATCAGCATAAGAAAAAAAGAAGCTGTACAGGAACACTAACTGTAATTTGGCGATTTTTTAGAAGCCTAACAAAAGCAGTTAAAATGGATTTGAATTAAAAATGCACACTTAAAATGTTGCTCAAATAGTTTATCATATTCCAGCGTAACCTTTGAAATGCATGAACATTAATAAGAAATTAGTCCTTTTCATTGTTAATTTCTCCTTTCATAAAGGTAGGAATAATGGCCTCAAGCTGCAGGGGAGGAAGTTTAAAATGCAGATTAGGAGGAACTTTCTGACAGTGCAAGTGGTCAAGCAATGGAACAGGCTACCTAGAGAAATTGTGGAATCTCCAACTCTGGAAATTTTCAAGATCAGATTAGTCCAACATTTGACTTAGTTTAATCAGGGATAATCCTGCCTTGAGCAGGGACCTGGACTAGGTGACCTCCTGAGGTCCCTTTTTTCCTATGATCCTATAAAACAGAACATGATAAATATTTAGGGCTTAATCCAAATCCAAATAAAACGTATTGGAAGTTAATTTAGGTTATTAGTGACCAGACACTGTCTCAGTTTTTCAGTTAGTCTTCTCTCTAAAAGTGTAACAAATCATTTTTGTGCCCTGACCAGTAGTGGTGGCTGGACTGCCAGCATCAGCAGCCATCAAACCTTTTCTCTAAGTCAGTGCCCAGGGCTGGTGTCCCACTTGCCCACTCCTAGTGAAACTACATCTTTCCTCTTTTTACATATATACAGTATAGCTTTATGTATGTAGTATGTTTTACATAAAAATTAAATAGTATGTTTTAATAGTATATTTTCTGTAAAACCAACAGGTCTCACCACAAGTCTTTTTCCAGAACTATGTTTTTGCTGCTCTGTCTCCTGTCTTTCATCAGCATCTGTTGCAAATGCAAGTACTTGATATCTGTAAAACAGCAAAAATAGTATCTTTGTAGTTTCAGTTTTATATAAAACATGCAAAAATGTATTATTGTATAACAAATACATGATGAACCACCCCCCCAACACTGTCAAAAAATTGACTGCAGGATGTACCTATTGAAAGCAACAGTCTTAAAATGCATATTGCTATTATACAATTTCTAGACACAAGTTCAAGCAGGATTTAATGCAAGCTTTCATGTTCCAATGTCATCTGTTAATAGTGGAAATTATTTTAAAACTTTGTAATGGATTTTTTTGTCAAAAGCACAATTAAAAAAAAGAAATTACAAATTTTAGAAGTGTTGGCTGTAAGTGAAAAACACAAAAATATATATTTTATCAACAGGTTTGCCTTTTGCAATGGAAAAACGTGGATTTTCTCATTTAAAGAAAGGAGAAACCCGCAAGAAGCCACAGGTTTCTCCTTGCAGGCCGGCAGAGTTCCAGCCTGCAAAGGGCTGCTTGGGACTGACAAGAGCAGGACGCAAGGGGCACCACATTCATGTGTGCATGTGTACACCTGCATGTGGCTAGCAATACAGCCAAGCAGGGGTGAAAAGTAGCTCCCCCAGCTACTTCCAGATAAGTCTATGGGGGGGAAAGAAGGGGTCCTAGGTGATGTGTGGGGGTAGGGGGCATAGGTGACAGAGGCAGAGCGAGGGGGCAGACAGCGGTTGACCACAGTGAGGGAGGGAGTAGGGAAGGGTTGGCAGCTGAGGCAGTGCATGGATCCCAGGGCAGGAATGTGCAGACGAGGGGCCTGGCTGGGGAGTAGGATGGAGCCATGGGAGGCTTGTTCGGGGATGGGGGGGAGTTGGTGGGGCAGGCCTGTCTCCCCGCCACTGTGCGCACTCCCAGAGTGGGGTTGGGCACCAGAGACAATGCATCAGGGAGCATAGGGGGGCAGGGCACATGCCCCCTCAGATTTATGCGTGGCAAAGAAGAAGATGCAGACTGCCTGCTGTGGGGCTCAGGGCTCCCCACCCTGCTGCCCTCCCCATGGCCCACCAGGCAAGACCAATCGTGGGACAACAGAGCAGGGCAGAGAGCCCCAGTGGTGCTGCCATCAGAAGCCCCATGCCAGCCATGCCACCAAGGTGAGGCACCCCCTGCCTGCCCCAATGCCTCCTGAAAATGGCAGCCAGTGACATGGTGCTTCTGCCCAGCTCTGGCTGGTATCCATGGGTCAGGGAGCAGGCAAGATGCAACCCTGGGTCCCATAGCTCTGGCTGCTGGGGGTCTTCTCCAGCAGACCTGGGGAGGCAGGGGGCTGTGGGAGGGTGTAGGTTGAGAGTGAGGGACACTGGTAGGGCCAGGAGGCTGCAGGTCAGGAGTGAGAGGCACTGGCAGGGCGGGGGGGGGCAGTGCCTTGGGAGTGATGGGCAATGGCATGGGCAAGGCTGCTCAGTGCTACAAAGCAGCAGGGAGGGACACCTGCAGCTGGACCACAATGTGGTGAGCAAAGGGGGCAGGGGGAGCCCTGATTTTTCATGATAAAAAAAAATTGTGTCCTACTACCACCTATATAGTGGTGTTTGATTTTAATTGCGGGAAAATGTTTTTTTAATCAGAGAATGTATACATTTATCAGAGAATTTGTGATTTTTAAACAGAAAACCAGGATCCCTGCTAATCATGGTACCTTACAGACATACTACTTAAATCAGGACCAAATTCTATCACAGGAAGCTTATGTCTGTACGTTGACATGAACCACACAAAACCTTCAGGGGCTGACAAGTGACTAATAGATTAATTAGCCTTAGGTTGCTGTGACTGAGCAACATCAGAAGTGGCTGATAAATATTCACATTATGGACACTAAGCTCCTTGCATCTGGGACCATCTTTTTACTCCCTTTTTAAAGCATCTTGCATAATAGTGTCTTGGTCCATGACTTAGGAACCAGGTACCATGATAAATCAGGATGTGCAGAGAAAGAATAAGTCTGTCTCCCTCCAGAATGTCAGGAAGGACTTGGTCAAAGTTGGCATAGAATTCCTCCTTGGTTTCATAGACAGTGTCAAGAGTCAGGGTATACGTGTTGATGAAAGTGGCATATTGGCTCCCTGCCAGTTTGAGACGGGAAATCATAAGTTGCTCACTGACACCAATAGGGGACTTGTTGAGTTGGTTTGAGTTCATTCTTCATGGCAAAACCAACTTCATGAAACCAGCATTCTCCTTCCTGTTTACCCTTTCAGAAGGAGGTATAACTGACTTCAACATCAGTCAGAAGGAATCTGAGCCTCTGGAACATAACCATAGGCACAGGAGCAGGAAAGGTCAACTCCAGTGACATCCTCCTCTTGACCAAATGTATGGAACATAGACTCACCATTACCAACACCTTGTTCCACCAGAAAAACAGGCACAAGACCCCATGCTAACACCTTCAATCTAAGCACTGGCACCTCATTGACTACATCATGGTTGGTGCATGGGATCGCAAAAATGTCCATATCACCTGAGTTATGCTAGGAGCTGACGACCGATAGGTCAATCACCAACTCATCCACTCAGTTATGTCACTCAAACTGGCTCCCAAATGATGGCTGCAGCAGAAGCAATGCCAATAGAAGATCAATGTTGAAGGACTCAATCAAGCAAGACTTCTTCCACCAGTGCCTCAATAAAAAACTGGTGAAATTCCAAATCTACAACAGGAGAGTGTCAGCAGCACTTGAAGTGCCCTCAAGTTCACTGTCATCAGCGCCTGCAAATAGACAGGCACTATCAGGAAACATCACGGCTAGTTTGATGAGAATGACCGAAAAATCCAAGAGTTGATCACCTGCAAGCACAAGGCCTTCTCTGCTTGGCAAAATGACATCAACACCAAGCAAAGGAAATTGAATCTCCAACAAGCCAAGCCAGAGGTCCAAAGGAGGACCCTGTAATATGAAGAACAGATGGCGGGAAGATGAGGCAAAAAAGATTCAACATCTCACTGACATCCACAATACATGTGGTCTTTTCAATGCCACCTAGGACATCTATGGTCTGAGGACTCGGGTATCAACCCCCTTGAGACCTAAGGATATAAAAGACCTGATGATCAAGGAAAGGGAATCCCTCAATGCCTGTTGGAAGGAATATTTTGAAGACCTTCTTAATTTAGACTCTGTTGTTGATGAGATTGCTCTCACCTCCATCCTGCAACACCCCTCCAACCCTTGATAAGGTAAGGAAAGCCATCAAGATAATGAAAAACAACAAGGCAACTGGAGATGATGGAATCACCGCTGAAACCTTCAAGCAGGGGGACAGAAGCTCACATCACAGTTCCATGCCCTCACATTAAGTATTTGTAATGATGAGGAAATCCCAGATGACCTCAGGGACACCATGATTGTGACAATCATCCAGAAAGGAGACAAGTCCAACTGTGAAAATTATAAAGGGATCACCTTGCTGTCCACCACAGAAAAAATCATTGCAAGAAGCCTCCTGAATCATCTCCTTCCATTTGCTGAAAAGCTGCTCCTAGAATCTTAGTGTGGGTTTAGAGCAACAAGAGGCACAACTGACATGATCTTCACAGCTTGCCAGCTGCAGAAAAAGTGCTGAGAACAACATAAACCACTCCACATGTCCTTCTCTGACCACAAGAAAGCGTCCAACTCCGTCATCTGAGAAACAATGCGGAGGACCCTTCTGAAGTATGGGTGCCTGCCAAAATTTGTCACATGTTTTGCCTGTTCCATGAGTATGCAAGCGGTGGTCCTCAGTAACAGATTTACTCCTGTAAATCTTTGGGTTTAAAGCAGGAGTTAAGCAAGACTGTGTCATTGCTGCAACACTTCTCAATATTCCTTACTGCAATGCTACATCTGACCACCAACAAGCTTCCAGTTGGAGTGGAGCTAAACTACCAAATAGACAGTAAGCTGTTTCATCTCAGCCAATTCCAAGCCAAAACCAAGACCACCCTGATCTCAATCATTGAGCTACAGCACACTAATGATGCTATAGTCTGTGCTCACTTGGAAGCACATCTTCAGGCAATCACTGTCTTTGCCAAGGCATACAAGAAAATGGGACTGATGCTTAACCTTCAGAAGACTAATGTCCTCCATTAACAAGCTCTTAATGAGCAGTCCCCAGTTCTGGTCATTCAGATTCATGGTGAGACTCTGGAGAATGTTGAGTATTTCCCATACCTTGCAAACCACCTCTAGCAGAAGGCTGGCATAAATGAAGAAATTCAACACCACCTCAAATCTGCAAGTGCAACCTTCGGACACTTGAGAAAATAGGTGTTCGAAGATTGTGACAGCAGATCTGAAACTAAGCCCATGGTTTATCAAGCAGCTGTGATCCCCACCTTGCTGTATAGAGCTGAGATGTGGATAATGTACAAGAGATACCAAGTCAGAAGTACTATCAACACTGCCTGTGGAAGAACCTTCAAATCCAATGGGAAGATAGACACACCAACATTAGTGTCCTCTTGTAAGCAAATATCACAAGCATTGAGGTAATGACCATCCAACATCAACTTCGCTGGGCTGGCCACGTCATTCAGAGATCCAACTTCAGAAGCAAGTTTTATTCTCCCAGCTCAGGCAAGGCATACATTCAAGAGGAGGGCAAAGAAAACACTTCAAGGACATCCTCAAGACCAACTTGGAAAAAAAGGCAACATTGACATCAACTCACAGGAGACTAGCACCCTACCAGTGCCCCTTATTCCCAACCTCAAGACTTGGAGGATACACATGGAGGAGAGTCCGCTGCAAGGATCTCAGCACTTTGAAACCTTACGACGATAACAGGAGATGGAAGAGCAGAAGTGCCAGAAACAGCATGTTGCAGACTAAAACAAGAATCTGGAGCCACCCACCTTACATGGAAGCACATGCCCAAGTTGCAGCAGAGTCTGTCAACCCCGGATTAGTCTCGTCAGCCATCTTTGGACCCACAGATAAGACAATCATGGAAGACAATCATCCTCAACTGTGAGGGACTGCTGAAGAAGCAGCAGGGAGAGACCATAAATAGGCCAAAAACCAAAGTAGAGAATGGGAAGAAAAGATGCTTCAAAAGCAGCAGTAAAACTAGACTTCTTAAACAGGAAAATTTCTTCCCTTATTCCAGGTAACAGAGGTCTTTCTCATGCCTTGTAGCTCAATGATGATTAGGTGAGATCCAGAACGTTCCAATTCAGGCGTGTCAAACTTGCTTGGCTTCCCAGGCTAGATCCAGACCTATCTCTGGCAGCAGGGCATTAACTGTGGTGGCATTAACTACCTCTGGTTCCTGAGCTATAGATGGATTAATGCACCCATTGCTCATCCTTCCACTGACAGCGTGCATCCCCAACACAGCTCCATATGCTGTAATTCAGTGGCAGGCCCCGTAACTACTCACAACCCCCTGAAATCTCAAGTTGCCCTACAGATTCAACTCGTCCGCATGTAAGCTCAGGTCCAATGGATAGGTGAGAAGAGTCTTCTGAATATTTGAAAGAGACAAGATTTTACTCATCTCCAAAGAAACATTCCTCATGGCAGTATTGAGGTGCCATAAATGCTTCACGTGTGTTTATCAAAACAGAATATGCAAAACCACTTACAAAAGGAAAATCAATTTTGAGAAAAATGATCAGGGCAGCCAGAGTAACAAGAAGCTGTGATAAGCAAAGCTCTCGTGATCAGGGACCTACCTAAATTGTGGCAAGATAAAGGGTTTCTCATGGCCTGCTTGCAGGGTGCAGAACCCATTTTGCAGGCATTTAGTTGCAGGCTCAGCCCCCAGCACTGATTGGCAGAGAGGCCAGGGCAGAAGAAGGGATGAGGGGGCAGCTGCCATCTTGATAGCTGGCTGCCCTGCCCCTCAGCACTGATCGGCAGAGAGGCCCCAATGTGGGGAAGAGGGATAAAAGGGCAGCTGCCATCCTGCTTGCTGCCCTTCATACCAGCCTACCAGCTGGTGTCTTCCCTTCCCAGCAGCTATGACTCCCCACTGGGGAGCCAGCATTTTATTTTTATTAAGTCTTTTCTGTTGTCAATTTTGCATATTGCATGGACAATCCCAGATTCCACCGTTTCTTCAAAATTTGTGAGACTGTGAATGAAGTAGGTCCCTACTCATGATGCAATATCCTTGCCTTGGCAAAGTGCCATAACTAGCAAACAGATTACTGCTCTTCACAGCAAAGTTTGCTGGACCTGCACTTGTCTACTTGCATACTTCTCACATTCCTTCCCAAAACTTGGAGGATACTTACTTATTAAATGGGTGGGAATAACTATTGTTTACAGTTCCCTTCACATTAGCTTGTTTTTTATGTTACAGAGAGAATGTTCTTAAGTAAGCATTTATCATATCCTTAGATAATTTATCACTTAGTCATGAATGGCCAGAGAAGTGGTTTGTGATTCTAGCTTAGCTTTTTCAAAACTGATCCATAGGGTAGCAGGTATAATTGGACGTGGAAAAAGTGTCCCCTACCAAAGCTCTGGCTTGTCTCTTTATGCCTGCTTTGTTGCCCAACTGACCCTCAGCTGCTGTTCATGATAGAGAATGCTGACTTTCTAACATTTAATGATAAAAAAACCATTAAAATGGTAATTTATTTATTTATATGTTTGTATGGAATACAGCAACCAAATGACAGAACTTTCTATAAACAAGCTATATACAATGACACTAAGGAATAAGACTAGACTTACAGTTTTAGATATCTATTGTAAGGCATTGTTAGTAGCCTGGTACAGCTTTACAATGCAACCATTAAAATGATCAATAGGACATTCCTCCATTATATGTGCTATAGAGTGGATTTTGCCACACACATATGGTGTCTTTAATAAAATTCCATTTAGATAGTAGATAGTTACACCTATCTTGTCAGTATGAACCCTATTCATAGATTTCATATATCTATGAAATCTATTCAACATTGTCTACCTCCACCTTTGTAGAGCAAAGCCAGGAGGTTTAGATGTGGGCTCCATGATAAGAAATTTGTTAAGGATGTCAATTGTATTCCATTGCTGGATCCATTTTTCCTTGATGTCAAAGTTTTTGTCATTCACCAATTTTCCCATACTCCAAACTGGCCTTCTCAACTTAAGCCTCGGCCTACGAGTATCGTTACGTTCCTCAAAAATTGGTAGTAAATTGAAAAATAGTTATAATGGAATAACACTAGTAAGGCACTATTAAGGCTGTGTGAAGCTTTGGTCACTGATTCGATTCGGAGGAGATTCGGCATCTGAATCTCCGAATTTGAATCGAAGCGAAGCCTCCGATTCGATACAGAGAGATTGGACAATTCAGACATAAACACAGCTTTATATGTTTTTTCTACATACCTCAAGGTACCAGGCGGCTTGTGAACGCTGAAATGGTGGGGCAGATGGGGCATCCCACGGGAGTGCAAGGGGGTCCCCAGCACATTCAATGGTAGACCCAGAAGTGGACCAGAAACACTTCCGGTCCATTTCTGGGTCCATCACAGAGTGCGCAGGTCCCCCCCTTCCCCCCGGCAACTGGTGCCTCCTGAGTCTGGGGGAGCACCCAGGGTCCCCCCGCAGCCAATCACCAAGCCGGGGGAGGGGGCAGGGGGGTCTGCTATCAAGCCCACGGGGAGGCCCCCCCGTACTCCTGTGGGATGCTCCATCCACCCCACCATCTCAGCATTCACGAGCCATGCCCAGTACCTCGATGTGTGTAGAAAAAACATTTAAAGCTGTGTCTATGGCTGGATCACTGATTCTCTGAGTCGTAATCAAATCTTCAGATTCAGCTGAATCAAAATTGGAACAGTGATCTGTATTAGCGAATCGAATCACTGTCCCCCAGATTGGGCTGAATCTCAATCAAATATGACCTGCTTCACACACCCCTACTACCTACTGTGAGGCTGAATCCTGAAAATACAGAACTGCTGAATACAGAATTGGTGCGGTCAACTGCCTCAAGTTCACATGATACTTAAACTGCAGGAAGAAGTCACTCAGAAAGTTACTAGTCATGAAGTAGGACATTGAGATATGTGGTATTAATCGTCTTGATCAGTACATTTTAAATGTTTAGTTTTGATTTTTTGAATTTCCTTGAGGGTAACAGTCTGCATCCAGTATCCCAGATCTAACTCTGGATGAAAAGCGGGGCCTAAGAGTATGCTTGAAAAATCTTTTACATTAGGCACAAATTAAAGGAACTTCCACTAACATGCAAACAGCACCAAAACATAGTTTTATTAGCTTATGCCAATCTTGACAACACTCATTTACTTGTAGGTTGCATGCCTGTATGGCCAACCTTATATTTTTACAATGTGTGCTCCCCAGGGCAGGGACTCTCATTTTACCATATTAATTTTAGACATGGAAAATTATAATGTGCTATACTTTATATAAATATAATACTGATAGCATAGATTGGATTTCACCACACTCAACATTGCGGGTATCATTATATATGATAATTTTCCAAGTCTAGAATCTAATTATTGGATAGTCATCTTAAATTCATTCCATTCTCTACCCCCCACTGCAGTAGGGAAAAGCAGTGGCTGGGAGATAGGTGGTAAGGGGGCTGGTTGTGGGGAGATGGGGGACGTCAAGCAGCTTGACCCCCACCCCTTGCCTCTGCCACATGGCACAGGGGATCCACGTGCAGGCTGCACTGAAGCACCCCAGAGCAGCCCCCTGTGCTGTAAGCAGCACTGGTTCCAGCCCACATGCCTCACAGTGGCCCCACATGCTGTGTGTAGTGACTCCTGGGCCTGGCACACACATGTGAAGTGTGCAGGCCAGACCCAATTGGGATTTACTAGGGGTAAATACCAACCCAGCCTGTAAACCAGCCAGGTGACCCTCATCCAGCCCATAGGGCTGGATGAGTTTGGCACCCCTGCCCTCAAGGATTATGGCACTGATGTAAACAAATTGAACTCTACAAGGGTGGAATGGACTGAATTTCCTCAAACTTTTCAAAACATATATAGTAAAACATTTTACCAGTAACAGGGTGCTAGTCCCTTGTTTCCATTAAAAAGATAGTTATTGTGAACTTGCACAAGTAATGTGGCTCTATGATGAACTGACTTATGCCAAGCTCTGATCATTTTAAATACTGAAGTTTTTACATACCAGACGCTATAACAGAAGCCTAAAATAACAATTCACAAAAGAAGGGCTGTCACTTATGAGGGAAAATAAAGCTGTACTAAATTCCTCATGATCAAAACTAAGTACTGAGAGCTGAAATACAAGGACCCTTGGGATTCATACAATAGCTGCTTGTTGCATTTCTAATGATATTCATAGATGTCTATTTCATTCTTAATCAGAACCATAAGGCCAACACATACAGAGGAAAATCCTTTCCTTTAATCCAGGGACAAGTTGCTTGGAAACTTGAATTCAAAAATACTGATACCAAATAAAACTCATGAAATTATGTCTGTTGTCATGCTCCCGTTTATTGTACACAACTCTCACCCCACATTTCTTCCTTATTTGCTGTACTTCACTAACCTTCCTCTTAATTTTTACCTTCAAGATTTTGTCCAGCTCTTCCCTCACAATAGCCCCTGTACTTGCATTACTCCTCCTACCCCCAATTAATATAGCCTTTAAAATAAAAATATCCACTGTATGCTATTTTTTTTAATCCCAACATAATGCATAAATATCCAACATTTTTCTGGATAGCTGATGTGTTGTAGCTTTGAATCATGCTGTTTAACTTAGATGGAGAATATTTTTTGAGCTTTTGAGTTTTTTCATTTTTTTCTTAAACAAATACCATGGACATTGATTATACTTAAAGTGGGATGTCAAACTCATCCAAACTTGGGCATTGCCTGTGGGCCACGTCAGACCCACTGACTGGCCTCACATCCCAGAACCAATGTGCAGGGCCAATCTGGTGAGGGCAGCTCATGCAGCATGCCCCAAACCAGCCTGCGTGCAGCACGCAACAGCACCAGGCTGGGGCCCAAGCATGGAGAGCATGCTGCACGAGATGCCTGGAAACTGGCCCTGCACACTGGCTCTAGTGTGTGGGACCAGATCAGCCCTGAAGCCAGTGTGCAGGGCCAATCCAGTGGGGCAGCACATGCAGTATGCACCCTGGATAAGCCCAGAGCTACATGCAGCACACACATTGGATCCAGCCCCACACACTGCATACAGTATGTCAGATCTAGTCCATGGCTTGAGCTGCATGTGGCACACAAAGCCAGTGTAGAGCATGTGGTGCCCATGAGAGACCAGCTTTGCATGCTGGTTCTAGTGCAGAGTGATGGTCTGTGGGCCAGATCTGGCCCCAGTGCCAGTGCACAAGCCTAGTCTGATGCAGATACCACATGCAGCACCCAACAGACTGGCTTTGTGTGCCACATCTTTGACACCCTGATTGAGAAGAGACTGTTGATGTTTTATCTTCTTATAGGGGTGCACCGATAGAGTGGTTTTTTGGCCAATACCAATGACAAGCCATATCAGCCGATACCAATACGATTGCCAATATGCGGCCTGGCAGCTTGGAGAGTGGCATCCAGCTGGTAAGTCTGTTGGGTGGAAAGGGGTTGGGGGCAGATCAAGGCCCCTGCAGTGAGGGAAGAAGCAGGGCTGGCACTGGGGCAGAGGCAGGGGCAGGCACTGCCCAGCCAGGACAGGGCAGCAGCAGTGCTGGGAGGGAGGCTACGGTGAATCTTTTGGTGGTTGTAGCCCCCACACCCCCCAGCCCTCCCT
>NW_017729006.1:26161107-26164380 GCF_001723915.1 Gavialis gangeticus | reverse complement strand
CAGCCCTCCCTCCCAGCACCACCACCTGCCCCAGCCCAGCCCCCCCTACCAGTAATAGTTCAGCACCACCCCTGGCCCCTGCCCACAGTGGCAGCTTGCCCTCACTCAATGCAAAGATCCAGGGCTCACACTAAATGATTACAGCCAAGTGTCTGCTCTAACCTGCTCTTGAAAATTGCCCAAGATGGAGATCCCAAAACTTCTCTATGTAGCCTGTTCCAATGTTTGACCACTCCCCATTTGAGAACCCACAGAGTTCTTCCTAATGTCTGAAGAAAACTTCCTCTGATGTAGTTTGAGGCCACTTTGCTGGGACCATTTAGCCAGGGATGATCCCGCCTTGAGCAGCCTAGCTACTCATTTCCAGTCTTTAGTTGTGTATGTGGTTATTCCATCCCAGTGCAAGACTTTGTACTTGTCCGTGCTGAATGTCATCTGGTTAACTGTGTACCACTTTTCCAATCTATCTGTGTCATTTTGGATCCTAACCCTACCCTCCAGAGTATCTGCAACTACACCAAATTTAGTGTCATCCACAGATCTGATAAGCATGCATTCAATCCCATCATCCAAATCATTAATAAGAATGTTAAACAACACCAAATCTAGGACAGACTGTTGGGGAGCCTCACTTGATGCCTCCTCCCAATGAGACACTGAGCCACTGATAACTACTTGTTGATCCAACCAGTCATGTATCCACCTGATAGTACTTTTGTCTAGTCCACCAATTCTTAAAGAGTGCTGCAGCAGACTGGTGTACCCAGAGAGTAACAAGAGTGTGCTATGAGATGCACCCACTGCACAAGGAGGTAAACCTGTCCCAGCTACTCCAGTGGTACCTACGGCTGCTGCTGCCTTCCCTGCTCCCAGACAGCCCTTGTGCCAGCTCCTTCCACCCCAGCTCCCAGCAGAGTACTTTGCTGAAACCAGGCAGGTAGATGGATGGATGCACAGACAGAACTGTGTTTTGCAGCCTGTCTCATCCCCTCTGCTCCTCCCATGTTTCTGGGGCCAGCAAGAGGGGCTATGAGTGATTGCTGAGGCTGTTCCTAACAGGTCTCAGACACCAGCAGTGAGAGCTGCCCTTGCTCCTGAGATACAGAACAGGGCAGACAGTGGAAAAAGTACGGCACAGCAGGTAAGGTCCTGTCCCTGCCCACCCTTAAGTGGCTCCAGCTAGATTAGTGATTCTCAATGTTTTTTAGCCTCAAAGGCCCTTCTCCATATCTCTTCTGAATTTAGATCTCAGTGATTTTCAGTTGGGATGCCACAAAATTCATAAAATTTGTTTGGTTTTTTAACTTTATTTATTAATTAATCCAACTTATAAAATAACCAATCCAACATTTAAAAATACAATCAATCCCCCAAATATACAAAGACAAGATATACCAATCTCCCACCAATAGCACTACCACAGCCCATAATATCCAGTCTTCTACTCCTTTCCCTTTCCACCCAGTCTCTGACAGCTCCCTAACATCTCCATCAGTGTTAGCTTCCATATTTCCTTTTCTTTACATAATAAATTCACTCCTCCACCTGTCCAGCACTCCATACAAAATGAATCCCATCATTCTCCACTCACCTCTCCCCCCAAACCTCAAAATTCATTGCCAGGCTCATAGAACTTGCACTTCAGTATTTGAAAAAGGTTTCTCACATTTTCTAGTTTTGGCTGGAGAAAAAAAAAGCAACAATCTCCACCAGATTCACTTAAGTATCTTTTGCCTTCTTCCCTGTTGAGCACTGACTTGATAGGCCAACTTTTCCATTATTAAAACTTCTCACACTTTTTGCAATCAGTCAGTGATTTTAGACTTTGCTCCCAGGCTTTTGCGATTGTAATTCTTGCAGCCAGTACAAGGGCAGTGATCAATTGCCCATGAGCAGTGATCAATTCCCCATGAATCTAAGGAGTTATCTGATAGTTGGTACCCTGTTATTTCCTTCAACATGTCTTCAGCCTCCTTCCAGAAAAATTAATTCTGGGACATGTCCACCATAGGTGGAAGAATCCTTCCAAATAACCATATTCCCTCCAACTTTTGCCCATTCCTATAACATAAATGCATTTAATCTTAAGTGGCTTGAGATACTGATGATATAGGATTTTAAAATAATTTTATTTTGTTATTGTGCAGATGGATGTGAGGATCACTGTTCCAGATATCTTCCCATTTTTCAGCACTGGTAAGATTTCCTCTGGCAGGGTAATAGAATATGTTTTATGCTTTGAAAAATAAATATCTATGTATACCCCATTGCGGGTAAGACTGGAGTGTACCACAAATTTTAATCTAGGGAAAAAAAATGATAACTGATGGATTGATCATTGCCTTGACAGATCCACTATGAACAATCAACTTGCTCCAAAAAAACAAAAACAGCCAAAAGCAATGCAAAGGTTTTCAGCATCAAATCTCTTCAAGACCCAAAAGTCTGCAAGCATCTCACACAGTGTCTTTACTAAGGTTAGGGACAGAAGTCACACACAAACCAGTTTAAGTGATCAGAAACTGATTTAAACCTGCAACAGAACAGAAATTCAGGGCACATAAACTGCTTTCAAAATGGCCCAAACTGGTTTAAAACAAATCTGGTTGAATGTAGTAATCAGACATAACTGATTTAGGTCAAACTGGTTTAACAGAACTTCTGTTCCAAACTCCTTCCTGGTTTAAGTTAATTCACAGTCCCCCAGCATCCCAGGGTGCTTTGCAGCCCTGGGCTGGGCTGGGCTGTCTGCTACAGCAGGCCAGGGTTGGCCCCGCCCCCCTATCAGAGCACTATCACTGCTCCAGCTGGCTGAGAAGGGGCTGGGGGTGGGAAACCATGCTCCACAGTATCCCCCTCGCTGCTTGAGTAGCAGGAGCAAGGGGTGTGGCCAAACATCAGTAGCCTGAGGGGAAGGGGGCCATTAATCCCCCCTCCCCTCTATCTCCCACTGGCATGGGACCCCATCTGGGGTCTGCCTGGCTTTCCCCTCCACTCGCTGCTTTAGCATGGCCAGACCCCAGGCCTGAAGCAAAGGGGGAAAGGAAGGGGGAAGTCACAGAGAAGCAGAGCTGACAGGGATCCCCAGAGGTCCTCTGGTGTCTAATCCAGCCCCTGCCTGAGCCCTGGCCAGACCCTCCTGTACAAGCACAATCTAAAGAGCAGAAGATTTTCTCACAGCACCCACAACCAAGAACACCCACTGGGGGGCTCTGTACTGCTGGGGAAAAAGGCCACCAAGGGCTTCCTATGGATGGTTTTCCCCCCTGCTCC
>NW_017729006.1:26147906-26156107 GCF_001723915.1 Gavialis gangeticus | reverse complement strand
GGGGCACAGTGCTAGGCCCTGCTCCACAGCAGGGCCTAGCACTGTGCCCCTCCAACCCTGAACTCCAAGGCAGCATTGCACAGAGGCTCCCCTCCACCCCATAAGCCCTGTGGTGGGGAAGGAGGAAGTGGAGGAGGGGAAGAGCCCTGCTTACCGCAGCAGTTCCAT
Organism: Gavialis gangeticus; assembly: GCF_001723915.1. Lineage (NCBI taxonomy): Eukaryota > Metazoa > Chordata > Crocodylia > Gavialidae > Gavialis > Gavialis gangeticus. Next base: position 26,155,939 of record NW_017729006.1, on the reverse strand, counting down.
AACAGCCCACCCTGGCCTAGATGCGGGTGTAGCAGAGCACAGGGTATACTCAGTGTCAGGTAGGGGATGAGCTTGGGGATACTGAGAAGCCCAGTGTGGGGCATATGGGGATTGAGACCCAGTGTGGGGCATGAGGGGACCAAGAGGGTGCCAAGCTGGGCACGGAGCCTGGGGAAAAGGTCAGGGCTGGGAGCCCTGAGTACATAGTTTTAAGTCCCAGTGTGAGGGCACAAGGATCACAAGTCCCAACGTGAGGGCATAGGGATTGAGAGTTCCAGCGTGAGGGCACAAGAGTGAGAGTCCCGACATGTGGCACTGGAGTGTGGGTCCCAGTGTGAGGGCACAAGAGTGCAGATCCCAGTGTGAGGCACTGGGGAGATATGGATGCCACCTGCAAGGCATGGGACACAGTATAGGGAAGGTCAAAGTCATGTACATAGGCCCTTGAAAAGTAAATGGGCAGCCTCCCACCTGGTTAACATCTAATTAATATCATCGAAGGTGTGGCAGACACGGTAGGCAAGCGGTTAGCCCAGAGACAAGTGGGTGGGCCAACGATTTGACTGGCCCCAGGATCCCCACTTGTTACAGCAGAGAGCCAGGAGCAATCCAGGCACACAGCTCCCGCGGCCCTAGCTGGCTGGGAAGGGCCCTGCCCACATGGCCCAGCCCAGCCCAGCCCCTCCATTCACACCCTCAGCAGCATCTGAGGGCTGGCCCAGCTCAGCCCTGCAGCCCCAGCCAAGCCAGGCAGATAGTGGGGCCGGGCTGCAGAGGCAAGGCCCTTTCCAGCTGGCTGTGGCTCCTAAGGCCACAACCCAAGCCAGAGGGGGAGAGCCATGCCCACCACAGTGGCTCCATGAGAGCCCAGCCCAGCCTGGGTGTGGGGAGCCAGGAGTAATCTGGGTGCACAGCTCCCTCAGCCCCAAACTGCAGCCAGCTGGGAAGGGCCCTGACCCCGCGGCCTGGCCCCACCATCCACCAACTGTGCTCGACAGAACATCATGTGCAGATGCCAGATTCTTGACTCCCAAAACAAGTGCTCTACTCCCAGCTTCACTGTGGCTTAACATCTTATGGCAGCCAGAGGAAATGGTACCAGGACATGTTGAAGGCATACCTTAAGAAAATGGATGCTGACATCAAGAGCTGGGAGGAGCTGACTGCTAACTAACTCCAAAGGTGCCACAACCTCAACCAAGTGGCAGCCCACTTTGAGATAAAGCATCTTGCCCTCAAAACAGAGAGGAGAGAGCAGACAAAGAGAGAGGACAGAAACCACAGCATATAGCCTACTCTGCCTTGAAGAAAGAACTACAGCTTTTGCAGATGAATCTGTGGCTCAAAGATGGGACTCTGAAGTCCCCTCAAGACCCATCAATGACCTTTCCTCCATCTTTAAATCAAGGGCTTGTCAATGAGTAGGACCTCCAGTTGTTCTTGTTTATTTGCAATGCTTCTTGCATTAGTACATAAACTCAAATACCGTATATGTATACACACACACACAAAACATATATGTTCTCAAGGAGAAGACTGGACAATGTTCCAGGAGAAAGTGTGTACACACACACACACACACACACACCTGGCTGCCCAATCTTCTCCCTGAGAAGATTACTAAGGCTTCTGATATTGCTTCTCCATACTGTTTTTAGCCAGGTCCCCTGACTCTACTTATCTCTAGACTTTTGTCTCAATCTCCTGGTAATTACTATAAGGCAAATTTATACCTCTTCAGATTAATACACAAATGCTCAAAGCTATAATAAAAGCAGTCAGCTGGCAACTTAAATCTTGTTATGGTTTTTTTCCCTCTTGCAGGGAGAAATGCGGTACAACAGTAATAAAAGCAAATAAAATGTTACTGTGATATTTACACTTTCACAGAACATACCTATTTCCATTTGGTCAACTTATACATTCTATGATAGCAGCCACAAAAAAGCCCCACACAATAATTAACATGTATACATACTTGTAGCTCTCAACCTGCCGAGAAGAAGATACTGTAATGAAAGAATCCGTTCGAGAGCTGTAAGTTAATGGACCAGGCAGAAGAAAGCCAGGAAGAAATCGTCCAAAAGCATAACTTTCTTGTTCAAACAACATAAGCATTCCATCCATGGACTGTATGCATATCAAATCTCGACCTATATGAAATTGAAACAAAGCAATGTTAATCAGCCATTTATTTTTTAAGTAAACACTTGGGCCTGAATTTTTATATACTTCAAGTGTAAAGGAACACCCATTTACCATTGGCAGTATAAAGGGGCTTTAAAATGGGCACAAGTGTAATTTACTTCCAATATAATGACCTTTTGCACTGTCAAAGCTATCTAAGGAAACCTTATTGTAACTAAGGCTTAGGTTTCAAGTTACATTTAGCTAATAGACCACTTATGACTCAAAACAGAATAGAATGAAGTCTTAAAACCCAAACAAATCTATGGAAAAACATCCATTAACTTAATGAGCCCATGACTTCACCCACTATGTTCAAAGTTAAAGCGAATGCTCTACTACCAATATTTATATTGGCCCAATTAGGACTCTACACAATGGAATGACTGGGAATAAAAAGAGGGAAAAGAAAGTGGCTAATTAGAGAGCAAAGAACATCCATAGTGCAAATAAAACAAAGCCAGATTCAGTGACTCCACTGCCCCAATGTCCTGACTTTTCTAGTGTTCTACCCCCCCCCACACCTTTTGAATCCTAATCCTCTGAAATAGGAGCGTTATCTGTGTAGTTCTCAAAAGACCAAGGAGTTAAGCTTATAGAACAATAAAGCTTGTTTATTCAGAGAGCAGTGCTCAGCCTACTGTTGTGCTGTTCCCTTCAGTTGCCTCCTCAAATCCCAAGGCAAATGTAACAACTTATACATAACACTCTTAAAGGTATCCACACATCTTCCCCCTTTACATGCAACATATCCCTTGTAATGGAAGTTAGTTCAACCCACAGTTAAAGCACATTTTAACAGGCCTCTACTAGTCTTTGCATTGGCTTTTCAGCTCTAAGCGATCTTCTCAAATTCTCTGCACTCTCATTCCTTACTGGTTCAGTTCTTGTTTGGTTTCTTTGTTCCGATGTCTCTACTTCTGTGTCATTTTCAATCTCCATTGTCATTTCTTGTTGCTTTGTTGTTAGCTGTTTCCTTTGGTGAATCTTGTGATGCTGCTTCTTTTTTTCCCTTTTACAAGCTTAAAGCGTCATCTGCTCCTTCTTAACAGGGGTCCTTCCGGTATGATAACTTTATAGGATCTGGAAACTACTCGATGGGAAACTAGTGCTTTTTGTTTCCATGTTCGTTGATCTGAAATAAGCACCATAGCTTTGTTGTGCAGTTGTAGTAACTCCCTGGAACCCTTGTCATAGTACCATTTTTGTTTGAGTTTGTTGATTTTTTTAAATGTTTTCATGTCTTGCTTTTCATCCTGATGAGCATCATCCACAAGGTTTGGCAGCCTGGTTTTCAGTTACCTGTGCTGGGGACAATTTAAGAGTAACGGGTAAACATCCACGTGCGAATCGATGGCTTTTTTTTCCAATTTCTTCACTATTTGTACTCCATCTTCCACCAGGCCATTGGATTGTGGGTATTTAGGACTTAAAGTGTTGTGATGGAATCCATATTTGTTTGCAAACTCTTTAAACTCAAGATAGTTGAATTGAGGTCTCACAGTTTGTGGAATCCCATGTCTAGCAAAAATCTATTTGATGCGAGTTCTGACATGGTTTGCTGCTTTACTTTTGAGCCATGAAATTTCAAGACAGTTAGAATAATAATCAAGCACCAATACATAATTTTTTCCTGCATGCATAAGTTAATGCCCACTTGATACCACAGAGCTCCATGACCATCATGGGCTCTTTTCTTTGCACTGATCTAGGCACGTTGTACAAGCCTTTTACATTATCTTCACTGTCATTATTTATGTTGGGCCAGCGTAGAGCACCCCTTGCTCTCCTTTTGCATTCTGAAATGCCTAGATGCCCCTCATGTATTCTGTATAACATCTTTCTTTAGCACTGCTGGAACAGTAAATCATGAGTCTTTGAACAAAATGCCATCTGGTATTGACAGCTCTTCTGTGAACTGAGAGTAGTGGTTATGTATATGTTTTCCAAGCCACCCAGCACAAAAAGCTGTTATCACTTTTTGCAATGTGGTGTCCTGAGCAATAGCTTCTGCAAGTAGTGCCCACATTTTATCTGTGACAGGAATCACTCTTTTAATTAGAGTAACATGTACTATGTCTGAGTCAGGAATCCTGCTGCTGAAATGCCTCAGAAACCACTGTGGGCTGCATAAAATGGCTCCATGGGCCAGATTCAGCTGGAAATGCATAAGGTTGCTGACCTGAACTAAGCTACTAGAAAGCTGGAATGAAATGCGTGTAGCTGTATTTTTGTTTATTTTTGTATTTATTTCCAAAAATAATAAAAAAGTGTCTTTGTTTTTAAGCTAGAGAAGTATGTTTTATTAATTTTGGAAGTAAAAATAAAAATAAATAAAAATATAGCTACACTCATTTTATTCCAGCTTTCTAGTAGCTTAGTTCAGGTCAGCAACCTATGCACTGCCAGCTGAATCTGGCCCATGGAGCCATTTTATGCAGCCCACAGTGGCTTCCGAGGCATTTCAGCAGCAGGAGGGCTTTGCCCAGGCAGTGGGGAGAAGCGATGGTAGTAGCAGCATGGGCCAAGTTAGAAGAGGCTCAGAGCTAAGCTCCTTTAAAGGTATCCCACCCCCAGGTGAAAAAAGTGTTGCCGACCCCTGAACTAGTCCATGAACCATGAAAACAGACAGTGTCATAAGACTACCATTAACCTCACACTGATGAGCTTTTTCCATACCTTACATCCACAAACCTCTGTCGTATGTTTTAAGGAGGATCAAAAAAGTCAGTGCTTGGATCGAGAGTAACACCTGAAAGGCATAGGCATGGCTACAAGGGAGGCCACAAATGCTGTTCATAAGGTAATTGGTGCCCTGAGGCACTAATAGGGCCAGGAGGGCCACAATTTAGTGCCCAAGGGGTAAGGCTAAAGTGAACTAGGGCTTACTCTGGGGCAGCCTCCCTAAACACTATAAAAGTTCCACCAAGGCATGGCAAGCAAGGTAAAAAGGGAGGGTACCCCAAGGAGCCAGAGTGGGACAGAAGTCACATGGCCATCAGGGAGCCTGGACCTTCTATGGTGTGTGGGGGATGGAATAGGATAAAATAGAGGATTAAAAGTTTGAAGTGGACTAACACTAAAAGTAAACAAGCAAAACTTTTTTAAAGTTACCAGTAATTTAACTTTTAACAAAATCTGATTTAATTGCCAATCTCTAAATGTAGATTTCCAAGTAAAATGTTTTATTTAAACAAACCTCTACAAAAACTATAAAATTAGTCAGTATTGTATAACACAGAACATTTTCTTTATCTCCCAAAGTGTAAAAGATTTTGGTAGATGATTTTACTGACCACTGATATAAAACACATTCATCTTATCCAAGCATTTTAATAAGGCAGAAATAGCACTTCGGTTTAACAAAATCATAAATCAATGCATAGAAAAGAATTTCCTTCAACCTTAGAAAAATGCCATTCCCCTTATTAAACATGAAACAGAATGAAACAGTCCATTAATCAAGAGTCTACAGTGACTTCTAAAGGAAGCTTAGCTAAGCTAACAATGAAAGCTAATCTGCTAAAGTTAAATCATGTAAAGATCTATACAGATCACCTACATTTTGCAAAAAGTATTTGCAACATGGAAACCATTAAAGCACTGTTTAAAAGCCAACTAACATTTTGCCAGCTAGTGAAATCAGCCAAACTAGTGCCTTTTATTACATACTCTACAATTGAAAGTAATAAAGATCATATATATCATATCACCAGCTTTTACGTCACTGGCTACTAGATTCACTGATGACTTCAATTTGATTATTAAATTCCATCAAGTTTTATCTGTAACGTTTTAAAACTTGTTTCAGGTTCTAAACAGCCAATCTCTAAATGTAGATTTTTACGTCAAACATTTTATTTAAGCAAACCTCTTCATAAACTATAACGTTAGTCAGTCTTATGTAAGACAGAACACATGCTTTCTCTCCCAAAGTGTAAAAAAATGTGGTGCATGATTTTAGACCACTGATGTAAAACGCATCTATCTTATCCAAGTGCTTTAGCAAGGCAGAAATAACACTTTGTTAATCTTTCCTGTTACTTTGGTAGGTAGGAGTCATACATCTTTTTAGGAAATGCAAATTCTTTAACTCTGTTAACAGTTAAAAAATAAATAAATAAAAGCTTCCTATTACCAAATTCAATCCTTTTAATAGAATTATGAATTTAACATGTACAAATCTTGAAGTGTTTTCTAAACGAGCTGACTGTTTTAGAGTTACAATTTTCCTTAGGTTTTCTTACACTAAAACACATGTTTTTTAAATTATAAATCAGGGTTTTTTAATTATAAAAAAGGCTTCTGTTCAACCTAGGTTTTATTGTTTATAAAATGAGAAACATATTTTATGTTATAGACACATACACCTACTACATGTGGAAAGCCAAGCTTCATTTGAAAATGTGTACAAAATAATTTTATTAAGGAACCTTACTCGTCATTTGACCTCTTATGTACTATTTACATGGCTCAAAAGATCAAATGTTGCACTGTATGGCATTCAGGAGATTAAATCTACCACTGAACACAGTGAAAATAAACTTTTCATTTGTTGCTTAAAGGCCAAGAATTTCTGAAGCACTAGCCAAGATCGCACAAATGATTTCACCAACATATGATTCTGGAATTAGTCAATGGAAATGATGTACGAGTAGTTTTATGCAATGTTTAAACAAAAATAAAGCAAGGAGCATGAATCAGATTTTTTTTTAAGGTTAATAGTAAGAGTCTAACTTAATTCTGAATTTGTTGGTCTGGTAATTTAAAAAGCTGATGGCATCCTTAACTGATATTTCAGCAAAAATTTAAACAGCATTTATTACAATTCTAAAAAGCAGTGGGGTAAGTCTGAGCCAAAATATGAGAACTGGATTCAGTCCTCCCCTGGTCAGTGAAAACTTAGTAAGTTCCCTGTAAACTTCTTAGTCACTTCTGCCTGAGATAAAGGTTTGAACCAGATCAAGTACGGATCAAGGTTTCAACCAGTGTTGAGAGCGAGAAAGAGTGAGAGAGAGAGACTTAATGCTAATGGCTGTACCATGAACTGCATAGTATCTCTAGTTTGTGAATGGCTACTACTGAAAAAGTAAACATCTTATCTCCAACCTCTTCTTGCTACTTCTGACATTGATATGATTTAGAAACTGATAAGCTATCTCCTCAGCAAGTCAGAGATACTATCCATGCAAGCACTCTTTGATATATTCTCCAGCCTTTGCTGTTGTTGATCAGAAAATACTATCTTACTAGAAAGACTTCTGTCCTCATCCTGCCCATCAGCCAGGGCCACCCCTGGGGGAGGGTGGGGGGGAAATCAGGGCGGCTGCCCCGTGCCCCACTCTTTGGGGGGCCCTACAGAGCCAGGCAGAGCAGCCGCATCCAGCTACTTGCTACCCCCCTCCCACCTCCCCACCACTGCCTGTAGCAGCTTTTTTGGATCCAGGCCACATGGGATCGGGGCTAGAACAGGGCCTTGCACGGGCAGATTTGCCTCAGGCCCCACACCCTGCTTGGGTCGGCTCTGCCATCAGCTATAACAGAAGTGTTCTTAGCATGGATTTTCCCCTCTGAAATATCCTAAACAGATGTAGGCTACTGCTCTTCCAAACAGAGTCCCTAGATTTCAGCCCTATTAGTCTCTTCCATTCTGCATCCATTGGAGGCCACAAGGAAAGATCATGAGATGCTGTGTTATGCTTATAAAATGTAACTTTGACTTTCAAATTGCAAACAACAGTATAATCCAGACAATCCAATGTCTGAAAGAAGAAAGGATCTTCCGACAAATTATCTAAAAGAGTTTAGAACTCAAAGCTGTGATAACACCTCAGGAAAAGACACCT
>NW_017729006.1:26139327-26142906 GCF_001723915.1 Gavialis gangeticus | reverse complement strand
CTCCTTATCTAAATACAGAACCTGTGATCTTGTGGGTGACCAGAAAGCTTCTCCACCCTAAAGACAAAATTAAAAAAAAAAAAAAAAGATTAAAATCTACTTATAGTCTATTAAAGACCAAGAGCATCTTTCACATTTGGCTGGTTGAAATCTAGTTCCTTGTAGACCAGTGGTGCTCAACCTTCTGGCCCTGCAAGATGGAAGTTATGCTCAGGCCTGCACTACCCCATCCCATATGCCCAGATCAGGGTTCATGCTGCCTCTGCTCTGCCTGATCTAGTATGCAAGGCCACAGCCTGTGGGGTTCCCAGAAATTTATCAGTTGGGGAGCAGCAATTAATACTGTCACAGCTCCCCTTCACCAAATTTTTGGACCAGTAAGGAGTCCTGCAAGCCAAACCTGAGCACCCCAAGTACAGACAGTGAAAAAGCCCAAGGCCGAAGCAATTCAATCTTCTCAAGTTAGTCTAAATTGCATAACTTTAACCAAGAAGAAAGTGAACAGACATTCACTTTTAATTCCAGAAATGCAGCTACACACCTGTAGTGATTCAGGCCAGGTGCTGGGGCACGCCTCCCTGCTCAGCAGGAACAGACAGGCTGGGCCAAGGCTAGCCTGCCTGCCCTGCAAGGGGCAGGGGGTTATGGGAAAGACTCAAAGCATCCTGGGATACTGGGGGACTGTGAGTTAACTTGAATCTGGAGAGGATCTAGGACAGAAGTTCAATAAACCAATTTAATCTAAATCAGTTAAGGCTGATACTTCATCCATTCCGGTTTATTTTAAACTGGTTTCAGCCATTTTGAAAGCAGTTTATGTGCACTGAACTTCTGTCACGTTACAGATTTAAACTGGTTTCTGATCACTTATATCAGTTTGTGTGCAATTTCTGTCCCCAGCCTTAAGGATCAAGAGAGTCTCTTTCATGTTTGGCTGGTCAGAAGCTACTTCCTTATCTTTTAAACGTTGACATGACGAGTTATTCATGGTTTTGTCATCTCAGAACTAGATTACTGCATTCTATATATTATATATAATCTCTCTCCCACCTAATAATAAACAAACAACACCGCACCTCATCAAGCTGCAGAACAAATTCACAACTCTCTCTTCTGAGCTTTAAGAAGCTAGCTAGTAGCATCACAGATGAGACTCTCTCAGTGACCTCGTGCACTGGCCCCTCAGAGCGCAAAATCCAATCCCCTAATTTTCTTCTCCTCAGCCCTACTGCAAGCTTATTACAAGTGTATTTTCCAGGAAACAAAACTGAACAATTTTGCCATTTCCACTCTGGTCTCTATGGCTCCATTTTAGGTTATTCCAAGAAAGAAAAGCAAAACCTCAGGAAGTTTCACTCTTGTCTTCCTCATTGCTCAATCCAGGGCAAGAGGAATCAAATATATATTTAAATTTGGCCTGAAATATTTTTTTAGCCATAGTAATATATTAAGTTTGACTTTTGGACAGTATGTTTCTTCTATCTTTATCCAGTGCTTATTGTAAATTGGTGTTATCCAATACACCAGATTGCTAAATTGGCCTGTCATTATAGTAATATTTAATGCATGGAACCATCAGTCCCCATTTTTGCTGAAGTCTTTGGAAAGAACTTTTTAATCTAGGTTTCTTATTTCCCTAAACAAATTTATCATAGTGTGCCACAAATCTGAGAGATCTGTTGGCACTATAAGCACTAGAGTTTAGAATAAATAATAGTAATTTGAACTAGAATATTCCAACTACTGCAATTTTACCTAACCATTCAGTTTCATAAATTTTGACCAATTTTCTAACGTATTTTGGTTCTTTCAATCAAAGGCATATAACTGGAACAGTACAAGTCCTCCAAATATAGACAAACTAGAGAGAGTACAACAAGATAATGAAAATGCTTAGGGGGCTACGGAACATGACTTAGGAGAAGAGGCTCAGGGAACTGGGCTTAGTCTGCAGAAGAGAAGACTGAGGGGGGATTTAACAGCAGCCTTGACTACCTGAAGGATGGTTCCAAAGAGGGTGGAGCTAGACTGTTCTCAGTGGTGGCAGATGACAGAACAAGGAGCAATGGTCTCAAGTTGCAGCAAGAAAGGTTTAGGTTAGATATTAGCAAAAACTCTCTCACTAGAAGGGTAGGTAATGCACTGGAACTGGCTACCCAGAGAGGTTGTGGAATCTATCCTTGGAGGTTTTTAAGACCCAGCTAGATAAAGCTTTGGCTGGGATGAGATTGTTGGGATGGTCCTGCTTTGAGCAGGGTGTTGGACTAAATGACTTCCTGAGATCCCTTCCAACCGTAATGTTCTATGATTTCTATTTTTTAGTATTCTTTCTGAAGTATTTTAAAGTGTTACCCATTTATATTTATAGCTATCTTTTTTGCAAAACAAAATTTTGTCCATTTTTCAAGATATATTTCCCTAAAGATTAAGTGTTGCGATATTGACTCAGGCTTTAACATTACATTAACAGTAAAATATATATTCCAGCAGGCTTATGGTAACTACAAAAGTGAAACTGGCAATATAAGCAAATTCAGTGAGATTTGTTTACCTTTCCAATAGCTTTGTTACTTCCTTATACTTGTTAAAAATAAAAAATTTTTTAAAAATAAATCTCTACTAAAATATAGAAAAGCCAAGCAAAATGGCAGGATGTTAGAAGCAAAATTTATTTTTTTAAACTTTATTTTAAACAAAGCGTTGCTAAATTGCAATACAAATTATATCAATCTCTGTGTATATTGCAACTCTATTGTTTGATATGTTGTAAATGCGACCAATAATTCATTCACTGTCACTAAACTGAGAAACTAGAAAACATATTGCAGCATAAAATATATTTCCCTACTAGGGAAAGAGTATTTTAAATATATTCCTAAAATAAATCAGTAAAACACCAATGCTTCATTTTAATTAATGCATTATTTATGCGTCTGTCACACCATTCTCACACCATCCTACAGTAGGAAGCAACAACATTGATAAGGCTGCTTTAGTTGCAGTGATAGATTAAAACATACGTCTTTACTGTTCAACAAGATGTTAGGCTAAGTAGCAATAAGATTTGATCTCAAAGTGATGAAATATAAAATTTACTTGTCAATTTATTACATCATGACACTAAAAAAATCACTAAGTTAAAACAAGATTTATTAAACACTCTTGCATATATGCATGTATCTAATGGCGAACGGGGACAGTATATTTATCCTTATTGTTCACAAATGTACCCCTACATACAAAAATTCTCATTGCTGGAGCATTTCATGTTATTACAGTAATAAATATTTATTAAAACGATCATTGCAGATATACCATATTAACTTGAACCCATCTATGAATTTAATATGACACTTCCCGATAACTCAATGTGACCCCTCCAGTTTACATATGGAAAATTATAAATGTGTTGGAATTCTCCATGTATAGACTCTAATTAGTGGAAGGTCATCTTAAATTTGTCCTCCCTGCCACTGCTGTGGCAGGGGGCAAGGGGTTAGACCCCTGCCCCTACCCCCCTATGTGGCCTCCCCCCGCCATGGTTGTGCATGTTCCCCCCTGCCATTTGCCACCCCCCTC
>NW_017729006.1:26138315-26139270 GCF_001723915.1 Gavialis gangeticus | reverse complement strand
TCCCCCCTGCCATTTGCCACCCCCCTCACCATGTGCTCCCCCTTTGCCTGCGACTGCCCCCTGCAACCTGCCCCAAGGTGCATATACCTACATGCCCCACCCTGCACCATGCCTGTAAGCAGAGCTCAGGCACCACCTGCCCCAGGCCAGTACTCAAATCCAAGAAAAGTCTTCCCCACACCAAGAATTAAGAAACTTCACCTTGTGTTTGAATAAATACAGCAAGTACTTCAGTGCAATCAGAACAGATATTAAATTATATTTAATTCAGTAGTAGTAAAATGGATGTTTTGGTATATTTAGGGCTTGATCCAGCAGTATTTGAGTCAGTGGCAACTCCAACTGACTTCAACAGTACAACACCAGGTAGTAAATGACAATTAAACCTTTGGTTTGTCATTCTTGCATTATCTCTGTTATTCACATGACATCTATTTTAAAATTTGTGTTTGTAACTGTCTTGTTTTAATTATTTAAATGTCAATTGTTAAAATTACTATACATAAAGCAAAATTAAATATAAAATTAAAGTTTTCTTCATTTTCCAACTTTTTATGGTTCATCTCGTTTCCCTTGGCCATTTGTTTTTAATGTGCAACCAGTGAATAGGGTTTTTATGTTTCACTTTAAAATGCAGTCTTCCAAAAGTTAAGCCAGAAATGTCCATTTCAAAAAGCTCACTGCAGCTAGTTGGCTTTGCCAGTGACATATTTATAAAGTGAAAATGTAACCCATAGTGTTTTCTGCAGATCAGATGGAATCACTTAGTGTACTCTGCATACACTTTGCAGAGTTTCAGCAGCCTGTGCCTCAAGAGGAATCTCCCTCAGCCAGCAAGTGTTACTTTTAAGCATTAGTTCAGCTACTGTTGTTTTGCAGATCTCATTATTATAATGCGATATGAATACACTTACATCACACTTCATTTTTTTTTTTTTTTTTTTTTTAAAAAAAC
>NW_017729006.1:26135909-26138214 GCF_001723915.1 Gavialis gangeticus | reverse complement strand
TTAATCACCTTTTTTTTTTTTTTTTTTTTTTTTTTTTAAAGAAACCAAAATTTTTTTAAAGTTAACACAAAGCCAAAATAAGAAGTTGGGTGGCGGCTCTCTGAAATAAGATTTTAATTAACGTTATTTTGGATCTCAAGTTTTTGCATGTTAATGATTTCCTGTGCTCTCAGCATTCTTTCTGGCACCAAAGCATTTTCATAAAAAAAATTAATGCAATATGTAATCACAAGGCCTGAGCACCACGTGAAATTCATTAATGCAACCTGCAGCAGCAAAAGCAATACGTTATAAAAATCAGAATAAACTTAAATTTATCTTTTTTATTTTTTTTAAGACCAGCAAATAACTCCACAACCATGAAAATGTTAATCAAAACCTCCAGTCAAAGTATGTATATGAAAAGAACAGCAGTGAAAATACGAATAATTGCCATAAGAGTTGCATTCTGCACCCCTACCCCCCACAGATAACACTGAATCTAAGGGCACAAGAATATTTTCATTTAGTTTTATATGCCTTAAATTACATAGGCAACAGTCAACCTACACTGAGAAAACACAGCAATATAGTATACAGGTAACTACAGCCACACTTTCCAACAGGCTGGAAGACTGCAGTGACCTGCCCTGGCATGAGAAAACAGGATTATTTTTATCGTTGAGTTCCTCTCCTCCCCAATTTCTCTCTGAATGGAGTGCACTAAGTTGCTTCCTGTTCAAGAGCTCAACTCACAGCTGGGTGCATCTCCTAAAGCAAAATAAGCGTGGGACAATCGGGAACTGCTCCTGACTAATGGAAAAACCATTTGAAAGTATGTTAAGGCACTGCTTAAAGCAACCTCGATCTAGTAAAAAACAAGTCTTAGGTTACTTCCCTAGCTGAAAACAGGAAACGTGTGTCAGTGTGCATTCTAAAAGACTACCAGGTAGACTAACTTGGTGGTCTAGTAACAGCACAATGCACCATCACAAAGGAGATCTGCATCAAGGACTTCAACTAGGTCCTTTCATTCCTGACCAGCAGGAGCTAACACCACTGCCAAGGCAGAGCTCTAAGCACACAGGAGGAAAGAAGGGGGAAAATGCTTTATATCACTGACCAAGCATAGCCCAACATTATTCTTAAGCATAACCAACAATCTCTTAGTGCAAGAAACAATATACACAGGCTCTGGCAGGAGTTAGACTGGAGTGCACCTCTGCTAGGAATATAGGTTACTGAAGTGTGGGCCATTAAGCAGGCAGAGAATGGGACGAAAAGGAAAGGAATGTAAAGAAAATCTCTATATAGAAAGAGAAATCTAACATTTTCTTGCCTACCCTGAGAGAGGGGGCCTAGAGACTGCATCTCTTGCTCCCTGGGCAAGTGCCATAACCACTAGATTGTTAGGCTAAAAAGGAAGGCTCTCCTACTTCCACAACAGGGGGAAATAGAATCCAAAATGTTGTGTATAATTGCCGCTACATAGAAGTAAATGGTATATAACCAAAGAGCTTATTAAAAGACATTTATAATGTATTGACTTAAGGTAGAAATAAAAATAAGAATACAGGATTTTAATATTCTAACAAAGATGCCTATGATTAGAAACACATCATACAGTGTGGCTAGACAGAAACAAAATGGAAGAAATAGATAAATCACTATAACATTGCCTGCTATTACTATCTAGGCCTGATATAAGGAACTAATAGATGTTTGGTAGCCAAAATTAAAGGCTTTGGTGGATTAAATCTGAAATAAAAAAGGCACCATCACCATGGGTCTCCTTGCTGGCAGTCTGAGAAGAGAAGCCATGGATTTAACATGCAATTTGTTATTTCATGTGGTCAGACTGGGCAGGAAGCATACTACCTGAAATTACACATGCTCATTAATGTAACCCAGCCTTGTAAAGTACCTCTGCCCATACACCCAAAATCAGTAATTATTTTTGATGGGCAAGGGAGATTTCATGCATTTTGTCATCATCAATCACCAAGTTAAAGGGCATGTAAAATGCACCCTGTTCAAATTTGCTGATGACACTAAGATGTGGGGAGAAGTGGGCATGCTAGAAGGGAGGAATAGGCTGTAATCGGACTTAGACAGGTTACACAGGTGGGCGGATGAGAATAGGATGGGATTCAACACCAACAAGTGCAAAGTGATGCACCCAGGGAGGAAAAACGAGCACAATACCTACAGGTTGGGGAACTCCCTTCTTGTCAGTACAGAGGCAGAAAAGGATCTTGGAGTCATCATTGATGCCAAGATGAACATGGGCCGGCAGTGTGGGGATGCAGTCAGGAAGGCCAACCAC
>NW_017729006.1:26135009-26135899 GCF_001723915.1 Gavialis gangeticus | reverse complement strand
CAAGCAGGGCCAAGGAGGTGATCCTCCCCCTCTATGTGACACTGGTCAGGTCACAGCTGGAGTACTGTGTCCAGTTCTGGGTGCCGCACTTCAGGAGGGATGTTAACAACATGGAGAGGGTCCAGAAGAGGGCCACCCACATGATCAAGAGTCAGCAGGGCAAGCTCTACGAGGAGAGGCTACAGGGCCTGAACCTGTTCAGCCTCCACAAGAGAAGGCTGAGGGGGGGGATCTAGAGGCCATTTACAAACTAGTCAGGGGGGACCAGCAAGCATTGGGAGAGTCCCTGTTCCATCAAGCACTACCAGGAGTGACAAGAAATAATGGTCACAAGCTGGCAGAGAGTAGATTCAGACTAGATATCAGGAGGCGCTACTTCACTGTCAGGGCGGCTAGGATCTGGAACCAACTTCCAAGAGAAGTGGTACTGGCTTCTACCCTGGGAGTCTTTAAAAGGAGGCTGGATGAACACCTGCCCATGGTCATTTGACCCCAGTACTCATTCCTGCCACGGCAGGGGATCAGACTTGATGATCTGCTCAGGTCCCTTCCAACCCTACCAACTATGAAAGTACAACTCTTATAACTTGAAACTTTTTGAAAATTTACTGAAACTATCTTGTGTTTTAAAATAAATAAAAAGGGCCACATCTCAAACTCTGTTGTATTGATAATCCTGCAACATGTTTCAGATCTTTTGAAGTTTTATATTGGATTGTAATCCTACCACTATCATCCAGGAAAATGATGTGTACCAGATTTTCACTTAAAAAAAAATATCCATTTTTGGTTTGCTTTGCATGATCACCCCATTACTGAAGTAAGTAAACTGTTTGTAGCAAAATATTCTTCTGAATCATTCTGTGTAAAACAGCATTGTACTTCAGCAA
>NW_017729006.1:26124419-26130009 GCF_001723915.1 Gavialis gangeticus | reverse complement strand
ATAGCCATCAAATGTTCTTTGGCTGATTTATCATGGGAATGGAAAATCAGAAGATATCTAAAAGGAACTTCTGCAGGGTTCAGTTGGGGGCCCATTGTTTCTTCTCATTTTATATGAGTGACATTAACAAAGGTACTTCCAACCCCCCCCCCAAAAAAAATCAATATTTAATTAGCTCTGTAAATTGACAGTAATTTAAAGGTATTTTATTTAAAAAAAGAAATTTTCTCAAGACTTGTTTTTTTTTCTCCTTTTTGAGACTTGGCTGCTCATTTCCATATGCTCAGCTTCTCATGTAGTAACCAAACTTAACCCTAGTGTTTAAACAAAGTTCCTCTCAGTTAAAAGCACTGTAAAATATCTACTTTGAAAACAATCTTGATAGCACATTTTTAGTAGTTAGAGGTTTAACTTCATGTTCAGGTTTTACTTCCAAAAAAGTTAAAAACATAGAAAACTTCAGTTACATTTATAAATAATATTTTACTAGTGGAACTAAATACTGCTGTGTCATCAGCAAAGTAAAATATTTCTCTTTCAATCCTACATTAATTCCCATAATCAGGTATTGCTTTGTGAAGAATGGTGCAACATCCCAAATGTACAAGGCATGCTTTATAAACAAAAACAAAAAAAAAATGTCACAAGAGACATGAAAATTACCTTGTTTGGGTCTGCTGGATTTTATTTATAACACCCCTAAACTTTTCATAAAAGTTTTCCCTTGGAAAAAATTGTATCAAAAACAGAAAAGTTTTCCACCACTTTCAGCCACTATGTCTTTCACTAACAGAAGAACTATATAAGGCCCAAATAAAAGGAAAAATAAATAAACCTCACACAAATTTCTTGTACCAATTGTTTCAGCTGGAGGCGGTGAGAGAGGGAGGGAGGGAGAGGAAGGAATGTTGTCATGGCTTTTCCTCTTCTTTTTCTTCCATGTACTCCTTTCCTACACTCTTCCATACAGAAATGCTGCATTCATTATTCCCATTTTCTGCACATAATACTGTTCATTGACCCCAATTTTTCAGTACAACAAAATGAAAACTAATAGATTTGAATTCTCTATTCAATTTGTTAGAAGGAAACAGGCTAAAAGCATGCATCTACTCAGTGACCAACAGTAATCTTTCTATTAAGTCTTCCAAAATACAGGTTCTCTTTATAAAGTAAGTTAATCAAAATGCCTCCCAAACTCCCCAAACAACCTGACTGGAGTAGAACTTGCAAAAGAAAGAAAAAAAGATGGTTCAGTATTGCAAGAGAAGCAGTTCTACAGACCTGAATAGATGGTCACTGAAAAAATTAAGAGAAGATGTAACAGTGCCTTTGTAAGACTTCTTTGTGGGCCCACTGAAGATAGGTAAGATTTCAAAGATTTAGAAGAGAGAAAAAGTATGTATTTCTAAGGGGAAAGGAAAAAACTGAGGGAACTGCAGAGAAGCAAGTAAATCTAATAGCTGTAACTTGCTGGACCAGTTGATAAGAAAATCTGTATGTAAATGATAATGTGGTACTGAGAAGGTTAAAGTAATTGAAAATCTTTTTTTTCTGTGACAGGTAACAGAATAATAAATAAATTAAATAACTGGTAGCATTTCCAAACTTTAGAAGAACATTGATATAATTTATACTACTGTCTCACAGGAAATTAATGAGGAAGAGTGACTGATTAGGCTGTAGTACTACAGAAAAGATCTAGGGATCCAAGTGGGATGATGATTTAAATACTAGTCAAAGACAAACGTTACATTGGATCATCATTAAAACCCATGATATCAAAAAACAAATGAGGTAATTATTGCTCTATGTGACACTGGTAGGTCCTTTACTGGAATACTACAAAAGGTCATATCATACTATTAATGTATAATGATCATATACATTTGGATACCACATTTTAAAGACTAATTAGAGAGCAGTATACCAGTTACCTACAGAATCTATAAAAGATTTGGAAAATAAAAATTGATTACGAAAATTTAAAAGAATTTGACTTTCATTCTCAAAGGGCTAAATAAGCCCCAAATAATTTAAGACATTGAAAATGTTCTATAATAATGGAGGCAGGTATTAATCACTTTCAGTTATTGAGGACTGTGAGCCCTGACAAAAATTTAAAAGAAATGTTTTGGGTTTTTTTCTTTTAAAAAAGGTTTAGCACCGAATTCCTCAGGATCTGGAAGTTATGCACTAACTGCCTCTCTCAGGTAATCCCTAGTTTTCTTCATTGCATCTCCAGCCCAACCTTTCTATATGGTCTGCTCCCAAAATTCTGCATAGGACACTGCTTCTGGTGTTGGTGTTGCCTGATATTCTGGGGTACACTGTGGTGATACAGGACATCTCAGATTATCTATGGTTTGCTTCTTCTGACAAAGCACATTGGTTGGTTGCGTAGAGGCCACATGATTTCATAAAAAAGTTGCATTTGCCGAGAGTCACTCTCAATCTGTTCAGGCTCTGTCATGTGAGCCATTTGTGGTTGAAGCCAGATGCTAACTCCTCACTGGGGCTAATTCCTTGTCAGCTCCATTCAGCAGCTTTGTTGCCTAGTTTCTCCCATTTCTTGTCTTTTTGCCAGAGCGTAGTTCTGGCTGGTTCCAGTGGTGTAGGCAATGGTATGGTAGAGGACAAAAAGCTATTTCTTGATGAAAGACAACAGTGTGCTGGTTGATGCCCATAAAGCGGGTGGCAGCTGTCTGACTCTTGTTCCTGGCAATCAATGTCAACTGCTACTTTCCTCCTAATGTAAGTGGGCACTATGCCAAATAGTGCATGTAGGCAAGGAACTGGGGTAGGTCTTAGGCAGCCTGTTATAATTCTGCACACATCATTTAGGGCAGTGCCAATATGTTTACAGGAACTTGAGCATCCCCAGGTAGTGCAGGTATATTCAGCCAGAGTAACAAAGTGCTAAGGCAGTAGAGTGTAGGGTGGATGAATGTGCTCCCTATTTTGAATTTGCAAGCTTATGCAAAATGTTGTTTCATGTGTTGACCTTGGCTCTGGTATTTAATATGTGATTTTTGTAAGTAAGTGTACAGCCCAGCATTACCCCCAAGTAGACTGGGTGTTTCTGACATTCAAGACTCTGGTCACCCCAAGCGACATTCAGGTCTTGTTCTGCATTATGGTTTCTCAGATGGAAAGTATGGATTTGGGTTTTGCTCAGGTTGGGGTTGAAATAATTATTTAGGTAATAATCTGACATCTCATTCACTGCCCTCTCCAGAATTTTCTCTATATCCTGAAAATTCTTCTATTTTGTGGTAATGCAGAGATTGTTAGCATAGCTGAAACACGGCCATTTGGCTGGAAGTGGCTGTTCGTTAATGTAGATGTTGAATAAAAGTGGGGTGTACACACTGCCTTGCGGTTAGCCATTCTTTTGGAAGCTCCATCTACTTTTCTGGCCATTTAATTCCACATAGAAGCACCTGTTCTCCAAGAGGCTATGGCTGGTCTGGCTTAGATCTAAGTTGTCAGTCATAAGGTACAGTTTGTGGATCATGATGCAGTGATGGAGAGTATCATATGCAGCAGATAGGTCAACAAACACTGCACCAGGGATCAACTTCTGTTGGAAACCATCTTCAATATGCTGTGTGCGGTTTAGTAGTTGGCCTGCACAGGATCAACCTGATCTAAAGTCGGCTTGGTCTCATGTAAGTTTGGAATCTACCAAGCGTGAAATTCGTTGCAGGATAAGACATTCATAGAGTCTGCAGGTGATGCTGAGGGGGGATATTGGTCTATAACTTTTTGGTGATAAAAGGTCTTTCCCTGGTTTGGAGTAAACTATGATTCTTGCCTCCTCCATACAGATGGCATTTGTTTACTCACCATTCAACTAAATAAATCAGGAGCCATTGCCTTTCAAGGGCTCCTAGGTACTGCATCATCTCAGCAAGTACGTTGTCTACTCATGCTGACTTCCCATGTTTCAATAGATTTATGCCTACTGTCAGTTCCTCCATAGCAAATGCATGGGTCAGGCCTTTAGATGGTTGCTTGTTCGATGATATAGTGCAGTGATGGTGTCTCTGGTTTTGCTACGCAAGTGCTTCACATTGTTGAGCACTTGTGCAACCTAGTTATCTGACTAAAAAAAGTAAAATCTATATCTTTGTTTATTTCAAAAGCCCAGGATCACTGTTTGATACAATGCTCCTCAAATTCATGGATCCTTAGACAGTTTTCTATCTTGTTTTGTTCATTTTATTTATCAAAGCTACTATTTTGCAGTTTTAATTACCATTTTGCATATCTAGCATAAATGATAGACCTAACAACAGACAGCCAAAGTGGCATCACTGACTTCAGCAAGCTAGGATTTCACCCACTGGCTTAAGAAAGGGAAAGAGGCCAATGAGGGAGACTGTATTCACAAGGGTTTTTTTCCCCAAACAACATGGGGCAGAGTAGGAAGAGAAGCTACGTCTTAGACGTGAGTACTGGCCCAGGGCAGGCACTGGCTCAGCTCCAGCTTCAACCCTGGGTTAGGAAGCAAAGCTAGAGCTGTGCCACGAACTGCTGGGCCAGAACGACTCCATGAAGTGGGGGAGAGGCAACGCACAGCCAAAGGGAATACCACAACTGCTTCCCATCTCCAGCTTGCCCCTCCACCTTACCGCTTACTATCTGCTCCAGCTCAGAGCTGTGTCAATGCTGCTTCAGCCTGGCCATGCAGGACAAGGCTGGGCCTGAGCCAAAGGCTGTCCCAAAGCTGAAGGAGGAACATGGAGGGGAGCACCAAGGAGAGAAAGGGGCAGGTGTCTGGCTACTGCTTTCCCCACTGTAGCAGTGGGGAATTTTAAAGATGACCTTCAACAAACTAGATTCTATACATGGAAACAACATATTTACAATTTTCCATGTACAGAATTTAAATACTGGGTGGGGGGGGGTCATCTTCATTTCAAAGTAATCTTAGATTCTGATAAATACAGTACTGCGATGGCCTCCTTTATTTGTTCACCATTCCCCTCGCATTTTCAACTTACAGAAGATGTTCTAATGCCACCAGTCATAGGAGGCACTACTAATAAGCTGAAATTATGCTCTTTTGGGAGGCATTAAGAAGAGATTTCTGAATTTATCCCTTGAACAAACCCACAAGAGAATAAGCTTTTAGAATAATCTCTCTTTAGCCAGAAGCAATTTAATAGGAAGGTAATAGTTAAACACCCAACTCCTTAAGCAACCTAACCAATAAATCAAAGTCAAATTTATATTGCTTCTGTATTTAAACATAGTCAATAAGAATCATTTAACCTTACAGCATAAAAACACAGCTGATAATTTTTTTCTGACTAGCACCTAATAAAATTCATTCTAGCAGAATTGTAGAAAAGTTAAGCACAGTCCACCCTTCTTATAAAGTTTCCTGTTACAAAGTTGCATGGTTTACACATATGCTGCGTTTTATTATTTTAAAAAGTCTTCATTATAGCACCCTCTTTGTTGTAACACTTGAACATACTTAGCCTCAGGGTCAGCACTAATAAAAGTAAAATGAATTCAATGAAGTTGCTGAAAAAAAATCTAAGTTTGGGTTTAGCTTTGGCTTTTGGGGGGGGGGGGG
>NW_017729006.1:26114989-26124355 GCF_001723915.1 Gavialis gangeticus | reverse complement strand
GGGGGGGGGGGGGGGGGGGGGGTTGCTTTGTTTTTGCCTATAATCTTTCCATGCTAGGCTTGTTTAAAACTTTTGCCTTTTAAAAAAAGATACTTTGTTTGTAGTACCCATGAAGGAACTTTATATAAAATCTATGAAACTCTGGAAGCCAAAGAGATTCTAGATCTTTAAAAAAACAAAAAAGCATAAAACAAAAAAACCCCACTGTGCATGTTTGATCACTAGAGTAAACTCTATAGAATACATCTACTCACATGAAGCTACAAGAAAGAATGTGAATTCATTATAAATTCAATAAAAAGAATTTTGTAAATAAGCATTCATTTTGCAAGATTTAAATTATTTGTAAAAATTACTGAAAGTATGAAGTTTAATATAAGACTTATTTCACGTTTATTACTCTAAAGCTTAAAGCAGGGAAATTCAAATAAATTTTAAGCATGTGAACCCACAGAAAATAAGCATAGCCAGTATCTTCTATATCGGGTCCTACAGTGGGATGTGAGATATCAATACAGTCCTTTCCACCCTTACATGAAAAGCAACATTCATCTTTAATTAGCTTTATTTTAAAATAATAATAAAAGAGCACACAACAAAATTTCAGTACCACCTGTACCCAGTTTAATAAATCATTCTTCTTCCCAAGAGAAAGTATCATAAAACCCAGTTCTTACCTAGAAAAAGCTGTCTTCTTATTATGACAAAGGATCACTGACATATTTCATAGGCACTTTAGCTAGAAGTCCAAAGGTCAGGCAATCAGAAACCAGTTTGGGAGGTGCATGATTTCAGTATCCAATTCCTGTACACATTTAAGTTTGTTCATATATTGGCTCTTCTCTTGCTTGCTCTTTGCTTTGACACAGTGACTGGATAGAATTGGTGTGTTTAAATGTTGTTATGTGACAATAACTAAGCCTATCTACACCTATAGAACCTTATAGGCGCTTATAATTTTAAAATGCTCTCTCCATTCTTTGATCTATCTTCAGTGGAATTCTGTTAAACTTCCTCAGAAGACACCCATATTTCAAATTCAATATCTGTTATAAGAAGATGCCATTATTTTATTTAGAGCTTTACTGACAATTCTGAGCCTGAGGCATGTATGGCCTAAGATCCAGATTGTAGCCTGTCAATGTCTGGGAATAATTAAGTATTCACATCAAGGGTAGTAAGAGGTAACAAGGTACCTCCTTACTGTACTGCATACAGACATTGTACCAGCCTAGGTGCCACAGAACTTGTAAATGCTTCCCTGGTACAAACTGATGAGAAGAGCTAGACGCAAGCGGCTTGGATTCTGCCTCACTGAAATGTCAAAGAAGGCATGCTAAAAATGTCAAAGAATATCTATTTCCTGGTTGCATTTCACTCCCAATAGCTCTAAGACACCGGTTTTTAGCCTCAAGGCACTACTGGATAGACTTGAGGCACTCCTGGATAGACTCAAGGCATCCCTTGGAAAATATCAGCTCTTACTTTTCCCTTTTTTTTGTTTACAGAAAAAATAGAGCAGTTTTTCTGCTGCAAAGTACTCAGCAAGACCAAAACTATGGATTTATCTTTGACATCTCTAGGTTTATCATATCTGCAAACCTAACAGTTTTAACACTGTATGGCATGGAGGAGTGCCGTGGCACCCAGGCTGAAATTCACTGTTAAGGAAGACAGGCTGAGAGGAGATAAAGTTAGAGCAAAGAAGTATATTGCGGCAAGACTAGGTAAAGTCTTCTTGGAGTACAAGTATGTGGGATTCCAAAGTTATGCAGAACAAGATAGTGAGTTCTGAACAGATTTCAGGATATATCTTACTTCTGCACGTCAAAGAACTTCCTTGAAATCCATTTCACCATCTGTCAAAGCATCATTTTGATGAAACTATGTAGGGAAAGCATTATAAGGCAATCATGGAGTTTTCTCCTGCACTAATCCATGAATGAAAGAAACTCACTGAGCAATTTAGAAACATATGGCCCTGACAGCATATTTAATTTTCTAATCTTCAAACCATCTGAGCTTTTCAAAATCCTGATTTTTTTAAAGGCCATAATGGAAAAGGACTTACCAATTTCAGAAACATCCCTTTGCACTCTACCCCAAAAGCAGAGATAACAGGAATGATAAATGCAGAAGTAAAGGTATAGTAAAGCTGAAAGGCCTAATGAGATGTGTAGAACTGTTATATTCTTGTATTCCAGAGCCAATAGCTCTTTGCTATCACATAATTAGCCAGTTTTAAAACAGTACAAGACCAAAAACTTCATGTGCCTTTTCTAAAGCTAGAAGACAGTCACCAAGATTTATTAGTGAGCATCTCAAACTGAATAAGTGAGGGAAGTAGAAGGTTAAATCCTTAGAGAGCTGATGTTTCCAATTATGTACAATGCCTTGATGCAAATGACAAAATTTAGAAGAATTGAGATGAGGAGAGGAAAGGCATAAACAAACAGTTGCTGTACTTCAAACAAAGATTTCCATTTTCAGCTTCAGTGGTTTAGAGATTTTCCTGGACAAGCCAGAAAACTCCAGTACCGTCTCTCCTCAGACTCTCAATCATACAGATACTTGAAACACAAGACCTTTTCTCCATAATGCTGAATTTTACGTAAGAAAAAAGTTTTCTTTTTTAACTTATTTTAAACTAACTTAAGTTAATAACATTGGTTATGCCACAGAAACAACACAGTTATATTTTCAGCTTACAATAACTAGTTAAGGTAAATCCTTTCTTCCTAATGAAGAAAACAGCATGGGAGGAGACCACTTCTTTGTTTATTGTTTTCAGTAAACTCTAAAGCTATTTTACACAAAGTTTTATGAAATTATATGTATACTGTAAATGGATGAACATATTTAAAAACCATAGAACTACATTGCTATATCACCGAAAAGCACTGAAACCTATAAGTACTGCAGGATTTTTCAAAGTTACATTGCTTTTCTTTGAATCCTTTGAAAAAGGTTGCAGGGAAAAGGTGGGCTGGAAGGTAAAAACATGGATAGCAGCATACTTACTATTTTCATTCTGTTTCCTTTTTTAGCATTTAATTTTGAACAAATTTTCCTACAGTAACTTTAATTGTCTTAGAAAAAGGGAAAAAAAAATGTTTGTACATTGACAAAGTAATGCAGGACCAAATTTTGGCCCAGATGTGTCAGAGACCTGCCTGTACCATCCTCAGAGCAGGCCAGGGTAATAGAAAGAAGAACTAGATGAAGGGCGGATTTCTTAGATATGTGCTGTATCAAAATACTATATAGCACAGACAAGGAATTACTGCCCATATGGATGCCACTAACTTTGAATACTAAAAATAGAAAATATATTTCCTCAAAGAATTATATAAATAAAAATATACCTAAAGGGGTACTTTAAAAAATAAGCAGCCAGTATGGAATGTGTGTTGGTCTAAAGATACATATGAAGTGATTCAAGATCTTTAGATCTTTCAGTACAAATCTTTTGTTGGCAAGAATAGTAGGATTACACAACAATTTGAATAATTTAAAATAAAATTAAACTCTTGATTAAAGGGTGCTGTATACTATGTCTGCTTTTCCTCAGTGTAATTAAAACAAAGTACACAAATTTCACCACATAAAAGGGACTCCATTAATGACTTGTATCCAACTCCTCATATGCTCAATGATGAAATGCAGCTGGGTTACTACTCACAACTGAGGATCTAACAAAACCACCAACCACTTGTTAAACTGGAACTCAGCCTGAAGTAGGATTTTCTGACTCGGTCTCCTGAAGGAGAACGGGAGCTCATAGTGTCTTAGATCTGTAGGGAATCATAGCATCAGAACAATACTGGAAATGCATATATGAAGTCAAGCTGCAGTTTTGAGGAGGAGGAAGAGGAGAACAGGACTGTAATTTCCTGTGCCTTTCACCTGGGCATTGAGTACAGGAGTGCCTCTCTGACCTTGCTGTTGCTTTTGGGAAGAAACAGTTCTGTTAGTAGGGCGACTTTGGGTCGGCTCCCCAGGGGGTCTCGCCTGCCATGTCTCTGATGAAATAATTTGGGAGGAAGATGTTTGGTCCCGTCCCTCCTGGCACCTCCCTTTGGTCATCCCAGTTGTTCTTCCTGTTTGGGACTTCGCCTCCCCTACACCCCACCTAACGCCAACCAAAGTTGTTGTCACTTTTATTGCCAGAGTTGGTATACCGTATGGTTTGGTGCTCCGGCTCTCTGAATTTATGGCCATAGGATCGGGACGGTGTTTTTAACCCAAGTGCTCCGTACTGTCCCTTTTGCCTTGTTTATGCGTCGCCCTGATCCAGTGCCATTCTGTCCCCCAGCATGTCTCCCCCTCTTCGGGCTTAGTACTTGTCGTGGGTCAATTGTGTATGGATTTCTGCCTTGCTTGGTCCTGCCAGGCTGCAGTCCATGCTGTGGTCATTCATTGTCCACAGAGACTCCATCAGTAAGTCCTTGGGCTCTCTCTGGCCCTGACCTCTCATAAAAACCCCTTCCTGGGGCAGCCACCAGGTCCCTGCACTGGGACTAGGTTCCTGCTCTGGCCCCTCCGGGCTGGTTGGAAACCTCACTTCCAGTCTCTCCCACTGGTCTTCCACCGGGTCTTTTATACCAGCTCCAGACAACGTCCAGTACATCTGCAAGGCTTGGGGCGTGGTACAGGGGTGGTTGGAGCCATGCGCAGCCCCTAAGGCTTTAGTGCACGGAATCATCTAAGACGGAGCACAGACTTGGATACATCAGGGGTACCATGTCAAAGAGGATAAAAGGCAGCCTCCCTTAACACTACTAACATCAAAGACGTGGCAGGCAAGATGGTGAGGGTGCACTGACATCAACTTGACATGGTAGGGGGCACTAGGAGAGATCACGGCCACTCCTAGGACCCCGCCCCGTGACATGCCCTGCCCGCCCTTGGCAAAACCTAGGGGAGCTGGCACAGCTGTGTCCCCATGTCCTTGGGGGGCCCGGAC
Source organism: Gavialis gangeticus (assembly GCF_001723915.1). NCBI lineage: Eukaryota > Metazoa > Chordata > Crocodylia > Gavialidae > Gavialis > Gavialis gangeticus. The sequence goes on along the minus strand of NW_017729006.1, from coordinate 26,119,389 downwards.
ATGGCACTCACAGCCGAGCAGAGGGGAAGTGGTAGCTGAGACTGTCTGCAGCTCCTGCCAAGTGCTTTCTGCGGGCTCCCCAGGGCCACCACCCAATGGAGTCTCCAGCCCCAGCCGGTTCTTTCCGCAGCAACTTCACAGGTACTGGCCCAGCCTGTCCATGCACAACCCCTGAGCTGGAGCCAGAGATTTTATCCAAAGGGGCCGTTATTGGCAGGGGCCCTGGGCCCAGACCCATGTGTTAATCCACCTCAGACTAGGGCTATCAGATTCCTGCCATTTCAGTGGTTGTTAAATGACCTAGAGATCCAACGGAGAGGGCCATGCCCTCCCCGCCAATCCATACCAGTCCAACCATGGGTTAAAATTACTTTCTCATCCCAAATGTGATGATCAGAGAGGCTAGACCCTCTAACCAGGAACTGCCGGTTAGAGTCCCACCAGAGGTATTAACATACTCCAGTCAAAATCCCCAACCTTGGCTGCAGTCAACACCCAACACTTGTGAGGAAGGTAAACTGCACCCCACCCCCAAAGCTGTAGCAACAAGAGGTGGAGAAAATTCCTTCCCAGACCCACGTGGTAATCAGCAAAGTCCAAAAGCATGGGAAAAACCAAACACTCTCCTTTCAGCTCCACAACCTGGGGACTACAAGCGTAACTCCACACATCATACCCTAACTGGATAGCCAAAACTCCCCTTATACCCTCCATAAACTTAATCCCAACTGTTTTATTCTTTTTCCACAGCTGAAGTGGTTTTAGAGGTCCTAGATCACAATGGAGTTCTGCTCCTGACAGCTACCCTTTCCTACATTCTCTCTGCCTAGAAGGAGCAGGGGGACAAAAATTTATAAGCATCTATGTAACTGGATTGAGTAGTAGTATGGACGTGAAACTTCACCCTACCTCAACTTTAAGCTTTATGTTAGAGTTAGGTATTATTCCTTCTCCTACACACACACGCACACACATTGATTTAGAACTTGAACGTGAACAGTCATCTTTCTACTTACAGAAAATATAACAGAGAAAACACAGCTCAACAGGCCATCTGACATGTGCCCCAGATAAGCATTCATGTTCCAATATGTTGCTGTTTAGTGTGTTTATTAATGATTTGGACACTGGCATAGAAACTTTTTGAGCAAGTTTGCAGGCAACACAAAATTGAGAAGGATTGCGAACATAGAAGATATGAGTGCAATTCAGAACAATCTCAACAGATTGGAAAATTTGGTTAGAGCTAACAGGATAAAGTTCAATGAGGAAAAATGCAAGGTGCTACATCTTAAGAGGAATAATAAAAAAAAAATCACAAATATGAAATGAGGGACACCTGGCTGGATGGCAGCTCTATGAAAAAGGATTTGGGAGTCTTGGTAGATCAGACTCAATATGAGCATGCAATGTGATGCAGCCACACAAAAAGCCAATGCAGTTTTGAGCTGCATTAACAGAAGCACTAGCTGCAAGACATGGGAAGTGACAATGCCTTTCTACTTGGCACTGATTAGGCCTCATCTGAAGTACCGTGTGCAGTTCTAGTGCAGCAAAGATAATAAAGGGCTTGGAAAATAAGTCATATGAAGAGAGGCTGAAGGAGCTAGCTATTCAGCTTGTGTAAAAAGGTGCTTAAGAGGGAACATGATAGTAGTCTTCGAATACCTGAACAGCTGCCATAAAGAGGGAAAGCACCTTTTCTCCCTTGGTACAGACAGGAGGATGCAGACCAACGGCCTGAAGTTCCAGCAAGTAAGATTATATAGTTTAGATTAGATAGCCGGAAAAACTTCTTCACTGTTAGAATTGTAAGGCAGTGGAACAGACTACTTAGAGACATTGTGGAATCTCCATCATTGGAAGTATTCAAGAAGGGGTTGGAGAGCCACTGGTCAGGGATGATCAAGGTATGGCTATGCCTATTTTCTACCATGGGCATTTCTCAAGCTTTTGGGCTTTGCTAGTTGCCCCTACCTGTTTTCCTGCTATGTGCGTCAGGGTGTTTTTAACCCTTCCCAGAGACACTGGGTGTTGGCTACAGCCACAGCTGGGGACTTCAACTGGGATATGCCAATGCTCCTGCTGGGACCAAAGCCAGAGTTTCCTGGATAGAGACTCTTGCCCCTTGACTCAGAGTCATGCCAACTACCATATTGGGAACAGGAAGGAATTTTACCCCATGGTCAGATTGGTATGGACTGCAGAATTCCTCTGTAACAGGGGGCATGGCCCTCTACCTGGGACCTCTCGAGCATATATTGACAACATTTTATAGAAGCAGGACACTGCCTGCTGTGGTTCTCCTGCTTTACCTACAGCAGATTAGGGTGTTAGGTCTATGTTGCGTCAGGGCTGAGGGTAGTCTTATGCAGAGCTTAGATCATGGTTGCACAGGCTGGTTTAGATAGGGATGATCCTGCCTCAAGGAAGGGGTTAGACTGGATGACCTCTGGGGGTCCCTTCTAGCCCTACTTCTCTATGACTAAGTATCAAATGGTCTTCCTGGCTTTGCTTCTACAACCATAGATATGAATCTTCACCCCTTCCCACAGATTATTCATAGCCCTTACAAACATAGTATAACTTATAACTAATTTCAGATATGGCTGCAGAGAATTACTTCTATTGGCCAAAAGAGAGGCCTCTATACAGGGAAAAAACGGGATCTATTTATAATTTGGCACCTATATTAGTTTTTATTTATAACTAAAATTAGTTATGTTAATATAACATATATTAAATTTGAAGGCACTGTATACCCCTTTTGTCTTAAGTCAAGGATAATCTAAGAGCCTATAACTCAACTATTGTAGACAACCATTTTAAATTAATTTCATATTGTGGATAGAGTTTTAGCCCACTTCTAAATTAACAGCTTATGATGGTCTCTCTGCTTACCTAAGTGCCTGCAGAACAATACTAGAGGGACTAGGTAACTTCTTTAAAAAATTCTACCTCTAGAAACACTAGGAAACAAATGTTTCTACCCCAAAGGAATCCAGGCATCTTGTACTTGTTACTCAAGATCCACAAACCAGGCACCATCACGGAGGGAGTTTCTTGTCAAGCTGACTCTATCCTATAAGCCATTAGAGCTGCCAGCTACTTGAAGGACATCACCCATTTCCTAAAGAAACAAGGTTACATTGACCAACTTTCAGCAAACACCATATAGATATCCCATTTCAGGATGCCAACATCTTTCATGAGAATGGATTACAAGCCATAAGGAACATTATCCTTGATCGTAGTCCTGCTTCTGGTTTCCATCAAGCCCTTCTGGTTTGCCCTCAGACACAATTATTTTAGACTTGGAGACTCCCTACACCTATCAATGAATGGCACTGACCTGAGCGCATGTATACAGAATTCCTGTCATTTATGACAAATCTCAAACTCCACTTCCTCCCCAACTACACTACACACTCTCTCCCTGATATACCTGAGGTACATTAATATCATGTTGACTCATAGGAAGAAATCACTAGAGAACTTCTGCCCTTCCAGCAAACTTGAATACTGCACTCAGTAAATTCATTTCTTGTATACCCCCACGAAATCTGCAGTTGCTACATCACCTTATCAGAAACTAAGTAACTGCTATAACTACCTCTGTCATCTTTCATCTTAAACGCACCAGTATATCCAACATCTATACCAATCTCTGTGCTACAGCCATTTCGGCTCTAATCTAATAAAACAGGATGCACACCCCAGGTATCTACAAATAGGGTTTCTTATACTTGCAATTCAATCCCAAAACTTCAGCCACTTGCATCAGAGCCAGACTCAGACCCTCTCTGAACTACTACAATACCAATCCCATTATGAAGGCAACAGAAAGTCTCTAGTAGTCACAGCCCCTAACTTGACCACTTTAGACACATTACTAACAACCTCGAAGACCTCCTGAAAAATGGCAACTATTTTAAACTAGCCTTGCAGAGATAAGCCTGTCCTGGCTCACAGGTAGCCCCACGTCAAGCAATATTTCTCTGAACCACCCAAGTCACAAACAACACATGGCGGAGCACATGCCCCCCTTCAATTTGGCCCTCGCTGGCTGCGGAGTAGCAAGTGCCAGTTGGTGCCCCCCCTGAAAAGCACCAGCACCTCTCCCCCGGTTGGCTATCAGCTGCTGGTACCCGCTTTCCCCCACCCCTCCCCAAGCCAGGAAGCACCAGTCACCCATGACCCAGCTCAACTGTCACCAAATCACCAAGCCTTGCTACAGTTCCAAATGCCTCTTGCATGCACTCATCCAAACAGACATAAATCACTGAAGCAAGCAATATGAATATTTGGGATTCAAGAAGCTGAGGCAAACACTTAAGCCTCCCTGGATGTTCCATCACTGACCTCAGAGTGGCTATCCTTATACAAAAAAAAAAAAAAAA